>NC_079203.1:51839640-53039640 GCF_026745355.1 Beta vulgaris subsp. vulgaris
TTATGGACATGAATATCTCGCCTGAGTTCTTAGAGGCTTGTAAACGATTTGAAAAGGCTAAGAAAGATTGTTATGATCTTAGGAAAGATTATTATGATCTTAAGAAATATTATTATGATCTTTTTCATCCTCCTATGCGGGAAGAGCGCTTGGAACGAATGCAACGAAACATGAAGGCAATCTTGGCTTCACTTGCACAACTATCTATTCCGCATGAATGTGAAGAAAGTAAAGAGGAAATTCAGCAAGTTTCAACTAGCCTTGTGGAAAATAATGTTCATGATTGTCAAGTGTTTGAAGTTGAAGAAAAGATTAAAACTTTAGCTACTCTTGCAGGCATTAACAATCCGGTCCTCTTTAATATTGTAGTTGTTGCCAAAATATGGACTTCTCATACTCATAGATGCGTGAACGCCGTGAATTTTTCTCTTATTGCTAATGGGTTTAACAGTGCTAATGATTCTCATGCTATAATGCTCTTTTACTGGGTTGTTCAACGCATATGGATGATTCCGTGGATTTCAAAACTTGAGACAAGTTTTTTTCAAGAAGGGGAGTATGATATGAAATAGAAGTAGTAATTATGTAGAGTTCTAGTTCTGTTAGAATTCTATGTAAATTAAGGTTTTATTTAATTAAGTGTTTAAGTGATAAAGGAATTTTATGATACTTAGGAGTCTAATTCCTTATCATTGAGTCTTATTAGGAGTCTTAATAATTAGTATTTATCTTATATTAGGCGTGTGATATAGTTAGGGTTTAGTTTGTTATTTGTCTTTATCCTTAAGATAAAGACAAATAAGTTTATTAGTTGTTCAATATGCTTAGGAAACTTGTACTATAAATACAAGATTTCGGCCATCATAATAAAGAGTGTGTTTTGTTTTGAGTTTAATCTATTCTTTGTGGAATTAAAGTTTTAGGAGTGAATCCAAAGTTTA
Organism: Beta vulgaris subsp. vulgaris; assembly: GCF_026745355.1. NCBI lineage: Eukaryota > Viridiplantae > Streptophyta > Magnoliopsida > Caryophyllales > Amaranthaceae > Beta > Beta vulgaris. Next base: position 51,840,582 of record NC_079203.1, read on the forward strand.
AGCAGTGAATGCAAACCCAGTTATTATCAAACCTTGGTTAGGAGCTGATAATTCCATATCTTGAATTTCGTGTGTGTGACGCATAGGAAGTTCGAACCTAAGTCTTGAATTAACATTCAAGATTCACTTTCTTGGTTAAAGAATCAATCAAGAAACAATAAAGATACATTCTTTCATTCAAGATTCATTCAAGAAACCATAAAGAACCAATCTTTTAATCAAGAACTTAAGTATAGCCTTCAATTTCACATCACTGAGTATCTTCCCTTGGTTCTTATTTATATTACCAACCCACTTGATTGCGGAAGCCGGAAGGGTCCCTAAGAATCAAGGGCATTTTACAGAGTTTTTCAAAGATCTCTTGCAATTGATGTTTGGTTGCCTATGACTGACCTTGAGCATCTTTAAAATGTTTGCATTTATTCTGTTGCAATTTGAAATTGCCAATTTTTTTGCTTTCATGACTGATTTATGGTGTTTGAAAGAACATGGTTTCTGGAATTGTTAATATTGTTGGATGCAGATGCTTTTCTTCATTATTTATTACTCCTTTTTTAAGTTTGATTGTGGACAAACAGGCTGCGAAATGAACACTAAAGTTTTTGGGATTAACTCCTAGAGCTAGGTATTATGAGAGAGAGCTCAAGTGTGTATGGATTTTGTTGGTCCTGGTCACTTTGTTCATAACACTCGTATGCTTCTTTGTTCTTTCAGGTGCATGATTTTGGATTTTTTCGGTATGACCCTCAACAGATCCGATTTTTGAGCTATGAAGAGATACCTCTTGCACCTGAGGCTGCTTGTGTGGGGCTTGAAATCAGGGTTGTTGGTAATGATAGTGGAGAAAAGGTAGTTGCCTTCATTTCATCACTAACGAAGTACTAGGATTGTTGTTTGTGTTTGTCATGGTAGTTTTATGTACTTCTTCTTGATTGCTATGACTTAAGAATTAATATGGTAATAATTCTTTCAATGATTATCACTTTTTATTTTTTGTGTTTTTATTTTTCTGCGGCATTAAAATTCATTATGGATGCTGATGGAACTAGCAATATTAGAGGTTCAGCGTTCACTTTCCCAACTTTATAAACAGATATGGTCAAAAACCTGATTGCCGCCTCATTCCGTAGCTAAGGTGCTTTTGCAGGGAATATGTGCGCACTTACCTTCTTGCATTTAGGCACTTTAGCTACATGGCATGAATAGCGCTTACAGACACATCGATTGATGATCTTGCACACACTTATATGTTCGTTATGTCATGTTCCTCACCTTGAAACATTTTTGCATGTGCCTATAAGTTAGTTTCTGCAAGTTGCTCTCTTGGCTTTCATATGAATGCAATTACTATAAGTGCATATACCAATATGTGTATCACCTTTATCTATCATGCCGATAATTGCCTTCTCATATTTTCACAAGAAAAATAAAAGAATCTAAATCTTGAAAGCTGAAATTTATCCTCTTAAGATTTATATTAGCAAAGGTACCTTCATAAATCATAGGCTCTCTAGCACACACTTCTTCCAGGTCACATACTCGTATCTGTACCGATACGATTTGTTTCCAGTACGGAAACACGAACCCATGTCCTAAAATGCTGACCCGTCTATGTGCAACTTATGAGATTCGGGGGGACAGTTGCTGGAGATCATTTCCAAGATTGTTCATTATATTTGTACCCTTATTCTTACTTGTGCAGTTGATGAGATTTGGGGTCTGGTCAAGGATGCTCCATGTGATTCCAACCTTTTGGTGAATGGTGGTGGTAACCTGTCAGGAGTGTAGGTAGTTCTGTACTATAGCATCACTAGTTCCTTGTTGCATTGTATTTAGGGAGATACACATGCTGATGCCTTTTGCTACTTCTTTGTAGTATACTTCCGAATAAGTATATTCCCCTTGTCATTTATCACATTTACTATGGTGTGCCGATTTTCTAGGGGGGAGTTGATGATGTAGTGACAATTATTAGCAAGGTTGTTTAGATTTTAGGCCAAGCTGTGACTCATAGGACAATGTCAAAGTGGCTCAAATGGAGAGCAACAAATGGGTGAGTGTAGCTTTCCTTTAAGGTCAAGGGATATATTCAACAGCATGATTATTATACCAGCCTTATTATGTGCATGAGTTGGAATTTTGAGCATTCAAGAAAGATCAGATTGGGGCAGACCGCATATGAATGTAATAGTGATGCGTGATTTGAAATTTTGGGGGAATGTCCCTAAGGGATGAAATTCAGAATGAAGATACTCGGAGAAAGGTTAGAGTTGCAGAAGTTGGGGATAAGATTAAGGAGAGGCGACTATGTTGGTTTGGGCACGTGCAATGTAGACCGAAAAGACGTACCAGTAAAAAGAGTAGAGAGTTGGGATATGGGGATTTTAGATGAAGATGAGGAAGACCAAAGGCGAATAGACGAGGGAGGAGTTAGAGTTAATATGAAGAAAATTATTATGGAGCAATATATAACAGTTGATAGAAATGATTGGAGGAAGAGGTTTTTTATGGACGCAGAAAAAATTTCCTGGTAAATGTAGCCGACCCCATCTTTGGGATCTATGCTTTGGCATTGTTGTTGTTTTTACTATGGACCTCTTGTTTGCGTCCTACACTTTTCAGATCTTGGTTGTTTTAACAACCTTACTAGAATACTCCCTCCGCTCTTTATTAGTTTACCCATTTTTTTTGCAGAAAGTTTTAGGATAAACAATGTTGTGGGACATAGAAGGAAGGAGAAATATTATTTTATGTTAAAGTTGAATGTATGTGTGATGGAAAGTTAGTGGTCCCATTCCAAAAATAGAAACAAAAGAAATGGGTAAACTAATAAGGGAAATTCCAAAAAGGAATACGGGTAAACTAATAAAGACCGGAGGTAGTAATTTATAGAAGATTGTTGATCCTGTATTTTCAGTTAATCCTCTTTTAAAAAATGACAAGTTTGTGAGATCAAATGTCATGGGTTAGTATGCCCAAATTGTTGGCATTGTTAGTTGGGGGGGGGGGGGAGAGAAAATAATAGTCATTGCAAATTAGAATAATTATATTTTAAAAATTATAAATTTTTCTTTAAAAAGCCACCAATAACTTTTCAAAAAAAAAAAAGCCACCAACTCTAGTCTGGTGAGCTTTATAATTGACACCCATTGCGGTTTATTTTGAACAGACTTTCTCTTTGCTTGATACTTTTGTCTTTATCCAATAACTCTAGTTTCATCAAATTTTCAAGAATTACTTCCTAAATATCTTTAGAAATACAATAGTATGACTTTTGCAATATGCATATACTAATTTTGACCACAATGTTACTAAGATATAAAAACATATGTTATGCTATTAATTGCAACATAAGGGGACAATGTTTTAGGACAACCATGTGATAGGATTGAGATAGAGAAAGACGAAGAAGGTATCTATTTGATGAGGCCCATATGCCTAAAAAAAGTATATTGCAACTAGTTATACAATCCTTGAATAGGAATTTTTTGCGACAAGAAAATGAAGTATGTAGTAGAAGGTTGTTGTCAAATTTCGAATAACAATCTGAGATAGTAAATGTTCAAAATCAGGAGGATAATTAGTAAGACACTATTTGACTGGGAGATAACCTTTGTTAGAACTTCCAATCAGAGCGTCAAAGTGAAATGCAGGAAGTATTCATTACCAAAAAGGGTTAAGATAGCAAGACTTGGCATTTTTCCTTGTGTAACACTGTAGCGTACTAGCACCTGGCCTTATTTTCTGTTGCTCGTGATACATATCTGATTAGTGGAATGATATGTTGCGTTTCTCGCCAAATTTTCATGGTTGATAAAAGGTGGGATTTGTCCGTATCATCCCTTGTACTTGCTTGATGTTATTTATTACTCTTCCTGCAGGTATCTATTTTGGCTGGCACTCTTGCACGTCTTGATAGAGATGCTCCCCACTACAAAAAGTATGTGGTAAATTAATTTTATTATCAGCCCAAATTATTGCTTGTTTAAGATAAGAAAGTTCCCCCCCCCCCCCCCCCCCTTTTTTTTTTCCTAATGGTTGTTACTTGAGGATTATGATGGAGTGGAGTGGAGTGGGGTGATGCTGGACTTTATTATGTCCTTGCATTATGTGTCCATTCCTTGCTAAGGAGGTAGATTGCTCAATGGCATCATGCCTCTTAGAAACCAACTTTCTCATTATTCGAGTTAGGGATGGCAATGGGTCAGACTTGGACCAGATTGTGCATAATCCGACTCTGACCTCTACAAGAAGTTGGATTTTAAATTCGACTTCGACTCCAGCACCCGACTCCGAAAATCCGAATCCGATCCAACTTAAAATCCTAGCATCTGACTCCGACTCTAACCCGATCCGACTTTTTTTTTTGCCCCATTTTTTAAATAGAAAAATCTTCCATAATACAAATAATCTAATCATTGCTATTTTTTTTTAACAATCATATATATGAAAATCTTATATAATACAAATAATCTAATCATTAGTATTTTTTTTAAAAAATTATTTCTTCAACAGAAAAATCTTATGTAATACAATTGTCTCAAAGTCAATGTCTGGCTATACATACATAATACATTAATATAAATAAAAAAGGACTAATTGCTTAAAGTCGAAGTTAGATTCAGATGTTGGATATTTTTATCGGATCGGACACTGACTCTCCCAAGACTTGGAGTCGGACTTTTTAAACGAAGTAGGATTTAGATTTTTTTTTTGTCAGAGTCGGCTCAAACTTTTGTTTTCTGATCGGGGCGAACCAGGGTCGGATCCAGATTGGATTGCCATCCGTAATTTGAGTGGTAAGGGTGATCTTATTGAGTGGACTAGCGTGTGGCAAGGATTGCAAGCAGTGGTGCATGATTGTATTGTCCTTACTCCAATTTTATCTTATAGACAGATGATACAATAAGGAGAATAATGGGGTTGAAGCAGAAGGGGATTCTTGCTGCAGTTCTTGAACAATGTATCTGCATCTTGCACAAATGAAGTAGGGCGGAGCTCTGATGGGCTCTCCTTAATATGCAGGAATGGTGTAGGATTATTTGTGAAATGATCGAAATGGGCTCTTAGGAATGTCATTATCTTTCTATATCAGATGTTCAGTGTGTTTATCCTGTTGGATTGTGATCTAACTATTATTTCTTCATTTGCACTCTATCACCACTTTGTCGTAGTAGAACCTCTTGTGCATCTTGAAGTTAAATTTTTTCAATGTATGGAAAACGATTTCTTGGACTTGAAGATTATATTTTTAGACTGCAGGCTACTAAGTTGTTTGGTTGAGATGCATTTATTACTATAACCCATATCATCCTGGTTCAGTATATGTTCTATAGACGACGAAAAGTTAGGAGCTGTTCAGATATGAGGATTTGGAGGGAAGGGAGGGATTTGGTTTCTCTTATTTGGATATAGCATGAGGGAAAGGAAGGAAAGAGAATTGCAATGATTCTATTTCCTTCCCCTCTTAACAAACCATGTTCTCCGAATGTTTGAAATATTTGGAAGGAAAATGCAAGCTCACAGTCTGGCATTGCTATTATCTGGATAGAGAAAGTAAGGGAAAGAAGCTTGTAGAAACAGCTACAGAGAACTGAAATGTCATTTAGGCTTGTTAAATTAGCTGGACGAAAGTCTTTTCTGACAGATAGGGTACAATTGGACTTCCCTTGAATATTGGTTAAGCTAACTGGAAGGATAGATGTCTTACTTACATTATTAGGTGACATGTATGTCGTTTCCAGAAAAGACAGAAACAAAAGCTTACCTAGCTTTCTCGACTGAGAGGATGATGCTATTTATGCTCCTGAGAATTTCCTTGCAACATCTTTTGGGAAGAGAACATGGGTTGGGGGCTGAAGTCAAACTGTTAAACAGTTTGATTACTCTATAAATGCTGTAAGCTTTTATATCGTGTCAGCCTGTGCTTCAATCGTGTTATAATTTCTGGGAAGCAATATTTGATAATTATGCAGTGGCGCGTTGATATTTGTTGGACATAATGTCTGACACTCTGCGTTTTCCCCTTTTGTGTTTTGCTGATATAAAGTCATTATATGTTAGCAGATTCTGCAAAAGTTTTTTTTTTTGCCCTCCTGGCCTCCTCTTTCCCTTCTAAAGTAAATTATTTCTGAATGCATTGGCTTGGGTGCATCATAATTTTCTTTTTCTTTTTGTGGATGCAGGGATGGGTACAATGATTTTAACACATTTTACATGCAAGTAAGTGGGTGGTTCTATTATTGCCTAGGAAGTTGAACTCTTTTTTACTTTTATGTTTGATAAATATGAAATCAAATTGCTGGAAATTTTTGCTTTGAATTATAATGGAGTAAACTAATCAAACTAAATGGCACTAAACTAACAAATCTCTCGAACTTTCTTCTCACTTGTTGCGAGGTATTATGACAGAAAGGGTGCTCAATGCCTTTCTAACAAGATTTATATGAACACTTAACAGCTTTTCTGTGTATATGGGGGTAAGATTGTCTCAATCTGATCCCTCCAGTACCCCACTAACCACCCTTGACAGGTGGTATCCTCTTGAGGGTGCTGGCCTGCTGGGTAATTGTATAAGCTATAACACCCATTTTCTCTCTCTTGCTAATGAGTAATTAGAGACGTGTTCAGAAGTTTTAGTTCCCTGCACTAAGAGGAATGCCTATTATGATAATTGATAATTTTAATTTATCTTGATGTTGCAGGCTGCTTCAGGGACTAAGGGTGGTTCTAGTGGTTCCCCTGTTATAGATTGGCAAGGAAGGGCAGTTGCGTTGAATGCTGGGAGCAAGTCATCCAGTGCTTCAGCTTTTTTCTTACCCTTAGAACGTGTGAGTTATGATTTCAGTCTCAGATCTTGCCAGCTTTAAAAAACTTCATTGCAAAAGGAATGGAGCATTTTATTACTAGCACCTCGAATAAAAGCATGTCTCGTCTCAAGATTTGGCTGGCCCAAATTATATGATTAGAAGTGAGATGGAGCTAGATGAATCAGCTAACATGAGGTTTGCATGTATCTGGAGCTAATGGTTTAGAGTTGAGTGTATATATTGATATTTGTTTTGCTGGTTGACTTGACATCTGTATGAATCACTTCACAAATATTCCTTTAATTATTTCTTGCAGCTGCTGCAATAAGTTGTGCTCTACCATCATGTTGCTATGTTTTAGAATTACGATTTTTGTGCAGGTTGTCTGGGCACTAAGATACCTCCAGAATGCTAGAGATTTGTCTTTAGATAATTGGCCTTCTGTTACCATCCCCCGTGGTACGCTTCAGGTTTGTTAATATTTTTTTTTGCATATGATTAATTTTGCTGTGTGTGTCTATGTGTTTCAGAATTTGTGCGTGTACAAGTGTTTTTGCTTTTTAGTGTTCTTGTGTGAAAAAAATTCAACACCTACAGGCTATGGCACACCTGGAATGGATCATTTTGCTTGCTGGTCTGTAGACAGATAGGCGCTGGCAGCCTTAGTGCTATCAATAGAATCCCTCCTGAAGTTGCTTTACAAGAATCATTTTGATTGGAATTAGAACAATAGTAATAAAACCAATAATGCAAGTGATACTATGACAATGATAGAGTTAACAAAAAGTAATAAAGGGAATAGTCGTAATGGCAGTGGCCTGCAGATATCAGATATGGTGGTTTTGCTTGTTGGTCACAGCCACAGGTCTCTGTATATCCCTTTTCCCTCTTGCATTCTCTCTCTCTCTCTCTCTCTCTCTCTTATAACGCAAATTGCAAAATACTTTTTGCTGGATGCAAATTTATTCTAATGGGATAGCACTTCTTATCAAACAAACACGAAATATATATATGAAGGTTATTCTGCTCGCTTCCTCTGCCTAGCCAGGGAGCTATTGTTCATACAAGTGGCACGAGAGAATGACGAGGTTTCTAGCTCACTGATTCCCTTGCCAACGGTGTTAGGATCAACGACTCTCTATGTTTCTATATAAATGGCATACATGCTATTTTTGGCTGTTTCAGATAAACGAAACACACCTTTCATGGAACATTAGTCCTATTTATATCTATCTCCTCGTCCGAAAGGCAAAACAATCCCCTTTTCCTTTTATATGTCTCCTCTTCCTTTATAAGTGTGTCACAACCCAATGTTTCATTTATTTTGAATCACAGGATTAGTATTTGAGTCCTTATGCTTTTGTTATCGATCAGAGGTACATGGTTCTTTGATTTGGAGTACTGGAAATTGAATTATGGACATACATCGTTAGATTGCTGCACTCTAAGAGAATGATAAATTCCTCTAATCATGGGTTGATCGAGAGCCATCACATACCTCAGACTACAAAAGGGAACACCCAACACTTCATCTACATCATACCTCAGATCACCTCCTCTTCAAGTTACCCCTTTTCAGGCAAGGGCTCTTGAAATTTGAACTTCTGATCCCAGGATGAGGAACTTCTGTAATCTGTACTACATTATGTTCTGCCATGTTTATAGCTCACAGTGAGCTTATGCACAGAACACGGGACAACCTTCACAGGTTCATCTATACAATCAGGAGATATTGAGTGGTAGTGGTTTTGAAGCACCATATTATGATCTTAATCACCAATTTTCATGATAAAGTACTATGTCATATTTGTTAATGGTGTAGAGACCAACATTTGGAACATCTTAATAACGTTTATTTATTTTTATAGTTGAGACTTGAGAGACTTCTATGTCGGGTGCTGAAACTTAATTTGTCTCTTTATGCTCTGTAAATATTTATCATCCTGTTGATCTCCACGCCAAGTATCAAGGGTTCAGTTTGGAGCTGTGTTTCCTGGTCCGCTTCCCACCCTTATGACTTTCATCTGAGCTTGCAGCCTTGCAGATGCGACATTACTTTGTAGAGTTTTGATAGACCAACACAGAATGGTGTGCGAGCTGCTATGACCGAACTGGGAATTATATCTTTATCCTTTCCAGTCACCTTTTGTCCATGTAATTAATTGTGAAGGGGAAATTTACAATTTGGATTTTTTCTATATCTAGGGTTCAAATGTTAACCTCAGGTTTGCAAATTTGGAGGTGCAATTGACTAGATATCACAAACTAGGTAACTGTTTGGTGTGGCCTACTGTCTCTTTTCTGGTTTCTCGTATGTTTGGCAGTCCCACTAAGTGGTTGGTGTACATATGTTGTGTGGTGCCAACAGTTGCAAACTAGGTAACACTTGTATGGAGCTTCCGATGATTGTGGTACACTTGTGCATTTCACACAAATTTTCGGTGTGTTCTGCTGTCTCTTCCGGTTTTCTTGTATGTTTGGGAGTCCCACTAAGTGATTGGTTTACATGTGTTCTGAGTGGTGTCAATTGTTGGAACTCCCAGAAAGGTTTAGGCACTTGATCTCCTTCCTTCAAGGTGATTGAGTTGAAGGATTTTTTTTTTAATTTAAAATTTCAATTCCTGATATCTGACGTGAAGAATTCTGTTTAGTTATATGCTTAGAAACTGGATGAGAAGTGCTTGAGTACCCTACTTCTAAGCTTATCTGGGTATTTTTTATCACTAGCTCAGAGATACGTGTGCTTTAATTATCCAAGCTGGGCTGCTTTAGTATCTCTATATATCATTTATTGATATTGATGATTCTTTTTATGGTTTTGTAGGTGACATTTGTCCACAAAGGTTTTGATGAGACATTCCGACTTGGTCTTCAAAGAGATACTGAACTGGTATTTAGTGGGTCTTGGTGTCTCTTATTTCTATATTTGAGGCATGCATGCATGTCTATTGGGATATTGGAAGTTATTTTTATGCTGACTTCTTGCTATGTCTTATTAAGTAGATGGTACGACATGCATCCCCAGCAGGAGAAACTGGAATGCTCGTCGTTGATTCAGTGGTGAGAATTTATTTAGAAGCGAGTAAGGAATTCGTTAGAATTAACAGTGTCAGTCATGCCACTTGCTTCCTTTTCCTATTGCAGGTGCCAGGTGGGCCAGCTCATAAACATTTGGAAACTGGTGATGTGCTTGTCCGTATCAATGGTGAAGTAAGTCAAAAGAATTCTCCAACTGGTTCTAGATAAAGTTTAAGCTACAGACTTCTGCTTTGTCATTAATAGAATGTTGGTGGGTCACAATAAATGAAATGGTTATCATTATGTACTATTCTAGGAAAGTCGTTGATTTTGTTGGTAATGTTTCCTGGAAAGTTGTCTTAATATAATATGGAATGGTGCATTCTACATATATATTTTTCTGGTATTATCATGAATATACATGGAAGCATGCCTGATAGCATGTAACTCAAAATAGTAGCAAGGCCTTGTGCACAGTGTACCTTTATCAAGCTTCCGCTTTTCTGGTGATCAATGGTTTTCAGACTTTTTTGGTGACCAATTCGGCAAGCATGGCATAACTAGGCTTGCATCTCATAACTGATATGAACGTGTTGAAATTCAATGCAGGTTATGACTCAGTTCCTCAAACTTGAGACTTTGTTAGATGTCAGTGTAAGCCAGAAAATCGAATTGGAAATAGAAAGAGGTGGCACTCCTATGACAGTCAACCTGATGGTGAGCTCACAGTCTCTTGATCTTTCATATGAAGCTTAAATTACGTGCTTATTGTTTTTAATGAAAGAGAAAACTTGGTGAATGTTGTTCAACTCAGTGAATGTTGTTAATGGCTTATGGGATAACTGCATCACACTGGTGTCTTTTCTTTCACTTTGTAAATATCTCACATTTAACTGCTAATGTGACTGAAAGCACTCAAGTAAGGTAATAATAGAGGTAATCGACCGCAAGAGAGCTTGACAATAACATGATATTGCTGATTAGTCTGAAGAAGTTGAAGTATTTCCATTGTTTTTTTTTGGCAAGTAAATGTGTCAAGACTTGTTTTGATTGGCCTGTTTCAGAACAATTAGCAAGCTTAATCCATGCTTTCTTGTATCATTCAGGTTCAAGATCTGCACTCAGTTACCCCTGACCACTTTCTTGAACTAAGTGGTGGTGTGATTCATCCTTTGTCCTATCAGCAGGTCCGTGCTCCCCCCCTCCTCTTTCCGGCTGAGCCTTTATACATAGAATATTGCTCTTTTTCTTAAGTTGCCTGATTGCTCATCTATGCTTTTAAGTGCATCTGGAGGTGTACTATGAGTTTAGTTAAATACAGCATGCTGCACAACATGTAATTTACGGCAAATGGCTAGAAGACTACTCTGAAGTCTGAGATTTTCTTTGAGTCTCATCATTCATTTTTTGAGTCTCCTTAATTAAATTTGATTTCATTCTGTTGCGTTATCTAATGAACTGATTTCTTCAGGAAGAAGTTTAAGAGATAGAAATTGTGATCAATTTGATTTTAGAAAAGTGAAATTACATAGATATAATGATAAGACAAGCATGAGTGAGGTTTATTCTCTCCCAAAGTAAGCTAAAGAAATCCCTCACAATTTCTGCATATCCTCGCTCATCTCTTCTATTTATATGGAATCAGATTCTCTTTCTGTCTTCCTCTCTAACTCTCTTACTATTTTTAACAAGCTACTGCTAACTGAATTATGTTGCTTCCGTTCCCTTCAGGTTAGTTATTGCACATTACTGTTCTAATTTCTAAATTCTAAGGGACGCTTCTTCGTAAATCGTGACAATTCTATCATGCTTATAATTTTTAACTTATCGTTTCCCTCTCTCACTATGTCTCTCTTCCGCTGTGCCTCCTTCTCAAGTGTAAGATGATCTTGTAATTTCATGGGTGACTGTGTTCTAAGTTGCTTGGCTTATTATGCTGTGAGCCTGTGCTATGGCCTTTCTTTTATTATTTAATATTTGTTATTCACTTTAAATACCTTAAGTCTGGGTCTGGCTTTGTTGTTCCCTCCTGTTTTCTAACCGAGTCTTTGGTTTTAATGCCTTTTTAGAAGAAGTTGAACCATTTACGCGGCAATATCGAGATGATTGATTATCTCTATCTAATGATTTTGACACCCAAAAATGATATTCTGCAGTCTTCCGTGAGATAAATTACTTAATTGCAAATGAGACCACTTAGAATTAAATCGTAGGATTGAGTTTTGGAACCATAAGATGCTACATATTTATAAACAAATATGGTTGTAATATTGCAATGTGGTAACTATGATATTTTACATGTGAACAGTTCAAATACTTTATTCTTTTACTTAATATATCAAGTTATCAGAAAGTAAACATAATAATTAATTCGTTTGCAATGAAATTGGATTATTTTTTATTTTTTTTTAACAATTTCAAACCATAAATCATAAGCTTGTATGGTTTGTTTATTTTGTAATTTGTTGATTGTAATGACTAAATAATTTACATCCGTTTGGCATTGTAATTTGTAAGATTAGATCACTGGAACTTAGGATAATCGAATCGCATTAAAAGCCTAATCTTCAGTTTTTATATCCAGGTCGGATGGTAAGACCTACAGGTATTAACCTGCTTAAAATTGGAATCAGTCTCCTTTTAGGATTGTCGGATTGTAGGATTTTGTGCTCCAGATCGGGATATAACAACCATGCTTACTTGGGAACTTAATATTCTTATTTTGGGAGTGTTGAAATCATTTACCATTATTGTTATATTCAGCCATTTGGCGCACTTGCATGAAATACATTTGCATGTATGGGAACACTGTTTCCTGTCATTTTTTACTTTCTAAATTAAGTATTTAATCTTTTCTTAGTTTCTTTATTTTTAGTATCTACTCTTAAGCTTGCTTTGTTCTTAAAATAATTTATCGGTCAACTATTTTGCAGGCTCGAAATTTCCGGTTTACCTGTGGGCTTGTTTATGTAGCAGAGCCTGGGTAAGCTTTGTTCACCAAATGTTTTTTTTAGAATAAAAGATTGGTTAGTGCTACTTTAGTGGCATATGATCATATTTGCAGACGTAATTACTTGATTGACATGTCTGATAAAGCCTTTTCTCTTTCTTTATTAATGCCAGATACATGCTGTTTAGAGCCGGAGTGCCTCGCCATGCCGTTATAAAAAAGTTTGCTGGACAGGAGATATCATGTCTTGAGGAGCTGATCTCAGTCCTCTCTAAGTTATCCAGGGGTAAACGTGTGCCACTGGAATATGTAACTTACTCGGACCGGCACCGTAGAAAGGTAACTGCCTGCCCTTATGTTAGCTATTCTATTTGTAAGTCTCATAAATGCTAAGATGAAGTTAAATAACAGTTTTGATGTTTGAAATTTTGTGTTTGTTTACACTGGATGATGTTTATACATGCTTTGCTATGATTGCTTCATTGCTTTCAGACTAAAGGAATTTCGATGATTTTTGCCAAGGACCGAATGCTGACCTCTTGCTAGGATAACCCGTCTCAATTTGAAGTGAGAAAGCTTTAAATACCACTCTATGGCTGCTCTTGTTAATGAGCCAATTCAACGAATTTAATGCTTGTTATTAATCTGTTACGTGAGGCTGCGATAAAGTATGCTTCCGCAATATGCAATAGTTTCCGCAATGGTGACCTGGACCATAAATAAAAACTGTAGCTAGTTTAGCTGGAGAGGATTCTTTTTGCTAACTAAAGTTCCTTAGCTCTGTGACTGACAATGTGATTCTCCATGTCTCAAATGATTGGTTGAAGCCAAAAGACATACTAGTACGGCCTTTTAACATGGGTAATCGAGTGTATGGATCTTAATAACAATTGCACTTGGTTCAAGTTAGCCACAATATCTATTTGCAGGGATACTTTATGTACTGCGTGCTCCCAGTTCTCTAATTTTCATCTTTGCATTTCTGTTCAATTCTGAATTATTATTTTGAAGATATTCATTGTGCCATGGTTGATAGGAAGTAGAAGTACTGATGTTTTCTTTATATATGGAATAAAATTTGCCAATTTGTGTTGAGACTTATGATTCCAAGTCCCCCACATGCAAAGGCACTAAGGCAGTGCTTATATTTTCAGGCGTGAAACATGGATAATCATTTTGATTCTTATGTACCATCTTATGTTTTAGTGTATAAGTGTGTTACTTGCTACTCTTTAGCAGACGCTTCTGCTTATTAATCATACAATTGCTGTTGCTGAAATGACACATGGGTGCAATCCTTATATACTGTTCTCAACAAGTTTGAGGTATTACATTTGGACCTCTACAACTGTCAGCTGCAGGATCCATACAAGATTCTTCTACGATTGTTTTGTACACGTAATGTTCTCTCACAGTGTAGCGATTAGTTAATGGATGCAATTACAGAAATTACTGAAATACAGCATGTGGGATTCCATTGCTTTATATGGTGATTGTTTTTGTACACGTAACTTTCTCACGCAGATTAGCAATTAGTTGATGGATATCACAAAGAACACTGATATACAGCATGGGTTTCCGTTGCTTTATACCCTCTTACAAATATCCAGTTGGCTCTATATATAAGATGGAAAAATATGTTAGTGACTCTAATTGCTTGCTATTCTTCAAACTCTAGATTTGATGATGATCTGTAAGCTGACTGCCAGCACGCAGATTGCTTTCTGCTCGGGTGTCCTTTCACTTTCTTGATAATTATGATGGTGAAATCTTTGTTTACTGCTGTACTTTATTTCGTGTTATGTTTTGCTTCTTGGCTGCATGTATGTCTTTCAATGTGATCTCCCCTCTGCCTTTTTCACTTGTATTCAGTTGCTTACATCCTTAAAATGTCTCCTTGTTCATGTCTTTCAAGTCCTGTTGTCATGACAAAAGCATAAACAAGGCCAAAGCATTAATCCCAAACGATGGGTGGGCTTTATGAACCAACAAACAATGCCAAAGATCCTCTTCCTGCGTTGACTTCTATGTAGTTCTATATGCTCAAGCCAATTTATTTATATATCTTTTTAAGTTCCTTATATTATATCATATTTGGCCTCGATTTCTTCTAAAATTCCCACAATAAATCTTCACTTTCCTTAGTGCATCTTCGGGTAAATGCTGAACATGCCCAAACCAACGTTTCAATGTAGCTGATTCTCGCTTCATTATGTGCAACTCCAATCTTCTTGCAAATATCTTTATTACGCTTTATTTCCTGAAGGTGTTCCACACATCCATCCCAACTTATGCATTTTCACTACACCTGTCATTTTAATATTATTGCCCTAATTTAATCTAATTTACTTCGGAGAAATCACTTCTTTTTTTTTTGTCTTTGTTTGGGTGCAGTCTGTCTTGGTTACTGTTGATCGGCATGAGTGGTATGCCTTTCCGCGAATATATACACGGAATGACAGTACTGGTTTATGGATAGTGAAGCCTGCTTTACCGTCAGAATCTCCATTGCTATCATTTGGTATCAATCATGTCAATGGTGGCTCTAGCAATGAAGCAGTGTCATCCACCAACAGGGGGGCTTGTTTGATGGACTGTACACATCAAGAGAATCAGCAAAAGCTGGTTGATGGTGTTGCTATGATGGAGACTAAGAATGATCACACCGCTGAAGATGCTAACTTTCCGGATGAATCTGATGTAGGGAGCAAGAAGCGAAAGGTAGAAGAATGTTCTTCTGCTGATGGCATTGCTACTACCGATGGTTCGTTGTATGAACCTATAGGAGACACTGGAATTTCTGAAAATACTATCCCTAATAGGGATTGCCAAGGTCCAACTGATGTAGCCAATGCTTCAGTTGCTGAACGTGTTATAGAGCCAACTCTTGTTATGTTTGAGGTAATTTTTTTGCATGGGGTTGTTCATGCGGAGAAAATTTGATTTATCACATTGTTATACCGTTCATCATTAGCAACTAGTTTGGCCCGGGTGATATCCTTGGTTGTCGTTTGTGATATGATGTAGAAATATCAAGTATTGCTATTTTCTTTAATCAGTAATAGTCTATCGCTAAAGAGGTCAAGTTTTTAGTTCGCGTATGATAGATCACTGAGTTCAAATCTGTGTTTTTTTATGTGTAAATGGCTAACGTGGAAAGAGCCTGATGCGTGAGAAGGCAACATGCGACAGCTGATGTGGCATACTGACTTGCATGTTGGATGCTTTTTCACCACCTGATATGGCCCAGAGGAGCTCTTTTAGTTTGTATTTTTGTACTTGTTTGTTTGCTTTGTTATTGATTGTTCCGAGAACTTGTGTCACCTTTTATTTCACTTGGATGCACCTTTAAAAATTTTCATTCAGTTCTTTCTTGTTCTTCACTGCTAAGTTTTATTGGTTTAGTTTTTCCATGTCTTGATTGCCATTCCTCTTACTTTATACAGATACTCTTGGAGATTTTTGCTTTGTCATCTAGTGTATGATGAATTTTTTTGACACTCAGTATTACTTTCTTAGTTTCTTTCTTGTGACTTTCAGGTTCATGTGCCACCGTCCTGTATGCTTGATGGGGTACATTCTCAACATTTCTTTGGAACAGGCGTCATTATTCATCATTCACAGAACATGGGATTGGTTGTGGTTGACAAGAACACAGTTGCAATATCTGCATCTGATATTATGTTATCCTTTGCCGCGTTCCCTATTGAAATTCCAGGGGAGGTAATTAAGTTTGTTTTTTCTAATATATGGAGGCCCTGTAACTTCTCTCGCTTAATTTTCAGTTTTGTTGTAGGTAGTTTTTCTGCATCCTGTACATAATTATGCTCTCATTGCATATGACCCTTCTGCTCTTGGTGCTGCTGGTGCGGCAGTAGTTCGTGCTGCTGAGCTACTTCCAGGTTAGTTTGTTGTATGACTGTATGAGTTTGCTCTACTTCCACTTCTGTTATATATATATTCCTTTTACGCGTCTTACCATATTTAGCTCTAATATTGTGGAAAAGGTAGTTGAATTGCGATCATCCAGATGTTTGTCATAAGCCAAGTATTACTATTTGTGGCCATAAATTTATGCCTATTGCCATACTGCCTATATACTATCGACTGCTAAATCAGCATGCTGATGATCAAACTATTAAGAAAGGGTTCCTGTGTCTATGAGATCAGATACCGGTGCATTATAGTCTGTACTGGTCCTGTACATGATTTTGTTTTTTTTGCTGTTATGGTCAGAGCCTGCTGTGCGTCGAGGCGATGCTGTATATCTTGTTGGGTTGAGCAGAAGTCTTCAGGCTACTTCACGGAAATCTATTGTCACCAACCCATGTGCTGCATTAAATATTGGATCAGCTGATTGTCCTCGATATAGAGCCATTAATATGGAAGTAATTGAGCTTGACACAGGTAAATTGGTCGCCAGCAGGTTCAGAATTTTCTGGTATCATACTAATTGCTGTTATCTTCCCCCTCTTTCGTCCCCTGCATCTCCTAAAAAGAACTAAGGGTAGAAAGATTCGAATTTCGTTTGCCATGTTTGACTTAATTATATTTTGCAATATTGAGTTTTCTTTTTCCCCAGACTTTGGCAGTACATTCTCTGGTGTCTTGACTGATGATCATGGTAGGGTACGAGCAATATGGGGGAGCTTTTCAACTCAGGTTGTCCGCTCTCTTTTTGGCTTTTTAATAATGCTTAGCATGCTGCTGCTGACATTTCATATCATCATATGTTGATTTGCAGCTGAAATATGGCTGCAGTTCATCAGAAGACCATCAATTTGTCAGAGGTATACCAATTTATACCATCAGTCAAGTCCTTGACAAAATCTTGTCTGGTGCAAATGGTCCACCGCTTCTTATAAATGGCATTAAAAGGCCCATGCCACTTGTCAGAATACTGGAGGTGGAATTCTATCCTACCTTGCTATCGAAGGCGAGAAGTTTTGGCCTTAGCGATGATTGGATCCAAGTATGGTTCTCTTTTATGTTGTATTCTCTCTTCTTTTTATCAAGTTAAAAAAATTATGCCATGTGATCGGAATATGTTATACACAAGATTAGGGATACAAGTATATAACAACAACAGCGAGAAAGGCTATCTTGATCCCAAAAGATGGGCTTCGCTGCATGCATAAAGAAATGATCTCTTATGGTCAAATGATCCTGCTAATTTGGTTTCCTTTATATTATTTTCAACTTCTTCCATCCAAGTTATCTTTGGCCTCCCTCGTCTTGTTCTAAAATCCCTATAATCCCAACTCTTCACTTACTGCTGCATCTTATAATTAATGTCACACATTCCCAAACTAACATTGCCATTTCCCCCTTATCCTCGATTTTCGCAACTAATCTTATTTAAAAAATATGTTCATTCCGAATAATGATATGGGTGAGCTCTTCTTACTATCTTGGGAATTTTGGCTCGACTTGCAGCCTAGTCATGGTTTTCTTTTCCGGTTGCGTTGCTCCTTAAATGCAGTTAATCTCTTTGTTAAAGCAAGCATGTTGCTTTCTTACAAGCATAAATTAGCAAGTCTATGAAATTTGTGTTCACTGGAGAGGAGAGCATTTGCTGTTGATTGCACTGTGGTTGTGATGGAGGAGAACTGGATTTGAGTACTAATGTACTGCCTCTTGTACTAGAGTGAAAGACATCATGACTCTTAAAGGGGCTCTGCTGGAGTGTTCAAGAGTACTCTTGATAGTTTAACTTACAGAACTGCCTTACCTGGCTTCATCCCACCAATGTTGGGCTCTGTGTCTGGTTGTCAAAGTTTCTTTTCTTCCTGCTCTGGATTGATTACATGATCTTGTTCTCTACTTTTATTTCGGGGCCTTTTTTTGAATGATTGATTACCCGAATTGAATATGTCCCATGAATTAACGTTGTTTTTTTTTTTTTTACTTTCTTTTCTACTTGCTTCAGGCTCTTGTTAAGAAAGACCCTCTAAGGCGTCAAGTATTGCGTGTCAAAGGTTGTTTGGCTGGATCAAGAGCTGAAAACATTTTGGAACAAGGTGACATGATTTTGGCAATCAATAAAGAGCCTGTGACTTGCTTTCGTGACATAGAAAATGCCTGTCAAGATCTAGACAAGTATGATGAAAGTGATGGGATGCTTAAGATGACTATCTTTCGCCAGGTTAGTAATTGGATTTGGAACTCATAATTTCATGTAAGTACTCGATACAAGAATGTTAGTTGCCTTGGTTTGTGTGGCAGCTCTTTGCTACGAATGTATAATAGATTACTGTTCCTTATCTGTTTGGGGAATCTGGATCCTGCAGGGACGTGAAATGGAAGCAGAATTAGGAACTGATGTTAGAGATGGTATTGGTACAGTTCGTGTTGTAAATTGGTGTGGGTGCATAGTCCAGGACCCTCATCCAGCAGTAAGAGCTCTTGGATTTCTTCCAGAAGAAGGCCATGGTGTTTATGTTGCGAGGTAGTTATTTTAAATCTCTAATATTGTGTGCTGGGCTCTGGTTTTGGTCTTTGAAAGAAGAATATTGCTTTTCTAAAACAAAATAATAAATATTAGCTTCTGAGAGTTGTCTCTTCCCTTGTGCGACAAGTGAGCACATAATTTTTCAGTTATGTCCTTATTTTAAATTTTAGAAGCTATTGTAATCCAATATTTAAGTTTATGTGGTCAATTTTCAGGTGGTGTCATGGAAGTCCAGCACACAGATATGGTTTGTATGCTCTGCAATGGATAGTTGAAGTGAATGGAAAACCTACTCCTGATCTGGATACTTTTGTTAGTTTGACAAAGGTATATGATTCTTATATTTTTCAATTTATATCTGTCTAATTGCTTCTGTGAGTTACATTGTGAACATGATTCTTTTATTTATCAATATATATATATATCTGATTTGTCTAATTGCTTCTGTGAGTTATACTGCAAAAATGTGGCTCAGTATATTCTTTGAAGTATAATTAGGCAGAGAAAAACTAGAAAAATCAAATCACTCAACAGCCTAACTGTAGGGAATGTGTTTTAGTGCAAGTGTATGCGTGTGTGCATTTTGAAAACGTTGTGGATATTATTCGCTGTAATCTTGGACCTGGGTATACTTTTCACATCAAAGATATATGCTGCTACCTGATGATAGCTTTATACAACATGTCAGGAATTTGTTATACTACTACTAGATTCTGTAATGTCCATTAAGCTGCTCAGTTCTTGGAATTTTTTATGTGGAGGTTGAGTAATTGATAAATCTTAGAAATTAAAAGCTTTTTTTGTTCTTCTTCAATTTCAGCCAGGCCTATACGAAATTGTAGCTTGGTTTTAGTACAGTAATTCAAATCTCCCCCTCCCCCTCCCCCCTCCCCCTCCCCCCCTCTTAACTTTGAGAGTGTAGACACAGTACAGTAGCATATGTGACTTGTTCTCTAATAATGTATTTCCTTCACTAATAAGTAAGGTATTGTATCATTGTATGTGATTGCTTGATGTTGCATATTAAACTTTGAAACTCAAATGGTTTATTGCTTTGGCCTTTATGACTAAGCTCATGGTTGCTATTCTTTAGTGTCAAAGAAAGTAGGGAATTAGGAACAGGATAGGTAGGATTTAGTCTTTGCAAGGTACTCTTGTAAGATTTAGATTTTAGCCTTTATATCAGTGATCTCAAGAATATAAAAGGAAAAAAGAAGTTAAGAAATTGTCGACTGTTCACTACATTGGAACTCGTAGTGCTACAGTTTAGCTTTTTACCCCCCCCCCCTCCCTTTCCTTTCATATAGCACAATAACCTGGGTTTGCTTTGTCAATGAGCAGGAACTAGAGCATGGAGATTATGCACGTGTGAGGACAGTCCACTTGAACGGGAAGCCCCGAGTATTAACATTGAAGCAGGATTTGCATTACTGGCCAACTTGGGAGGTAAGGTTTGATCCGAATACCTCACTGTGGCGTAGGAACACAATTAAGGCGTTGGATACCATTGTTGCATGAATGGTTCCATCTACTGGCAAGCTCCATTGATAAGTAAATTCCCGAGAATGAGAAATGAACTCGAGAAATTTGTGAAATTATTTGGCTCTGCCCTCAGATGGTACATGCCTCATTGAACATTGTTTTAGAGCTGCTTCAAGATGATTCGGTTGAACAGTTCTGAGATTAATCATGCAGTTCAATTGTTTCTCATGGTCGAGGCCCCGAGGGGAGAAAGGTTGCTTTCAAAATATTAATCTTGATCTCTGTATGTTGTGATAGAGATTGGAGGCAGCGTCCATCCATTTAAAAAGAAGGGAAATAATTTTGTAGATGTTGTAATTGTAATCTCATTCAAGGATTACGTTAATATCGTGGTTTATCTAGGGATTTCTACTATTTCTATAGTTAAACTTTATGTATGGCGTTACGAAGTCTTCTTATTTGGTCAACTTGGGGGGTATTTTTCTCTTTTGCTTTGAAGTAATAGTTCACTTTATATCCATCATTTATGTTTTTCGCAAACTTTCATTTTGATATTGTCAACTCTTTATTTCCTTCTCTCGACTGTGTTAAGGGAAACTTATGTACATGTTGGAGACATGAAACATAAATCCCTAACAACTTACGTTTTCTGTACAACCCCTTGTGATCGTATTGACAACATTGCCCTTGTGCATTTATCCATAATTAGGTATAGTAAGGGCATTGATGTCAATGACACATTATCTTTAGATAGATTACTAGTTGTTTAAGACGTAAAAAAAGTAGTATGGTCCCAATTTTTATGAGATTTCTTCAGCCATCTCTACCATGAGACATGAACTTGGCTCCCAAAATTGCAAAACCTCTATTAGGGAATCTAGGGAACAAAATAATAGTGTCATGGGATTTTGTTCGAAATATCTAGATTCATTTTCGACAAGATTGGTGGGAGGAAAAAGCTATGAAATGTGTATCAAGGTAAGCATTAAAAAACCCCTCAGAAAAAAAAAAGTAAGCATTAAAAAATGAAACTTATCTTAAGAAAGTTATAATTTGTTATGGTAGCGAATGTGATCTCATCAACTTATGAAATAGGAGGTTGCTTAAAAGCCCAAGAATAATCTGGCTTGGGATGAAGGAAAAATGTTGAGCCAAAAAATAGAACTTGCTTGCACGTGCACTTCTGCTGCCTGCCGAGTCTCCATAACTTCTCACTTGTCATCAATCTCATAAACATTTACGTGGTTCGATCAATAAATATGTCGTTATTTAAAATATTACCATTTAAATTAAGGCATGTTCGATATCACTGTAAGTTTCTAGCTTTTGGTTTTATGACTATAAAAGTCATATGATATAAGGAGGATAATAAACTTAAAATTAGTTATACTTATACTAAACATGTCAATTTTGAAAACTGATAACTAAAAGTTGGAAATTACTTTTTTTGGTTTTCATTTTTTTGTTTTTGGTTTTCGAAAAAACTGAAAGCAGAAAACGATAACTTTTTTTTTTTGGTGATTAGAAAGGCCTACAAGAAATGAGAATCGACTCCATAATCTCCTAGATCCGGGAGAAAAACTCTAACCAATTAAGATATCTTTCACTCTCATATAAAACTAATCCACTGTAGTAGTGAAAAAAGCATGTCAAGTGGTGTGCTAGACTATGACAAGAAATAGGCTTCCATAACTGATAACTCCATAAGTGAAATAAAGGAGTTTAGGGAAAGCGAAAAGAGCTTTTATATGTGAGCCCTCCTTTTTACATCTTAGATTGCTGGGAATATGCCGATCCAACGGAGTAATTTTATATGCAACTTTTCATATAATATAGTAATATTGGTGACAACTTTATAGATATGAAAAATATTTAGCTTCAACATGACACTTGAGCTAACGAGGCTACTTTTCTTTTACAAATTTTCCTGGACCCCATGATGTAGATACGTTGGATAAAGATTTTTAGCACATATGGAAAAAACATCATTTCGACTAGGTTGACAAACCAACACTAGGATTTTGCATATTTTTGGACCTTCGAAACTTGTCTAGAATAGTGGGCATTAATTAGGCCATGAAGTGAAGTTCGTTTTCCTTACCCGTGAACAGAACAAGTTGGTTGATAATTTGGCGAAGATAGCACGTCTTCCTAATAGGGTTAATGTAACTAGGACGTTTCTCACACGCCTTAGTCATTGTAAGACCTTTAAATCATGCTATGGCTCATTCAACAACAAAAAAAAGTAGCAGATTAATGTTGCAGAGTTAATTACATTAACGACTATTTTAACGTTAATCATCAAACTCGTGAACTTTGATTTTCTTTTGTCAAGGAAAAATGTATTGGTTTGTCGTGTTACATGCACTAAGTTTTATATCTTAGGGATTAGGATGGAATAACATCATATTCTCGTGTGGAAAAAAATACGAAGGTTTACAAGCAATTTTTGCCCCGTGTAAGTAAACAACTTCGTTAGGTAGCCTTTTTGATCAAATATGTCTATAATTTAATGTATTTTTACATAAATAATCATCACAACTGAGATATATATATACACATATATACCTCATGAAAGGTATACCAACATTATATGATCACAAGCATAAAACATATATACGCATATAGTATTATTATTTGACGGCAATATATGACTTTGACAAAAGCAATATATTTTTAAAGGAGACAATGCAAGTGCAATATACTTCATATATTACTCCATTAGCTTCTCCATCCTTGTTGAATATAATATAAAGTAATAGTAAACATTATCTTTTCTTTACGATTAACTTCAAGTACAAAAAAATTAAAAAGCTACAAAAGAAATAATTACATCAATGACATAAAACTTACTCTTCCCTCACTTTTTCCATTTCACTCAAAGTGTGATCAAGTGATCATCAACCAATAGACTAAAAGCAACTAAGGAAAATAATGTGACCACCCAAAAACTACCCAACAATTGAAATTTATACATTATTGTTGCTGATGATATATCTTGAGGTGAAGGTGGTGGATTCTTAAAGTAGTAAGGGAAGTAAGGTACAATAGGGTTAGGAGGTGGAGGACCATTGCTATAGGGTAACATTGATCCTCCTGGAGGAGGGTAATAATCATAACTTGGATTATATCCTGATGATTGTGGTGGTGGTGGAGAATAGTAGTTATATTGATCCGGTGACGACGGCGGTGGTGGCGATGAGTAGTAGTAGGCGGGGCTCGATGGCGGCAATGGTGGTGGTGGGCAGTTTGTGGTGGTGGTGGGGGTTTTTGAAGGCGGCGGAAGGACCGGTGTTGGTGTTGTTGTTGGTGTTGGGTATGTGGAACCACCTATGGGTGGTGGTAGACAAGGGTATGGGCATACATAAGGTGTGTCTTGTAATGACTTTTGTGGTAATGTTGTTATTGTTAGTAAGATGAAAAAAATGTGTAGGGAGAATTTTGGCATATTAGTCATATTTTGTGAGGAAAAAAGGGCAAAGAAAGTGAGGATTTTAGATTGAATGGCAAGGAGAAAAGCTAATATAAGTAGTAGATAGGACTATAGGAGTAGGAAATGTGGAAGGAGAAGGGAAAGCCGCCTATAAGAAAATGTTGTGGACCATTTTGGGTAGTGTACCCTTGAAAAGATAGGCCATTATATGGGTGGAAGAAATGAATTATTGTTAGAAACTTTGAAAGCAACATTGGAAATGATGGCAAATTGTTTAAGTGACAAAACTTTGTTGTAAATAAGGATAACTATACTTTATCACTTTCTTTTTGATCTTTTAAAAAGTGAACGATAAAAATACTAGGTAATATTTCTTTTTCTAAGCTAAGAAGGAGGCTCTCTAATCAGATTAGAACCTCGCATAGGTCAATTCGATTCGGATTTGCAAGCAAAGCTCCTTGGGAGTATGGGGGAATGATAAGAGGAAATCCCTATCCCCAAAGTGCCTCTAGTGGGGTTTGATTCCACAACCTTGAGGTTGTGAGATACAAATCAAACCAATAAACCAAGTACTACTTGATATGAAAATATGATATAGTGACATTGCAAGGAGCCAAGTACTACTCTTAGGTTGTATCGTATTTGTATTAATTATTTAGGTAGCAATTTATATAGTAGTTTTGTGCCAAATTAAAGAAGTATAATATCTACTTATGTTTGCAATTACCATATTAGTCTATAAATGATTGGTGTACTCAATAAAGTAAAGATTGACGTATAGACCAATAAACTTATCTTGAAAGATATAGATATATTATGTGGTGCAATTTAATTTATTGTACACATTTTCGTAAGATCTAATGATTTCTCTAGAAATAGATCAAAATGAATATATGGGAAATCCCTTTCTATTATACCCATACAAGTTGGACTCGCTATAAGTAATTCGTAGGTGGTCGATTAGTCGCTTTTAATTTCTTCGGTCATGTGATGCTAGATTTATTAACTAATTTATTTTATTTTGCGGAGCGAGATATGTGAAAAATCTCATTGTTCAACTACATCAAGAAAAGGTAGCATAGAAATCATTTGTGAACAATGTAAATTATTAGTAATAATGTTACCATATAATACTTTGATAAGTATTATGTTTTCTCCTCCATTTGAGAGAGTAATTAACTAAAGGAAAATGTGATGTTATGGGCTAGGAATAGGATTATTATTTCAACAAGTTGGTAAGTATTCCCTTTGATGCATGTTCAAGGACATGTATTATCCTTACCTAAGCATTTGAAGACAAGAGTAAGCATTAAAAAATGATAGTAACAACAAGAAAGTAGAGAGAAAGACAAGAGAAATGAAAGGGACATCTTTGGAGGTATCTTATTATGGCCTATAGAAAGTAATAAAGCAACTCTATGATTAATATCAAGACTATTATTGGTTTATATTATCTTATAATTGGTGTGTTGAGTTGAAAATACTTGTATATAGATTACATAAGCATAGTACAAATATTCGAATCTTATTCCACTTTTAACCTTACCCATGGAGGCCTTATACTGTAGTGCCACGTAGTTTGACGGTAAGCACTGGCCCGTACTTCTGGCCCAATAGCAAGATCCACGAGTTTCTAGAATTACAAAATTTATTAGAATAAACTGTTTAACTTTAATATAAAATTAGACGGACTGAAACTTAAATTATCTCATTCTAACCTAGCATTATCCCTAGACGTTTTGCGCCAATCTAGTCGTCTCTTTTCTTCTCCTTACTTTGTTTCTCTTTGAGCGAACTACAGTAGACAATTTTGAAAAATAATTTCTTAGTCTTAAAAAATAGATTAAACTAGTCATTAAATGAATATTGTATGGATTGAATTGTTTACTAAATAGATTAAGCTAGTCATTATAGTCAATAAGGTTGATGATATCTTCTTAAAAAAAAATTTAAAAAAACATCATGGGCTCCCTTGGTATTTTTTTTACCGTTGTTTTTTACAATATTCAACGCACCTATTTTAACATTTACATACTCAAATACATATATACGTAAATCGTTTCAACTTTCATATATAGAAAATATGTATCAATATATATCTCATAAAATCATACATGATTATAATTTTTTTTAAATATGCTCTTTTAAAGATAAACAAAATTTTAAATCTTTGACGAAGAAACCTTTAAGTGTAAAAAGAAAAATACAAAGACAGTATATAATTGATTTTGTATCATCTGCCCACTAACTAACTAATTTCCTAATTAATAACCTTAACATAATTTCGAAACTTAACCCCTAGTTAACTAGCTAAGAAGCATAAGTCAACAGGAAACAGCCAGAAATTCACACTTAAAATACACAGCAAGGCCAATGTGAAAACAAAAAAAAAGAAGAGGAAGGAAACTTTTTTTTCTCTCTTTTTGGCTAAGGTAGGAGGAAAATATGGGGTAGGTATCAAATTCATGCCCCTATTAAGAATTAAGATGACGGACTATTCCTTAAAATAATTTGTCGGACACAAACTTACAAGAATGTAACAAGACAGAAAACTAGTGGTTGTGGCAGATAAATGGGGCCGTGAAAAAAAAAAAAAAAAAACTTGAAACTCGGTAGATCTGCCTGGAGTTATGCGCTTAATTCTTCCTTCGGCCCAACTTATGGAATTTTGTCACTGACAAATGCTTTGAGTTTGAGCTCTCCAACTTTGACTACTGTGTCTGTGTGGCCTATGGGAAGTACATTGTGCAATTGAATTGAGCCTATACCTAGCACATGTTTCATGTATTACGGTTGTTTTCCCGTGTGTTGAAACCCATTGAAAGTCAACTTGTAAGTGTCCCATATTGAAGAAAGAGGAGAGAATAAATCACTTTGTTGAAACTCCTATCACCAATTGGTTTTAAGATGGAACCTCCTAACTTGTAAGTGGAATAAACTCTCCTCCTCCTTATCTAAGAGGATTATTTCTGATGACCTTTCCAGTTAGCTCTGAATTTCTAAGGACACTCACAAGTGAGGGGGTGTGTTGAAACCCATTGAAAGTCCACTTCTGAGTGTCCCACATTGAAGAAAGAGGAGGGAATAAACCACTTTATAAGGTTACCCTGGCCCATTTTCATATAATCTAAAAAAATAACACCGTGAGTAAAACTTATGTACAGGTAGGCTACGTGATTTATTATTTTTCTTTCTATTTTTCCCTTCTTTTCCTAAACTAACACTTTCTCTCCTTACCTAACTAGAGATTAGAGGCGATCATGGGCCGGGCCAGGCCGCGGCCAAAAAATTTTGCCCATTGGTCGAGCGCCTAAATTCGGGCCGAATTTTTGTGTCCAAAGCCCACTATTTCGGGCCTAAATTAGCGGGCTTTTGCGGGCCAAAACGGGTTGGGCCAAAAAATATACTAAAAAGTCGTTTTTGGCTTGCCCAAAGCCCGCCTAAAGCCAAAAAAAATACGGGCGGGCCCGGCCCGGCCCGGCCTGCGGGCCGAAAAATTCTGGCCAAAACCCGATAAAAAAAAAATGCACATGGATTTTGTACAAAATAAAAAAGGGGAATAATATAGAAGAGTGAATAAGATAATAAAAATAACAAGTCAAATGAATTGCGAATGGGTTTTACAGACCGAAAACTACAGTCGAACATCGAATTAAGTTTTTAGGTAGTGGTCAACAAACAATAATGTAATAAAGGTAAGTTTTGTACAAGATTTTGTAAATAAAGTAGTTTCTCGCAAAAAAGAGTGTAAGATGGTTATGGACGAAAAATCCTTATAACTAACACCGACCCTATTATTGGAAAAAAAAAAGTCTTAACATATATATATTGGTATCATGTGTTATTCTTTAAATTTAATGTTTATAGTTTTTTACTTTGTACCACTTTAGCTATTCAGTAACTAGAATTTTTTGCACGCGATGCGTGCTTGAATTTTTTTCAAAACAGAAACTCGATTTTTTTCGGCATAAGAGTCAAAATTTGAACATTAGACATACAAAGTATAATTGTTTTTAGTTGCAAAATTTGATTAGTTTAGTTTCTGTCACTTAAGTCTCTCACCATTCTTTTTGGTTTTTTTTTTACTTTTCAAAGTTAAATTCTATAAACAAAATAGAAATTTTATTGAATTTATTTACGTTTTCTAATATTATAATTTTTTAGTTGATTTTTGAATTAAGTGCAGTACTTCATAAATTGTAAAGAAAGTGGACACTTTGATTTCAAGTCAATTTTTTCATTGGTTGTAGTTTGTAAGTGAATTTTTAAGTTTTTATAAAGATTCCTCATTTTAGTGATTTGCATAACGTAAATTATGCAATTTTATGATTTTAGTTGACTTGTGAGTGATTGTTATAATTATATTTTTGGTATTTTTGTTTGAAGCCTCCTTTGATTTGTAAGTGAATTTGTAATTTAGAATGGGAAGAGGGGCGAAATAGGCATCTCAAAAGAGGACACCATTGCTCCCGGCCCCCTTCCCTTATATAATAGAGATAACTGGTATTAATTTTTTGCAACTTGAACGAAAATTTTATCAAAGTGTATACCTACAGATTTCTTATATGTATTTCCTCCATTTAAGTTGTGCCATTTTTAACTTTCACGCATGTCAATGTATGATTTCAACCATTAATATTTTTAATTATCAATAAGTAAAAATTATAAAAAGTTTATTTTTAAAAAATTTACATCAAGATAAATCTAAAAAGACCCCCACATGACTATGTTTTTCTAAAATATAAATCACCAAAGATAATTTAAGTATAAGATGTGAATAGTGCACAAAATAAAAATGGTGCAACTATTTCTAAACGGAAGAAGTATATATCTGAAGCACATAAATTCTTTATTATGGAATCTATTTAGCTATCTACAAGAAAGTAAGAAGAAATCACCATTGAGGGAACTTGACTTTGATTCGTGACAATAAGTATCAAAAATAATTTGACAATAGTAAACAAATCAAAGCCAAGGGAAATTATATACTTCTGAAAACTTGTAAGTGAAAACTAAGTACTAATGTGGGCATTATATGTGACTAATCAGCTATTTGGCTCTATCGAGGGAATATAGTTTTTGGCGTCTTTTCATGGTTAGAACATCCATGCAGATGCACTTAACGTACGTATTGCTCCACAATCCTGCCTCGCTTTCAACAAGACAACAACTATCAAGAACAAAAAATATGGCGAAGCTAATTAGCTAAGTAATTACGTAATACTCCCTCCGTCCTCTATTAGTTTACCCCTTTCTTTGGGGCACATTTGCCGAGATACTAATTTGAACCTTAATATCTCTAATTTTCGATAAGTAAAAATTACAAAAAGTTGATATTTAGATAATACACATTGAGACGAATCCAACAAGATCTCACATGACTATATTTTTCCTTAAATACAAGTTACAAGAGATAGTCAAAGTCATGTATGTGAATAGTGTCAAAAGTCAAAAGGGGTAAACTAATAAAGGACGGAGGGAGTATAAGATATCCTGTCTGTGGCTGGATCTATCAATCTTCTTTCACAATTGCTTAACAAAAAAAATGACGGCCCTATTTTCCTTATGCAGTAATTTAAGGGAATAGAGATAGAATTATTGCCAATTTAAGTCTTTAATGATGGCCCAATCAGCGTCCTTGGGGAAAAGGAGGATGGTAAGGGAAACCTGTGTGAAATCTCACCCCAAAGAGCTCATAGTGGAATTCGATCCCATGACCTGAAGCATGAGAGTGAATGAGACCAAATCTTTACTATTAGGCCAAGCCTTACTTGGTAAAAAAAAAAAAAAAAGAAGAATAACCTCGGACTTTAATGGCTAATATATGTTTCCTTTATTTTTTTATACATGTAATATGTTGATTTTCACCCATGACAGTGTACTACTTTTACTATTGATTAATATCTTTAATTATTGATTATTAAAACTTATTAAAAAATTATTATTTTAAATATATCTATTAAAACTAATCGAAAACATATATATTACGTAATAGCATTTATTTCTTATATATATATTACTAATATACTGCGGTCAGAGTTATTATTAGAATAGTGCAAAATTCTCAATGGTGCATGTATTATAAAATGAAGGTTGAACTAATTTTGACAGAAAATGTGTAAAAGTTTATATAGAGTTAGGTCGTAAAGTTCATATAGTTTCAGACAGATGACATACTTTCGTTTAATACTTTATATATAAGTCCTAGTGATTGCATCAAAAAAAAAAAAATATAAGTCTTTTTGAGTCAATAATGTTTACTTCAATGAAAAGGAAGTGAAGATAATGAGGGCCAAAACAAGGGTATATATCTATGTTTGATACCTATTCCAACTATCTTTATTAATAAGATGTTGAAGGTGTTCAAATGATTAGCATTAATTGTCTGATATGTACCTTAAATTGTTTAAGGAACTCATAACGACTTTAATTGATAAGCTAGTTTGAATAGCTTCACAATTCACAAAAGTGACCTCTTTTAATTTATTTTAATCCAAAAAGATATTAATAAGAATTTTAATCTCAAACAATCAATTCTACTAAATAGCTCATGCAATTAGATGTTTTATTATTAGAGTAACATTATATGTAAGAAGTAGAATGGTCTTTTACTAGTTATAGGTCTGTATTGTAAACACTATATATATTGAATGTCAGGATTAACCTACTCAAGATTAACACAATTATTCTCCACACTTGTACAGTTATCAGTTCCACCAATTTATTAGTTTCACGTGATTTATCAACTTTCGTTTTTTTATTCAATTAATGGTGTCAAACATAGCCGAGTACAATTTATAATAAGAAAAACATTGAAAAAAATCATTTTCAGTAATGGGAGTACGAGTTTTTTTTTTTATAGGAAAAAAAGATTTCATTTATGAAGGATGAGTCCATTTTTGAAGAGACGGTCTCACGTTAGTGTTAATGTGAGACCAACTCATGTCATGTTGATATCATGCGTGTGCATCAAACCAGCAGCAAAATTAGTTAAGCGCTTGGACTTATTAGTTATACTAGCCTTATATTTTTCTTCTGGATGAATTAGTTAAGTGTTGAATTGTATTAATTAAGTCTGATGTATATTAGTTACACGCTAAAATACATTAGTTCTATCGTAAAAAACAGACTATATATATGACGCATTTTATTGGCCCTGGTTTCACTGTCATGCATAAATAATTCTCTCTTTCTTAAATAACTAACGCACTAATTCTCTCTTTCTTAAATAACTATCGCATTTTTGCAATAGTTATGTCAGCCTCAAATAACCAATGCAAAAACAATGTATACTAATGCATACAATAAATAAAACTAATGACCTTAAAATCATAACTATTGACCGTCCATCCTATCAACGCTCAAAGTATAATTGTTAACCAAATATCAAAACTATAACCATAAACCATGCATCATTTTTACTGATCATAAAATTAATAAATAATTATTCATATGCTATAATTATAATCTTCCAATTATTTTTCAAACTAAAACTATTAGCCAGAAAACTTGAACTATAAAACAAAAAGTCATAACTAATGTAAAAAATAATAGTAACAAAATACACAAATATCATAACTATTTATCAGAAAATAATAATTAATAGCCAGAATCATAACTATCAACCATAAAATCATAATTATTAACTATAATTAATAACTAAAAAACTAAAAATCATAATTATATATATCCAAATTTCATAACTATTAAGCAAAAGCTAATAATTATAAATCAGAAATCATAACTAAGAGCCAAAAATATGTAACTAATTATTAAAATTTCTTAATCGAAAAACTATAACTATAACTTGAAAATGACAAAATCAACCCCACAAATTCACCTTTCACGCGAAAATTAACTCACATATCCAAAAATTCCATCATTGAACCCCACTAACCAACCCCACGACTAACACGCCATATGACCTAGAAACCACCACTTTAACACTAATAAAAACCAACCCACCTCACCACAACAAAAAAACACCCTCTTCTAGTAACTAAAACTCAAACGTTAAAAAAAATTTGAAAGTGAAATGTAGATTAATTACCTTTTCATATCTTTAATTTCACAACTTTAATTCTCACAATTATTTGTTTATGAGTTTCATTTTCTTCAACCAAGAATACTTCTTGAAAGTGGCTAATAATGCAACATAGCTTTTGCGAATTTCTACACTACAAAAATAAAGCAATTTAGCAACAGTAAAAAATTGTTGCTATTTATGAGAAATTTGTTGCTAACTTGCGTTAGCAACAAATTTGAAACAAAAAATAGTTGTTGCTAAAAGGCTTGTTTCCATATGATTTTAGCTACAAAATCTGAAACATTTTCGTTGCCACATAGCATCCATTGAAATATTGTTGCCATATTGGTTTCTATATTTGGCGCATTTGTTGCCAACTCTAGTAACGAGTTATAAATGATTGTTGCTAATATCGCAACAAATTATTATTGTTTTGTTGCTAGACATTAGTAACAAATTATTGATAAAAAAACTTTTAATTGTTATAGAGTTACACTTTGACTAATGCACTCTTCATATAACGTAGGTTAACCTTATATTCTTTTGTTAATTGTTTGATAATTTGATAAATACATTTATGCAAATCAATAAAGAGAAGGAGAGTCAGTCCACTTACAATTCTGAATGATATTTGCATACTGATATTAATAGAAATTAACAATAGTGTATGAAACTTCTTGACATATAAAGTGGTAGTTTGGCTAATCTTTCTTCGATGTGGGACACATTTTAAGGAAAAACTGATGTTTATTTCAGCAACAAATAATAAAATATATTGTTTCCAACGATAACAAATCAAATATCTATTTCCATATTTGTTTCTAAATAGAATAATAATGAAAATATGATGTCATCTATCAACAAATCATAAAATTAATTGTTTCTAATGTGATCAACGAATGAAATATTGGTTGTCGTAATTTGTTGCTAAATGGCAACAAATTGGAAATATGATGCCATCTAGTAACAGTTAGTAAAATTAATTGTTCATAATGTCAACAGAGACACGGTTGGTTGTCGTAATTTGTTGCTAAATGACAACAAATCGCAAATATGATGCCATCTAACAACAAATAGTAAAATTAATTGTTTCTAATGACAACAAACCAAATATTTGTTGTCGTAGTTTGTTGTTATATGACAACAAATTGAAAATATGATGCTATCTAGCAACAAATAGTAAAAAAAACCAGTTTCCACTCACAACAAATCAAAAATATGCTGCTTTTATTTGTTGAAAAATTAGATTAAAAAACGTTACTTTATAATAAGTAACAAAAAAATAATATATGTTGCTATTTATCAACAATTCAAAATTTTGTTGCCATAATTTGTTTCTATAATGCTTTAATTTTTGTAGTGCTAGGAGTTGGGTTGAGTTTAGAAAAGCATGAATTAAAAGGGTTTTTTTTAGAAGAAGAGCACTTGCTAGTCTCGAATTAGGTGAGAAATGAGGAGAGAGAGTAGGGGGGACTATAAAACCCAAAAATAAAAGAAGAAAAAACAAAGCAAGAATAGAAGAAAATGGAAGAAGAACAAAGAATAGTAGAAAAATTGTAAAGTGGGAAAGATTTGGGTTGAAAATGGTCGAAAATACTCCCATGGTCTTATAGATTCTTATAGAGAATAGAGATTGTTAGATCTTCCTCCTTCATTAGACGCATCAAAAAAGAAATTGAACACCCTAAAATAAACAATCCGTCTTGCATGGACCCGGTTCACAGTAAAAATAGTATGGACCAGGCCCAGATACGTGACCGGTTAAGAAGTACTCACTTATACACTATATCAAAAATAGATACACTATATGATACATAGGTCGTACACTATATCAAAAATAGATACATTATATCATAAAAATAGTACACTATATTATACAAAGGTACACTATATCAAAAATAGATACATTATATCAAAAAAAAAATTACACTATATTATACAGAGGTACACTATATCATAACTAGGTACACTATATATCATAACCAGGTACACTATATCCTATAGGAAAATATTTACTTAAACGCATTACAGAAACATACACTATATCAAAAATAGACACACTATATCAAAAATAGATACACTGTATCAAAAATAGATATACTATATTATACATAGGTACACTATACATTTTAACATACACTATATCATTTTAACATATACTATATCATTTTAACATATATTATATCATTTTAACATACACTATATCATTTTAGCATATATTATATTATTTTAACATATACTACATCATTTTAACATACACTATATCATATCAATATACACTATCCTAAACTCACGTGATATGGATCGGGTGCACACTAATTAGTGTGCACGAGTTCATATTAGTTTTTTTAAAAAATAAATACCATATGAAGCAAGGATGGAATATACTTATTGGAAACAATTAAAGCAGGAAGGAAAAACCTTAAAAAAAAAAGAAGAAAACCTAGTAATAGAGGCTAGGAAAAACCATGCCAAAGATAAACCATAGAGAGAAAAAAGTTCTCTCAAGCAGAAACCGTAGAGGGAACTCAAAAAGAATCTACAAATGTAATTGGGGAGTAAAGAGTTATCAATTCAATTTTTAGATAACTCAATTTTCGGTAATGTCCTAACAGAAGTATATTCTAATCCCGAAGTCACATTCACATACCAAACGCCCATATATATACAATACTTCATGATACATGTTTCTCTGTATATGGAGTAGCATTGTTGAACAAGCAACCTAATTTTTTTTTTCTTATTAGTTATTACAACAGATAAGTTTTTCTTCATGTTATTACACGTATCGTTTAATTTATAACTTACTATCAATATTAAAATTCCTTTAGTTTCTAAAACAGAAAACTTTTATTACAAAAATAGAGCTTAGCTACATTGAGAGTAGTATGAGGGCAGCATCTCTAAGATAAAAAGGAACTTCAACTTAATTATAATTCATCATAATAGAGAAATTCAAAGTAAATTACACCCTACTCAAACGCCAAACTGATCAAATGATTAAATCTTATCATGAAAGTATCATTGTCTCAAACAATGCTACTATAACAGACATAACAAGACCACTTATAACAACGTAAACTTTTGTACCACCTGATGGGTACGTAGTATATCCTGTCACATATAAATTATTGCCAGGAGAATAGTAGGACTTTGGCGGCGGCGGCGGCTGCTGCTGAATCATGCAAGGGATGCACGGTGGCTCCTTTGGTGGTGGTGGTGGCAACGGCGGAGGATCACACGGTGGAGGTGGTGGTGGGGGACATTCGGGAAGCGGCGGAGGTGGTGAAGGTGGAGGTGGAGGAAGTATTTCAGGGCAAGTGTCACACTTTATGCTTGGGTTTGACAATGGAATTGTTGGATTGATTTCCTCGTTTGCTTTGCATGGAATAATTGTGATTAGAAAGAGTAGTAAAAGAAACCGAATGTGGAAATTTTGGACGTTTACAAACATCTTTAATTTGTTTCACACATGAAGTTGAGACTTAAGAAAAGAAAGTAAAGAGGAGAAATATGGGAGTTGTTTTGAGTGCTTGTGAATTGTGTTTGTTAGGTTTGTTGTAACTTGTAATGTCCTACTCTTGCAATATATAGTGTTCAAGAATCAAGGGTACGGTGGACTTAGGTCAAGCTATATTGGTAAATTAATAGCCATTTAGGTATTAGGTAATCGTTTAGCTTTTTGTTTGGGAGAGGGATGGAGAGAAATTTACATAGTGGGATGGAAAGAAATTTACATAGTGCGTGGATGGACGTTTAGAATTGTATTCATAAACACTTTACTTAATTAAGTCAAATTTCACAAAGTTTAACCATTATTTTTCACTAATATAGTATAATAAATATTGTTATCATATATATAAGATTTGGTTACAATTATTTCATTGTGTATTTCAAAAATTTAAATTGATTTTTCATAATTGTAAATACACAAATTAGAAAAAGTATCCATCAAAAAAAGCGTTCGTGAAGCAATACGTGACACGTCTTGGGTGGACCGGGTTTGCAATAATGAACTGATTATATTAGAAAGAAAAAAATTGATTGTATCATATAAAAAATGACTATATCATAAAATTGATCATATCATTCAAAAATTGGCTATATAAAAGGTGTTATAGCATAAAGAAGTTGACTATATCAAACAAAGTTGACTATATCAAATGAAATATGACTATTTTATAATTTGGTGTATACTAAGTTATTGTGAACCCGATCATTCTAGTATCTTCTTATTATTGAAGACCGCAAAAAAGCTAAGTAATTATTGCAATTATTCAATAAGAAGTATAAGATAATGTCTTAACGATCAATTGAATTTAATTTAATCCTTTTGTTTTAACGATATTTGTTTATAAAGAAAAAAAACCTAGGTTAGGACCAGAAATAGGACCAATTTTGTTTTCAAGATATTGCACGACCACCTTTATATTCTAGTTTTGTCCTATTATATTGTCCTTTTTATTACTTAATAAACGTATTCGGACTACAGTCACTCTTTAAATATAATAATCAGAATTTGCAAAAACTCGACACCAATTCTTTTGGATTGGAGTGATTTCTGAAAGAAGAGACTTAGAAGTATAGTGGACTTCAATTCAAGATCAGTGATATAAATTTCTCCACGGATTCATATTTCAAATGTTTAGATATGTAAATTTTTGTTATTTAGCCATTATATATTTGACGGAAGGATTCGCAACGAAGTATCCTACCAAATAAGATTGCGTAGACGAAATATAGAAGTTGTTTAGCATTGTTGTAAGTCAATGGAAGGGCTACTTGGGTCAAGTTATATTAATTATATATCTTTATTCTATATGCGAACTCCTAATCTTTTGGTATCCATCGTCTTTAATTTACCTAAATATCCCCAATTATCAACAAATATTACAAAATCAATACAAAATCTCTATTTTTTTTTATTCGGTAATTTACTGGCCAAAACAGGCTCAGCCCTCATGAGTGGGTAAGAAGAGGATCATAATTCCTAACTCACTCACAAGGAAACTTCCAGAGACTGAAAAGTGAAATTTATACCCAAAAACAAATATCCACACAAATACCCCAAATATGGGGATGATGAGAGTCGAACTCCTGACCATAAGGCTGGGAGGTGGGAGCTCCAACTAGGGCTGGCAATGAGTTGAGAGTTGAGACAGCTCGCGAGCTACTCGAACTTGGCTCGGTCAAAGCTCGACTCGAGTGAGCTCCATTTGAGCTCGAACTCGACTCGACATGTTAACGAGTCGAGTCGAGCAACTCAATACTCGACTCGAGAAACTCGTGAGATACTCGATAAATTTTGTATGTATATATATATATATATATATATATATATATATATATATATATATATAGGAATAGGATCTTGTGAAAACCACTATCTAATCTGAAAACTGAAAACAAGCAATTTCAACCATTAGATTATCCATAGTATAATCTGACGGACGAAATTCACGGATGAGTTTTGAGGGAAAAAAAAAATCTAACGCGTGCTTTCTCTCTCTTCCTCTTTCTTCTCCTCTCTCTCTCTCCTTCGGTTATCTTGATCTGAAACTCAAACTTTCTCTCTCCTATTCTCCTCTCTCTCTCCTTCGTTTGCTTTCTCTCTCTTCCTCTTTCTCCTCCTCTCTCTCTCCTTCGTTTATCTTCTGAAACTCAAGCTTTCTCTCTCCTCTCTCCTTTCTCCTTCGTTTATTCCAGATCAAGCGGATTCCATATCAAAATTCGAGTAAGTTTTCCTCTGTTTTTTTTGGTTTAGATTTAGTTTATTTTCATTTACAATTTTTTTTTGAGTTATGTGATTTGATGAGTAATTGTTAATTTTATGATAATTTTGAGCTCATTTTGGTTATCATTATCACACTGAATTATTGGGTTTTTGCTACTCTCAGAACATTTGTATACACTCAGAATCTTAGATTTATTTTCTGTCAAGAAAGTTCATTTTTTTCTCTCTAATAGCGACGCTGACTGGACCTTAAAGAATCCATGAAATGTTTTATCTGGAGATTACTTGTATATACTTTGCCCAGTTTCTCATCTAATTTTGAGCTAATTTTCGATCGAAATTTTCGTTCAATTCGATCTGTTTTGTTTGCGATTTGAAAGATCTATCACATTTTCATAATTAATGTATTTATTTGAATTATTTGTAGCAGATTTTGACTGCACTGGACAAAAATGAGAAGATATATTTATATAATGATGATGAATCCATGCGTGAATTTTTTGACATCGCATAATGAAGAATGATGAATCCATACAGTGCTTAATTTCCTTCCAAAATATTTATGGGAACATTTCAGTTGCTTGTATTTTTATTGATAGTTAATTTGCTTTTTCTTTATCAAGCATTTGTTGTTGCGAAATTCGTTGAATGTTATTGCAAGTGTTGATAAATCGAGTTATTGTTGTTTTGATATTTTTTTATAGTTACCTTAGAAGTGGAAGAAGTTACTCTTATAACATATAAAGTTACCCTAAAAGTGCTAAAAGTTACCCTTGAAATATATATAAAATTATCCTAAAATTGCTAAAAGTTATCCTAAAAAAGTTAAAAGTTACCCTAAAAATGGTAATAGTTACTCTTATAATCAATAAAGTTATCCTTGAAATATATAGAACTACCCTTAATCTAATAAAGTTACCCCAAAACTGGAAAAAGTTACCCTAAAAGTGGTTAAAAGTTACCCTAAAAGGGTTAAAAGTTACCCTTGTTTTCAGTTTTCAGATTAATAGGTGTTTTCAGCGGATCCTACCCCTATATATATATATATAAATACATACTTTTAATTTTTTTAAGAAATTTTAACTTTATTTTTTTCTATAAAAAATACTTGTACTTTTCTTTTTTTAAAAAAAATGAAAAAAAAAAGTGTATAAAATGACCAAAAAGCAAAGCAAAAAAAATTTTCTATAAAAAATAGAACTATATCAAATGACCAAAAAGCTTGAAACGAGTTCGAGCTGGAAACGAGTTCGAGTTCGAGCTCGAGTTTAGGTTTCGAGTTCAAGTTCGAGCTTGAAAATTTGAAACTCGCGAGTTTTCGAGTCGAGTCGAGTTTGAGTATCAGTTTTCGAGTTCGAGTCGAGTTTAGTCAAACTCGAACTCGACTCGCATCATTGCCAGCCCTAGCTCCAACCATTCGGCTCCCACATGATTCTCAATACAAAATCCCTATTATACTACACATGAGGACACCAAAAAAAATTAAATATAGAAAAATAAAAAAAAAACAAAGAAGGCTAACTACTTACTTTAATTAAACAAAAAATAAATAAGATCACCATTCACCGTGTCTCTATCTTTGTTATATATGAAGAATTTCATATATTTTCGCACATATTGCGTGCATATAATACTAGTTTATATAATGGTAAGTTGGTAAGATAGGTGCATGATTATGTAATCATATGAGATTTGGCCATTTGGGTAGAGAATTTTCTAAAGGGTGTGCGAGGATTTCAAAGGTTCTTCGGCTTGATCTTCCTGCAACTTATAGCCGTGATTATTACTGTGTCCTGTGATAGTCTTTGTAGAAATTGATGAGACGCGCAAGTTTAAAGATTTTTTTTTTTTTTTTTCTATTTAGTGAATAATCCACCAATTAGAAATAGACATTAATAATTTATAGGATACAATTCAGTAAAGTTAACATTAATTAATTATCTATTTCTACAAAAATTATTAAAAGAGAGTCTAATTTTAATAGTATAAAAGTGAATCTAGTAATTAAATTGATTAAATTAGTCATTAAAAGAAATTAACCTAGTCACTATAGGGCTAATTCTCTTTTTAATATCGGGCTTATTATTGCCTTATTTTAATTTAAAAGTTGTCGGTCTCTTACAAGACAAATTCCTATTTCTTATGGGTAGTCTACCTACATTGTCCTAATTAAAACCTTTGCATACTCAAAACACCTTATGTAATTTCAGATTTAATGTCTTTCACAAATAAGAAAATTGCTCAATAATTTTGATGATTGTAAATGCAAATATTCATATATCTTAATGTTCGTTCACGTGAGCAATTTACGAACTTATTATATGATATAATTTTATAACAAGCATGTATAGTGTTCAATCATGGAGTAATAAAGAAAGACATATAGTGAATGAGTTATGAGGTATATGTTTAAGAGAAAGTATTTGCCCATATTCGATATGGGACAACTTTTTCCATATCGGATACTTGATATGATTAGATGTAATCCAAATATGATTTAATAGCTAACTGATATGATATAAGATTTCAACTAACAAGCTCCAAAAAAAAATTGAAAAACTAAAAAATTATAATTTTTTAACATTATTTTTGTCATAAAAATTACATAAATGCCATGATATTGGTCCATATCAGATATGGGAATATCATTGCTCATATGTTTAATAGTCAACATGGTCATCTCAATCCATCCCACTCAAGCAATAATAGAGATATAAGTCATATAACAATATAACACAGGTATATATTCACGCAAGTAGACTAAGCTTGTTTTAGCTTTACTTGAATTGGATGTGGTTGATATCATAGATAGTACTACACTAATATTCACTCCGTCAATTATAATATTAGTTTTTGTTTTTCCAAAAGATGATGTTCTTATTTTAATTTTTTTCTCCTCTAATTATTTACTTTGTTGTGACCTATTTGCTATTTTTTTTTCTAAGTTTTTTTTTTTTTGACAAAGTTTTTTCTAAGTTATGGCTGAAATTAGGGGGTGAAAGTTATTTGGATAAAATCCAAAATCCAATCCAATCCGAATTAGTAATTTGGATCGAATTTGAACTATGTTCGGATTGGGATTTTTTGAAAAACTATTGGATTTTCGGATCGGATTGGATTGAGGGTAATTGGATCAAAAAATCCGATATAACCATATAGAAATATATACCTTGTAATATGTATCTAAATTGGGATTAAGTACTTAACTGAATTGTTTTTTAGAAAAGCCTAGTCCATAGCCCAATAAGCATATCACGTCAACCCTTCTCCTAAAACCCTAACAACACTTAATTCCTCGTTTCCTAAATCTACTAGGTTATTGTTGTGCTTAATTTATTTCATCGAAAAACTAGAGTTTTAAATAATCGGATTTTCGGATCGGATCCAATCTAGATTATGAAGATTCTGATCGGATTGGATCGGATTCAAACTCTAATTGATTTGGGTTCGGATTGGAAAATTGAAATCCAAATCTTATTAAGATCGAATTGGATTAGGCCCTAATCTAAACCGTACACCGAACTTTCACCCCTAGTTGAAACAAACGACACAATTCATCAAAAACTTCTATATTAGTACACTTACACTTTTCACGCATGTCGATGCAGAACTTTGAGGATATATATCTTTAGTTTTGTATTTGTAAAAATTATAAAAAGTACATATTAATAAAATACATACTAATACGAATCTAACAAGATCCCACACGACTATGTTTTTATTCACGTATAAATCACAAACGAGAGTCAAAGTGCAATTTGTGAATAGTATAAAATGTCAAAGTGTAACAATTAATTTGAAACGGAGGTAGTATATTAGTATATTTTGAGACTATGAATAATATTGATGAGACATCAAATAAACATTTGACGATTGACCGATTTACGCAACTTTGATAAATATGGAGAATATTATAGTCATACGTGTTGTGGGTCACAGGTTTGTGGGTATATTTTGAACTAGAAGGTTAGAATTTAGATGATACATGTGCAAACATGTTATGGTGATGTATACCTGTGCTATATATTCTTAACTAATCACAATTCACAGCCTCCAATTCTTTGTAATTTATACACTTAACTTTCAATCTTGTCAATATAAAATTTTAATTATTGATATTCATAATTATGTAGAATGCGATGTAATTATGAAAAATTAATATTTTAAAAAAATGTATGTTGAGACGAATTTAACAAAATTTATATGATTATATTCTTATTTACGAATTAATCACAAACTATGGTAAGATTAAAACATGTGAATGATGCCAAAAAA
Source organism: Beta vulgaris subsp. vulgaris (assembly GCF_026745355.1). Taxonomy (NCBI): domain Eukaryota; kingdom Viridiplantae; phylum Streptophyta; class Magnoliopsida; order Caryophyllales; family Amaranthaceae; genus Beta; species Beta vulgaris. Next base: position 51,882,760 of record NC_079203.1, read on the forward strand.
TGAGAGCGTACTAAAGTTATATGCACTTCATAAAGCTAATTTACTTTAGCTATGGAATCCATTTTTATGAGTAACTGAGGGGGTTTTATTGGTTGAAGTTATAGATGGATGGTGGTATGCGCGTAAAACCCGGTAATATAAATTATCCACCAACATCATTACATGTATTTGTCTACAAAAGAAATATATGAGGACGATATTAAGACTTGAAGCTATGGAGCAAACAAATTAAATTAGGTGAATGGAAACTAAAAAAATTCAAAGTTATAGAACTTATATTTTTGATTTAGAATAAAGTGGCTTATAAAATATAATTTGTGTACCAAAATCAACCATCGTTTTTTTTTTATCCATTGGCGCCACGAAAGCAGTACAAAATACACAAAAGGGGAAAGGTCATTTGAACCTATGATCTATCGTTCACATCACCTCAACCTTAGCTTAACCACTAGGTCAAGACATCCTTGGTTAAATCAACCACAATTCATATTCCATACATGCATAATGCTCATAATAAGTTGCATGCTCTGCCCCTTGCTCAATTGTAATGTAACACTTACTATAAATAGATAAATCAACTAACACTTAAAATTTGTAACCATATCAATATGTATACAAATATATGATTGACATACTAGGATAGTACACTATGCATATGCACCATGATCTCAATCACAAATTAGGCAGAGAAATGATGGCGGAACTTGCTTTCACGGCAATCTAACCTATATGTCTTCTGACCAAAGAATTCTTGCCACCCAATTTCTTATATGCACCTTAACAACTTTCTTTGTTCCATTATTGATAGAACTTGAATAGAATCTACCTTTTCTTCCTCCACCACTTCTTTTCTTCTCCATCAAGCACAATATGAAATTATTCCCCACTTCAAAAAAAATCCTTCGTAATACAATAACCGCAACAAACAAATATTATATACCTCATATATGATATCCATTTGTTGCAGTTATTACGTTACGTATATATAATTTCCCTTGTCTTATTAAGCATGATTTTTTTTTTCATTTTCCTTTTCCTTTTTGATAGGGACAAGAATATCAAAAAAATCAAATATATTAGTATACATAATGCAAGCAACATTAATGCTTTGAGAATGTTGTTATGATGAATGACAGCTAGATTATTTGGTAAAGTTTACTATGAAATGCGGTGGTATCAAGGAAGAACTCAAGATTTGATCTTAAGACTTGAAATTTGATCTCGTCTATATTGCTCTTGTGCTCTCACATGCCAAAAAAGTTTCTTTAGAAAAATAATAAGAATTAAATTTCATTATAGAAGAGAACTACATGATCAAATAATATGAAAAATCAAAAAGTTACACGATCCAATCATCACCAAATGATTAAATTGATTAAGTTCAACTAATTAACAAAGTGGAATTAAGATCAGAATTCAGAATAACGCTAGAAATGAGAAGTTATAATCCCAACATCAATTTCCTAAAATAATCTACACTTATGACTTACCCATCATATATTTTATTTATCATAAAAATATGTTCCCTTCAAACAATGTAACTCCAACTAAAAACATCATCACAAGACTCATAACAACCTTAGCTCTAGTACCAGCTGAGTAATTATACTCAGTCACATACAAGTTGTTATTGTTATTCGGAGTGTAGTAAAACCTCGGCGGCGGTGGCCGGGCGCTCATGCAAGGAATACACGGTGGCTCCTTCGGCGGTGGTGGCGATGGCGGTGGTGGTGATGGTGGTGGTGGTGGCGGAGGACATATTGGAACTTCCGGAGGCGGTGGTGGTGGCGGCAGTGGCGGTGGGGTGAGTGGTTCAGGACATGTATCACAAGGGCAAGTGTCACACTTTATGCTAGGGTCAGGAATTGGTGAGTCAATTTCTTGTGCTTTTTGACAAGAAATTGAGATTAGAAAAAATATAACAAGTAGAAGATGGTTGTGGAGTTTTCTTTGGATTGAATACATTTTTGTTGCATTCAAATGAAGTAAAAAAGAGAAGGAAGAAAAAAAATTGCGAAGTTTTAGGTTGTTGTACGTTAATGAAGGTGCATGGAAGGAAGTGTGTGTTGAGGTCAAGTTATATGAGTAATATAATGGTCATATTGGTAGGTGGACTTTTCACTTTTTTGCAAGAGAGAATTTCCTAAAGTGATAGTGGGGGTGGAAGGTTCTTTTTCTTTCTTTTGTGGTTTTGGTTGTACGCGTAGTATATGACTAATTAGTGATCGACTTATGTATGTGTGTGGATGATGATTTTCAATTTTTCATGTGGTTGACAAATTACTATAATGTTTAAGAGATCATTATGAATGTGAAGTTGTATCAATCAGTTATAAGAAGCTGGATTAGGATGTTTTGTTGTGACTTTTACTACACGATGAACGAGTTGGTCGGACCAATGTTAAAACAAAAAGGAGAGGTCAAATTAGATTTGTCAAGATTAATCAGTATTTGTATTACTCCAATTGGAAAATTAGTATAGAAAATTATGATGACAATGAGTGATTGTTTTTTCATGAAATCTAATCAATACATTGAGATATTATTTGACTTAAAGTTACTTTAACCTAATAGAATTGAGATTTTTATCACCTCAATATGATCTCAATCGAGTGAATTCAAATTGTACATGTTCGAAATGACAGAGCAACTCGATCGCCACTTCTAGAATAAAGAACTCGAAAGACATGTATATATAACCCTTTATGATACCATATAGGTCATACATCTCTCTATACCTATGATTTCTTGTTTTTTCATAAGAAAAATTACGACGATAACTTTGTAAAATACATTTAGAGTACAACCTACCCAACCTCCACCGTAAATACAAGGCCGGCTAATGGCATGTGCAAACAGATCATTAGCACAGGGCCTCATAAATTCAAGGGCCCCAAATTTTCTAGAAGCCCAATTTCCTTTGGAAAAAAACATGATCTTCGTCTTCCATCAAAGCTATAACCCAACAGGCAGTAAAAAGTAAGGATTAAAGTGTTCGACATTGAATGGCATGCAAGATTAATGCTGATACGTTTTACGGAGTATCTTCCTTATCTTTCTCTGAAAAATTCTCATTGGTTTTTCTCCATGAAATTAGGATTTATACAGAGTAAATATATAAAAAAAAATATAACTTGCAATTAATATCTTTGGTGGTTTACTTTCATGATTTCTTCGTAATTTCAGCTCAAGTCTCCAACTCAACTCAAAATTTGCCGGATTGTGTCATATGGAATTTGAAAACAGAATGTGAGAAAGTAGAATTGCTTTTTCGTTTTCGAATGTTTGAATTCTTAGACTCAAAGATTGTTAGAATGACGAGAATTTATTATTATAAGAACAAGAATACATATAGGAAGGAGACTAGGAGGTTGAATTTGATTTTTTATTTCTTTTTATGTCATACTCGGTAGTTTACAGTACTGATTTATTTCTTGAGTTTTGTGTTGTGTGAGACAATTTTAACATATTACGTATTATCTACAAATGCTTTAAAAATATTATTCTACATATCTTGCATTTTTGCTTTGATTAAAAAAAAAGTTTCAAGGTCACTCCAAAAAAAAAAATTAGGGCTCTCATATTATTGAATAGCATACGGCCTCTATATTGTTTGGAACGGTCCTGCGTAAATCGAAAGACTTAATTACCACCCTTTTACTTTCTAATTCTCATGTAGAGATGAAAATAATTGTGGCAAAGGATGTGAATAATTGACAAAACATACAAAAAGTGAAATGGATGTAGAGATGATCATTTAGGAAAGCCATGTGAAGTGATTCCTTCCTATGAATGAACCGGCATTATTATTGACTTCAAATCTCACTAGTGTATATATATGGTCGGCCAGAATGTTGCACTTCATGATTAAATGATTAATGGGACGGTTATAATTGAAGAAATCGATCCCTTGACTGAAATTGCAAACTTTACTTTCACACGAAATTGATCCGATTTAGGCTTATTTAATGGCAATGGACTTACACTTACATTTGGTTTGTGATATTGAAAGGTAGGCCTTGTAATAAGAAGTACTCCTAAATTGTTGGTGAGAGCTTAATTAATTATTGATTTTCATGTGATTGATTGAGATAATATAATAATACAATATGGGAACTTCAAACATGACATGTTAATGAGTTAATGATGTATACAAGCCATAGAAATTTTAATTTAATGAGTGGACTCTAATTTTGTCCATGTGACAGAAAGTTTGAGGCTGGCATTATTCTTCATTCTTAAACTTGATAGAAAATAAATACTACTAGAGTACTAGTACTAGCTCTAAGCTTACATACATAATTATACTTTGTTTATCTTTATACAAAAAGAAAAAGAATAATGTCTATGTTTTCTAAAGATTGCGATATTTTGACTTTTGTATTATTCATGTATTAACTTTCACCAGAATTTCAAACTATATAAACAAGAAAGTTGAATATGTATTATTCATGTATTAACTTTCACCAGAATTTCAAACTATATAAACAAGAAAGTTGAATATGTAAGAGATTGTTGGATTTTGATTCATGATTATTTACAAAATATCAATTTTTATAATAAAACTCATAGATAACTAAAGATATTGATGCTTAAAGTTACCCCTTGGCAAAATGTAGCATATCCTTTAAAAATCGAAGCAAGTATATACTTTGTTTAGTTATAGCATACCTAGCATATATATAAGTCCTGTTTGGCAATTAGAGGTTAGTTGTTAGCGATTAGCTATTTGCATTAGCTGTTAGCGGTTAGCTTATTTTATTAGTTGGTTTGACTATATGTTTGTGTGAAAGTGCTTGGTAGATAGTTGTTAGTTGATCGATACTTTATTAGGTGAAATTACCAATAAGGATATCGTAATAATTTATTGGTGGAGTTTTTTTTTTTTGGTAAATTTGACCAACTTTATGATATATTGGTCATTACAGAACTAAATTTACAAACCTATCTTCTAAATAGCTCCTAGTATTAGTGAATTTTTCAAAGTTAGTATTTTGGGCTCAGACCTCTCTTTCAATCCTATCTCAACCAAACACTCCCATAGATGTTTGGACTAGTCAAACCTCTATATTCATCTCAAAGCTAGAGGTGATCATGGACTGAGTTGGGTCGTGCCTTAAAAAATTTCCCATTGGCTGGCTCGGTCAGGCCAAAATTTTGTGTCCAAAGCCCGGTATTTCAGACCAAAAAGTTCGGGCTTCTGGGTCAAATCTGGCTGGAAAAATAGATTAGAAAGTCATTTTTTGTGTTGCTCAAAACCCGTCCCAAAGTATAAAAAATCGGGCCGAGCCGGAAAAAATTGTCCAAAACCGTCCAAAATTCGGGTCGAGTTGATTTAATCATCTATATCCCAAACCTATCTTTTTACCTCAAAGCTCTCTTAACCAAACACCAATAAATAATACAAATTTTAGATAGATAGATAGATAAGTTGCAAAAAATTAAAAAAAGAAATCTATAAAAAGTTTATACTACAAAATCCTTACTAGACTATAAAGTTGTACAGAGGTACATAATTAAACAAAATACATATAAAGTTAGTATTATAACTAGATTAAAAGATCTGACAAGAGACCTCTTGAGTAGAAAAATTGTGAATTCTAGTTTTACCTTGTGCAAGTTAAGCAGCTGAAGTAGGAACTAGGAAGCCTTCGGTGACACAAAAAGTTTGCATTACAACAGAATCAAATGCTTCTTTTTTGTAGAACATAGAAAAAGAGAAAGAATTTCAATTCTTAGCCATAACTTCTTTCCTTTTGGTACTTATATAAGAACTTTATGATCTTACTGCCAGCTTGGGCATATATTCCTTTGTGAACCAAACTTTTCTCTCTCCCTCTTCTCTGTTGCAAAGTCTCATCCATACTTCCCTATCTTCTTTCTTCCCCTTTTTTATCTTATGGTTGATGAATAAATTTTATTCTTAGGAGTTTTTTTTTGTTCATTAGCAACATTTCAAGGATATAATATTTACAAAATTACAAACTACAACTAGCTAATAGAGTAACTAGTACATATAGTTCCAAATGATGAAAATTTCTCCTCATGATTAAAAACTAATGTTAATTAGTGCATAAATGATAAATGTTGCTTTACAGCGGTGTAAAATGATGCAAGTCGAGTTCGAGTTTAGCTTACTCAAATCGGATCGTTAACATTTCGAGTCGAGCTCGAGTTGAGTCCAGTTTTGACTGAATTGAGCTTTGACCAAGTCGAGCTTTTATCTAGTAGATTTTTGGTGCTTGCAAGTGGTTCATGTTAAAAGCAATCATAAGGTAGAAAATTGTTAAATTTGGGTATTTTGCTATTGATAATTGGATAATCGAGCTTCTCACGAGTTCTCGAGTTGAGTATCGAGTTGTGCAACTCGACTCGCCAACATCTCAAGTCAAGATCAAGTTCGATTCAAGTTCACTCGAGTCGAGCTTTGACCGAGTTCTGACCAAGTCGATCTCAAGTAGCTCGCGAATTGTCTTATCTCATTTATACCCCTAGTTTCATAAATACACTATAGATGTTATTAAAGCCAAAGGGTACAAATATCGTATGGGTATGGTATCTATTGAACCATCAACTATCGTTTCTGTAAAAATGAATATCATTTGAAATCGAAACCCATCAACTTGCATACTGTGAAGAGTGCATTCAAGAAGTAAGAAAGTTGTCATCAAACCTACAAGTATCTTTATATATATACACATATAATTTTGAGAGATTCGTCTTAATATATATTTTTATTATATAATTACTTATAGTTTTCGTCAATATGTGATGAAAGATATTTGTGGTTAGTAAAAATTTATATTAATGATGCAGTTAAAAGAAACATGAGCTAAGAAGACAGTTGTACACAATGTGGTGGTTCACCAAAATCCAAATACTATTATATGCTGTTCAAGCATGACCACGTAACAGCTGGGCAGAAGTCATCATAGGCCACTGCTTACCAAATCCGAAGATTCTACAAGATTATCAACTCTTTAACAAAACAACGCCTACATATTACCTGCTTTATCATTGTACCCTAATGGCGTAATCTACTCACAAGTCACAACAAGTAGGAATTTGTAGGATATGTATTGATGTTGTCATGCATTCCCTTTATTAAATTCCACTGGAAATAGCGTGCATTCGTTGTGTTTCTATCACTAATACCGCGTGAGTCATAAGTTTAATAATATGGTTTTCTCTATCATATACTCCTAATATTATTATTTTTTTACACCGTATACTCTTACAAGTTTTCCAAATTCATCATATAACCTTCAATTTTCAAAAAATACATCAAATTAGCCTTTTGACTAATGGTGTTAGACTTACGTTAGTCATTAACTCCTAATCCCTCCTAACGTTAATTAACAACCTTAAACCCTAACCCCTTATCTAATACTCTAACCCTAACCCTTACCCAAACCACCACTCCCCACCCCTTAGCTTAGCCCTTCCCCTTTCCCCCACTGCCCCACCACCCCAGTAGCCCCCCTCCCCTTCCCCACCACCCTTGAAGCCCCCCATTTCCTTCTCCACCACCCCCGAAGCCCCCTCCCTATTCCCTTCCCCTGCTGAATTGCACGCCTGAACCCTATAAAGAATTCAATAATTGGGTTATTATGTTCCAAAAAATTCGAATAGCGCTGCTGAGTTCAAACATTTGCGGTGAAAAAACACCCAAAAAGTACGTTTTTAGGCTTTACAGACGGGGTCGTAGTTGTGGCGGTGTAAAGAGCCCCTTTGCACAGGTCCTTCCTAAAAAAATTAGTTTTTTAGGGCTTAATTTGAAAAAGTATGATGTTTTGTACACCGTAAACGACAAACACTTCATATCATTCTTTTTTCTTACTAACGAGAAAGAATGGGCCCAATTTTTCATTTTAGAACAAGACCCTGTAAATTTTTAAGACAATCCTATTTAGCAAATGGTAGTGTTTTTGTAAAGGCTAATATAGCTTTTAGGGATGAAAAAGTAACTTGTGGAGTAACTTGCAAAGTAGAATATAGTTCAATTTTGATTTTGCTAAGGAAAAATTGATTTTATCAGTCCCAACTATGGGCGCCCTGATAAAAACAGTCCCAACTTCAATTTATTATTGTTCAGTCCCAACTTTTGGGGGTATTTTACAATAATGGTCCCAGCAGGTTTCTAACCTGCTGTAGCAGGTAAACTCTTCTTCTTCCTCTTTCCTCCTCCTCTCTTCACTGCTCCCTCTCCTCCTCTTCTCCCCTGCCACCCAACCCCCTCCCCTGCTACCCAGCCCCCTCCCCCAAAACCACCAACACCACCAACACCACCAGCTCCCTCCCCGCAGCCACCACCCCTCCTCCACCCCCCGCAGTCCCCTCCCCAGCAACTGTCGCACCCCTTCCCCCTTTCCCCACCCTCCGCAGCCCCTTCCCCTGCAACTGCCGTAACACCCCCTCCCCTTCTTCTGCAACCGCCGACAACCCCCCTCCCCTCCCCTTCCCCGCAAACGTCGCTGCAACGGTGACGAGGCGGCGAAGCGACGAGGCGAACACCGAGAGGAGGCGACGACTCGACGAGGGCTGAGTGAGAGGAGATGAAGACCGACGACTGAGAAGAGCCGAAGAGGACTGTGCGCGAAGGGACGGGGAGGGGAGGGGGGTTGCGCGAGTGGCGGGGAAGGGGAGGGGGGTTGCGCGACTAGCGGGGAAGGGGAGGGGGGCGGTGCGACTGGCGGGAGGGGGAGGGGGGCTGGGTGTTGGGGCTATGGGGTTGTTGGGGGTGGTGGGTTAGGGGAGAGAGGGGGGTTAGAGCAGGGGAGGTGGCAAGGGAGGGGGAAGGGGAGGTGGGAAGGGGGGGTTAGAGCAGGGAGGGGAGTGGAGGTGGCAAGGGAGGGGGAAGGGGAGGTGGGAAGGGGAGGTAACCTCTTAAACCGGTTACTGGTTAACCTGGACCATTATTGTAAAATACCCCCAAAAGTTGGGACTGAACAATAATAAATCGAAGTTGGGATTGTTTTTATCAGGGCGCCCATAGTTGGGACTGATAAAATCAATTTTTCCTTTTGCTAATCCAACCAATTAAAGTATTTTCTTTTACTAAACATCGACTTCTTCAAGTTGTTATGTTAATAATGTAAGTTATTACCAACTAGTACAACAATTAGAGCTTTTTAGGCTCATCAATTTCGGGTTCTAAGAAACTGAGTCAGATACCTATTCCGAGCATGTTTAGTTCAACAATTTTGGGCTATAAAAAACAAAATCAAATACCCTTTCTTTTTTGATTCAACCTCTCCCCAATCCATTACTATTACTTAGTGATAATGGATTGCGCTAGTTTGTTACCTTCCCTCCCCCTCACTCAAGTAACAAAATCAATTTATTGTAGTAATGATTTCATTTCCCTTTTCATTGCAAAGCTCGAACCAAACACTCAATAAGATAACAAATTTTGGTACAATTCCACTTGTCAATTTAATGCCCTTTTCTTTTATTCCGTAACACTTGAACCAAACATGCTCTTAATAACGAAGATGACAACAATTACTTCACACTTAGAACTTTGGACATCAATCCAATCTCAACGAAGACATTGCTACAACCCAATTTCAAACACACCAAAATCTTGGGCTTAAAACAATAAAACTATCATTGATATTGGGCCTTTGGATAACACCACCCTCAACCATTTTGTACAAACTTTTGTTCAAACTTTAAAGGTCAAATTATTATTATCATTTCTAATTCAATGGCAAAAAGATATTTCCAGAAAGGGCGAAATTCAGAACGACGAGCAAGTGACACGTTTACAAGATAAAGCTCTAGTTATCCGACACCTGGCACCGCCTCTTTTAAAATCCCTAAAATATCGAATCCAAAACCCAGAAAAAAAGAATTAACACCTCAAAACTCCCAATAAACAATAAACTTTATCTTCTTCATCATCATCAATCTATAAAATCATGTTACGTTTAGCTTATAATTTCATCATATTTAGAAAAATCACTCTCATAATCTGTCTTTTTTACGAATTCCTTGTACCTTCTATTGCTAGATACTTTTAAAATCTCCAAAAAAAATTCTCACGCACATCAAGTGTTCGATCATTTGCTCCAAAGAAACCAAAAAAAAAAAAGATGCCAATTTTGGGGGTTCCAATATGTGTGGAGTGTGGGACCAGGAGTAACCCTTGTAGGTGCAAAATAGTGGGTCCCACAGTAGGGTTCTTAGCGTTTGCTGTGGCGGCAGTGGTGGAGTGGCCAGTGGGGTTGTTGGTGTACCCTTTTAAGCATATGAAAGGTCGTAAGATAATGGGTCATCCTGCTTCTGTGGTTTATCCTTCTGTTAGTAATGCTATTCCTATTTGATAGGGGTTTTGTTTAATGACTAATGAGCGAAGCCTGCTCGTGAACTACTCGAGTTTAAGCTCGGTTGGAGCTTTACTTATGTTCGGTCTTGGTTTGGCTCGTTAACTTTGTAATCGTTGGTTTTGACCAATTATAAATGTGTTACTTTATATTTCAGTTGGTAATAAGACACGTGTTAACTTTTTACTATTTTGCTTGAATGACTCCTTTGTGTTCTATGTAAGTATCGTAAGGTGTAAGGGGTGGAATGTGGATGTTTTGTTGGTCTTTTGAAACTTTATGATCAACTATGCTTGTAACATGATCTACCAATCCTTGCTAATAGAAAAACACTAGCTTAAATATTTTAGCATACTTCCTCCGTTTCTTTTTACTTGCAACAGTTTGACTTTTATACTATTCACCAACTCTACTTAGTTTATGTTTGGTGATTTATAGTTAAGAAAAAACATATTCATGTGAGATCTTGTTAGATTCGTCTGAATGTATATTTTTCGAATATATATTTTTTATAATTTTTGTTTATCGGCAATTAAACTTATTGATGGTTGAAATTATACATTGGCAAGCGTGCAAGTCAAACTGTTGCAAGTAAAAAGAAACAGAGGAAGTATATTTTTAGATTGACTTTCGATTTATAAAGGGCTACTATTTAGAAAAGAGCAAGTAATAGGAATTTTGAGGGATAATTTGAGCATTATGTTTAGTTTTTGTAAGTGTGAAGCATTTATAGATAATAACTATAAACATATAATAAGTGTTCCTATGTGTTACTATTTACTCCTTATAGACAATAATAACAATCCTAATAAAAAAAAAATCCTAATCGATAAGGTTCTTGACGCGAAAGAGATGATCAATTGATTATTTTAAGTTGAGCATGTTCGACTTGATTTAGCGTATTTTAGACAAAAATAAAGTAATTTTATATGTTCAAATATATATTCAAATAACACAAATTCAAGCTAGTAAGAAAACACATGAAATAAATTTACTTGTCAAATATTGAGCAACTGTCGTCAAAACTCGAACTCGAAGTAGGAGAGAACTTTTAGTCTCAAGTTTGGAGGTTCACTTGTCATTCTTGATGTGTTAGCATGCTTAATATAGGACGGATTGATATATAAGAGGTTTTGGCCATGTAAAATCTTTCATCATACCTACATTAAGCCCAAATCATTTGATCATGTTTGCCATATACTACTTTGTGACTGAACCAATTATTTTGGGTCAAAGTCCATGTTGAAATGGTTCCCAGGCCCAGTTATGCAACAATTAATGAACTTGGATTAGTAGATTAGTTAGTAGTTCCCTTTTTATTATAAAATAACTTTTAGAAGTGTGTAGTGACGGATCGTGAAAAATATGAGACTTCGAGGTTTAAAACTTCAGCTTCTTACACTTAGGCTCCGTTTGGTAGGGTGTAAAATGTTTTCCCGGAAAACTATTTTCCTCTATTTTCAGTTTTACATTGTTTGGTTGGCAAAAGAGTGTAAAATCATTTTCCCTTGGGGTAAAATTACTCTCCCAATGATGGAAAACCATTTTCCTTTCAAAATGAAGGGAAAACTATTTTCCTTATCTCTCTTGTACACTCCTCTCACTACCTCCTTACTTTCCCTTTCATTTTCCTTTCATTTCATCATTTTTCTTACATCGAACCAAACAACGGAAAACTAATTTTGAAATTGTGTTTTCCATTGTAAATTGTTTTCCATGAAAATCATTTTACACTGAAAATGTTTTACGCCCTACCAAACGGAGCCTTAATTTATATCTCACAACAATTTTTATGTATATTTAACTTGTATAATTAATAAAATAAACAAAAAAAAGGTTATCTAGGACAATCCAAATTGTGCTAGGTTTAGGTTATATCTGTAATGAGTCAATAAATCAAGCTGAATTCTGGTCATATCTAATGATGAGTCAGTAAGCTAATTTAGGCTATGTTTAGTTCATCTGAAATTTTCTGATATGAACTTATCTGATCTGATCTGATCTGAACTTATTCTTTCTGATCTGATCTGATCTGAACTGATCTGATTACATGATCTTATCGTTTAGATTTTTCTCAATATATAAGAAAAAATATAGTCATGTGGGGTCTTGTTTGATTCGTCTCAATGAGTACTTTATTAATATTCAATTGTTATCATTTTCACTAATATGTAATGAAATATATAATGATTTTTAAATATAAGCATGATCTGAACTGATCTGATCTGAACTTATTTTTTCTGATCTGATCTGATCTGATCTGATTAGATCTGAAATAAGCAAAAATAAGGTGAACTAAACATAGCCTAAGTTGATCTTTAGTTGGGTTTTTTTATATTTTATATTCAATTGCTCTCTTATCATGTCAAATTAATCATACTAGTCAAGGGGTATTAGTCATAGTCCATTCTTATAACTTATAATCTGCAAGAATTTCAATTTTAACAAATTTTGAGCTTCAATGGGTGAAGAGGTAGAGCCGTGGAGATACGCCAATACCTAGTGTCACTAACACAAGTTCTTCTAAAGTCTGTTTGATTTGACGAAAAATAATTTTCGATGGAAAATACAAATAAATATTGGTTTTTTTTATTTGGTTCGATGGAAAACTGCTAAGTTAAGAAGTGGAAAATGAAGATGTTGGAGAAGAAAGATCGGATAAAAATAGTTTGCATTCAATTCTTGGAGGAAAATGTTTATACTCCAACTCGTTTTTTCTTTATTTCCTTTTCAACTTAGCTTTGGCCCAACTAAACTGCTATGAGTACCTTGTGTTAGAAAAATATGAGAAACGACCTTGCTTTCCAAGCCATTATTTCCACACAAAAGGCTTTTGATCATATCACTGAAATCACTCATATAGTCATATGCCTTTTATTAGTTTGGTGTTGATCATATCACCAGAAAGTGGAGTTGCATAAATGAAAGATAATTACGATACATACTAATAAGTGGGCCAATTAAGGGGGAAACTTGAAGTTGGTGGTATTACACTGTTTATGGTTGGTAGAAAAATGAACTTTGCTTAATAGTGTATTAGAAATTTTTTGCACGCGATGCGTGCTTGAATTTTTTTCGAAACAGAAACTCAAATTTCTTCAACATAAGAGTCAAAATTTGAACATTAGACATATGAAGTATAGTTGTTTTTAGTTGCAAATTTTGATTGGTTTAGTTTCTGTCACTTAAGTCTCTCACCATTATATTTGTCTTTTTTTTTTTACTTTTCAAAGTTAAATTCTATGAACAAAATAGAAATTTTATTGAATTTATTTATGATTTCTAATATCATAATTCTTTAGTTGATTTTTGAATTAAGTATAGTACTAAATTCTAAACACTATAAAAAATTAAATAATTTTTTTCCTTGTCTAGCTTCTAAATTCTGATTTCACTACAAATACACCTCTATTTTTATCATGACCCACCATTAATTGTGAATGGTTCTTGAGAATAGTGATTTGTAAGTAAATTTTTGTAAATGTTTTTGTATGTATTGACGTTCTAGGTTATTAGTTTTAGCTTGTATATTAATTTTAAGTTTTAATAAAGTTTTCCGATTATTTGAGTGATTTGCGTGATTTATATAACGTGATTTTCTCAATTGTATGAGTGATTGTAAAGTTTCTTCTTTTAAGTGATTTTTGAGTGAGTGTTGTAAATTAATTTTCGGTAGTTTTCTTTGATTGCCGATTTTGATTTTGACATTGAAAGGCGTGTCGCATACCTAACAAAAATAACCTAACTATTCCTCCTAACTAATGTAGTCGGGCAAGTAAGGGTCGAATCCCAAGAGACTAATTGATTCAAAGTAGTTAAATTGACTCTAATTAATACTAAGCAAGTAATCAATATAAGTGGTGATGAACTAATCCAAATAACTAAAGCAAATGAAATTATCAAGAATGAATCAAAGACTAAAGACATCTAGGTTTAAGTATCCCCACTAACACGAATTAATGCCACAAACAATCCCTTTTCCCTTAATTAACTAATAATTAACTCATAGGATAGATGCACCCTAATAGTACTAAGGATTTCTTTCGATCAATCAATAGCTTCCCTAACAATGCAATCATGCCTATTTTCATGGAGTCATGCAAATTAAGGACTTTAGACATAGCATCCTAACATCCTAATAAATTCCATCAACTACTTTCGTGATGATTTCCTTTATCTTAAATTAGGGTTCTAGATTCGATTAAGATTCAACTTTCGTTGCAAAAATAATCACATTCAATATATACGTCTAGTCATAAATTGATAATTAAAACCAACCCTAAAATAAATGAATCATAAATTAATCAAAGTTTGGGAATTGGAAATTAAACAAGCATCAATTCATGTTAGGGTTCAACCTAACCCTAGAATAGAAAACTACTCACACATGATGATTAAAATAACAAAATAAAGATTAAGAGAGAGCATGATTAATAATAATAATAAATAGAATAGAGAAGAGAAAATAATACTTGAATTAATTCATGAAATTGCAAACTTGAATGTCGAAAACCAAGACTTGAAGAAAAAAATGGAGAATGGCGTGATAACGTGAAGCGTCCCCGAGGAAAAACAAATCTCACGTTATTTTTCTCTAAAAGAATCTCCTTTTCAAATTCTATCCAAAACCTATTTATATCTATCCAAATACAAGGAGTTTGACTAGGATTTGGACTCCTAAAACACTCTAAAACTAAGATTACGTAATATTGAAATTGGAGACCGCCATGGCCTTGCGGTAAGCTTGAAAGGACCGCCAAAGGGTGGCGGTTTATGCTGTTTTTTTGTTCTCCTTGCTATCAAAAGTCTATTTTGTAGCTTCTTAGGCACGTAATTAATGGTTACCAAACCATATCGCAATATATCTTCAAAATCATCGCAGATAAAGTATCAATCCATCTGAATGCTCCGCAATCATCCAAGCTTTCGTGCAAATTCCAATCAACTCCAATAAACGCCATAATCCTACAAAACAAAACAAATACACCGCGAGGAGAGCAATAGCGAAAAGTAAAGAATAATAGCTCTAAGAGATTAAATATATGGGAAAATATGATGGAAACACACAATATATCACATAAAATGAGTATATAAACGTGTTATCAAATTCCCCCAATTAACCTTTGCTCGTCCTCGAGAAAAGAAACTAAAAAAAAAAAACTATTCTAAGGAAGCATAAAACTATACTCATCTGTCGTAGGAATCACGATTGCACTTAGCACGTGCAACAAGCCCTTTAAACCCCTAGGCTACCCTAGTGGACGAGTAAGGTCTCGTGAAGGCTTTCAGAAGGCATATCTACAAAGCCAAATGATGAATTCCCAAACCGAATAGAAACAAGATAGTCATGAGAAACAAAATTCATTTTCTTTCGAAATCAACTTATGCGTTACAAACCAACAAGCACAAATCAATTTTCATGCAAACAAGACTTGCACCCTCAGCGATCAACCAGTCTTACCACACATCTCCCAAACTTGACTCAGTTTACAATAACAGCTTCTCACTCTAGTTGTGTAAAACAAAACAAAGAAGCCACTCATGTGTTTAAGAGGTTAGAATAAGAATCACTCATCCTAAATGCAATAAAGCACATCAACTTCACGTAACTGTCTTCTTTAGATTTGCAAATTGACTTTCTCCACTTATACTGTTAGGATGCAACACGGAAGTCATGAGTTCTATAAAAAGGGTAGGCTTGGTTAAAGGGGTTGGATAACGTTATTTGGGAAGTGGTGTCAAAAATAAAAGAAAACTTAATCCCACTACAGATTCCAAATGTCGGGTTCAATCCAACCTTATATCCACCAAACTCCATATAAGCTTGCCCTTTTCTTTCTTCACAAATAATTTCTTTCAAACAAAACCAAGGAACTTGTATGAACATTGAAACTTACATTGAGGAGATAATGCACATACTTGGGGATTATATATATATAGATATATTCTCTTCATTTTTCCCCAATTTGTTTCTTTTTCTCAAATTCATCTCCTTTCTTTTTTTTTTCTTCAAATTCCTTTTGTTTTCAAGAATCGATGTCTCTTTTTTTCCTTTTCAAGTTTCGAATTACTCATAGGGCATACCAATTGATCCACCTTCAAGACAAAACCTAAAAAAAAAGGCTCTAAGGCATATGATGTAAGGCTATCAAAAAGGCAATTATGAGGCTCAAATTGGTTCATCCTAGGGGTAAATGTAAAAAGGAAAAAATTTATTGTGGCCCTAAGATGTTGAAGCTCTAATCATCTAGATAGAACATCAATCATTCTTCCATATTGCATCGCAAAGTCTCAAATAGTCACAGAGCAAATCCAAGATTCAAGTTACATGAAGGATAACTAACACACATGAAAAGAACACGACTGAAATAATGTGCAACAGTCGAATATGGCTTAAATTCCTCACCAAGGTACTCAAGCTATTATTGTCGGTCGAGTCAATATCAAAGGAGACCATTCTAGCCACAAACCAAATCACAGAGGGATTTATGCTATCTTTCATGCAATAGATCATCAATTCAGTGCAAGTCGATTCATAACAAAACATTCAAAGCAATGTGTTTCAAAGTTCTCACTTGGATTGCCATTAACAAACGACTATATACAATGAATCCCTCCCCTATACTTAAATGTTGCAATGTCCACAGTGCAATAGTAAGGAATAAAAAGAAAGGGGAGAGGTACTCACAAGATCTCGCTGAGGAGGGAGAGATGGAAGATTGGGGAACCCTCCAGATTGCATCCAAGTGCTAAAATTCTCCAAGAGCTTAATCATGTCCTTCGGCTCGTTGACGCTTAGAAGTAGGACCCTTTTTCATAGAAACATATGTGACCTTACAAGTGGAGCTTGTAAGCACGTTCTTTTGTCAAGCACTTTGAGGGGGCGCCATTAAAATATAGCGAATGCACTAACAAGTCTTAGTGGCGTGTGGATTGATGAATAAAATAGTCCCACATACAATATTGTCGATCAAAACCAAAACACTCGAACAATTCAGTCACAAATATTCTCGAAATATTCTAAAATCACGCCAAATTGTTTTTCGCCAAGTAGTCCAGCAATGAAATAGAGCCCCAAATTCGTTAGTGTCAAATTCCGGTTAATAATTCGAATTGAGGGCAGCGAATTAAGCACGAAGGACCCAAAACATCAGATTCGCAGCAATGTATTCATGAAAATAGTCAAGTGTTATTTAAAATCGATGAAATTCGCAGCAATTCATCAAACTTCAAGAAACCAATGCAATAGGAGAGTAAGGGGCAGCGAATGTAAGCAGGAGTGATTGCAATTTCAGCCAAATATAGATGAAAACCGAACCCAATAGCCCAATTTCGACCAAGAACAGGGGAAACAACCAGCAATCACCAATTTCAATGGAGTTCAGTGACTAAAAAGAAACACGAAGGAGGGAGGGATGAATGGTTTCAGCCTTGAAGTGCCAGATTCGAGCATCAAGAATCAACAACAATGGAGCACGAATCCCACCTTCGGTTTTTGTTTCAGTAAGTTTCTCTCTCTGCGTTCTTTGTTTCAATGGAGTTCTGTTGTTTTGGTGTTGTGGCTGCGGTAGGGGTCGTCGAATTGCAGGGGGTGGAGGATTTTTTTTTTTTTTGTTTCGGTTTGTGTTGCTGCGATGGATTTCATGTGTCACAGCAAAGAATGCGAGGTGGTGGCAATGGTAGAACTGAACTGCGATGGGCTGGCAGTTGGGGTTTTGTTTTTGTTTTTTTTTCGATGGGCTGCGTTGGAATACAGGAGGAAATGCGAGAGGGTGGCAGTAGGGGATGACGAATTGCGGCCCCTTCGCAATACACACTGATCTGTGGGACGTTCTCAGCTCTCTTTTTTTTTTTTTTTTTTTTTTCACCTGTACAAAAACACACCAAAAAATAAAAATTAGGAGAATTAAACTCTAAAAAGAAAAATAAGATGCTAAATTTCTAAATTCTATACCTAATACTTAAACTAACTAATCATATAATACAACTACAATATTAAACTAACTAAAAAAAGAAAAGAAAATAAGTAGTAGGAAAAAGAAAGAGAAAACTTGGGTTGCCTCCCAAAAAGCGCTAGTTTAAGGTCATCTAGCTTGACCACCTTTTCACGTCACTCTGAATAAGGGTCGGAAAGGGTGTAAACCGCCTTCCCTTCAATAGGTTCACCTTCTCGATAGTGCTTAAGACGTTGTCCATTTATCTTAAAAGAGCCAGTTGCTTCACTCCAAATCTCAACCGAGCCATACGGAAAGACCTTAAGGATTTTGAATGGACCAGACCTCCTTGAGCGAAGCTTACCAGGAAATAGCTTCAATCGAGAGTTGAATAGTAAAACTAACTCTCCTTCATGAAATCCTCGCCGCATGATATGCTTGTCAGGCCACCTTTTCCTTCGTTCTTTGTACAACCTTGAGTTTTCATAAGCTTTTAACTCTACCTCAGGAAGCTAGTACTTTCCTTAGATTCTCCATGTGTCAACACCTCCTTGATAGGCTCAACACTAGGTAATGAATGTGGTTCCTCTAAGAGCCTCTTGTACTCCATAATTTCCCAATCATCTTCATCAGCACTTCCCATGAGGACGGTTTGTAGTGAATCATTAAGCAGTAGACTAGCAGCTTTTACCTCTATCGTCTCGTCTAGAGCATCCACTCTATAGATAGTCTCTCCCATAGAAGGAGCTTCCATGGAGTTTGTGAGATTGTACTCCATCTTCTCAGTACCCACTTCAAAGGTAATCTTTCCATTCTTCATGTCAATGATGGCTCCAGCAGTGGCCAGGAAAGGTCTCCCAAGAATGATAGGGACCTGCGCATCTTCCTCCATCTCCATTACTACAAAGTCACATGGAATGAAAAACTTCCCAACACGGAGAGGAACATCTTCAAGGATACCAAGTGGATACTTTACAGTTCTATCTGCTAATTGTAAGGAGATGCGTGTGGGTTTTGGTTCACCCAATTGAAGCTTCTTGCAAATTGACAAAGGCATTAGACTAACACTTGCCCCAAGATCACAAAGCGCCTTTTTTATTTCAATATCTCCAAGCTTCACAGGAATAGAGTAGCTACCCGGATCTCCTAGCTTCTTGGGAAGCTTATTCTGCAATAGCACTACATTCTGCTGTAAGTGAAACAGTTGCATTCTCCTCGATCTTCCGCTTGTTTGAGAGCATGTCTTTAGAAATTTTGCATAAGAGGCATCTCAGAGATAACATCCAAGAATAGTATGTTTATGTGCAGCTTCTTCAGTATATCAAGGAACTTCTCATATTTCTTCTCTAATTTTGCATGGGACAACCTTTATGGGAATGGAACTGGTGGCGTGTATGGCGAATAGGGGAGGAGTAGGTTCCTTCCTCTCTTCTTCGACAATCTCGTTATCTACCACTTTCTCAGTTTGAACCATCTCTTCCATAGTTCTTTTTGATGGCTCCTTCAAAGGATGATCTTGTAGCTCTTTTCCGTTCCTCAAAATCACAGCATTGATATGACCTTAGATGGTTGTTCACTATTACCTGGAAAATGACCTGGAACTTTTGATAATTGGCCCACCTGATGTGCAAGTTGGCTTATTTGACTTTCCAAGAGCTTGTTCTGAGCTTGAATTTGTTGAATTGCGTTATCAGTCTTCTCATTTTGCTTACCTTGTTGAGCCATGAAGTTAGTTTGTTGGGCTAAAAGGTTCTCCATCATAATCTCCAAGTTGCTCTTCTGTTGAATTGGAGGAGGTTGCTGATTAACACCTTGATTGACATGATGATTGAATGGTGCTCTAGCTTGAAAACCTGGTGGTGCATTAAAGTTGTTGCGAGGTGGAGGAGGTGGATTGAGTTGTGCTTGAGTGTTCTTGTATGAGAATGCAGGATTATGCTTCCATCCTTCATTGTACGTGTTAGAATAAGGATCATATGGCTGCTTTGGATTGGAGTTATAAAGAGCATTGGCTTGCTCAATTGTCATCCTATCATTGTTGATTTGACATTCGTAGCAGCATGTCCTTGTACTCCCACATCTGACATGAGACCATCATAGATGAACCAGCTTGGAGTCGATCAAACTTGTGAGATAGTGCCTGCACAGTATTAGTCAAAGTGGTTAGCGCATCAACATCATATTTACCCCCTTCTTAGCACGATTGCGACCATTTGGATGGTAGTTGTCATTGGCCGCCATCTTCTCAATCAACTCCTTTGCTTCGTTGGTTCTTAGTCATAAGGGAACCCCTGAAGCAGCATCAATGTAGATACGAAACTCATGTGTCAAACCATTGTAGAAAGTCTGTATCAACATCCATTCAGGAATCCCGTGATGAGGACATTGTCTTTGCAAACGTAGAAACCTTCTCCATGCTTCATACAATGATTCGTCGTCATGTTGCTCAAAGGTTGCTAACTCGTTCCTCAGCTTCGCAGTCTTTTCTTGCCCCAAAAACTTCACCAAGAATGCTTTGGCAAGTTTCCCCCGTGTATCAAAAGTTCCGACACCTTCATCTCTCAACCACTCCCTTGCCCTATCTCGAAGAGAGAAAGGAAAAAGGCGTAGTCGAATAGCATCCTCACTCACATTGTTGATTTTCACTGTGTCGCATTTCTCCAAGAAACTAGCAATGTGACTCACAGGGCATTCATTGGGTAACCCTGCAAATGAATCGTTGGAGATGAACTGGATGAATTGAGGCTTAAGTTCAAAATTTGCAGCATTGACGGCAGGTCGAACAATGCTCGATAATGCACCAGTTGTAGTATCTGGTACACCATACTCCCAAAGAGTTTTAGTTGCTTCTTCACCCATTGCTTGATTCTTATTCTTAATTCGTCTCTTTGTACTTCCTTGCTTGCGTGCAGTGGCTTCGATTTCAAGATCTAGAGGAATCAAATTCTTGGACCTCTACGTCGAGTTTGCATGCAACAAAGAAAGAACTAAAAACAAAAGATCAAATAAACAAGAAATGATAGCCGAAGCAGCAAACTAAAAGAAAAACTTAGCAAAAATAAAATCAAAAATAACTAATTTAAATACCGTTAGTCCCCGGCAACGGCGCCAAAATTTGAAAGGCTGTCGCGTACCTAACAAAAATAACCTAACTATTCCTCCTAACTAATGTAGTCGGGCAAGTAAGGATCGAATCCCAAGAGACTAACTGATTCAAAGTAGTTAAATTGACTCTAATTAATACTAAGCAAGTAATCAATATAAGTGATGATGAACTAATCTAAATAACTAAAGCAAATGAAATTATCAAGAGTGAATCAAAGACTAAAGACATCTAGGTTTAAGTATCCCCACTAACACGAATTAATGCCACAAACAATCCCTTTTCCCTTAATTAACTAATAAATAACTCATAGGATAGAGCCCCTAATAATACTAAGGATTTCTTTCGATCAATCAATAGCTTCCCTAACAATGCAATCATGCCTATTTTCATGGAGTCATGCAAATTAAGGACTTTAGACATAGCATCCTAACATCCTAATAAATTCCATCAACTACTTTCGTGATGATTTCCTTTATCTTAAATTAGGGTTCTAGATTCGATTAAGATTCAACTTTCGTTGCAAAAATAATCACATTCAATTATACTATTTCTAGTCATAAATTGATAATTAAAACCAACCCTAAAATAAATGAATCATAAATTAATCAAAGTTTGGGAATTGGGAATTAAACAAGCATCAATTCATTTAGGGTTCAACCTAACCCTAGAATAGAAAACTACTCACACATGATGATTGAATAAACAAAATAAATATTAAAAGAAAGCATGATTAACAATAATAATAAATAGAATAGAGAAGAGAAAATAATACTTGAATTAATTGATGAAATTGCAAACTTGAATGTCGAAAACAAGACTTGAGAAAAAATGGAGAATGGCGTGATAAAACGTGAAGCGTCCAAGGAAAAACAATCTACGTATTTTTCTCTAAAAGAATCTCCTTTCAAATTCTATCCAAAACCTATTTATATCTATCCAAATACAAGGAGTTTGACTAGGATTTGGACTCCTAAAACACTCTAAAACTAAGATTACGTAATATTGAAATTGGAGACCGCCATGGCCTTGCGGTAAGCTTGAAAGGACCGCCAAAGGGTGGCGGTTTATGCTGTTTTTTTGTTCTCTTGCTATCAAAAGTCTATTTTGTAGCTTCTTAGGCATGGTAATTAATGGTTACCAACCCATATCGCAATATATCTTCAAAATCATCGCCGATAAAGCTATCAATCCATCTGAATGCTCCGCAATCATCCAAGCTTTCGTGCAAATCCAATCAACTCCAATAAACGCCATAATCCTACAAAAACAAAACAAATACACCCGAGGAGAGCAATAGCGAAAAGTAAAGAATAATAGCTCTAAGAGATTAAATATATGGGAAAAATATGATGGAAACACACAAATATATCACATAAAAATGAGTATATAAACGTGTTATCAGACATTCCTTTTGTAATTTAGAAAAGGAAGGGGGGTAAAATAGGCATTTTAAAATAGGACACCATTGCTCCCCCTTCCCTTATATAATAGAGATATTATCTCCTTCAAGCAATCAATAGTTTACAATTCCAATGGTTTGAAGTCTTGATAGAGCAAATGTAACCTTGAAATAAACTTATGAATATGATTGAAATTCATCCCAATTCTAGACTAGAAATCTGATCTGAATCTAGAAAATGTACTTGAATTTTAAACTAAATTAAAAAATACGGATTCAAATGAAAATGAACTATATATAAGATTTCGTAAATTAATTTCAACCCTTCCTATATTTGATGTCATAAGTAATTGTCATAAGTAGCCCAAAGATTCCACCTTTCTTTGACAAGTCTAAGTGCTAGGGGGTGATAATGAGCCTGACAGGCTCGCGAGCAGCTCGGGCTCGGCTCGGTCAAAGCTCGGTCAAAGCTCGGCTCGTTGAAGCTCGGCTCGAGCTCGGGCTCGGCTCGAGACTTAAACGAGCCGAGCCGAGCTAGGCAAAGCTCGGCTCGTAAAGCTCGTGAGCAGCTCGTTTATTATTTTATATTAAAAAAATATTTATATTAAATAAATATTTTATATTAAAAAATTTAATACTAATTTATATTTTAATTTAGATTACAAATTATATATTTTAATTTGTGATCCAACTTCACCTCTACTCCACTAGGCACTAAAGTCCCACATTGGTTAAGAAAACAAGGATCAACCTTATTTTCTTTATAAATAGCTACTATTCCTTACTTCAACTTAAAGTTTAATTTTGTATCTCCTTGGTTGGAAAACAAAAACTATAATGTATTTTCTTCATAGAGGGAATGAAGTATAATTTTAAATAGTTGATTATTTAATACTTAAAATATTTGATAATTTTTTCTTTAGCAAAACATGGAGTCCCACATTGAAATTTTGACAATGCTAGGAGGGATTCCAAGTTATAAAAGCATATGTAAACAAAATAAGGGTATAATGAGTTTTTTTTCTTCACAAAACATGGAGTCCCACATTGAAATTTTAGCAATGCTAAGAGGGATTCCAAGTTATATAAGCTAAGCATATGTAGAATGAGTTTGTTTATCTTAAACAAAACATAAAGTTCCACATTGAAATGGGGATAATGAGTTTGTTTTTCTTTAACAAACCATGAAGTCCCACATTGAAATCTTAGCAATGCTAAGAGGGAAATCAAGTTATAAAACTATATGATGGGTGAGTGAACAAGCTCACCTACTTCGAGCCAAGCCGAGCCCTAAGCGAGCTTGCGAGGCGAGCCTAAACGAGCTCGCGAGGCGAGCCTAAACGGGCTCGCAAGCCGAGCCTAAACGAGCTCGCGAGCCGAGCTCGAGCCCCAAAATTCCATCACGAGCCGAGCTCGAGCTCGGCTCTCCCAAGCTCGGCGAGCTCACGAGCCGAGCCGAGCCTGGAAAATTTTAAACGAGCTCGAGCCGAGCCCAGTGCTATTCGGGCTCGGCTCGCTCGATAAGCACCCCTAAGTCTAACAAGTAACTTTATCTGATGTAAGCGCAATTTAAGAAGATATGTAAATTTGGTAGTCATTTGATTAATCAAATAGATTGATAGACCTAAATAAACATATTTCTTCATTTTAGTTGTAGGAAGTGTAACTTCCTATATTTTCTTCAACCAAATACTAATAACTTTACATCAATTTTTTATATAAACCAAATAATCACTTAATATGCAGTAGAATTTTTTTTCTCCTCAATCAATTGTTGTATAGAGTTAGCATTTCTAATTTTTTAAGAGTAGCAACATTTTCGTTAAAGTAGCCTCAGTCCTTCACTCAAAGTCACTCGTAGCCATTAAAAAGATTTTTGTAAGGATGAGGAGCTAGCTCATGTGGTAGAGCACTCCCCTCTGATCCTTGAGGTCAGGGGTTCGATCCTTACCCCCAGCATTATGTTGGGGTATTTCCTTAGCATGCTTTACCAGCCAATGTGCTGGTAGTTCCTACAAGGCTAGTAGCCTTGGTAGAGGTTAGCCCTTGGGCTGACTTAATTTCCTAATCAAAAAAAAAAAAAAAAATTAAAATGATTTTTGTTTAACTATTTGCGTATATTCATCAAACACTCATTATTGTGCATGGTACAACTAAGTTTATTTTTTTGCTAACTCTCCCTTTTGAGTATATATTTTGTTTGTTTACGGGATTTCAAATGAATGACGAGCAAATAATAACGGTTAAAATATGTCTTGAATTATCTAATGCTAAGTTTAACTAATTAAATCTTTGTGTTGTACTTCTTTAATTATTTAGCCTTTAATTACTTCATTCGTTTCAATTTAGTTGTGACACTTTCTATTTTAGAAAGTTTCAATTTAGTTGTGATACTTTTATTTTGGGTAATAATTTCTCTCTATCTCTCTCCTATCACATAGAACCCTTTTATTTTCTTTCTCTATCTCTCTCCTCTTCAAAAATTATCTAAAAGTCCATGATTTTAAAAGTATCAACTAAATTGAAACATAGTAAGTACATATTTTAACAATAACCTTAATATATTTTGCCCACAATACATCCAAATATAAGATACTAGTATTCAATGCACGCCATCGATTGCTTTGGTATATTTTTAAATTTCATCTAAATATAATTTTGAAAGTGTAATTTATAAATGTTATAGTACAACCTAATGTACTCTATAAAGTGTTTAGAAATTGTTGAAAAACATTTAGATGTAAAGTCTTATAGTCAAATAAATTTGTAAAAGTCTTCTAATCGAGTAATCATTTTTTTCATTTTGTCAAGTTACTTAGTTAATGTTTATTTAGTTTATTATTGGAATTTTAAGGAGACGCCAATACACACCATGACCCCATCTTTATATTAGGAAAGGATATAATTGTAGAGAATCTGAATATGAAATTATATATTTAGCTAAGGACAAAAAGACTTTTTATATGGACATTATAGCTCCCCTTGACTTATATAATAGAGATATGTTATACTTCATCCGTTTCATTTTACTCGCTATACTTCTCAATTCACAGACTCCTAGGCAATTTTTGGAGAAGAGAGAGGTAGAGAGTAAAAAGAAAAGGGACCTATATGAAAGGAGAGAGATAGAGAAAGTTTAATGTCCAAAAAAAAAGTGTAGCAACTAATGTAAAACTTATGAAACGAGGGAAGTAGTTTGATTGAGGTAACACAATAAGGTCGACTAAAACCCGGACCACTAGATAACTACCAAACAAAGACTTCACTTATTAATCTTTCTCAGGTCCACCGTTAAGTCAACTGGGTCAACGTCAAAAAGAAACCACCTCCAATCTCGAAAGTGACTCCATATGCAATTTTATGGCCATTAATCGAAAGGCTTAGACAATTAAGTCATCAACAATTATACTCCATCCATTTTTTAATAGCGAAGTCAATTTAACTTTTTCATTGTTGACATAATTTTTCTTTAATTATATAAGGATTATGCTATATGCAAATATACTACTTAAAATAGAAAGAAATTGTAAATTTATAGAAAAATTATGCATCAATCGATGAAATAAATAATCAATTAATGTAACTTATCTCCATTTTTAACTTCTTATATGCAACCCTTAAGATTGCATATATCTTTTCCCATTATATAATTTCATAAAAGTAAATATTAATTTGTAAAATGTTATTACATTATCTGTTTCAATATATATGTACAACATAATATTGATATTTATTTATATACTTGCGCTTATATATAGCTAAAGAATTTAATTGTAAAAATTATACATTTGCAAACGTGTAAATCAAACTCGGATAAGTATTAAAAAATGGAGTAATACATATTAGGTCTTAGAGAAAAAATATTAGTTATTACAAATAGATTATAAGTATGCATGATACACTTAAGGTATGTTCTATTCACCTTGAAAAATAATTCGAGTCTAACCATGTGTAATAAGATGTTAATATAAGGTAAAATCTAGACGAATTAATTTCAATCAGGTTTAATAAGTTTAGTTTATGTGAAGATATCAAATCCTTAATGACATTTTCGGCTTACAACTCCAAATAGGCAAAAATTAGCATTTGATATACCATACACCAATAACACGTACCCCTACACCTATGTTTTTTTTTCTTTCTGTCTTCTACAAGGAGTTTTTCCCTTTGGTGAGTGGACTAATCTCCTGCGAGAGTTTACATGGGTAGCTCAAAGGACAACATCCCTTCCGGCTTGGATTTTTTCCATACCCAAGACTCGAACCTGAGACCATGATTAAGGAGCAAGAGACTCTTAACCACTCACACAAACCCCAGTTGGTACACCTACACCTATGTAGACGGTAGATGAGTTGAGTTGAATTGCGCTTCACCAATAGTTATGATCTTGTACTAGAAAACATACATCTAAATTATAGCAACAAACAATGCATGTGACATTATCATGGTGAATAATAAAGGAAAATTTTCGAAACACATGCAGTAATTTACGTTATGGTCTTGAAAAAGAGTAAGAATGAAACGAGTTTCTAGTTTGTAGACTACAACTCAGTCAAATTTCAAACACAACTAGTATTAACCCTCCCTATTCGTACGCTACTGTTAGTCCAATTCCATACCTTTCACCTCTCCTTTTTCCACCCTTAGCTTATATATACACTCATATAACACCTACCAATCTAAACCTTATAAAATTCTAAACTTTCTTTCAAAAAAAAGTTCACATAAATTTTAGCCATGGCAAGGCCTTTTCCAATCTTATCAACCTCATCAATTCATATAATCCCCTCTATTAACATAATTTTCGCGGTATTATCAACTTTGAGCATATTTTCCCTTGTGACATTTTTATGTGCATCACACGGGAGGCAAAAAGAGGTGGTTTTAACTAGGAAAAAACTTACTATTAGTAGGAAAAATTTGCTTGAAAGCTTATCTAAAGCTAATAGTATTAGTAGTAAGGCTCTTTTGAAGATGGTTTCGTGGCGAAAACAAGTTCAACATGAAGAAGACGATGAACATGATTATTATGATAATAATCATAATAAGAATCATGATTATTTTGCTGTTAATGATGATGGTTTTGTAGAGGAAGGTGCTGTTTGGAAGAAGACTATTATAAAAGGGGAGAAATGTAAACCATTTGATTTTTCTGGCAAGATTGAGTATGATTCTGAGGGAAATCTTTTGCCTGATAAATCTGTTGTATGTGAAAAGAACGAGATAATTAGCTCCAATAATAAACAGGTGGTTGTCTCTTAATTAATTTGCTTAGTGGTAATGATTTTGTTGAGTTTTTGATGTTAGAATTCAGTGTGGTATACATGGGCCCGGGATAGGCTCGCTATCTAAGATAAACTCGTCATCCAAAAATAGCTACGAGTTCATGAGTTACCCTTGCGCTTTTGTTATTGTGTTAGTTTGTTTTGATTTAATAATGTCTTCACTTATACAAGTTATGATGATGTACAAAATGTTAAGTAAGTTTATATTTTCTTGTATATTTGAGATAGTGCTGCTTTAAAGTGTGGAATTTTTGTACATATAGAAGTTCCAGTGAGAATAAAAAAAATGAAATTACATGTCTATTGTAACTTTTTGACAATTCTATGTTAAGAAAAAAAAATTCGTGTGTGTTCATTTTCATTCTTTTGTCCAATGTTTGGGAAATTTTGTTTGAAATGACTAGCATTTTGCCGTTTTGTGTAGAATGTAGTAGAATAGTCGAACTTCCTTGCACAAGTTCTTTGCAGTGTGATATACGATGAAGATGGGGATTTTTTTTTTTGCCAAACTACTTACAATGAATTATATTTGAGAGCTAATTCAATTTAATATATTTTTTATGTTTCTTTTTAATTTACACATTTGGGTATTTTTTTTTTAATTCACACACTAGAGTAATATTTAATGCATATCATTGTGCATTTAAATTTGAAAATTTGAAACAATAATATCAAAATCTTAATCTAGAAAGAAAAAGTCAGTAGATTCAAAATTCAAGCTTCTCTGATATAGCATGTGAGAGGAATAATTTAATTAAAGAATTTAAAACAATAGATGGATATTCAATATATGATTAATTCTTAGCAAAATTATTGAACTATCATGTTAGAAAATACACCCTCTTCAAATTTAAAATGTTAGAAAATATACAAGATACTCCCTCCTATTATTATTAATTTATCTATTTATATAACACACATTTGTCGAGACACTAATTTAAACCTTAATATTTCTAATCAGCAATAAGTGAAAACTACATATTAAGACGAATATAAAATATCTCACATGATTATATTTTTCCTTAAGTATAAATTACAATAAATAGTTTAAGTCATGTATATAAGTAGTGTTAAAAGTCAAAACGAATAAACTAATAAAAATCGATAGAATATGAGTACGTAAACACTTGTCATGTCGTAACCTGGACCCGGACCTAGACCCGCCATATTGCCATCGTCAAGCTTACTGAAAAATGAATCACAGAAAAGTCCTGTCTTTGCCGTTTAAACATTGATTCTCGAATAATATATCCACTTAAAGCCAGTAGAAACAGGACAAGATTTGTCTCTATTCTGAAGTGATATATGAGTAGAAGTCCACTTAGATATCTACAAATGAGTGGTAAATTGACATAATCTGGGCCCAGACAACTAGGCTTTGGCCCAAAACAAGAAGCCTATCATACAAACATGTTTGGTTTGTATTCCAAAGAAAATAGCCCAAGAAGGAAATGAGGAGATTGAGATGGACAAGAGAAATAAAGATTAATATGACCATTAATCAAGAAAATGATATGAGCCTTCTTTATTAGGTTGGTCCTCAACTATTATGTCATATATATCAATATATGTCGTCTAAGCAACTAAGCGAGTTTTTTTGGGTGCTATAATAGTTTCAACAAATTATAGAACGGCATAAATTGGTGCTACTATATTTGGAGTTGTTACATATAAAATGCAATATTTTGATTAAAGATATGAGCTTCAAATTGTGATTTATTGTTTGCATTAATTGTTATTGCATCGAATATGGAAAAATAGAGAGGAAGATTTGAGGTAAGTAGGTAGCTATGTTAATCTCGATCTTTAGGATTCTGATTGTTAAGGCCTTATAAACCACCTCTCAAAAGGAATTGCTTTTGTTGCTGGTTTGATTATTGTTTTAGAAGATATTTTGTCGCTTTATTCTAATTTCATTTATTTGGTTTGATTTCATGATCATAGAGATGGTAATTGTGTTGCGTATCATTTAGCGAATAGTTCCATTTGGTATTGAATAAGTGTGGGAGAATCACTTCCCTGAAGTAGTTGCCCCTTATATATTGATGGATACTTTGTCTTTGAATTAATGAACTTCTCGCTATTCCCCACAAAATAAAATATTAATCTCAATCTTTCCTAGTCATATATATAGATAGTTTTTTTATAAAATGTGTAATTATATATGATATAAACATTATTTGGAAGAGGGTTGAGAGAACCTAAGATGCATCATACATGGTATGCTCTGATTTAATTAACTATCAACATTGTGGTTATGATTCTGCGATATTTATAGTACACCTGGGTGTACCATGCTCATGGTACACCCAAGACTATTTTCTCCAAATGAGCAAAATGAGCAAACGAGCAATTGAGCAAAATGAGCAAAATGAGCAAATAAGTAAACATTTATACTCATTTATAAAATGAGCAAACTTGAATGAGCACAAATTATGTAAATGAGCACTGCTCTAAACCACCACCACCATGAACAAACTACTTTATCTCTTCTCCTCCCACAACAATTATAATATGCCATTAACAAACACCTCAACAATGGTGGTTGATTCTCTCTCCTCCACTTCATAAGTCTTCACTTCGAACAACTAGCAAAAATAAATCGAAGAAAACGAGCAAAACAACAACAAACAAAACAAATGAGTAAAATGCAAAGTACTCAAATCTGGGAATTGAAGTTTCAATTTCCAAGTTTTGATTTCATGATTCCAGCGAAAGAAGAGTGACAAAGAAATGAGCGAGAAAGAAGATCGAATCTCCGGTGGAAATCTGCTTCGCCGGCGTTGAATTTCACAAAGCAAATGCTTTTCCAAAAGATGAAGGAAGATCCATCATCATTCCATGAAAGATGCTGAGGAAAGTTTAACTTCTGTTGCTGCTAAGGAAGATGATGATAAGCCTCGGAAATTACGAGAATGCCACAGAAATTTTGATTAATAACGAAAATGCCCCTGGGTGTACCATGCTCATGGTACACCTGGGTGTACCTTGAGTGAACTCCTGCGTCCCTTGTTTGAATTTATTGTGTCAGTATTTAACAATAAACTAGTTATTAGGCCCGGGCTACGCTCCAGTAAGGAAAATTTTCATTTATCAATATTATAATTTAAGATGATAACACTAAATATTATTTGGTCTAGTGGTTAAAATTTTAGTCTATGTTCTTGAGGTTTCGAGATCGAACCTTACATTACGCAATTTCTATTTTTTTTATTGTTGTGGATTACATGGAGTAAAACTCCCTTAGGAAGAACGCCACGTGGCACCATTTCTGGCTTAGGCACGCCTTTTAATATATATTAGTATAGATTTCTCAGCTCAAAAATTATAAATAGGCAAAAGCTAACAAGCGCTCTTGGAGCATTAGATAAGATAACTAAAATTAAAAATATTAAATGAATCTAAAGATTAATTATCCTGATTGACACGTGATTATGGAATTCATTTCAAGATTCATATGTAAAAATATATATAACAAGATACTTATAAAAAATATCCCAAGAAGATATACAAAGTCTCTAATGTCCTAAAATTTCTTAAAGCTTCTTCTTTTTATTTACATAATTCAACTGAGAAATTCATGTTGGTGCCTGTGGAACTAGTTACATAGATATTGGGGGGTTTGATCGATTTCCCTCCGTCTCCGAAACACTACAAGGTGATTACAGTGGCGGATCCAGGAATTGAACTGCGTGGGTTCGAAGTCGTTAAAAAAAAATCAAAATATACTTCCTCCATTTTTTATACATGCTACATAGAGAAAGTGTGTGATTTTTAAGAAATGTAGAAAGAGAAAAGAATGGGTATTTTAAAGGAGAAAGTGAGAGACCACCAACTTTTTAATAGTATTTTAAAAAGATTTTTATGGTTAAAACTTAAAAGGAATTCATTTATGTTATGTAACATTTATTATGACATTTACATTTAAGGGAAATGTAGCATCTATAAAAAAAAAAAACAGAGTAAGTATTAATCAAAATATTGCGATGTATTTATTTTAATTATAAATTACTATCGGTGACTAGAAATTTAACCTGTTGGCTTACATTTATCAATTATGTGGACCAAAGTGATGTCTGAAAACCAACATTATGATAGATGAATAATTTTAAAACTGAAAGTGATCAAACCCGTTTTAGAAAAAAAAAAAAAAGGAAGAGTTCAAATTATCCCGGAATGAACAAAATAATGTACAATATAATTAGCAACTGATTAGCACTAATTTAAGCATTCAAAAATACATATGTATAAAAAGACTACAAAAAAATATTGAACATTTTGAGAGAGGTTTATTAGAAACAAGAAAAATCAACCGTTTGCAATAAAAAGTTATAAGAAAATAATAGTTCCTCCATTATGAAATAAGTTTTTTTTGATAATTTGCAAGACCTTTTTATTGATACCGATATGATGATGGCCTCTAACTCAATTATGAAATAAGTTAAACACTTCTATCAAAAAGTTCTTATATAAAAGAGAGAATTGTTTTACTTATTTCAAAACAAAACAAGTATAAAAATATATTAGTAGAGGAGTGATAGACATATAATAAATTGATAGACATATAATAAAATATATTAGTAGAGGAGTTATAAAAGAAACAAAAAGGAAAATGAGATTAAAAAAACTCAAAATGGAAGGAAAACAAAACAACCCAAAAGAAGTCTTAGAGAAAGTACACAAAAGGAAAAAAAAAAAAAAGGGAAAAAGAAAAGAAATAAACAAAGTCGAAGAAATAAGAATGACATGAGGAGTTGTCAAAAAAGCAAAAGAAAAAGAGAATGAAAAAATGTTGTATTTGGGATTTGATCCCGCGTCATACGGAAATGTTACGAAAAAACACGGGACATCAGAAGTCAGAACCACTAAACCAAGAGTTGTTCAACTGAATAAAAAGGGCGTGTTATTAATATATACGTTACAATTTTATGAATTTTTAGCGTATTTTTCCAGATTTTTTCACGGAATTATGTGGGTTCAGTTGAACCCACTGAACCCACGCTAGATCCGCCCCTGGGTGATTAGCTTAGCTAGACTTAATTAGCTAATTGAATGAAAATTTCTGGTACCAACTACAAAGCCTTACTCCAATAAAGCAGTCATAATTTGATGAGAAATATTGGAAATAGAGAGTTTAAGATGAATTGATTATTGACTTATGGTGAAGAGTGTATGAAGTCTCTTAGTTATTTTGAAAAGACTTTGAATATCATTGAAAAATCTATATGAAACGAATTTTGAAATAAAAAAAGTGCAAATCAACACGTATGAGAATAGTCCTACTTTTAAAATAAAGTCAACCCTAGCATCAAAATAATAATATTATCAATTAATAAAATTCATGTCCAGTCAGAAGCTTTCTTCAACTAATTAATTAATTGGGCCAACTTACATCGCTCGGATCTCTTACTAAAGAACGAACTAAAAAGATAATGTGATTTTCATTTTGAATACATCTATGTGCCATTTCTCAAACTCAAACTTGGGGTTCGATCCCCATCACATACCCATTAGATTTTTCCTTATAATGCCTTCAATTTCAAAGTGTCTGTACGCTAATCCAAACCGAGTTAACCTGCGAGTAGTGTCAGTTTGGCAGTGTCCTTTATCTTATCATGGGCTCTTTCAGCGGGGCCTCAAAAAAAATCATGTGCCAATTCTCATACTATATACTCTCTCCTTTTGTTTTAAATTGTTACACTTTGACATTTTACACTATTCACAAGTTTCATTTTGATAGTCGTTTGTATATTATATGTGAATAAAAAAACATAGTCATGTAAAAGCTTGTTAGAATCGTCCTTAATATGCATTTTATTAATATGTACTTTTTTAGTACTCAAAATTTTGCATTGATACAAGTGAAAAGTGTAATTGTAATAATTATTTATATATAAAGAGAGTATATATTTTTTGGCACTATTATATATTTTTATACAGCCTTGATCTCTTTGTTGTTAGTCACATCAACTACTTATATAACTTGAGTTCCGTCTCGAAGATGGTCAAAATTTGTATGTATTTATCCGTTTATTGCTTTAGCAATCAAGGAATAGCTTGTTTGGTTAACCTTCAAATACATGGGAAATTAAAATTTCGAGAAAATAAGTAAATGTGTTGTTGTTTGATTGGCAAAAACATGGGAAGTAAAACTTCCTAGGAAGTTCTATTTCCTGCAAAATGGAGGAAATAACTTACCTAAGCCCCCCCTAAGTAAGTGGAAGTTCCCATGGGAAATGGAATTTCCCATGTTCAACCAAACAAAAAAATGTAATTCCTAGGAAGTAAAATTTCATGAAAAATGCAAATTCATAGGTAGTTATACTTCCCAACTTCAACCAAACGAGCACTAAATTTACAATGACGATTCCTGTCAAATTCTCACCCTTAGCTTAAAAAAAAGGTAAATGTTGAGATTTGCAACAATCAATTGTGGCTAATGGCTATGTCAATGGCCAAGATCAAATCAAACACTATTAATATGAGCTCTACTACCAAGGATGTCTTGGCCCAGTGGTTAAGATTGAGGTGCTGTGAACAATAGGTCACAGGTTCAAATCCTCCTCCCCTTCTTTGTACTTTGTACCGCCTTCGTGGCTCATATGAATAAAAAAAAATATATGAGCTCTACTGATAATTACAAGGTCTTCTTTTAAGAATAATAACCAAGTTATTAACCACACATTAATTCGATAATTACATATATTTATTGACCATTAACGTACGTCGTAATCACATGAAGTGTCATTAGTATGATCTAAGAACCTTCATCGTCTATCCTTATAATGCATGACTGGCAATTCGTGGAGTTTTTGCTGCACTTCCACTAAGTCGTATTAAGTATTAATTATAATTAAGTTAGACTTAGTAGGATATATCAATTTAGTAAATCAAACTCCTACTCATTTGACCACATTTTTGTTGCTTTGTGTAATTTTCTTTTCTCTAACCTTTAGCAACTTTTGGTGGAGAATCGAGAAAGCAAACTCTTTTGACTGAATTTTGAAGATTGTGGTTGGTGAATTAATTTTACTAGTCAAAATTCAAAAAACTGTAACTACCGACCCAAATCATTATCCATTCAGCCTACTTTCAATTGTATTAGCTGTACAGTGAGTCTTCCGTGTGGTTCGCCACACGCGAAATTACAAGTGTGATCGCGCGCAACAGTCTATCAGTCTATCAACCCATCAACTCATTTTCAAATGATCATATCTCACTTGTTTCTCATCGAAATCGAGCTTTTGACTAGGTGTTGGAAAGCTATCGGCCAAATTTTCATCTCCAACTTGAATCTTCCCAAAACATTATGTATGCTGTGAGATATGACCTTTTGAAGTTGACCCTTATGCATAAATACTTATGAACAAATGGGCTTACTCTTATGAATAGATGGAGTTACTTTTATGACCAAATGGAGTTACTTGATTGTATGAGTTCGTGGTTACTTTTAACAATAAAAGGGTGTCACTCCTATGAAAAAAATGTGGTTACTCTTATAAGCTAATGCAGTTACTTTTGTGAACCTTTGGGGTTACTCACATGAGTAAATGAGGTTACTTGTATGATTAATTGAAGTTACTTGTATAAATAGATGAGGTTACTAGTATGAGTTAATTGGGTTACTCATAAGATTAAATGAGGTTATTCATAGATTATATGACATTACTAATATGAATTAATCGAGTTACTCATATGATAAAAATGGGGTTACTCATATAATAAAATGGGGTTACTTTTGTAAACAATTAGGATTACTTGATCAAATAGGATCATCGAATGATTAAATAAGGTTACTATTGTAAACTAACGATGTTACTCATACAGAAAACGAGATTATTTTTGTGAACAAAGGAGGTTACTAATGTGAATAAATGAAGTTACTAATCAGTTTAAAATTATGAATGAATGGGGTTACTCGTTTGAATAAATACGGTTCCTTTTATGAACCTTTTAGGGTTACTCATAAGATTAAATGATATTACTCATTATTGCTAAGAAAACACATAGGCTTTCTTAAAACCTATGAATATAGATTCCAAAGGGAGAAACGAGTGAGAATTCTGCAGAGTTCGCCATTGTTGAAGCTTCGAACACAATAGTAGGTGCATCGCTGACGGAGTTCTACGGCGTCGTCATTGTTGAAGCTTTGAAAGTGATTGAAAGAGAGAAGTAAAGACTACCTCATTTCCAAACATTCAAATCATACTAAGGATAGAGACAAAGGGAACTTTTTCGGCTAGTAAGATCCAAATGAGATTTTAACAACCATGATTATAGCGGCACATTCATGCGATTTCCTTTGATTGAACCGTTTTAATTAACTATACAATAGAAGACCAACATAGACTTGTAAGATTAACATATTTCTATGTTGTTGACTTCATAATATTAAAGAAAAGCAACTCTTAGCATAAAAAAAAAAAAAACAAAAAGTGAAACAACTCATCAATAACAAATCTCATGCTAACAATACAAAATTTTCACGCAAATATACTTGGCAATTTCTTTAATAATATATACTTGTAAGTTGTAATTCCTTGAACAATAAGAACTTTGACCAAACTATGTACAATAGTTTTACTTCATATAGAACACACTTGATTAGCTTTAATGCTTTATACACCACACAATCTTATCATACATGCATCTAATTTTCTAATATGTAGCTGACTAATAATAGCTTTCCCATGCTAATCACCACGTTTTCACATAAACTCCTAATTCATCGCATCTTACCATTAACCATACTATTTACATACACACCAAGATTAACACCCCCATTTTTTTAACCTCGTCTAGTTCTAATAAGATCAACATTAAAAAAGATAATACAAAAAGTTCACTCCTACAAATTTTATGCTACTCAATCTTCAATTCTAACAAGGATATTTCTAAAAGGCGGCATATACTAAAACAACATATTTTTCGGAGTAGAGATTTCCTTATCTCAACCGTTAATCTGTATAACTGGACTGACTGACCTGCGATACCAGTTACCACTACAACACTAACATATTTTTCGGAGTAGAGATTTCCTTATCACCCCTTACTCTCAACAGTTAATCTGTATAACTGGACTGACTGACCTGGGATACCAGTTACCACTACAAAGTTAATTTCTTATACTTAGTGCGGTAACTTGAGCTAGGACTACACATCCCACAAACACTCAAACAATAATGTCTTCTTTCTCTCTCCTCCTCTTCTTCCGCCACGTGTCCAGCAGTGCTCTGTTCCAAACAAAGCCTTACAATCTTCTTAGCAACCTCAACATCATCACTACTCTCCTCCATAATCTTCTCCACTTGCGTCTTACGCAGTCTCATCTTAACTCTTGTAGGACCCACAACAGGAGAATGGGACCCACCATTTTCATCATCATCATCATCAAAACTTCTCATATCAACCGTTGATCTCGTCTTGATCGTAAGATCATCAGAAACAGATCTACGAGATACTCTTGTTGTTACAGTGTTAGCGAGTACACTAGATTGCACCCTCCTAAGATTGTTATTTGGAAATTTGGGAAGATCAACAAGAAGGTAGATTTTTCTGGGTTTTAGTTGGTATTCTGGGTTAAGAGGTTTAGCTCTAAGATTAAATCTTAGGAATTCTTCAGAATCTAATAAAATATGATCTGGGTAATCTTTGGTTATGTCGATAACTTTTGCGGGTGTGTTGAATTTGAAGAATTCGCCATTGATTTTCATTACTTTTGCAGCTTTATTGCTTCCACTTCCCATGTTGTTGCCCATTTTTTCTCTCTCCTAAAAAATAAGAAGAAAGGGTCAGATAAGATGGAAGAAGAAAGAGGAGAATGAGGAAATGATTAGTTTTTGTTTGGTGTGTGTTGTTTAATAGAAGTATCCTTTTATTTTGGGGTGGTGGCCTGGTGAGAGAATTGGGTTTTTAGGAAGGTGATGTGATTAAAGTGTGAATGCAAACAAGATTCTTTTGGATTTGCTGAAGTAGTATTACCTCCTCTCGATTTTTATTAATTTACCCGTTTCTTTTGTATAAACTTTTAGGAGAAATGATATAGTGAGACATAAACTATTATTTTATATTAAAGTTAAATGTATCTGTGATATAAAGTTAATGGTCTCATTCTAAAAGTAGAAACAAAATAGAATGGTAAATTAATAAAGAACGTCAAAAATGGAATACGGGTAAACTAATAAAGACCGGAGGTAGTATATACTAACTCCATTTCTTTATACATGTAAAAAAAAATTTTGGCGAGTTCATAAAACTTTATTGTGCATCTAGATTAACTTTATCATAGAAAAAGTAATTATCGACTATATCAGACGAAAATTTACTATATCATACAAAAACTGACTATATAAAACGTGATTATATCAAACGAAAACTTAATATATCAAATGAAAATTTGATATATTACAAGTAATTGAAGGTATATAAGTCATTTGATGCTTAATAACTTGAAATATTATGTACAAGTGAAAGATAGCGATCAAATAGCCAGTTTATGGGTAAAACAATAAGGAGGAGGAGAGTTTAGCACACTTACAAGCTAGGAGGTTCCATCCTAAAATCAATTGGTGATAGGAAGAGTAACTCATAATCTTATAAAGTGGTTTATTCTCTCATCTTTCTCCAATGTGGGACACACACAAGTGAACTTTCAATGAGTTTCAACAAAGACGGTCTAATTTTAATATAGAACTAGACTTAGTCACTAAATAGATTAAACTCGTCACCGAAAGAAATTAATCTAA
Source organism: Beta vulgaris subsp. vulgaris (assembly GCF_026745355.1). Taxonomy (NCBI): domain Eukaryota; kingdom Viridiplantae; phylum Streptophyta; class Magnoliopsida; order Caryophyllales; family Amaranthaceae; genus Beta; species Beta vulgaris. The sequence goes on from NC_079203.1 coordinate 51,921,557, forward strand.
TCACTATTAGGCTAATTCTCTTTTTAATATTATGCTTATTGTTACCTAATTTTAATTTAAAAGTAGGCAGTCTTCTACAAGACAAACTCTAAAACTAATTAATAAGTTCAAATTATAGGTTAAACTTCAACTTTAAATGTAAGTAATCTTCCATATAGCGTCCCCTCCAAAAAAAAAAAAAGTCCCTTATAATATACGCAGGTGGAGCAACTCATTATCTATTAACCAATCGGTTAATTATATATGATCCTTATCTCTTAACCCTCGAATAGAAATAGTTATATCTAGTAACCCTACCTTGAAGTAGAAGCATGATGATAATTGATAGCTAGCAACAATTTGAATATGCAGCTATCATTGATAATTTTTGGGATATATAGATTATATGTTTATTGTTTAGCACACCATAACTTGACCACAAGTTAGTTGAGAATAAAGTTAACATCAACTACATATGTGTGTCTTATATATTTTAAGTTCTTTTTAGAAAAATTGTCTGTGATGCTTACACCACAAGAGTGACATAGTGTGAAAAGAATTATCTTCTTAAATAGGTCTAAACAAATCAAAATATGTTGTGAGAAATAGAGAGAGAAGTTATGCAAATATATCAGAGAGTATTGTATATTGCATTGATGTTCGGTGTATTCACAAATGGTAGTATTTATAGGCACAAAACTTACTGTGTATTTGCATAAATCAACAAATACGGCGAGAAAAACCTACCATGCATTGAATGCATGGCAGTGGAATTCATTGTGCTCAACAGTGGAATTGGTCATTCACTGTTTTCACAACACTCCCCTTGAATGTCCACTGATAACTCATAACAGATGTTGTCCTATTTAGAATGCTGTTAGGAAAATTCCTGTGGGAAAAATCCATAACTAGGGAAAGGAGTATAACTATAATATATCCTTATATGCTTAAAATTAACTGCCTCATTAAAAACCTTGTCAGGAAAAACCCGTGGGATAAAAACCTGATCGAAGGGAAAAAGAGTGCAGCGCATATAATACTCCCCCTGAATTAGCATAATCAGAAGATGACGCATTCCAATTTTTCGGACTAATTCTTCAAATTTCTTCGCCGGAAGGGATTTGGTGAATAAATCTGCAAGATTCTCACATGATTGGATTTGTCGAATGTTGATCGTCCCTTCCTTTTGGAGGTCATGAGTGAAGAAGAGCTTTGGTGATAAATGTTTAGTTCTGTCTCCTTTGATGTACCCTTCGCTTACTTGGGTGATGCATGCAGTATTGTCTTCGTAGATGATAGTTGGATTTGTTGTTATTGTTTCCATCCCGCATTCTTCTTGGATATTCTTGATCATTGACCTTAGCCATACACATTCCCTTCCAGCTTCATAAAGAGCAATTAATTCCGCATGATTTGATGATGTGGCCGTCAAAGTCTGCTTTGTAGATTTCCAAGATATTGCAGTACCTCCATAAGTGAATACATATCCGGATTGAGACTTAGCCTTTTGTGGGTCTGAGAGGTAGCCAGCATCTGCATATCCAATGAGTGACGCATTTGGTCTTGACTGATAGAATAATCCGAGATCTTGTGTTCCTCGAAGATAACGTAATAAGTGTCTGACTCCATTCCAATGTCTCTTGGTTGGTGCATTGCTGTATCTAGCTAACAAGTTTACTGAAAAAGCTATGTCAGGTCGAGTATTGTTAGCCAAGTACATTAAAGCACCAATTGCACTTAGATATGGTACTTCAGGACCAAGAATCTCTCGTTTTCTTCTCGTGGTCTGAATGGATCATCTTTCTCATTCAGGGAACGCACTACCATTGGAGAACTTATTGGGTGGGCTTTGTCCATGAAAAAACGTTTCAGGATTTTTTCTGTATAGTTTGATTGATGGACAAAAATCCCATTTCTTAGATGTTCCATTTGCAGGCCAAGGCAAAATTTTGTCTTCCCGAGATCTTTCATCTCAAATTCTTTCATCAAGTATTTTGCAGTCGCTTCAAGTTCTCTAGGAGTTCCGATAATGTTCAAATCATCGACATATACAGCAATGATCGCGAATCCTGATTTAGATCGCTTAATGAAAACACAGGGACTGATTTGATTATTTTTGAATCCTTCTTTCAATAGGTATTCACTAAGACGATTATACCACATTCTTCCAGATTGTTTTAACCCATAGAGTGATTTTCTCAATTTTATTGAGAACATCTCTTTGGGCATGCAATTTTCTGGTAGTTTTAGTCCTTCAGGAACTTTCATATAAATATCTGTGTCAAGTGAGCCATACAAATATGCGGTCACTACATCCATCAATCTCATTTGCAATCCTTTCGAAACTGATAAACTTACCAGAAATCTTAGTGTAGTTGCATCGACTACTGGAGAATATGTCTCATCATAATCAATCCCTGGCATTTGAGAAGCCTTGGGCTACTAATCTTGCCTTATATCTAGTAACCTCATTTTTCTCATTTCGTTTTCTCACGAATACCCATTTGTACCCAACTGGTTTTACACCTTTTGGTATTTGGGTTATTTGACCGAATACTTCACGTTTTTCAAGTGATCTCAATTCTGCTTGAATTGCCTCTTTCCATTTTGGCCAATCTTTTCTACGGCGACATTCATCAACTGTATTTGGCTCTACATCATTTTCATCGTATGTCATTTCAACCGCTATCGAGTAAGCAAAAATTTCATTCAAGACAACATCTTTTCGATTCCATTGTCTCTTTGTAGAAACATAATTAATTGAAGTTTCATTGTTGTCTAGCTTTCATGTTCCTTTTCTTCTGAACACGTTTCTCTTCATTTTTGTTTTCATCATGCTCTGTTGGGAGATTTATATTAATTTCGTTCGTTGTCTCCCCTTGCCTTTTCATTTTTCTCGGTTTTAAATCTTTAGAACCGGGTGGTCTGCCACGTTTTCGACGTGCTATTGACTCATTTTCAATTGCCTTATTGTCATTAGGAATTTCAATCCGTTCCGGAGCATTCGCAGCAGGTACATGTGACTTTGTCACTTTCTTAGAATCTGTGAATGCATCTGGCAATTGGTTTGCAATACTTTGCAGATGAACAATTTTCTTGACTTCTTGTTCACATGAATTTGTTCTCGGGTCCAGAAACGACATTTGCGATGCGTTCCATGTAATTTCCGATTTTATATTTTGTGGGTCCACTTTCTCTCCCCCTAAGGATGGGAATACCGACTCATTAAAATGACAGTCGGCAAATCGAGCCGTAAATAGATCACCAGTTGTTGGCTCTAAATATTTGATAATTGATGGAGATTCAAATCCAACATATATTCCCATCCTTCTTTGTGGACCCATTTTAGTACGTTGGGGCGGAGCAATAGGTACATGTACAGCGCACCCAAAAATTCTCAAATGTGAGATATTCGGTTCTCGACCAGATACTAATTGTAATGGTGAGAATTTGTGATAGGCTGTCGGCCTTAATCTTATCAATGTTGCCGCATGTAATATAGCATGACCCCAAGTAGTAGATGGCAATTTTGACCTCATTATTAATGGTCTTGCAATTAATTGTAGTCTTTTGATTAATGATTCAGCAAGACCATTTTGTGTATGTACATGAGGTACAGGGTGCTCAACAATAATCCCAATAGACATGCAATAGTCATTAAATGTTTGGGATGTAAATTCCCCAGCATTGTCTAATCTTATTTTCTTTATTGTATGATCTGGGAATTGAGTTCTTAATCGAATTATTTGAGCCAAAAGTTTTGCAAATGCAACATTTCTGCTTGACAGAAGGCTCACATGTGACCATCGAGTAGAGGCATCAATTAATACCATGAAATAACGAAATGGTCCACATGCAGGATGAATAGGCCCACAAATATCTCCTTGAATTCTTTCTAAAAACATTGGAGATTCAGTGGCAATCTTATTTATAGATGGCTGATTATCAATTTGCCAAGTGAGCATGCAGAGCATGTTAATTCATTTGACCGAGGAATTTTGACATTCTTTATAGAGTGTCCATTTGAGTTTTCAATGATTCTATGCATCATTCCTGTGCCGGATGTAATCGGTCATGCCATAGAGTAAATGATTTTCTATTATCTAACTTCTGGTTAGATATCATATTAATTTCAATCGGACGTATATCTATGCGATATAGTCCCGAGGAAATTGCTGGCAATTTTTCATAGATGTATTTCTTGCCGTTTTTCTCTGCCGTTAGGCATATGAATTCCTCTTTGTTCACTGTCATTGTTTCCAAATGGTAACCATTCTGACGTACATCTTTGAAACTTATGAGGTTCCTTCGAGATTTACTCGAATATAATGCGTCATTAATTATCAATTTTGTCCCATTTGGAAATATAATGCAAGCTTTTCCAGAGCCTTCAATTAGCTTGGCTGTCCCAGAAATTGTACTAACATTTGCTTGGAATATTGTAAGTTTTGAAAAATACTCTTTATTTTTCAATATGGTGTGTGTTGTCCCACTGTCCAGGAGACATTGTTCTTTAGTTCCAACTTCTGATGAATTCATATCTTCATAAATAATAAATACGATGATTAGTATAAGAAAAATACGTATTTTTATTAATAATAAAGGAACAAAATACATGAAAGTGGATATTGAAGCAGTTTAAATAAACTAAGCACATTAATCGATTGTGATCTAAACAAACTTATTTTCAACTTCAGCATCATCCATAAAAAAATCTGAAACATCAAGGCTGGGCATGGATGTAGTGGCTTCATTAACAAAGTTTGCTTCAGCATTTTTTCCTTTGTTTTTTATTGAAGCTTGATATAGATCTACCAAATGTTTGGCAGTACGACATGTGCGGCCCCAGTGCCCGGTCATGCCACATCTATGGCAAGTATCATTTCCTTTATAGGACGTCTGCCTTGATTTCCAGATGATTGTCCCCAATTTTTATCAGAATGTTTAAAATTATTATTTCTTGGGGAAAATCGGCCTCTTCCACGTCCACGCCCTCGGCCACGGTAATTACCACGTCCTCTCCCACGACCGTTGTAATTACCGCGTCCACCACTATGTATAGCATTTGCTTCTGGTGGATTAGAGCTTTCTATTGCATTTATCTCATGAGTGGCTGAAGACCCCGTAGGTCTAAGATTATGATTTTTCAGCAAAAGATCATTATTTTGTTCAGCCACAAGTAGTACTGAGATTAGCTCAGAGTACTTTTTGAAAGCTCTGAACCTGTATTGTTCTGCCAATATGATATTAGAGGCGTGGAAAGTGGAGAGCGTTTTGTTTATCATTTGCTCTTCTGTGATGGGATGATCACAATATCTTAACAATGATACAATTCTAAACAATGTTGAATTGTAATCACTGACCGTTTTAAAATCCTGGAACCTCAGATTGGTCCAGTCATAATGTGCCTTTGGGAGAAGCACATTTTTGTGATGCCCATATCTTTCATTTAGGCTATCCCATAGTTCTTTTGGATCATCCACAAGTAGATATTCACTTTTTAAACTTTCATGTAAATGATGTCTTAGGAGGACTAAGGCTTTTGCCTTTTCTTGTACAGTCGCAATTTTAACTGATGCGGCTGTTGTAGTTGCATCCCCTTGTTGGGTTGTCACATCTTTAATTGTATGTTCCAGTCCTTGGGCCTTTAAATTCATTTGGGCGTCCACCGTCCATTCTAAAAACTTTTGCCCAGATAGATCTAGTATGTTAAATTGTCTTTTCACTAGATCTCCCATTCTTTTGACTACAAATAGGTAAATATTTGAAATTAGTAATGATGATAAATCACATATATATATTATCTCCCCCTGATTTATATCATTATTATTATAGATAAATAATACAAACAAAAAAAACTGAAAATAGCGCACAACAATAATGAAGCTAAGCAAAAAAAACAAGAAAATACCAAAAATAGAAACAAAATACAACAAGTGAATAAACAAAAAAAATTCCTAAAATGCACTTAAAGACAAAAAAATTGATATTCATGTGCATTTTTCGCCATTCTTCCGGGGGAAATTTTTTTTTGTCTCCTATTTATGTATTAGGAGATATATCATTAATGCCATGAGGAGGAAAAAGAAACCGGCTATAAGAAATAAGTAGAGTTTTATTTTCCTAAAATCCTCTTCAAAAGAGGAAGATGAGGGTGGAGGACGGTTGTCGTCGGCGTTAAACATGGTGGCCGGAAGGTTGAGGAAGAAGGAAAAAAATTTGTGGGTTTAGAGAGAAAAAATCGGAAGAAGATAAGGGATATGTGGTGAAAATGGGGATGGTAATCCGCTTTTATAGAGGGTTATCCCTAACTGTGCAGTTCATATACAGTTAAAAAATATACAAGCAATAAAATTCTAATATTGACAAATATATATTAGAGATGCTAGTAAATTGGTAATATAATATATGTAACTATAAATGCAAAAAAGTAGAAGATTAGAGACAATAATATATAATAATGTTCTGAATGCTTGTTCCCTGCATACATACGACATTATTGCACATATAAGACATAATAATGCTATCATTTCACTAGGCCGTCCATATAGGGGCAATAAAAAAATTAACCTGTCCATATAGGCGGTTTAAGAGCAGATAAAATAAAAAAAAGTAAATAAAATGTCCTTGCCCTCCATGAAGGTGGCGTTAAAATTATTTGTTTTCTGCGTTAGTAGTATGGTGACGTTTACTACTAGTTTCTTCCTGTTCATCTCTATCTCTTTTATTACTGGGCGGAGGTTGATTTTCAGCTGGTTGTATAGGAGGGTTATTATTGGTGTTGGGAACAGGGGTTTGTGGGTTTTCTCTGGTATGAGTATTTGTACCGTTGTTACGGTTACTGGGTCGGGGCTGTATTACAGTTCCCCTCGCTGGGTTGGTAGTGAATGGCACATTGTTTCGCTCTATCCAAAAATAATACCCGAGACAGAGACATTGTGTAAAACAATGTTAATCCCGTTACTTTGTTGGTCCATTTGGGTAGTAAAAGGTTGGGCTTGGAAAAAAATTTAAACTTAAAAACAAAATGGATGTAAAAATTTTAAAGATACCTTAAAAAAAATTTCCGGTAGAACACTCGTGCTGATAACGTGTTGTGAGAAATAGAGAGAGAAGTTATGCAAATATATCAGAGAGTATTGTATATTGCATTGATGTTCGGTGTATTCACAAATGGTAGTATTTATAGGCACAAAACTTACTGTGTATTTGCATAAATCAACAAATACGGCGAGAAAAACCTACCATGCATTGAATGCATGGCAGTGGAATTCATTGTGCTCAACAGTGGAATTGGTCATTCCACTGTTTTCACAACAAAATACATATTTTCATGTGTAATGTGCTACATCATTAGTTGATGGTACGATTTACCCTTATTATTGATTAATTAACAAACAAGTTATCGATTGATAATATGAGATTATTGGGTTACTAGTAATTCATATATATCATATATGGCTACTAATGATAATTATATAATCATATGGAGTCATTAATGCATATCTTAGTAATTAGATTACATATGAGATTTACTTATAAGGAACATGTTACACCATTATACAATCATGCAAGCTTTACATGGAATAAAGATGAAAATTAAACTAAGAGCTTGTTTGGTTACTGTTGGAATTTAATTTTCATGGAAAGTCTTATTTTATGGGAAGTAAATTACTTTGTCTATTTCCTAGAAAATGGCTTTTAGTGTTTGGTTGAGCATAGGAATTTGTATTGACACATGAATTTCTAATCACCAAGGGGGCTTGGTGATTATTTCCCTACACTTCATAGGAATTTTCATTTTCTTGGAAATTCTATTTTCCATGAATTCCCTATTTCCTTGCGTATCAAACAACTATCTTATATTGTACTTTCTAGGAAATCCAAATTTCAGGGAATTTGAAGTGAACCAAACAACCTTTAAATAATTGTACTCCCTCTGTCCCAAAATATAATTCCCATTTCTCTTTTTTTACGGTAATTTAAGCAAGTAGTAGGATTTAAGAGAAATAGTAAAGATTTTTTGTTTATTTAAATAAATGTTATATGGGAAAAGCTGATTTTAGGAGAGAATGGAGATAATTGGTGAAAGAGCATTAATTGTAACATTTTGGTTGAATAAACAAAGGAAAAAACAAAATTCAAGGAGCAAATAAATTATGGGACACGGTTTTCCTAAATAGATTACGGAAAAATGTGGAACTAAATATAGAGATGAAAACTATATTTTAGGACAACTTAAATGGAAATGAGAACTATATTTTGAGAAGGAGGGAGTAGTAAAGTTAGGAAATAATAAAGTCAAAAGCAAAAACAAAAGATAGATAATTATTAAACCACTCGAGTTACTCTTGCTCCACTAATAGAAAAAGGAGTAATTGTCTAAGATCACTCCAACGGACTATTTGAGGTCCCAACTTGCAAATATGAGAAAGCTGAAGAATTTTTTCCTTGGATAATGCAAAATTGGGTTTTAATTCCCAAAATATGCCCAAAAAAACTAAAATTCCCTGCGTACCGTCCACGTAGGACGGCACGCGAGAATTTTTTTTTTTTAGTGAAAGCGCTACTTGCAGTAGCGGTTTACAAGTGCCGAGAATTTTTTTTTTTTTGTAAACCGCTACTCGGAGTAGCGGTTTATTATGAAAACTGATATCTGCTTACCATATTTTGCGCAGGTAAACCGCTACTCAGAGTAGCGGTTTATTTTAAAATTAAACCGCTACTCAGAGTAGCGGCGTCCGTGGGTTCAAACAAAAAAAAATAATTTTCTCGCGTGCCGTCCTACGTGGACGGTACGCAGGGAATTTTAGTTTTTTTGGGCATATTTTGGGAATTAAAACCCACTTTTGCATTATTTAAGGAAAAAATTCGAAAGCTGAAGCTAGTTGTTTGATTGTTGGAGTGCAAAACATGTTGTTTGGGAAAGCCAAGTAGCTCCACAAAGCTACTTGCTTTGTTTTACTTTTGTGGCCCCACTTTTCACTTTTCACTTTTCACTTTTCATTGGTTTTAACTTTCCACTGAAACCCACAAAAACTATAAGTGGTAGTAGCTTTCTATTAGGAAAGATTGTAACTTGAAAATCTAATGTGTCACACAAATAGGAATGGCAACGGGTCGGACTTGGACCGGATTATGCATAATCCGACTCCAACCCTACAGAAAGTCGGATTTTATAAATCCGAAGATCCGACGAGATCCGACTCGAAACCGAAATCCGACTATTGAAAATACCGACATCCGACTCGACCTAAAACCCGAACATCCGACTCCGAGATCCGACCCGACTTAAAATCCGAACATCCGACTTAAAATCCGAACATCCGACTCCGAACCTGATCCGACTTATTTTCTTCCAATTTTTTAATTATTTTTTCTGTGGGAAAAGGCTATATAATACAACTGGCTGAAAGTCGAAGTCAGATTATACATAAATAATACATTACATAAATAAGAAAAAATGATTGATTGACTCAAAGTCAGAGTCCGATTCGGATGTCGGATTATTTTATGAGATTCGACTCCGACCCTCCTCCGACTCGGAGTCGGATTTTTTAAACGGAGTCGGAGTCGGATTACTTTTTCGTCGGAGTTAACTCGGATTTTTTCCTTTGAATCGGAGCGGACTAGGGTCGGATTCGGATTGGATTGCCATCCCTACACACAAACCTACAAAGCTACAAATGATTATAGTTTTTCATTATAGTTGCTCAAATGTCTATTACAATTTACAAATCTCTCTTTTGTTGCAAAAGCTCATAGTGGATGGAGAGAGAAATCAACTTCTCGCTTTTGCTGTCTATATAGTATATACTATGGGCAAGTGAGGGCCTTTGCTTGTTCAGAACGAATGAAGCACTAACTATGAGAATTATGAAAATGACCTAATCACATGAACTCAATTTATCCAAGAAATCAATTTAATAATCCAAGTTTTATTATTTTGAGTTTCTAGAAGAGTTGTAAAATTCTCTTTCTTGTCAAAACAAGTAAACTAGTTGGATTTGATAAAAAGAAAAGAAATGCCAAAGAGTCATGCCTTTACAAGTAACTATTGGAATCATATAAAAACTTTCTTAACATCATCCCTCATATATGATAGTAAAAATTTAATAATCTGAAGTATTTGAGGGATTGAGTCATATTTTTTATAACCCAAATAATCCAACTATTTGAGGGATTGACTAGTAACCTCATCTCTCATAAATACTTGGAGAATTTTTACTAGTCAATGTTTCAAATACTTTTAATATGATATAAATATTTATGGAATAATTTTACAATGACTATCCTAAAATTATAGCCATGGCCTAGGAATCTAGACCATTTATTTTTAATTTAAAATCTACATCATTTATTTAATTAACTTTTATTATAAAATTAAAACTAACAATTATACATTTAAATTCACAATTAACGGTTCACCTAGTTTATCCACTTATCTTTTTGGGTTGTCCTTATTAGTTTAACCACTTCTTTTATTCTGCTTTTTGGAATGATCCCACAAATTATTTATTATATCTTTAACTTCTCACTCTACTTTTCTTGACCTACAACATTAACTTCAATCTACCAATAAATTAATACTTTCTCTTTCCTTCTATGAACCACATACTTATTTCTGCTAAAACAATTGTGCCTAGAGAAGTGGATAAACTAATAAAAACAGATGGAGTAATCTATACAAATATATTAAAAAGTATTCTTGACAAGTTTACACGCTACGTGACACTGTCCCTTTAGTTCTGTTCCTTGTCATCAACATATATTAAAAAAATTAGAAACCTGATATGCTCCTTACAAGATTTAACCACATAACCTCAAGTTACTAAAGTAAAGTTCTAACCAATAAAATATACAACATTATATACTACTTTTTTTAACATGAAAATATTAGTAACTCGGGATATCACAAAGCCTAATAACTAGTTAATTCATGAAAATGTGCACACTTTTGATTATTTCACACTCTTTCTTTAAGAAATAGGATAGTATATGTTAGGGCATATGAATAGTGAGTTTAAGGTTCAAATCCAACATAGACGATGTTTCTTCCTCAACGCAAGTAATCGCGCCATTTTCATACTTGCCATTAATATCACGAGCATTGTTCCCACAAGGTTTCGATGGTGGCTTACTACTACATGAATCATTCTTCTTTGATTCAGATGAATTTGTGATGGGAAACATTTGTGGATGAGAAAGATGATGATGACAGAGTTTATGGTTATTAGGATCAATTCCCTCGCAAATTAGCTTCTTCCTTATGTGAGAATTCCAATAGTTTTTCACTTCATTATCTGTCCTTCCTGGTAATCTTCCTGCTATCAATGACCACCTAATAGCAATATATATTGCAATATCAATTGTAATAACAACAAAAATTTAAGGAACTTCAGTATGCAAATGCTCATCATCAAGCACACACATGCAATGACGCGGTTTTGTTGATGACCTACTATGATTATTAATACCTTCGATTGTATGGATGAGTAAATATCTACATATAAATATATTAAAAGGCGTACATAAACAAGAAAATGTGTCACGTGACGCTCTATCCCTTGGGAGTTTTAGTTCATGTAATTCATGTAAAATAAAAAAAAATTAGAAATTGCATAGTATAGGGGTTTGATCCCGAGACTTCAAGTACATATACTAAAGTCTTAACCACTAGACTAAGTTGTATTTAGTGTTATTATCATAAAGTATTATATTGATAAATGAAATTTTTTCTTACTCAGAACATAGCCCGAGCCTAATAATTAGTTATAGATCTAACAAGAGTCCATCTGTCTATCTTTCCCTATATAATGATAAAATTTGTGGTCCAATTTTATTAATTAATTTAGACCTTGAAATTGCAAGTGCTACACAAATTATGAAATGGATGAATTTATTTTCATGTTAATATAATTAATTATGTCAAAGATTAAGGTTTAACCTTTTTAGTATAAGTTTTTTTTTATGATAGTAGAAGTTTTATTTTATGATAACCTAAATTTTCTAAATAGTTACTAACATGGGCCCATGGCACGTGAACAAATATACATCCATCCCTTGTAATTGATTCTTTTGGTAGAGAAAGAAACAGACTAAAAAAGTGATGATTATAAGTGAGATGAATAATGTACCTATTGCCAAGAAGAGCATGAAGTTTGATGATAAGGTCCTCCTCATCTTGAGCAAAGTTTCCTCGTTTAACATCTGGTTTTAGATAATTTATCCATCTCAACCTACAACTCTTGCCACAACGGTCTAATCCTAAAAGAATTAGTTGAACACCCCAAGTTAAACAAAAAAAACAAGCATATATCAACTAAATTCGTAATATAAATAATACAAATAAATATAGATATGGATATAGATATAGCATCGGATAGTGTACAAAGATAAGTTACGTGTAAATATATGCGAAAGGAGGAGGTATAGGTCGGTAACGAACAAACCTGCAGCTTTGGGGAGAGAATGCCAACAACCTTCACCATGGAGTTTAATGTAATCAACGAGTTTTTGATCTTCTTGCTTTGACCAAGCACCCTTGTTTCTTCCATCCTGATTACAACATGGCTTCCTCATCTTCTTTAGTTCTAGTTTTCTGAAATCGAAATTGTGATAATATATATACCGTCAAGTAAGAGGTGTGTGTAGCTAGATGTTTGTACATAAGAGAGAAAAATAGAGAATGAAGAAATTCAACTTCACATTATCTTCTTGTATAATACTTGTATATAGTTCTATAACAAAGAGAAGTAGAGAAAACAAATGCATATATATAGGAGTATGTACAAAGTTAGCCATATGACTTATTAGGTTGACTTGGACTGGCGGTTTTATCATGCATGATAATTAGGTGGGTCACAGCATGTATTCACTTGTTACCCTTTGCGTAAGGAAGGATGAATGAAGGAAAACAAGGTAAGTAAGTAGCTGCAATAAATTAGAGGTAGAGTGGATAAAACTGCATGCAATTTGTAGAAAGATTTGATTTGTTAAGCTATATGCATTATGCATTATGCATTATGCAATATGCAATATGGATGATGTATCACAGGACTAGAGGCTGAATGTGAGTTAGAACTTAGTAGTGGGTAACTGCACGCATATCAATATACTTCCTCCGTTTCGTTTCAAAAGCAACAAAATAGTATTTTATATCTCACAAATAATATCCCTTTATTGCGTTTAAAACGAAACGGATGAAGTATATATGATGCACTACTCTTCCAAGTCCTTAAAGTTTGGCAAAGGATTACAAAACATTGGTTGATTTATTTTCTTGTGATATAGTAATATACTTGTAATACTTGTTATTGTTTTGCTATTCATGTGGTCAGATGGAAATTTTGATGGTTTTAAGTGATTAATATTTAAGAAAATCTTAAAAATTTTAATTTCAACATAACATTAATATTTTATAATAATGTAATAGAAATAGTTAAAGATATATGAACGAACTTATCCCAAGCCCCTCAATGTGTACAAAAGTTATTGAAATGTACTTTTTTGGCTAAATAAGAAAGTTGGGCGTATATTAGTATAAAAATGAAAGTAATGAATTAACAATACTCACATTTTAAATAATCAAGTAGTTCAAGAAAACAAGTGAAATGCCACATTGTTACACTTTTAAACTAGTAAATATGTACGATTAATATTATACACACTAATGTACCATATACAAGAGAAAACAATGTGTTTTGCTCTCGAACTGAGCTAATAGCCTTAGGTATACGATATAGGTTTCGACTTTTGAGTGATTAGTGCTCTCTCATCAAAAGAATAGGTAACTAATCTGGAACTTATTTTTCTAGCTATACAAAGAAAAAGAATGAAGAAAAAACCATCAAAATATTGCGTTTTCCACAAGTATGAGTGTGTATGACTGGTGGAGAAGGCATTCATGGTTGACTAGTTGTTTAAGAATTGTTGGATTACCATCCAGTATTCTCATAGCAAATTAGCACTATAGAGTATATCTAATAACCTTTTGGTAATAGCAAATTACCATCCTGTCTCTTTCTAAGAATTTGGTAATAGCATGAGTTTCCACTTTCTTTGGATAAAGTGAGTTTAAAAATAGTTAGCATATCTAATAACCTTTTAAGTTTCTCCTATCATTGCTCAGGATGGGTTTTTTCGACGATTATAACAGGAAAAATTGACAATAGAGGTCAGAACTTTAAGCGATAATTTTTAGTTGGTGTAAAATACATAATGACAGATGGACATATAGATTTTTTTTTATCCATATGAGCCATGAAAGCAGTAAAGTACAAAAAAGGGGAAGGGGAGATTCGAACCTGTGACCTATCGTTCACAGATGGACATATAGATGCGTAAGCCAATAATGATGCGTAAAAAAAAATGTTATAACAAATACAATCGAGTTGTTATAGCGAGTAGAACAATGTAATGATCAAGGTATCGAGCTCGACTCCTGTTATAAGAAGCTTATAACTTACTTCGAGTTGGTTTATAATTAATAAACATACCTTGATCGAGTTATGAACAAAATTGTCAGTCTTCACAAGCATATTGGAAGGAAACGACTATAATAGTGTCAAGTTATCAACCTGGATTACATGAAGTATGAATCAACTCATTGTCTTTCGTAATTGGATGAAAAACTCGGGAAATATTGGAAGGAAGTTTATGTCAACTTGTAAAGTGCATGACACTAAAAACCAAAAAAGAAAAAAAAAGGTGTATAACTTTTAGCACTCAACTTGTCAAGACGGAGAATTATTTTTGTTTTTGGTGATAAATACCGGTCAAGAGTCTATAAGATTCCAACTAATTCACATTTGAACCGAAAAAAGTGGATCAAGGGGCCAAAGCTCTTCCGACATGTTGGCACTTTTCCAAAACTCGAACCTTAAACCTCTAGTTTAGCTAGAACAAACCCTTGACTAGTTAATCCAAGGGAAAGACAATTCATATACAGTCATACAAAATTTTCAACTCTAACCAATCTCAAGTGCAATTATTGCAATTGATTATTAGAATAGAACACAAAAGAAATTTTCACTCATTGAACCTAAATGCACATTTTATTGCACAACACCCAGCAAATTATGAAAAACAACTGCTTTACTTCCTTTTTCTTCTCGTCCTGTATAACTTCATTGACAATTTTGGGAGCATAGAATACAATATGCATGAAATAGCACTCCACTAGCAGTTACCATAATAACACTTCCAACCACAAACAGAGACACCTTGTATAATGAAGTATTTTGATTTTTTTTTTTTTTGATTAGGAAATTAAGTCAGCCCAATGACTAACCCCTACAAGGCTACTAGCCTGTAGGAAACACCAACACATTGGCTGGTAAGGCATGCATAGCATGCTAAGGAAATACCCCAGCACTAAGGATCGAACCCCTGACCTCAGGGTAGCTAACTCCTATCCTTAATGATGTATTTTGATTTGTTCACATATAAACGTCATTTTACCTTGAATGTACATTTTACCCCACCTCCACTTACCTATCTATCAAACAACTTTTTTCTGTTAATACTTCTACTGTTCTACAGTTTCTACCAACATATGCCAGCCCAAGCTTCACGGGTTTTTATTTGTAAATGAAGCGAATATCATGTTAGCAGGAGTAAAAGAAGAAATACTAAAGGATTCAGCAGAAGAAATGAAATGCATTAATGCAATCACAAAATATAGAAGAAGGATCACCTAATGCAACTCTGACAAGGCAGTTGTAACTTGTAAGCCACGTTTCACCGGATGTCTTCTTGCTAAATATAATCATTTGCCTCCTACCATTCAAAGGGTTTTCTCATCAAAAGGCAGATCCAGCTTCATCTTGCTCCTGATTGCAGCAAAGACTTACCCTGTTCCAAAATGTTTAGGTTACTCGGATTTGAAACCAAACATCGTGTCTTCAAATCCCAATGAATGCAGAATTTTAGATAAAAGTGTGTAGTCAGCAAGTTAAAAGAAAACTTCATCTCCAAGTTCTTCTAAAATATAGAATTAAAAGCTCAGACTTCATCATCACATGAATCATAAGCAAGTATATCATGGTAGACGCTAAGTCTAAGCCCTAACTACCACCACCCCACCTCTCCCCACCCTTCATCTTGAAAAAAGAAAACTTTATTTTTCCTGCAACCGATTAAAATTCAGATCAGCTGCTCAACGTTATTTTCAGGTTAAGCATCTGCAATCCTAATTTATTTTGGTACCAGTTCACCAGCATAAGCAGCACATCAAGAGAGAAATTCAATGTGAATTGGTCAAGCAACGGGAACACATATTGAGTGCCCACAACTATTGGAAAGCTGCTAAGCTCTTCAATCATGTAAGAGAGATGAAGGCAGCAACAAACTTCATGAAAATTTTCTTGGTTTTAGTGGATATGGTGAAGTCTTCACGTTTCTCACTTTGACCTAGTCAGGCTTGTTGACATTAAGGTGACTCGTACTTCCACTTGTGGTCAAAGAATGCAAGGTTACTATGACCTTGATCCAGAATACTATCAGATTATTAGTTAACTAATAGAACTGATATTAACAGCTTTGGCATTGTTGATATAGAGCCTTTTACTTAAAAGAAGGCTACAAATTTAAGCAGGGAAGATGATGTTAACCTTGCTGTATATGTAAGAAAGCTGGCGGATCGACAGAGATTATTGGATGCTGTTGACTCAGGACTTGCAACGCAGGCCAGCATTTAGATTGGATGGTGAAAGCAATTGTGCTAGACACAGGGGAGGGGCCATATGTCAACTAATGCAAAGATATCACAACTTACGGTATGCTCAGCATGTAGAACTTCAGCAACAGCATGATTATGCTGACGAAGTGCATTCTTGCAATTTTGATCTTCTGATCAGCCACTTTTGATATCCTTAACAAACTATGATAAAATAGCGAGGCATCAGCAAAGCGCATGTGACCAGTTACTGCAAAGGGAGAGTGATGGAGCAAAGGTCAATGCAGGGTTGAGACAGAAAGAATACATAGGTAACAGCAGCAGTAGTTTCATCATTCATACCTTCGCTTAACAAAATAATGATATAAACATGTTTAGAGCAAGGAAAAACTTGATTCTTGGCAAATTTGTTCACTTTGGGAGGTAAATCGCCATATTGGCCAAGATTGCTGCAAATTGATCATACTGCTAAGATTGCAGCTGCAAAATTGTTCAATGCGGGGATTTTCAAATGTAGCCATTAAGTTTATTGAACGTACTTAGCAGAAATACATTACTAGGGATACCAAGCTGTTGAAATGAAAGACTAAAACATCCAATTTTAAAATTAAAGCACTTCAATACTATACAATACAACAGATATCAACAAGATAACATCTCAATTGTGCTTATTAACCAAGATAAAAACTAAAAAGGATAAGCAATAGTATCATTACAATTTATATAAACTCCGGAGGCGAATTGGAGTCAGGCTTGCTGATATCCCCCAAATCTCCTGGACCTGGGTGCTGCAGATTCTGCAGAATCTGAGGAGGAAGACCACCTAGCCCACCACCCAAACCATCAGCAGCTGATCCGAAAAATTGACACATAAAGCGCGCCATGATCCCAAGAATCTGCAATTGGTTTTGACAAGCATCAGCATGCATTTGCATCATTTGCTTCTCATGGTCAATTTGCAGACCCAACATTCTCTCCCTCCACTCAAGCTCCTCTTCCTCCCTCTTCTCTTCCATCTTCATTCTCCACCGCCTTTCCTCGTCTAACTCTCTCTCCAACCTCAACTGCCTATCATATTCCTTTCTTGCCCACCTAATTTGCATCTCTTCCAACTCCAACTCTCTCTCCTCCACCCTCTCCTCTGCCTCACTCACCCTCTTCTCCTTAAAATTCTCCATTTCTCTCTTACCTCCCTCCTTCGCCGCGACACAATCTTCTCTTGCAAATTCTCTCTCCTTTCTCCTCTCTTCCCTCTTCACTAAAACATCTCTCAACTCTACAACCCTAGAACCCAACATTGCAATCCTCCTCTTCTTCAATTTCTTCCCTAAACTCTCACTCTTTCCCTCTCCTCCACCATCAATTTCTTCTATCTCTCCACAAACAAAATCCCCACAATCTCCCACCTCCTCTTCTTCATCACCCACTTCCTCATTCTCCTCAAATTCATCACAATCAATCTCAAACCCTAACCCTAACCCTAACCCATCATCCCCATTTCCCCCAAAATACCCAATTTCGTTAAATTTCTTGTTTTCCTTCAATTCAAGCTCAACATCCCCAAAAACCTCCTTATATTTCATAAAATTTTCCCAATGATTCTCCCCATCTTCCCAATTAAAATCCCCATTTGAAATTCTGATCTTCTGCTTCACCCCCAAATACTGGTGCCTCATATTTTGGACCTTGATTGATACATCTCTCCATGTCCACTTAAATGGGTAGTTAATTGGATCTTGAAGATGATGAACTGCGTTTACATGATCAGCAATTGGCTTGAATTTCTTCTCTCTGGTTTTTAATTTTGCTAAAGTCCCTGAATTTTGGAGCTCTGAATATCTGCTCAAGAGGGTTTTCTCTTCGAGTTCTGACCATTTCTTGCGCTTCATAGTTTTGTTGAATGAATATGAATGCTTTTGTGTTAGAAAATGAAGGTTTTGAGCTTTCATTCGGCGGTTTTTGGTTGATCAAATTTTTCCAAATTGTCACAACATGAAGAATTGAAGATCGTCCATGAGGTTTTATGTTTCACTAGTGTTTGGTGGCCATATACATATTGAAATTGAATCCTAATCTTATTGGCCTAGTTTCAATTCATTTCAATTTAGCTTTATTCCGTTAAGTTATTTTTGTCTTATAATTTTACTTTAGTTCAGTTCAATGTAAGGCGTACATAGATATTTTTACTATATGTGCAATTTTTATTAAACTTAATAATGTTTTTTTTGGCTTGTTTCTCATCTGAGTATAGTTTAACTTTTGTGCGTATATGAGTTATCATGGCAGTACTAGTTTTACATGTTTATAATACTCACAATAACTAACATAATGTCAAGTTACCAAGGATGTCTTGGCCTAGTGGTTAAGATTGAGGTGCTGTGAACGAGGTCACAGGTTCGAATCCCCCCTCCCCTTCTTTGTACTTTGTACCGCCTTCGTGGCTCATATGTTAACTTACATAGTTAGTTGGATATACTCTACGAGAATATAAAAAGTTGCACTCACATCCAATCATATACTTAGGAAACCGTTTAATGTAGTTATGAATCTCATATTTGAAGAATAAATTAACACGACCAGTTACTTCTTAAAAAAAATATCACTTCAATTTATCCATTGACTCGTTTGCAAAGTCTTATGGACTATTTATTATCACATACTAGTTTTTAGGCTCGGGTTGCATCCATGATAATTATATCTTTCATTTATTAAATTTTACTTTAAAATGATAACATCAAGTATTACTTGATTTAATGCTTAAGAATTTAATATATGTGCTTGTGTTCATGTGATCGAATCTTATATATTACATGTATATATTTGTTTGTACGTGAATTACATGGAATTAAACACTTTAAAGGCTTTTTAATATATTAATATAGCTGTCAAATCAACCCTAATCCGCTTTAATGTAGTTATTTTTTCTCCTTTACAACCAAAAGGTAAGAGCATGTCCACTCATGGTTTTTTTTGGACATCAATTTGAGTCATGAACCTTGCTAAAAAAAAACATGAAATTACATTCATGGTTTTTTTTATGTTTGTATTTGGGTCATGCTATGACTCATCCATGGTTGGTCATCCTATGACCGAAACCATGGATGGCCATCTCATGACCTAAGCCAATCATTTGTGTACATGTGGCAATGTGTCATAGGGATTATTTTTTATAATTCAAGTTTTGTAATATGAAAAACTTAAAGAATACAAACTAAAAAAAAAAATTCACCAATGGTCCTATCTTTTTGAGATCTATAACATCCATTTTGTTATATTTTGACACACTTATGAAATTAATTATTTTCTCTCTATATTATACATACATGAATAATTATTTTTGGATGTTTTTATTATTGAAGAAGTTTTTTAATCAAAATTATTACTACCAAATAAATTTATTTTGGAACATGAGTAGTTATGCTCTTATAAACTATCTCACGCGGCCACGCTCCTCTATTGATTCCTCTTATTCCAATTTTTTTTTTTCAATCTTTCTAAACAAAAAAAAAAAATGAGTTAAATTGATCTTTTTCTCAAGCACATGACAATTTATTTTTGTTCCAAACATTTTTTTTTTTTTTAAAAATAACATCTCACATCAAATCAAATCCAATCTCAAATCTTAGATGGTATAACTAACCGTATAATTATAAGGGTACAAAGATTGGCAATTTCCCTAACTACAAAAAGTTGGTAATTTGGTATCAAATGTATCATGAATGACGAATGAGTTCATCTCCTTTGACATTAGCAGCCTCACTAGTCAACAATAACTTATTTAGTCAAACTCTCCTAAATTTTCTATGCTATATCTCTCTTTCTCACCCAAAATAACTTAAAAACTGAAGAACAAGATAAAAATGAACTCTTTTTGAGAATTGAATGTGTAACTCTCACTCTTCTACCATTTTGCTGATTAATTCTCACCCTTTTTTATCCTCAAAAATCCCAAAATCCTGCAATTTTAGGTGACCCTTAAAAATTTGTTTTTTTTTTAATTTGTACTTTTTTTTTTTGCATTGAACTGTTTAAAATTGATTAAAAATGGGGTTTCTTTTGTGCTGATTGATCAGGTCAACTAATTGGAAAATAAGCTCTATGAATTCGTCAATGGCGCAGCCTCCCATTTTATCAGTTGCTTTGCCTTCTGAGACTGGTCGTGTTCTCAGCATTCAGTCTCATACTGTTCAGGTAAATGAAGTTTTTTGCCAAATAATATAATCTGGATTATGCTAAAGTTGTTGAAAATTCAATTATTTTGGTGGGTAATTGAATAAGTGATTGTATTAACCAGTTAGTGAAATTTCAATTATTTTGGTGGGTAATTGAATAAATGATTGTATTAACCAGTAGTGAAATTTCAATTATTTTGGTGGGTAAGGGTAAGCTATGACATAATGATAGTTTTTATATCTATATGTATGATGAATTGGTGATTATATCTATATGTATGATAAATTGGTGATTATATCTTTTTTAAGACAAATTGGTGATTATATCTATATGTATGAGGAATTGGTGATTGCTTTAGTAATGGGATTTTGTAATGCGATTCCGAGTAGCTTAGTTTGTAAAGTCTTAGGAGGTGGGAAATGAATCCCTTTGGTATCACTGCCTTTTGTTGCTATTTATCAACCAAAAGGCTGAATCATGTGATTTTGTGCTCCCTTGTATTCAGGGTTATGTAGGCAATAAATCGGCTGTGTTTCCGCTTCAACTTCTTGGATATGATGTAGACCCGATTAATTCTGTACAGTTTTCGAATCACACAGGCAAGCTGGTTTAATGCCAATGTATTTTATTCCTCCATCAGAAATTTTGACATTTGATGAGCTTCTTCTGCTTATTAACTTTTTGAGCTGTGGACCATGCAGGATATCCAACATTTAAAGGTCAGGTATTAAATGGGAAAGAACTATGGGACTTGGTAGAAGGTCTAGAAGCAAATGGTCTGTTGTTCTACACTCATCTATTGACAGGTAAATCATGGGCTATGCTTCATGTAAAATAGTTTTCTCGAATTCTGACATTGGTAGAAGATGGGAAACTACCAAGTGATACAAAATGAAGAAGCTTGTGCATCGTCTTTTGTTCATCAGAAGGCCGAATATATTATCTATAGGATAAATTTGGAGGTTATCTAAAACTTAATGCTCAGCTAGCCAATATTGGTAAGGTTCATTTTGTAAGGTGGACCTCGTGTTTTTGTTAGACATGGGGTCTATACATCTCCAGGGTTAGTTTTCTTATGTTGGTAAGAGAGACATTTATATGCATTAGAATTGTAGGCTTGTAGCTGTTGCTCCCTGTATGTTTAACACTTTCCCCATCTTTGGATAACTAATCTGTAACTTTCCAACAATTAAGTTCTTTATGAGGTTCAGTTTTTTTAAGAGCATCATAATATGCAAATTGCCTAGTTTTGTTATGGGGACAATAGCCATCTCAAATCGCTACAGTTGATCCGCAGGAATTCCGTGACATGTTTTTGGTTGATAAGAATAGGCATTTATACCATTAGAAATTTAAAACCATTCAGATCAGCTCTGATGCAACCTGGCAACTAATATCAGTTAAATCCTGTTAGCCAACAATATGAGGTTTATGTTCACCATTCTACTTTCTATGCTCTAGCCTATGAGTGGTGCTTTATGCACATGAGTCATCATGCTTCCTTGAGCTACACTGTATTTAGAAGTATATGTTTATTATATGCTTGTGACGCTTCCTAGAGGTAGGTCTCTCTTTGTGGACCCCCTTGAAAATCTAAGTTGCTTTCTTTGGTTTTGCAGGTTACATTGGTTCAGTCTCCTTTTTGAATAATGTCTTGGAAGTTGTTACTAAACTACGATCCGTGAATCCTGGGCTTCTCTATGGTAACAGTCTCACTTTCTCTCTTCATATAATGATATAGGTAGTTCTTTTTCTTCGATAGTGATATGGTTTTCTGAAGCTCTTCTTTAGAGACTTTTGTTCATTTGGGACTTATTTCTTGTTGACCTTACTAGGTGTATTAGCAAATTCACGCTAGAAGTATGTTTGTCTTTTAAAATTCAAATCATCTAGCTACAAGGAATATCAATAAAACTGCAGAACAGTGTAGATTGAAATGTAGAAACTTAGGGCCATGGGGTCTAATATGTTGTATATGCTCTCATATTGACTGTATTATCCCATCATAGATGTGTAATTTGGGAAGTGCAGACTAGACTTGAGATGAAAATTATGAGTTGCAGTAGTCGGTACATGGGGTTACATATCCTCATGGATTAAACATTAAGGAACCGGTGCCACTGGATATATTTCACACTACGATATATTTGGTACGCTAGCAAGTAGCAAATTTCAACTAATGCTTTGCTTACTGCTTCAAATTGCATTATTCGAAGATCCTGATTATGTAACAGGAATTTTAAAAGCAATTTCAAGGGGGATAACTTTTCATGTGTATTTGTTTTAAAGAGCTGCATCTACTCCCCCTTTTACTACATTTCTCTTCCAGATTAAAAAAAATATAAGAGTAAAAAAGAAATAAATTCTCACTATAGCTAAGGTTCTTCTGTTTGCTTTTATTGTTGCGAATTCCCTCCACAAATTATCCAGTCAAAGAAGTATTATGTTTGGAATTAAACAACTTTCGATCAGCTTTTCTTTTTTCTTTTTCCTCATGGACAGTATTAGTGCTTTAACATTAATATCGTATTATAATTCCTAGTAGAGTATTGTAATTTTGTAGTTTCTTTTATGTTTGCAGAACTTTATTTGTGATGGATGGGACTTTATTTGCTCTTTTTCATATCTTTACTTAATTGAGAAGGTTATGTCTGTTTTAGACTTTCAGCTAGGCTCTTTCCTTTTCAGTTTGTGATCCGGTCATGGGTGATGAAGGAAAGCTCTATGTTCCCGAAGATCTGGTGTCAGTATACAGGGAAAAGGTGTGTGGTTTATCTGTAGATTTATCCATTATGTTAGATTAAGACAGTATCAACGTTTAGGATTTTTATTTTAAAGATGTCAAGCATGCAAGTATGCCTCAGCGGTCAAAACTACAGGCTCTTAGATCTCAATTCCGGTCTTGTTTATAGCTTCATTGATATCTGCTATCAATTTATTGATTAGGTTGTTCCTGTTGCATCAATGTTGACACCTAACCAGTTTGAAGCTGAACTGCTGACTGGTTTGAGGTATCATCCCTTTTCTGGTTCTGCATCCTAAGATCTGTCATGCCAGTTATTTTATCTTGAACTTGAGGATTCTATATAGTAAATTCTTCTATTTAAAGCACTAATACTGTTACTTAAGTAAACAACAATAAGAGGGGAAATTTTCAGTGGAAAGATGAGAATTCTTTTTGCAGTCTTCTCCCACATTTTCGCTGTCTTTCTTTCTAATGTTCTTTTGTGATTCTTTTTACTGGGCTAGGTAAAGCTGAAAACATGGCATTTTTAGAGGTAGATGATACACATTGACATATTTTGCAATTCAATATATAATGTGAAACAAGGACCTTGTGGTGCAAGGTTTTTCGTCATTTTAAGAATATTGCTACAAATGATTGTACAATCTTATGCTATTGTTTGGCATGCAAGTAAAGATTGTTGACATACATGAGTGACTCTTTGTTAATGAGTTCTTTTTTTCTTTCTTAATGTTGGTCGAAGTGACACATCCTGCAATGTGATTCCTTACTGAATTTTGTTTGGGAATGAACCTACCCTTCGTATATTTGCAATCTGCAAATAAGTTAGTCTTTCAATATATGTGTTCTACACCTTTGGAACCTGTATTTGTTACAGGATTGTGTCAGAACAAGACGGCAGGGAAGCTTGTAGCAAACTTCATGCTGCTGGACCAGCAAAGGTTTTTCTTCTTGTGCTTCTATCATGAGATTAAGTTTTAAAAAGATGTTATGCTTTGTATTTAAGGTATCTCAAGTGTTCTTGGGTAATGTAACTCCTATGTAATAAGTATATGTGTAATTCGTGTCAATATGTTTTGTTGCCAAAGGCCTAAAGCAATGCCAAAAAAAAAAAAAAATGCAATGCCATGCAGTTCATCTGGTATTAAGATATTTAAGCTGGCTGATATTATTGGCTTAAGACTGATTGTAATTCACTAATCTGAAAAAAACCTAGCATGCGTACTGATGTTACAATACAGGATTATAGGGTATTTGTTACTTCTTCCAAGATGAGGAAATGCTAGCTGGGGGTGTCACCCATAATTAACGATTAACTTTGCGGGTTGTGCAGAAAGTAGTGGATTGCTTAATTGACCAAAAACCAAGTCTAATAAGAAGATGAGTGTATACAATAGGATGGAAAAAATCTTATTCCTCATTAGAGATTACCTCTTTATTTTTTTGAAGTCACCCTTGCTCTTAAAGGTTTGAAATAGAAGTATCCCTTATCTTATGTAGAGTAACCCTTGATCACTGATCTTCTCTGCAACTAGTCATTGGAAGATTGCATCTTAAACCTTGGGAAAGTATAGACTTTTGAGAGAGTATATGAGGAAACGCCCATGTAATCCAGGCTTTCGACGATGTCAAACTTGTGAAGATACTCAAAAAAAGATTTGAAGCTGAAAATCAGGCAAAGCTCATGTTACGAAAGTGGGAATAAAGTTTTTTAAGAAAAATTATTGGAGTACTTGAGGAAATACTTGGGAGTAGGGACACAAATATGACAAGACCACTATCTTTCTGGAGTTTGGACTTGTATTACTGAGTGTCTGATAGTATGAGTCTCCTTTTTACAGTCTGGAATAGATGGATACTGGTCATTATTTAATGACAACATATACAAGTAAATTTTGCTTGGCAACTGAGTTGATCATTCTTGACTTTTTTTCCTTCTCCTTTTTATATATATATCTTGATCCAGCTTTCATACTGTATCCAATTGTGATGAGTGTGGATGATGCTTTCCAGGTTGTCATCACGAGTATAAATATTGATGGTAATCTCTACCTCATTGGCAGCAGTAAGAAAGAAAAGGTTTGTGTAAATTTGATCCTGTGAATTCTTCCTGCATTGCTTTCTTCATTTCAGCATGTAAGCTGCTATGTCAGCATCCGTGTTCTGACATTATAGTTCCTTTATTGGAAAATCATATAATGTTCTTTTTAGTCATGGGATCTTCATGAGATACTGCTTTCTGGACATGGTTTTCATATAGTAGTTGATTTAATGATCTCATTGTGCATGAATAAACCTCTATTGACGGAATTTTGCTACCATTGTATATAGAATGTGGCTCCTGAGCAATTCAAAATAATGATACCGAGAATCCCAGCATATTTTACGGTATGTAGTTTCTTATCTTATCTATCTGTCACTCTGTTGTACAGGAGAGAAACCTAAAGTTTGCTAATCTGAATAATTTTTGCTCAAGCATAAGAGTTATGTACCTTGCTGTAACCATCACCTGTTTTTCTGTCTGTAAATAGTATGACACATTGACACTCATAAGAACTGACAGACGCACTGTAGATTTTGTATAAACCTTATCAGTTATGTATGTTACTGCAACTGTTGGAAGCTTCTTCTAGTGTTTGGCCAACTGTGCTTTATTGCATTGTTTGAAGTTCTACATCTCATAATGCCGTTCCCGTTGCCTGAGACTGATTTCTTCTTATGTAGGGAACAGGAGATCTAATGACTGCACTATTACTCGGATGGAGCAATGTAATTTTCTTTCCTTAATCTGCTTAAGTTGACTTGGTCTCTGTGTTACTCATTTAGCTTACCTTGGCATCTTTGTTGTACAGAAGTATCCTGATAATCTTGCTAAAGCAGCAGAGCTTGCTGTTTCAAGCTTGCAGGTATTTTCCCACTTATTTTTCTTGCTTGTAATAGAGTCATATGATGAAATACACTATGACAGACCTTTATACTGCATCACTTAATGAAATTAATTTCTGACAGTAACCCAGGGAAATTTGAGTTGTGGGTTAGTTGGTGCTCTACTTTTGGTTTTCATCATGATATACCAAGTCTATGTTACTCGGACTCTTCATTTTATCTCAAGTACCCGTGTCAT
The DNA here is from genome assembly GCF_026745355.1 of Beta vulgaris subsp. vulgaris. Classification (NCBI taxonomy): domain Eukaryota; kingdom Viridiplantae; phylum Streptophyta; class Magnoliopsida; order Caryophyllales; family Amaranthaceae; genus Beta; species Beta vulgaris. The sequence continues at coordinate 51,948,257 of NC_079203.1, forward strand.
ATTCTGGACACTCCAACATGGCTAGGATACTGACACTTCATTTTAGGCCAAAATCATTGAAATTTTTCATAAAATAGCCGAGTTGATACTTGGATAGAACGCGATCCGAGAGAATTTAGCTGAGTTAAGTAAAATAGATTGAGTGATGGGCTGGTTTATTCTCTGATTTATCACTTCATTACAAAAGACTGCTTATGCTGTGTGCTCTTGTTTTCTTTGAGTTTGTCATTGAAATGTTGTGTCTACTAGAGGCTGTTGATTTTAACCTGATCCCATGTCTCTTTATGCTTGGATGCAACTTAAATAAAATAAAGAACATGATTCAATATGTTGGCCTTTATATGGTCAGTGCCATGTTTGTTTTGCATTGCATATATCTTCTCTTACAGAACATCAAATTCCACAGGCACTTCTGCATAAGACAATAAACGACTACAGACTTGCAGGATTTGATCCCAAGACCAGCAGTCTAGAGATTCGATTGATTCAGAGCCAGGATGATATCCGCAACCCCCATGTCAAATTCAATGCTGAGATATATAGTTAGTGTTTGCTACCTTGTTTGGTTCACTTTTGGAAGTTGCAGTTCTGAAGAAGTCTTAGAATTTAACTTCTCAGGAAGTGCTCCAATTTTTTGGTTGACATTCGGAAGTAGAACTTCCTATATGAAGTCGCGTTCACCTATGGAGGTTAGGAAGCTACATCTTTTTGTCTGGACTTCTCGGGAAGTTGTACTTTCGGTGTTTTGGTCAACCAAGCACCTTTCCAGATTCATAGTTACCTCTTATTATAACTTCAATTGATTTTCCTGTCAATCAGACACTTATTGTATTTGTACCCAACTGTAAAAACAATTTTATTATATCTGCACAGAAGCTCAATAAGTACCACATCGTCTATTCGTCTGACTTAACTCCCCAAAAGACTAATGCTCTTTTGGAGAAAGTAACCTCAGTTGCGTGCTCTCTGTTTCTAATCTTGGTTGAGAGTGAGATTGAAATTCTGCATTGTGCATGTATACAGGTTTATAAACTTCTGATGTTCATTATGACTGAACTGTTAACATCCTGTAGTTTTCTACTGAGGTATGAGTTGACGATGTAGCAGTCTTGTGACAGTATAAATAAAGAATTTTTCTTTGAACATCTAGACTCGTTATATATAGGCGGCTTAATTTTTGTCATTTGCTATGCATTTTTACATGCACCAACACAACACCAGCAGCATGGAGGACATGAGAGCCTTTTTGTGAGGGTGGTGTTTGGGCCGCTTTTACCTAGTGACATAAATGAGGATAACACAACTCTTAGGCGTGGTGCGTGGTGCGTGGTGCGTGGAACCAACTCCCTCGAGGTGCTGATATGGCGGCGGCACGACAAGTTAGTAAGGTGCACTTTGTATGGTGTGGGTCCAATGGTGTTCTAAACTATGTTACTCAGACACGGATTGAGTGTCTACTCAGATACGGGTGTCCAAGTGTCCGACTCGGCTATTTTATAGAAAAAAGACAAGTTTTTAAAGTATCCAAGTGTCATGTCGGACACGACACGACACCCCGTTTTTGAGATAAATGAAGGTATCGGAGTAGCACTAGTTCTAAATCAAGGTGAATTGGCTCGGTTGTTGGCTGACTCGGTAAGTCCCCCTTTTTAAAATTTTAATTATATGCCTATATGGGTATTGAAAAATAATTAGCCACATAAAAGTATTTTAAAAAGTCCCCCTATATTACATGAGTATTTTCAAATTCTCCAGTGATATGGGAGTATTCGATTTTTAATCCACATCTATCTATACTCTATACTTATGAATATATATCACCCCAAAAGAATTCTTCCATCATACTACTATATTACTAGTTTTTGGCTCGAGTTTAGCTCGTTATATATAATATATAGGATCCCTCAAAAAAAAATATAATATATAGGAAACAAATGGTTATATTAAATGTGAATATTTTTCATAAAATCAGTTTATCAATTTAAGAAGATTATTTAAATAAACTTCCCGTTAAAAAGGAGCATTTGTAGATTTTACTTAATATATACTTCCTCCATTTAGAAATAGTTGCACCGTTTCAAGTTTTCACACTTGTCGATACATGGTTCAAACGTTAATATTTTTAATTATCAATGAGTAAAAAGTTAATATTAAAAAAATATACATTGAGACAAATCTAACAAGATCCCATATGACCATGTTTTTCCTAAAATATAAATCACCAAAGATAATCAAAGTGTAAGATGTGAAGTGTAAACCCTATGCAATGAAGTATACCTTATAAATGATTAAAACGGTAAAATGTATGATGAGAGAGTGACATGTATCATCTCTAATTTTTGCTTCAGTATATTATTATAGATAGATAGATATGACAAAAATTATTAAAACAGACGGTCTAATTTTAATATAAAAATAGACCTAGTCACTAAATGAATTAAATTAAACTAGTCACCAAAAGAAATTAACTTAGTCATTATTGGACTATTTTTTTTAATATTGGGCTAACCATTGCCTAATTTTAATTTAAAAGTAGGCGGTCTCCTACAAGACAAACTCTAGATATGGAATCTAATGGTCAATATTACAATTTTAACTTGCAAGGTAACTAGATAAACTTATACAAGTTAAATTTAGGACCACGTTTTTCTCTTTTCCCACTAAGCCACTATCATTAGGACAACTTAATTAATACCAAAACCTAGTACACTTCTGATTACATATCGTCATATCCTAATGCGAGTATGCTTAGGACTTGGGATCATCGCATAGCCTATAATCTATATATAATGAACTATAAGCTCATATAACTCCATACAAATATTACGTACCTCATAAATTTCTTTTCTTTAATTTCCCTCTTCAATTCTCTGCATTTATTAGTCATTACCATGGAAGACTACATGCACGGTTAAGTTCGACGACACCAAAGCCTGCATGACTAAATGTAGTTGTCATTCCAACATCATCTCCGTTATTCTTTATTTTCAGCATTGGCGTGAAATCCATAAAAAACAAGATTGCCCTTGTCGAGCTAACTCAAATTCGATCTCGAAAGAATATGATATGGATTCGGGTGTTTTTTTACGCTACTCTTACGTTCGGAATCAATTATAGTACAATCAATTTTGAAGTTTTAACTGCTGATACTAAACAAGGTTTACCAGGTTATGTGACTCCTGGGGTTTGGACTCATGTTAAAGAGGATATGTTATCTTACATACTCAAGTATATCAATTTAGATACTAGTAGTAGTGATAATGGTTATAGCTTAGGTTATGAGATGGTTGTTATAGTTGATGTCTCGACTATCGATCTCATCGACGACGACATTGGTTGCGACTACAATGATCAAGAGGATGGTTGGTTGGAGTTGGAGAAATACTTTGAAGACTTTACCTGAGCTTGAAGATATTATTTATGTTAATCGATCACCTTCATGCTAAACAATGGTTACAGTAGATAAGTATAGATTCCGTTATTTGTGACTTGAAATCTTGTGAATGGTATAAGGCTGACTTTGAATGCACATATCTCTCAATCTATAAATGGTTACCCGTTTTACAAAGAACTGCCGAGAGCCCTCGTGACTCGCGGTGTGTGAGATCGGTTTCCGAATCAGTTTTCTTTTTTAGGGTTTTGTACGGAGTATATTCTAGGGTTTTTTTTTGTGTGGGGGTTCCTTATGTTATAAAAGGACCTCTTGGTGCTCATTATTTACCCACAACTTATGAAATACTTTTAGCCTCTAGAATTTAGGACTCTATGTATCATTCTCTCTGATTTTCTACATAATAGTGAAAAAGCTCTAATAATACTCCATCTGTGGACGTAGGTCAAATTTGACTGAACCACGTAAATCCTTGTGTTCTTTGTTTGTTCATCTTTATTGTTTACTCACCTTTATTATTTCATTGATTTTCTGTTCCGCATTAATCAAACTACAACACCCTGTTTCCTAACAGAATAGTTTGTGTAATCATCATCTACTTAATGCTGAGGGTGTTTCTTTTCGTATATTTGTCATTGTCAACTATTTGTTTTGGGTTTTTTGGTGGGGATTTTACTTGTCTTCTTGCTCTAGGAGCATAATCTTCACATTGAGTGTTATAATTTTACTTTGATTGAATATATACTATTGAAAATCTTGCTTTTTAGCATTATTATGATGAATTCAGTTTTTCTTTTTTACAAAATTTTATATAACAATTCCCATTTGCCTTCAATTTCTGGCATTAAGTATTTTCATTACGCAAAAAATAAAAAGATTAAACGAAAAATATAACTAGTAATTAATGATCGTCTAAATCAATCGAAAAATAATCGGTTTATATGGAATACTATAAAGTATCAGATTCTTTTTCTTTTTTAAAAAAATAATGTAGTAGCAGTAGTTTAATGGACTAAGGGCATGTTCTCCTTAGCTTATTTTCAGTTCAGTTAAGTTGCAATCAGTTCAATTCAGTTTAGTTCAGTTAAGTTCAATTCAGTTTAGTTCTCAGCTCCAACGACTATCATTTCTTAGTTATAATTTAGTTCAATTCAGTTCAATTTGGTTCAGTTGCAATCAGTTCAGTTCAATTCAATTCACTTAAGTTGTTTTATGTCAAAGAAAACATGCCATAACTCACAATTGAGAAAGCTTTTGTCTGGCTATTAGTATAGGTAACTAGATTAAGATGCGCGCAATGCGTCCTACAAAATACAAAAACATGTATTATAGTAATAGGTATATTAACATTAAATCGTGATGTTTCCCACTGTACGAAATTTCTGAACATGCTCCCTGTTTTTGCCGTGAAGGGTGCTTGGTCTAATGGAAAAATGTATTTGAGAGCATTTGAATAGTAGGTTGGATTTTGTTCGCAGCCCTTCTAATTTTATGCTGCAGTTTATGGATTCTAGAATAGATAGCAATGTGATGGCTCATAGTATTTTACGAGTGTTATCCAATCTGCTGCCGCATTAGCTTCCCTAAAAACATGACTAACTTGCACATTTTCAAACTGACCCAAATCTTTAGCTGTATCGACTACAATAGAATGGATCATCCATGGGATCTTCCAAATAATATAATATAATATATTTTGCGTATTTACGATCCTAAATAAATTCATTTAGTAGTAATTAATTTTGATTAAAAAAAATCTTTAAGAATCAAGGCTTTCAAAATAATTATTCATGTGTGTATAATATAAAGAGAAAATAATTAATTTCAAAAGTGTGTCAAAATATAGCAAAATGGATGTCTATTTATAGATCTAAAAAAAATAGGACCATTGGTCAATTTTTTTAAATTTGTATTTTTAAAGTTATTCAGATTGCAAAATTTGAATAACCAAAAGTAATCTTTATGACGCACTAATACATGTCCACAAATGGTTGGTTTGGATCATAAGATGACCAACCATAATTTGAATCATAAGATGACCAACCATAGATTGAGTCATAACTTGACCCAAACAACAAATATGAAAAAATCATAAATGCAACCCCATATTTTATGTAAAAAAAACTATGAGTAGGCAATGGACATGCTCTTATGGTCATCTTACTTGAACAAAAATAATTACCTTAGTGGAGTAATATCTTTGATTATATCAGTTTTGACCTTTTGGTCATCATACAACAAAATTAAATAGCAAGCGTAAGATAAATTTGTAACCCTCATCTCTCGTTCTCTAGACTCTACACCTTCAAATAGTTCAAATAGGGGTGTAAGCGGACTACGGATTTGATTGAATTGAAATTTTTTTGGATTGGACTCCCGACTCAAATTTTCGAGTCCAAATATTTTTATATTGGATTTGGACTTATCTCTTTGAAGTCCAATAAGTCCAAATTCAGTCCAATCCAGTCTAAACATATTTTTATATATTTTTTTTTTGAGGGAACATATTTTTATATATAATATAAAAGATATATATGTTCTATTTTACGAAATGATATAATGAGTTTAATTTTTCAAATTCAATTACTTCCTCCGTTTTTTATTAGATGTTACACTTTTCAAATCACGGACTCCTAGGTGATTTTTGGAGAGGAGAGAGATAGAGAGAATGAAAAACAAAAGGGTCCCATGTGAACAAGTGATATGAGAGAGATAGAGAGAAGTTATTACCCAAAATAAAAATGTAACATCTAATTTAAAACTTCCTAAAATAGAAAGTGTAACATCTAAAAAAAAACGGAGGAAGTATAAGAAAACATTGTGAATCATTGAATTTAAATCGAAGAAAGAAGATATTACAATAATTAAACTGAATTTGAACTCAAGAAAAAGTTACGAAATCTAACCCAGTCCAAGCCCACTCACACACCTATCTCCAAAGACACTTCTGGACTCGTAGTCGTAGAGTTCTAGACTTCTAGTTTGGAAAAAACGAAGTTAAGCTACCATTTTTTATACTGCAAACATTCGAGCAGAAAAAATTTTCAGTCGAAATAAGAGAAATGGATCCAGAAAAAGCTACAGAATTGGTAAAGCATGGCTCAACTCTCCTTCTTCTCGACGTTCCTCAGTACACCCTCGTTGGCATTGACACCCAGGTCCTTCATCTTCTCTATTTCCCACTTTTTTTTTTCTGTGTTCGTGAAAATAATGAAGAAAAAACAAGTTTTTCTGTTTTTTGTTTACATTTTTGGATTCTTGTTGCTGGGTTTTTAAGTTTAGGGGGTTTTATTAATTGGTAAAGACTTATCTTTGTTATGGTTTGTCTAAAAGAACTAAGCTTTTGTTTTGTTTTAGCTTATTTAGGATTATTGATCACTTCATATGTGCAAGAAACTTAGGTATACAATGATTATGATGGTTGGGTTATTTTTATTTCCTGTTGAATTGGTGTACTTTTTGTACTTCATTTTGTTTCACTATAATGATAAAATGATACTAGTACTGAAATAATGGCTAGGTTCCTGTAATTTAAAAAGGGCTATATGTCACCTTAAAATTTGGGTGAAAACTTACAACAAGTCTTATCATGTTTCGGCATACTGAAGGTAAAATTTTCACCCATTTTCAGGGCTAATTTTGCTCATTCGAAGCTATCCGGATTTTTGGTAGGCAAATGAGTAAAAAATAGTAACCTTGTAGAGTTGTAGCCTGTAGGTGTGTTGAGAATACCTAAGAATTTGTAGAAAACTTAGGTAAAAGTCGAATTTTGTGGAAGTATACTCGGCTTGTTGCTGATCAAATGATCTAGAGACTGAAATATACTTAATAGTTCACTATGGAATGCCTATAACAGTTATAGTGACGTTTTGGAGTTGGATTAGTGATCAACTATAGTTGCCAAGTCAGTTATAACTTGTGATGAGACCTACTCGTTTTTGGGGTTTTTATACTACGGCGTGAAAAAACTCAAGACGGAGAGTTGTGACCTCCTATGAGCTTGAGACCCCTTCACATGTTATACTGTTCACGACACTGGCTCCGTACGGTATCAACAAAATCCCATGGAAGTGTGTTCTTACATCTGAATACGGCTAGTTAAATTTGTACTCCATGTATGTTTAGTCTCTCCTTCGTTTGAATTGTTCTATCTAATATTAGCTCCTTTGTTTAGTAATCATGCACACTACTTTGATTGGAGTATCCATGTAACCTTTTTTTTTTTGTCATGAGGGTTTGTTCCTTGGTTCATTGATGGATATGCAACTTGCTGAATATGTTAATTTATTCTTTCAGGTTTTCTCCGTGGGACCTGAATTCAAGGGTATCAAGATGATTCCTCCAGGCATTCACTTTGTATTTTACAGTTCGTCAAATAAGTATGCTCCCTGCTTATTCTTTTTGTTTGTGTCTGAGTTTTTTTTGCCAATTGTTTATTTGTATTCTCTGGATGAAATGTGTCCATCTGAACTAAGTTGTATTTTGTTCATTACTTCTTTCTGGGTCGGCCATTTAATCTGTCAGATGAGTGGTTTAATTGTATGGAGTTTTTCATTTTCCATGCAGAGATGGGAAGGAGTTTTCACCCATTGTTGGCTTCTTTATTGAGACTTCCCCATCCGAGGTTTGGCTGCTTACTAAATCCCTTGACTTTATTAATCGGTTTCCGATTACTGGGGGCAGCTCATTTGCTTTGGTTACAACAGGTTATTGTTCGTAAGTGGAATCTACTAGAAGAAAGATTGATCAGAGTTCCAGAAGAAGAGGTTAGAACTTGTTGCATCGATGTGCTAATGGACGATCCTTATAGTCACTCTCATTTTGATTTGATGATGTTGCAGCTATCTAGCTTCCTATAGTAGAGCATAACACATATGACATAAATTACTTATTATTATATGAGGAACTTTGTGCATAAAATAGTTTATCTTGTAGTTATTAACACTGGGGTTACTGGCCTGGTTAACTCCACATACGTATATGACATATTTTACTAGTCATGATTCTGGACTAGTCGATTTAGATCTATAACATTCATTTTGGCAAGGAGAAGCTCATGTTCAGCATATACACGTTGGTGGTTGTTTCATTTCTGAAAATTATTTGGTTTGACAGCTCACTATTTTGAGCTTGTGTGAGAAGTTATTACCCTTGTTATGTGATTTGTTTTCCAACTTTGACTTTCTAATGACATTTATCCACTTCAGGATGAGAGATATGCCCAGGCTGTGAAACATTTTGAATTTGATAGGCATCTGGGTCCTTACTCATTAAATGATTATGGAGATTGGAAACGTTTGTCGAATTACATCTGTAAGGATGTCATTGAGCGTATTGGTATGAACATTTCATCTATTTTGTACGCGACCTTTTACATTTTTGTGTTGTAAGGCCAACTTATTTGTGTATGTTGTTGGCCTGTGAACTTCACAATTATTATTGAGTTGACCATCAGCATTGCCTTCTTTTTTGGTTGGTTTTGTGGATTGAAGTAACTTGTTATTTCTAAAATAGCTTGCAATTATTAATTGACTATTATGTGCTTGGAGCAAGGGTTAAGGGTCCATAATGGGGAATATGAAACTTATGATATGGAACCGGAGTAGTTGGTGCAATTGAATGCCTTAACTCAAGTAAGAGAATGAATCCTTATGGTTGGTTTTGTGGATTGAAGTAAGTTGTTATTGTAAAAATAGCTTACAATATTAATATGACTATTATGTGCGTGGAGCAAGGGTTAAGGGTCCATAATGGGGAATGTGAAGCTTATGATATGGAACCGGAGTAGTTGGTTCAATTGAATGCCTTAACTCAAGTAAGAGAATGAATCTTGATGGTTTGACGGCTAGGTTTTTACCTCATATTGCCTTTCAAGCATATTCCATCCCTGTATAGGTGGATTCAGCAGTTTTGATTGCTAACCTAGCACCTTTTGCATTAATTGCTGAACTTGGGATCATATTAGCTTGTTTTTTAAGTTGAACTTGTTGGAGGTTATTTAACATCCAATTGATATCTCATTCCTATTTGTCCCTAGTTTCATGACCACAAATGTTCCTTGCCTAAATCAGAATTTTCACTTTCGAAACAATAATATGTAGTAATGGAATGTGAACTTGTATCCTTTCTATTCTCTCCTTATCATGAATTTCATGATTATCTGTGAAGATTTTCAAAGAATTATCTGCATCTTTTACAGGATTTGATCTCATTTATGTCCTATCTCACAGAACCAATAGGTGGGGAAATTACTGTGGCATGTGAATCAAGCCTAGTTGGTAGCATTCCCAAGACCACCATGGAGAAAGCTTTAGCTGAACAATTGAAAGATAGTAAACTACATAGAGAGGTTGAGAGTTCAGAAAGGAACGGATGCTACTATACACCAATTCCTCGGGTCATCAAGCAGAAAGGAATTTCTGGAGCAGAGCTTACCTCTGTGAATCTTGATAAGGTAACTAGAGTATTGCCTGTCTGTGCTTGTGCTAAACAGAGTTTGTTGACTTTTGCCATTAATTCTGTTTTTCTTGCTTTGATGCTTCTGTCACCTATTCATTCAGACTTATATTCTGGAAAACATTCTTATGAAAGAGTATGATGGCGTTGAAGAAAGACTTCTCGGTGAGCTGCAGTTTGCGTTTATTGCGTTTCTGGTATGATATAAAGAACTGTAATAAATCAAGTCACCTTGTAAAAGTAGCATCTTAATATTCCTATGTCCAGTGTCTTGATGACTATTGGAATCTTTCACAGATGGGGCAATCACTTGATGGATTTCTACAATGGAAATCTTTGGTTAGTCTTTTATTGGGATGTACCGAAGCTGTAAGTTCGCTTACTCATGATTCTCCCCTGCCTTACAGTTTAGAATCATCTTATCAGAATTCCATGTGTTTAAGATATGAATTCCGTGATGAATACTTCCAGCGGTTGATGTTCCTGTAACGATTTGTGGGTTGTTTTAAGCAGTTGTACATCTTCAACATTTTCGGAAGTTAATGAGTCCATAGCTGTCATCAACCCATTGTTTTTCACAAGGTGTGTGCCTTTGTGGGATTTGGGCGTTCAAATCTATGTGGTTTTTGTCCTTATTTCTGCTAGACCGTTGATGTGGAATTCATTGTTGGCTTGCTACTTCACAATATAAGCAGATTAAATTTTGTAATTTGATTTATTCCATGGTCCAACTGTCCAAGCTGAAATATTGCTGTCAGCACTGAACATGAAATTGAGATGTCATGCAGTATGTCATTATAGTTTCAGAGTTTTAGACAGAAACTTGCCAAGAGCCCAATAATGCTCGTTACTGAAACGACATTTTCTCTTACGTTGTAAGAATGGCCACAGCCACGTCCACGGACCCTTTTGGAGTATCTGGACTACTTTCAAACTGGCAGGGTCAAGTGATGATTTGACATGACCTTCTAGCAGCCATTAATAGCCTTGTTATTTTGAGATTTTCAATATTAATATCGAAATTCTGAACCTTGAAGTGTCAGTTTCATAGCTCTCTGGAACACGAGGTTTTATCAGAAATAAGTGTTCTGTGTGTTGATGTGATGCATTGGGATTTTATATGAAAATCTATGGCTTTATTTTAGAAAATACTAAGTGTGCTTAACTGCTTAGTATGAAATTATGCTCATTTGAACAAATTTTCTAATTTGCTACTTTTTTGCTTATATCTTGCAGCCATTTCAAACAAGGAGCCAGTTATTTGTAAAGGTAATATATAATCATTTGTAAGTTCCCTGTATTTTTCCAGTTTCAAGTTTGGATCATGGCCTTAGATGGGATAAGTGGTAATTGGTTTCATGCGGGCAGTGTTTCTGGTACTTTCCTCTGTTTCTTTCCTTCCTAATTTCCAGAAAACTTCTTGCAGTTCATCAAGTGCATATACTATCAGCTAAAGTATGGTATTCAAAGGGACCAAGCAAGGAACAGCGACATAGAGAAGGAATCGTCATTATTTCTTGATGATTCATGGTTTTCTTCTGATAGCTTTCTGCATCATCTTTGCAAGGTAATCTTGCCACCAAACTAATATTCATGTTTATATACAGAATCAAAATTATTAGAACTTGAGTCCGCTGAAGGACCCTGCCTCCTTTCTTATGGCTTATGAGCATTGTATCTCCTGAAATTACCGAGCTCAAACTTTTCTCCAGTAATGTTTGATGCTCTTAGCATGTAAGGCTCATCTAGTAGCCTATACTTCTCTTCAGACTCTTCATTTTAACTTGAGTATCCGTGTTGGAAACCCCGACACTTCTACATGGGTATGGATCGTGTTGGATCTTTGACACTCCAACATGGATATGGATACTTTGATACTTCATTATGGTCCAAAATATTGAATATTTGATAAACAGAGGAATTGGGCGATACTAAGTCCGGGTAACATGGGTAAGGGTACATTAATTAAATAATAACCTCCTTAAATCGTCATCCACCAAGCACCAGGTAAAGTCGACGACCTTGAACATAGTGGCATAGTAATAAAAAAGAAAGCAATTGAAGCAGAGGATGGTGTGGAACACTTTTGCTTCATAAGATCATACATTGACAGATGAATAGAGTTAATCTGGAACTTGATAGATCTTACTATTTGGCTGGTGGTAAACTCCTAATTCTAGACATTCTCTTTGCCTATATGCAGGAATTTTTTTTGCTGGTTAATGAGGCCTCAGTTATTGATGGTGATCTTTTGACATGGGTGAGTGCTTAATATACTATAGCTAAGTGTTTTATAACTGTGTTTCTTTCTGATATGCTTCCTTTATAGTATTCTCAAGCAATGTTACTGTGCTACGGTACCTGATTTCGGTATTAGAATGCGTATAGAAAGCAATTTTGCTATCTAGGTTTTTTTATAGCAATTGCGTGTAAGAATTCTCCTTTTTGGGATTGCAGTTGGTTGTGGTTTTATTGAAGTAGGTTACTCCAATCTTATGACACTTTTACAGTTAAAGCGTAGAGTTGGGCACATGCCGCCAGGCGCCATGACCAGGCTAGCGGCTTCGTATTGCTTCGGCTACGCCTTGAGCAGGAAAACTAAAAGTCATGTAGTGATGGGCTCATGCCAAATTTTTGAAAGAGACGCCGCCCACCGCCCCGCCCATGTGTGGGGCCGGGCACTTTAAGAATTTTACATTTTTATGTTTATGTTTTGGTTTGTGGTCGTGCCAAAGTTCGAAAATGATCTTCATAAATGACCCACGACCCACCATTGTGCCTCCCAGATCGCGCTGGGCTAGTAGCGAACTCAGGCCGGGCCGCACAAGCCCGGCTCTATGAAAGAGGACTGTTGCATTGCTATTGTAGGCTTTTACACACATTTCTTACAACAATCTTATTTCTGATCATACTTATCTCTATGGATGTGATCATGTGAAAGAACACATTGGAAACCAAACAATGAAGATATGCTCATGCTTGATTCTCATACCCTTTTTTGCTAAAAATTATGCACGCACTTATGGTGAGGAGATTGATGACAACCTAACACCTTTTTGTTCCATAATCTTAACAGACCAGAAAACTCAGAGAATTGCTTGAGAAGACACTTGGCTGGGAGTTCCAAAAAAAAAGTGATGTGTACGGGTTATATTTTGAAGAAGATGATGAGGTCAGTCTGATACTCTGATTTTTTCCAATGTATAAAAACTCTCTTCTATATGTTACAGAACAAAGTTCAATTGCACAATTGCATCCTCACCATTTTCTGTCCACTTTCTCTCCTTGGATGAACTTTTGCAGTATGCCCCAGTGATTGAGATGCTGGATGAATCCAACTAGATGAAGCAATTGCTTGACAGCTTGAGATGACTAATACGATGTTTATACTGCTTTATGTAACCAGAAGTCCAGAACTATACATCCTTGTCGGAGGCCCCCCTCAAAATCTGCCTCTTCTTCAACAGAAGTCAATGTTCACCCCTTGGATTAAACCCTCGACAAGCGGAAAAAATGGCCTCTCTGCAATGTACACTCACTGAGTGGAGCGGGTTAACAGTGGGCTGTTTGCAGATAAAGGATGGTACATAGCTCCAGGATACAATAGCTTTTGACGCACTTCAGGAAGTTTCCTGCTTATCGAAGCAGCTTCACCTTTTGTTCATTAATTTTGCTTATCTTTGATATTGTTCTTTTCATTGTCTTATTCTACTTTAAAACTAATGTGTAGGAAAAATTGCCTTAGCATGAATTTATTCTATCATTCATGCATTTCGAAACTGTAAACTCTGTAGAACTTCTGAATAATGCTATTATTTATATCCAAAACAATAACAAGAGGATTTGCATCAAAAAGTCCTGTGCTGCAAACTGACAACAAAACTTCTTGTGAAAAAGCATGTAGCATGTACCCAAATGGAGCTTATGCAATGATGAGACCGGCCTAACCTAAAGGCTCTTCGCCAATATCCCATTTTTCTCGAATTGGAGCATCAGTGGAGGTCACTCCACTTGCCTAAGAAGGAGCTTAAGGACTCTTTGGATCAATTGCTGAGGAGCAGAAGAGTAAGGGCGCTTACTAATGCTGCTTCAGGCTTATATTTGCGGGTGATACTTTACGTCAAAACAAAAGGAAACAAGAAAAAAGTCACTGTTAAACATTCATAAACGTGTGCAGCTGCGGGTGGATGATCAAATGGAGAAGTGATTTTTTTTCTTGTGCATCGAGTTGTGGAGTTGATAGCATTAAGATTAGGTACCTGGTTCAACTTCAGGGTTTGATACATAACTTCATCAGTTGCGAAATTAAGAACCACATATCTTATGTCACTTCAGGGTTTGATACACAAGTACGACCTGGACGGCATTTCTGCCATGAGAATTAAGAACCACATATCTTATGTCACTATATAACTTCATCAGTTGCGAAATTGCAGCGTCGCTCTTTCTATTCTGTGCCAATAGTTGAAAGTAGCATTCTCGTAATTATGTGGCTTGCTTTTCATGCGATTCTTCCGAGTAAATACCTTGTTCATGTGTTTGCATGTCAATAGTTTCAGTTTGGTAGCCAAAAGGGGCAAGATTGTTTTAGAGTGTTTTCAAAATTTATATTAACATAAGATAAGAGAAATCGTGGTCAAAATCCATTCTTGAAAACCATTAGAAGAAATAGGAAGTAGTATGACCGCAGAATTTTAAACAAAGTATTTTATAAACTGTAGATTCGAGTATGAAAGGAAATTCGTGTAATGACATACCCAAAAAAATTGCATGTATGAAAATAAGCTGCGAAAGGATTTCGGAGACCCACCAAAGCACGAAAGCCAGGATCTTTCAGAAAATGGATTCCTATTCAAAGAGTGTGATCGATAAACTTTGTTGTACGTAGATACCACAGAAAAATACAGATGCAAAATTGAGGGAATTTTTTTTCTTTTTCTTTCTTTTCTGAGAGGGGTGGGGTTTCTAGCTAAGGTCTAAACACTAAAGTCTTGGTTTAGGACTTTGTGATTCCAAAGCCCATTTTGGTGGAAGTATACTGTAATTAGCAGAAGACTCTTCCTCCTTGACTTGATCATCTCCCGTGATGTCCTTCGGAAATGCATCTGGATTGGATTTTATACAACTTTGCAATGCCAAAAATGGATTCACACAGTCTGAGCCCTGAAAATGGACACACAAAAATGTAGTAGTATTATTCTAAGACATGTCCTCCATTAGTCACGAGAATGGAGTAAGTCCAAGTGAGTGTCTCTGATTCGAGCTAATAAAAGCAAGTCTGTCAATTGAGTGTGTGCAATCACCCAAGCAATCATTGTTTTCTTACACCAAAAGCTAAGGCACATGAGGGACCTGTTGAAGACCTCTTTTGACCAAGTTTCTGATGAAGATTTTTTGCGTCCTTTCAGAAACAATACATATCTGGAACTATCAACATACATTTTGGACATGAGGGATTTATGCAAACGAGCATCTCAAAACAATGTTAATGACTAAGGCTCTGCTCTCCTTACTCTATTTCACCTACTTCAGGAAAAATGAGTTCAAAAATAGCAGATAAGGGCTTGCTAGGTTCAAATAATGGCTACCTAATTGCTATGGAGTAATATAGATCCAACTTCTACATATAAATATTGAAGTTGTCACTAGATTTGATCTTGGTTCATGTTGTTTACAAAGATATTGAAGAGCATGTGTGGTTTGTGCACTCACCTTTTCTTCAGCAGTGCTCTTGAGAAAACAAAGGAATGCCTCGGAGAACTGACTCCCACATGAACCTTTTCGCAGGTCAGCTATACAAGGGCATTCCAAAGCCTTTTGAGCTTTTGCATCAATAGACTGAAAAGAACAAATATAATTCATTTAGAAAGAAATTATAGAAGTACACAAGAAATCATTTCTTCAGAATATAACAAAGAAGATACTTCAATTCTGAAGCTTTATGACCTCGTTCTCATCATCACCATATGCTGCTGCCTCTGCAAAGGCAAAAGAAACATATTATGGTCCAAAAACAAATCACATTCTCATTGGAAGAGAGATACAATCATCAAGGCTAATCAATTTGACATTACAAGAAATAAGAAGAATCTTGATATTATTTTGAAAGATGCAAAGACATGTTCTGTCATTGATGGACTTTGGGATTCAAATATCTGTAAGGTTGGAAAATTTTATTCTAAGAGGAAAGTAAATAGAATAAATCCATCACTTCTCCCTGCCCCCCAAATTCCCTCCTTCAAGCACACTGTACAAGAAACAAGAATACTCTTGAAATATCATTGCAACTTTCTTTTTTCTTACCAGAGGTACTTTGTGATACCCACATCTTGACGCATATTGGGCTATACCATTTAGTACAATCAGTTTTCCAGAACCCATACATTCAAGCACATGTCTATCAAGGAATGATATCCTTAATTAATTTTTTAAGTAGAAACCGTTTAACACAGGAATACAGGATGGCTACCTCAATGACCCTCCCTAAGCAACGTGGTTTCTGGTTCGCAAATACATAACTAAATTGACATTAGTTCTAAAATTTCCTTAATTATTGACCATGGTATCCAATAAACATACCATACCAAGTCTGCTAGCTAGGAATAAAGGGAAAAACACTCTAATAAAATGTGGGAAGAAGGCCTAAGGAAGCCCTCATTGGCTGCTGTTAGAAGAGAGAATTCGAGAGCTTGGACCAACAGCTACAACAGATATCTGATCATTTTATCTAAACCCTGTAATTCAGTCAATGATACTTCTCTTGAACCAAAGTGCTTGGCAATCTTGTTCAGGAGGCATTCAACATGCATGATGATTTGAGAGATTTTACAGGATATTCTCAAGTAAGAATATTATTCCTCCATGACCACCATTACCTAATTGGCGGTACAAAAATGGAGTAACGGGAACACAACTCGATACCTAGTTATGTGAAATCAGCCAAATGTATTGTAATTTGTATGCACCAAATCACCTATTCCATGTTGCAATTCACAAGGGTTCGGTTAGTCAATGATAGTGGAAAAAGAGATATAATCCCTTCCCATCATCCTATCCTAGGGGATAGGGCATATGGCAAGATCTTCCAAGAGATTCAAGGTCCACAACCAATCAGCGAACACGTCTCCAAGAACCGAAAACACATAAGAAATCAAACAATGCTGCTCACAGTTTCAATCATTCAGAGAGATGAAAACTCAAACAGCAAAACCGATGTGCCGATTCTCCCCAATGAGTACTACTACTACTACATAAGTACATATAGTTCTATATAGTAAAACTAGTTAGACACTGAACTACTAGTCTCAATATTGTATGCAATTTTCTTCAAAATTCAAGAGTTTTTATGCTGGCATGAAGCATCCCAAAGAAGTAATACTTTACTTTATTTTCTAGTTGCTGGTATTTGAAATTTCATGTGAAAATTGTAAATTTAATAGATATAAGAACTAAAAAAGCTTAAAGATTAAGAATTTCTGGAAAAAAAATCAGCACAATTATTCTCAAAATCACAACTCTCATAAAACTTAAAATTCAATCTTCAAATCTTTTCTTATTATCAACAAAAATTAAACGAAATTAATTACCAAAGCAAAGTGCAATTAGAGTAGCAATTAAAGAGCAAATGACTAAAATTAAACGAAACCCAGCAAAGATTATAGGGAGATATACCTGCAATCAGAGATTCCATGGAAGAAGGCGGAGCATTGGTGTTCTCCTTTGAGGTCTCATCAATGGCGGATGTATCACTTTGAGATTGACCCATTTTCCTATAATTCGACCCAAGTTTCTAATTGGACTTTCTTTTTAAGCTAATACACTGGCTTTGAACTTTCTTTGAAGGAAAGAAAAAATAAGCTCCATATCAACGGGACCAAAATTATCATGGGTTATTATATATCACCCCGTTTTTATTTAGATGCAACATTTTTAATGTTTTCACCCGGTTTACCCTTCGGGCTACATCCGGATCGAGGCCAAGTTCGGGGTGGTTATGTTCCATTCCTCTCCTAAGGGTGTTGCGGGGATTCGAACACGAGTCCGTCCTACCAAAGCCAGTCCCCATCACCACTGAGCCAACACTTACTTGGTATTTAGATGCAACATTTGATATGTGCACGAAAATAATCAATTGTTTTTTTTATAAAATTGAAATAAGCAATTGTTGCATCTGATAAGAAAACAAAGGAAGTATTTACATAGGTGTAATGTCACAAATTGGTTTAAAGATTTTATCAATACCAAGGATTTTGCTATTTGACGCCCTAATATTTTCTACTAACGTCCTAACTACAGTATTTTTATATCGTATATTCATACTTCCATTTTTTTCTTCTCTCTTTCCCCTCTCCTTTCCCTTCACCATCAACACTACCGCCACACCACCACCGCCACACCAGAACTTGTGTCTCCACCGTCGTACCACCACACATCACAACCACCATCACGGCCCATAGTGCTAAGTGACGAGGAGACTGATTTTTTTATATAAAAAATTACAGAGGCGTCCACCATGGAAGCCTCTGCCATGGATGTATTTTTTTTTTTTTGAAAATTTTTTAAAAAAAGTATAGAGGCGTTTACCATGGACGCCCCACCATCGATGGAGGCCGAGGCGGCCATGACAGGCGCCTCACCTTGTGGTGGAGCGCCTGCCATGGACACCTCCACCGGCGGTGGGGGAATCCATGGTGGACGCCTCGCTTTTTTTAAAAAAAAAAATCACTAAAATGAAGATGAGATAAGAAGGGTGCGACACCAGTAGTGGTGCGGCGGTGGTGTGTCGGCACCGGTGCCCAATGGGGATGTGGAGGAAGATGGGAGGGAAAGTGAAGAAAGAAGGGGAGAAAAACTGAAAATGAGAAAATACGATATATTATACGTATTTAAGGCGTTACTAGGAAATTTTAGGATGTTGTTTAGCAAACCAGATTAATAATGAAGCAAGACTTATCAGACAATCAACACAAACCAAAAAAAAATATCAATGACAAAGGTAGTCATTTATATCAACAATGTCCAACATAATATTCCATTTCACCAAAAATATGTCTCAAAATGAAGCACTCAATCTTTCGTGGATGATCAGAAAAGCACTCATTCTTCCACATAAAGACAAAACCTCCATTCAAGAAAAATTACAAAATTCAAGTGATGATGCCAACTCAAAAGAATGCACTTTCTTATTCCAAGCGACAACACATATCACAATTATCTCAAATAACTCCAAAACTCATGTACTATAAATAGTCACATGTATCATCGTAGCAAAGCAAATTCTTTTCAGAAGAAAATATCAAAGAGCAAAGATTTATAATCCTATACAAAAGACTCACGCTCAAAAATAGTTATTACTCAATCATTGTAATTATGAATTTTTTAAATTAGGAATTAAAGTTAATT
The DNA here is from genome assembly GCF_026745355.1 of Beta vulgaris subsp. vulgaris. NCBI lineage: Eukaryota > Viridiplantae > Streptophyta > Magnoliopsida > Caryophyllales > Amaranthaceae > Beta > Beta vulgaris. The sequence goes on from NC_079203.1 coordinate 51,967,506, forward strand.
TTTACTTATCCGAACATGACAAAACAAAGGAAAAACTTAGCTTAATCTTTCATAATTTTTTTATTGATACATAATTAAAGTTGTTAATTGTCAAAGTAGTACATTTGATACTCTAAAATTACTAGGATTGCATGAGTTATGGATCGGAGCGAGAGTAGTATGATATATTAACCGATACTCAACCTAAAAACATAAATTATTATTGTCAAGAATAACATATAATTAGCCATAAAGCATCATTATGGTCATATTTGAGAAGCAACATTAAAAACAACACCTACGATTACCGAATATAAAACACTAAAGTACATGTCTACCAACGATATTTTTTTTTTAAAGAATGACCCGATCCGTATGATTTAGGACGTGTTCGGCAACAGTAGTTGTAGTGGTAACTTTTAGCTGCGAGAGTAGATGTTAGTCGTTAGTGTGTAACTGTTAGCTGTCCAAATAACGGTATAAGATATTGATGTTCGGTAAAAGAAGCCGTCAAAGTAGTAATTTACAAATAACTAGTTAAAAACTCAAACAAAACTTTAATAATATAATTTATACACCACTAAACGCTATCATAAAAGCTACATATTGTTTGAGTTTGTAGCTTTTGACAAACACCACTAAAAAACTACGTGTACCATTAAAAGCTATTTACAGTATTACCTTGCCAAATATTATTATTTTTTCTAACTAGTTTTTTGACCCGTGCAAACTGCACGGGAAGTTGGTCATTTTATAAATTGACGATTTTAAGAAGTTCTTCAAGAATCGTGGTGGTGAGCCTCCAACGTGATGTAAAATTTAAAACTCATGTATTTAAATTATTTAAAACTGATTTATGACCCGTGTGTTCAATTGTTGAAGTAGTTAACGTCATGGTGGATCACGTGACCCATCTTTAAAAAAAAGAGTTAATTGAAAAAATCTTTAATCTGTCTACTAAAGTACTTCCTTTAGAGGCCCTGATAAAATCACAATTCGCACCACGACTGATACTCGGCAATACACCAACTTCCACTCCCACTTATGGCAATCCCGTTCACCCACTCTCTTGCCTTCTTGCACCACAGCTGCACCATATTTAGCCACCCATTGACCACTGCCCATTTAGCTATAATAATTTTAATTTTCTCAATATGCTTGAGCTTTAAACTATTTAAGGTATATCTAGTTACATATAATGGTTGTTTTTCGTGTTTGATGATATCTTTTGTAAAGTCATAGATATCATTTAGATCATAGGATTAGAGTTTGACCCGTTTTTTAATAGTTAATACTCACTCCCACAAAGACCTAAAGGTTAAAAAAGAACAATGTTCTGTTTTTATTATGTATTATATTACGTTTAACTATACTTTTCACAAAAATAATGCAAATTTACAGAATTACGCATAGTTACATTCCCATTTAACTATACTTTTTTTTTTGTAGAAGATTAAGAGAAAATATTTTCTTGATTATAGAATTGTAATACTTTTGCCCATAATAAGCAAAATAACTTTTATGCCAACACCCTACAGAAAAAGTAATAGAATCTTTTATGTACATAAGATTTTTTTAAGTTATATAATTTCCAAATTGTCATTCTTGGTCTTGTATATGTTTTTCAACTTATTTTGCTTATGTAATTTTATTTGAACTTAAATAAACTTATCTAAGAACTAAACTGGAGTTACTCATGGTACACCCGGGTGTACCATGAGCATGGTACACCTAAGGGTATTTTTGTAATAAATTAGAACTTCAGGTGCTCATTTGACACCAAATTTGCTCATATGGGAATTTTAATTTGCTCATTTACTCATTTGCTCAATTTGCTCATTTTGTAATAAAAGTGTTTGCTCATTTTCTTAAATGAGTAGAAATGTTTGCTCATTTATTCATTTGTTCATTTTGCTCATTTATTCATTTGTTCATTTTGCTCATTTGGAGAAAATAGTCTTGGGTGTACCATGCCCATGGTACACCCAGATGTACTATAAATATTCTCACTAATCTGAACTTATTACACCTTGTTAATCCTTATTAGACATATTTTAACTTTTAGAATTTATTGTTTGAGTATGTCAAACTTTGTCTTTGCTTGTTTTTGCCTTATACAACTTATCTGAACTTATTAAGCCATATTATTCATTATCTGAACTTATATTTTCTAGTAAGAAATAGAAATAAATTTTTTTGAACAGTGTCGTTGTTGATTGTTTTTCAAAACTTGGGTTTATAAATATTTAATTACACGACACCTAAATATATAACTATTGCTAATACACCTATAATAAACAATGGGTTGAATATTCAAGTTGTGTGATTTAAAATTAATAATATATATTGTATTGGACCATGTCAATAAATACCTATTTCAATGTTGTCAGTTACTTGAAATGTTTGGAGTTTGCCTAGCTTTGTGAATTTGATAGTTGCATCCATAGTCAACGTGTATCTTATTAAGTAATGAGATGATTTATGCATTGTATTGTAGTCACCGTTAAAGAATTGATATCAGTATTTATAGGACCATAATCGATCGTGTTTTTTTGAATAATATTCAAAAACGGATTTGTTAATTAAGACATATAAAAACCGATTTGTTAATAGCTTTGCTTTTGCTTTCGAAATTTGTATAGTTTTTTCGAATGAATTTTATGAAATATAAAATTGTAATATTTCGTAATATTATATTGATTCTTTTTCTTTTTTTAATCACAAAAGATAGTATCTTCTTACTTTTTAAAATAGTATCAGATGGGATTATCGCTTCATTATAATATTATATGTAAAAATAGCATCAGATGGGATTATTGCTCCACATCGTCGTAAAATTATATTTCGTAACATTATATTGACCAAATTTAGGGCATGTTTTCCCCAGCTTATTTTCAGTTCAGTTCAACTCTGTTCACCTCCATTCTTTTATAACCATTTTGTTAAATATTATTAATATGTTGATCTTTTTATTTTACTAATTACTCTTATTATAATTATTATTTATTTATATATTACTATTGTTAAGTATTATTATTATTATTTCTATATATTATTTTGTTCATTATAGCATTACTCATTATTATTACTATTATTATTAGAAAGAACATGGTCTAGGTCAAAAGCACAAATAAACCCACGTTTTTTAGCTCATAAACCAATCAAATCGCGTCAAAATGGTTTATGATGCAATTTTGCGTGGTCCGACCGAATCATTATATTTTATTCAAATATTATTATATTATAAAATCTAATTATTAAAATAGTAATATAAATTTACTTCTTATTTATTATTGTTATTATATAATCATCATCAAGTATTAATATATTAATATAAATAATTTTAAATAATAATTATTAATTATCATTATTATCATTAATTATTATTGTTATTATTATTATTAATTTATGATTATTAATATTATTTATTCATAACTATCATTTAAAAATATCCAAAATACTATTATTATTATTCACTATTATTACTTATTATAATTATTATTTAATATTCATATTATTATGGTTTAAATATTATTCATATATTTATTACATTCAATTCAATTTAATTCAGTTCAGTTCAGCTTAATTCAGTTCAGTTCAGCTGTTTTATGCCGAAAAGAACAGGTCCTTAGCCGGTTTATAATATCTTGATTCAATTTTTTGTGTCAAGTATTAAATATCTATGGGAAATTCATTTATTGCATTGCGGGATTTATATTCTTTCCTAAAATGAAGATTCTAATTGATTTACTTAGAAATCAGTTGCTTGAAATTAGGCAATTATTCCAAAATCTCAGTAAGTGATTTGGATTCATCTTTTCTAAAAATCTTGGTTCCTTCTCTCACTGCACAATATTGTTTTGACACGTGACAATTATTCGGTTGCTTCTGCGCATTGTCGTTCATTCTCATGCCTTATTTCACTGTTGATCGCCACGTAGGACAATGTTTTCTTGCTTTAATATTATATATGATTATAGCATTACTCATTATTATTACTATTATTATTAGAAAGAACATGGTCTAGGTCAAAAGCACAAATAAACCCACGTTTTTTAGCTCATAAACCAATCAAATCGCGTCAAAATGGTTTATGATGCAATTTTGCGTGGTCCGACCGAATCATTATATTTATTACTAAATATTATTATATTATAAAATATAATTATTAAAATAGTAATATAAATATATTTCTTATTTATTATTGTTATTATATAATCATCATCAAGTATTAATATATTAATATAAATAATTTTAAATAATAATTATTAATTATCATTATTATCATTAATTATTATTGTTATTATTATTATTAATTTATGATTATTAATATTATTTATTCATAACTATCATTTAAAAATATCCAAAATACTATTATTATTATTCACTATTATTACTTATTATTATAATTATTATTTAATATTCATATTATTATGGTTTAAATATTATTCATATATTTATTACATTCAATTTTATTCAGTTCAGTTCAGCTTTTCAGTTCAGTTCAGCTGTTTTATGCCGAAAGAAAGGTCTTAGCCGGTTTATAATATCTTGATTCAATTTTTTGTGTCAAGTATTAAATGTCTATGGGAAATTCATTTATTGCATCGCGGGATTTATATTCTTTCCTAAAATGAAGATTCTAATTGATTTACTTAGAAATCAGTTGCTTGAAATTAGGCAATTATTCCAAAATCCCAGTAAGTGATTTGGATTCATCTTTTCTAAAAATCTTGGTTCCTTCTCTCACTGCACAGTATTGTTTTGACACGTGGCAATTATTCGGTTGCTTCTGTGCATTGTCGTTCATTCTCATGCCTTATTTCACTGTTGATCGCCATGTAGGACAATATTTTCTTGCTTTAATATTATATATATATGATGATTAGTATTTTGACTCGCTACTTAAAAACCTTATGCCGGACACGCCCTCCGGCCTTAATCATCTAAATCGGCCACACGCTACTATACTGATTGCTGGTACTTGGTACTTTGGTAGTTTGCAACTAGATAGAGAAAAAAAGAGAGAGTAGAATGAACAACACTACCCTGTTGCTGAGACGCTGCTTCTGTTGCACAACAATTCCTTCTTCTTCATCATCTCTCAAAAAGAGGCCTCTTGTTTTCTTGGGTTCCCCTCAGGTTGTAATCTCTCTTTCTCTCTATACCAATTTTCTTTTTTTTTTTCTGATTGGATGTTTGTGGGTTGTTCTACAGGTGTCTGTAAAAGTTCTTGATGCTCTCTTCAATGCATCCCAATCTTCAGACTCATCTTTTGAGGTCGAATTTATTCCTTTATTTTCTGAATTTCTGATATTTTTTTATGCTTGAATTGAGTTATGTTTAGCAAAGATGTTAACTTTATTGGTGTTATGGGTAAATGTTCTCCAATTTTTTGACATTACAAACCCAATTAAGAGTTTAATTTCAGTGATTCAATCTTTTATTAGTTGCAATTAAGGGTTTTAATTGCTTATTTTATGTGGATGTAATCAACTTCCCTCGTTGGGCACTAGTTTGTGCCTTTAAATTTTAGTTTCCTACTGTTGCAGATTGCTTGTGTATTTGATTAAGTAGAAAATTAGGCTAATGCACCATCCTCCATGTTATTATTAGTTTATTACGCCCTTGAAAATGTTGTGCCATTACAAAATTGAGCAGTTCCCGGTTCATCTAGGCGATGCTAAATAGGCTAATCAAGTGCCATTTTCGTAATGAAAACAAAAACAATAAGCAGACAAATGATTGAATGTGCGGTCTATTGTAATTCTCCGTATGTATATTGATTTTTAGGAACTTCAATTTTCGAAAGCGCATATATACCGCTGTAGCTGTTGAGTAATTAATTGGAGATTTAAGATATTTTTGCTTGGGTAATCTACAAATTCTATGGAAAAAACATTGAAATCTTCGTTTTTTCTTTTTTGATTCTTTCGAAATTTTGAGTGTCATATTAATTGCTCTTTTTTATTCAAACTCTTATGAATTGATGTGATTCTAGGTTGCAGCTATTGTCACCCAACCGCCTTCTCAGAAGAATAGGGGTAGAAAGGTGTTGCCTTCTGCTGTTGCACAGCATGCCCTTGATAGGGGATTCTCTTCCGATCTCATTTTCACACCCCAGCGTGCCAATGAGGTGATTATATATGATTTACAGTTAAGGAATATGCTGTAAGCTTTTGATGACTTAGCATGGAAATGTTAACTTTTTAAATTACATTGGAGTCACCAGGGAACTGTAATTGTTTCTCGTGGATGTAGTGTGAGCATAGAAGTTTGGAATTCTTGGTCCCATGCGCTGCCTTATATATAAGAAATTTTGTGCATGTTGGCCTTTGTTAGAGCTTTAGTACTTCATGCATTGTGTATCTTTTTTTTTTTCATATGAAATTGATCCTGATTTTGCCATTGACTTATATTGAGATTCTACATGCTTTAATCTTCATAATTTTGATAAAAAGGCTTCCCTGTATATTGTAGTCTTTTATTTCTTAGTGTGTAATGTATGGAGGTTACGTATATTAGACCTCGCCATACCTCACCTCAGGGGTCATACTGGCACTGCAAGTATTTTTGGATTCCGAACTTATAACAATAGCTACTTCAACAGTATCCTATTTTGTAACCCTGATACCGTCTGATAAGAGATGATTGGGTTGATTATCATGTGTGATTATTTGATGCAGGAATTGTTTTTGGCCAATCTAAGGACCCTGGAACCTGAACTCTGTGTTACAGCTGCATATGGGAACATTCTATCGAGCAAATTTCTAAACATTCCAAAGCAAGGTTGGTATGTCAATTCCATACAATGCGTAAGTCTTCATTTCTTGTTGATACTCAATGACTGTAATAGTAGAGTGATAGATAGGGCATCTTTTTGGTAATTTATGTTCTCTAGTCGATAGACAATAACTAATCACTGTGATCCTTATCCTTCATGTTTTTCTGCTCATCAATCCTCAACCTAAATTCTGTATAGGCACAGTAAATATACACCCAAGTTTGCTTCCCCTTTATCGTGGTGCTGCTCCTGTTCAAAGAGCATTGCAGGTTGAAATAATTTTTGATAGATCTCCATTTATATCTTCACGCATGCTTGTTATTGCAATCTTCATATGTTGGGGTGCTTCAATTTTTATCCAGGATGGTGTGAAGGAAACTGGTGTATCATTAGCGTTCACTGTTAGAGCACTGGATGCTGGGCCTGTCATCACATCTCAAAAAATTGGTGTTGACGATGATAGTAAGGTATGAATACTTACCTGAAACCCAATTACTTGGTTTTTAGCTGTACCTGGAACCTGAGTTTATGTGAAGTGTTGACTTTCAAGTAACAGTTATTTAAGAAAGTGTAATTACTTAGACATAGAAGTAAAATGCTGTTAATTTGTATCTGAAGGTACAACAAAGATGTCATTTCTTACTTTTCAATAATTGTGTATATACCAGAGTGCATTTTATGGGGCACTCTGGAATTGATAGTCTAAGTGAAATGTACTTAAGTTCAGAAACATTTTATGGAGCACGATGTATATACCAGAGTGCATTTGTCTAACAAATATCCTTCCAATCAAATTTGCATGCAGGCACCAGATTTACTGGATACTCTTTTTGATCTTGGTGCGTTGTTAACTTCCTTTATATTGCTGCCAATTTCTGTTCTCTTACTTAAACTGCTGATATCTTAACCTCGACTCGAGCTATATGAGTGATCTTAACTGCCTCTGCTTTGCAACAATTATGCGATAATGCTGAACGCACTCATATTATTCATAAATTGCAGCTATATGTAAATATAAATAGTATGAAACAATAACTTTTGTTCAGATAGATATCTTGATAGTTGATGACCTTTATTGGGATTTTGTAATATTGTATTTTATCCTCCCTTATGTAGTTTGTATCCTTTTCAAATTTCATTACATTAACCATCCTCACCCAAAAGGCAAGTGCCTATTAGCTGCTGTGTTGCGGTTGTCTCACTTATATTATTTATACAGGATCAAAACTTCTATTGCGCGAGCTTCCTTTTATACTTGACGGAACAGCAAGAAATAAAGCGCAACCTCAGGATGATTGTAAAGCTACCTTAGCTCCAAAGGTGTGAAATTTCTTATTCTCAAAAGATGGCATGTTGTGCTTCTTTTCAATATGCATGTTGAGCTAAGGGGTGATACCTTTGTGCAGATTACTCCCGAAGAATCATGGCTATCATTTGACGAGGAGGCTACTGTCCTCCATAATAAAGTAACACTCTTTTACTCTTATTTATGTGATGTGAGTCAATCATGACACCACATTTCCAGGTCCGGGCTTTCGCAGGTTGGCCAGGAACTCGAGCTAGAGTTCAAGTTGTGGACGCATCGAATGCTCGAGAGAATATCCTAGACCTTAAAATTATCACAACTAAAGTTTCCAGCAATTCTAGTGTTGAGAATGCTAAGGGAGATTACGTGGCTTTTAGAAATGGTGCATTGATCTTCACGTGTGGTGGAGGCACAGCTTTGGAGGTCAGATTCTTGATCTTCAAACTTTTACAAGTAGTAATAAATTGTCCTCACCGTGCATTTTGTAAGAGATGCATGCTGAGTATGATTTCCAAGACTGGATAACTAAAAATCAAATATTTCTTTGTTGAATACAACATTGTCATTTAGATTTTAAGTGGGAGATGACGTCATTAGACTTGGTTATTTAGCACATGTAAAACTAAACCATAAGCGGATTTTTCGTACCCTATCTTTCCTTTTGGCTTTCTTTTTTGGTTTTATACTGACCCTCTTTAATGAAGACACTGTCCATCATAGGTCCAGTACGATAAAAATCCTTTAACTTGTCTATACTCTTATGCTTAGTGAGCTAATCCTGTTCATTAACCGGACTAAATGTCAAATGCATTTGCTGGTCCTAGAAGTTCAGCTACCCTTTTAAGTTGACTATACCTTTTGCTCAGTGTGCTACCCTGTCCATTAACCAGGATTGAATATGAATTACATTTGCAGGTCCTGGAAGTTCAGCTACCAGGCAAAAAAGTAGTGAAGTCGGCTGCATTTTGGAATGGATTGCGAGGTCAAAAGCTAAAAAACATTAAAGACAAGGAAGCTGCAATGTCACAAGCGTAAAAGTGAGTAAGTAATTGCTTCTTCCATTCATTGAAAAGTTCTAGAGAAGAAATAAGCTTCATGCAGAATGCAGAATTAGTTATCTACTGAAGTTGAAGAACTAGTTATAACAACATGCAGAATTTCGGCAAGACTGACTGCTCTTCCTGTGCACTAGTAATTCATTCTTTTATTTATCTACTGACTATTATTGTCCAAATAAATTTCATCCACTTAGTAATGTGTATTTCTTTTGAACTCCAATTTATCTGATACATACATCTGATACCTGCAGATTTATTATAATATGTAACCTAATATTTTTATGATGAAAATCTTACTGTGTTGTCTTTTACTTCTGTTATACATCGAAAATTTTGGTGGGAATAAGGGGGTGCAATGGCATGGAGGAAAATTGTGGTTTTATATTGCATATTAAAGATGCTTATGCTTGTCTCATGCAGTCCCCTTCACTCTTTGGGATGCATTATGTGCTGCCTATGCTTAACCGCATTTAAAAACTAGATGCATCATAAAAAAAGCATAAAGTTGCTCACTTCCTCTTTTATTGGTGTATGCATTGCTGAGGCCTTGTTCTTTTGGACTGAATTTGTCTAGAGTATGAACTAAGAGAAACAGACAAAAATATCGACCTGCCAAAACTGACCTAACCAAGATGACATGATCCGAATAGCTAACTCAGACTAAGACGCATTTGAATTACATAGCCCAATTTTGACATGGACCGATTACACTTAAAAATTAACATGATTAGTCATTCATAGAATATTAAGCCTAAAAACAAAAACAAAAACTACCTGAATTTAATGTGCCTTGTGAATAAGATAACTCGCCTTTCAAATATGACCTGACCTGTACCAAACCCGATAGGCAATATCAATGAGTAATTCGCCATCTCTACGAGTACTAAGCTTCTGTCTTGTAAAGCTTATTAAGAAAGGAACCTTTTTTTTATCCATTAACCTACCAAACTAATTAAATAGGTCATCATAATCTATGTTGGTTCCTTTTTCTTTTTAGGGTATATTATGATATTCCTAGTACTTTTACAGCAGGGTCTTTTTAAAGCTAGCTAAACTATCCCTCCCGCCAAAATAGAAGGAACTATTTGTAGTCATCATTTTTAGTGCATTATATAGATGCTCTTTTGAGGTTGTGTGTTAGTGGTATTCAAACCTGGTAATTAGCTAGGGGTTCAATGCTCATTATTGGTAGGACTTAGGACTTAGGAGGCAGCTTCTTTTCTCATCAAGAGGGAGAACACTGAAACTTCCATGCACCGTGCATGTTGATATAGTGATCCAACCTTTTTGGGGCGGTATTTTAAGATTATTTGATTAAGGTTCTGTTCTTTTAGACCAAATTGAATAGAACTGCGTTGAACTGAACTTAATGAAAACTGTGAGCGGAAATTACTGAACTGAACTGAGAATAAGTCCAAAAGAACAGGACCTAAATTTTAGCTATCAAATAAGGGTAAAGCAGGATTAAACTTTTTTTTACTTCCCACTTGTCTGCGAACACTTAGATCCTAGACCCGAGAGCATTAATGACACTTAACTGTTGTTCAAATTTATCCATGCACATGTTCTTTTCATTACACATGCATTTCCAAGTTAGAAGAATATAAATGTATCATACAAAAAACATGCAATTGTTTCAGAAAATCATTATGCTAAGAACCTGGAAAAAAAAAGGAAAATAAATAAAGACATGCATGTGTAATGGCAAGAACATAAACTCGGTGCATCAGGTACATCATGCTTCCGGGTATATGATCTAAAGTACATTTATCTCTAGACTTTGTCACTCTTCTATTTCATTGAATAAAGGCAGACATTTCATTTCATTTCATTATACTCCCTCCGTTTCATTTTAAATGTAACAAATGAATATTTTATATCTCACAAATAATACTCATTTGTTGCATCTAAAACGAAACGGAGGAAGTACCTCATATACCTAACATAAGCTTCTATGCATTAAGATATGCTTCGCCAAAGGATTAGTGACGAAGTTTGATCCTCTTCGTATCCGCTTGTGAATTGTAATCATATCTAATGAGGAATTATCAGGGAATATGTAGCCAATGTAGGGCACACCCTTTATGCTGTTTTGCAGATTCCACACGCTACAGTGATCAGTTTATCACATAGTCGATTTTCACAAACTTGAAATTTCAGAAAGTGATATCAGCAAAAAGATTTGCAGAAGTGAAAATAAGATATCTGTGAAATGTTTCTAAATCAGTTGGGCTATCTAGAAAATAGTTCTCCCATGGGAGAAGCCAAGAATTTATAGTTATGAGGTCAGACGGCTATTAAGATTGAAGATTGATCGATATAAGGTGGTGTGTAAATTAACCATTCCAATTTGCAATTTATTAGAGCTCAACTTTGTCTAAACACGAAACATAAATAAGCAAACCCAAGCAAAAACAAAGTCAGGCTCGAAAGCTAATAAATAACGACCAACAAATTAGAAGGGAGCAATTTGGTGAATTAACTTGGTATGAGCCTATATACCACATATATGAGAGTGAGCGTGTGTATGTATGCATGCATGAGGCTACTAAAACACATTACTAGTCTACAAAAAATCTATCATCATCTATTTTACTCATTTCTTTCGGTGTATGGAGTTTCATAGAGACAGATCTATTAATGGAAATCGATCCAAGGATTCGAGTGTCATCTTTATATAACTTTACCGATTAAACTAACTGACATTTACATCTTTACTCCATGAACAAGATGATCTCTTGGTCGTGAGAAGGAAATCCATGCAATAATGAAGACAAAATCCACAGGATTATTTGCTAATTACACGGAGACAATCAACCTTGTACAACCATTATTGACTTAATTCTTTTTTTATGCAACATTATTGACTTATTCGGGCCCCCTTTCTAATAATAAATTTGTTTTAGAAAGCAAAACCACATCTAACGAACAAAGATGAAAGCAAAAACAAAGGCACTTTCAAAAATCCTCTCCCCATTAACATTAATCAATGATTTATTTATCAAAAAAAGCTACCTCACCCACTCATAAATGTTAATATCAAGACACTATAGCATGCAATTTGGGCATCTTTGATCTAAAATTTGGTCTAATTTCTAGATGATATATACTTTTGATCAATCATTCAAGCTCCTTTTTATCTAACAACTATAGTAGTATTAGATTTATCATTTTCTCTTGCTTAAGATGGTGTTGTTTGATAGATTCTATTCTTCATTTGACTTAGAATAATATCTTAGCTAGAATGTACACTTATTAATTGAATATTATATGTGTCTTCATTTTTCCTTGAGATAAAATCATAGCTCATGTTGATGAAATTATATATGTAAATTTCGCTAGTTTTGTTGTTAAAGTAAAAAAAAAATTCGCTATGTGTATGAAAAAGAAAAATTAATTTACAATGATTTATTATGTTAACAGTTAACTTTATTATCAGTTTTAAATAAAATAAACGCCTTAGATTTATACCTTAAAATAGTTTCCCTTAGACCATTACGAACCAATCTCAATTTCGAAGCTTACATTCTGCGGTTTTTTCACCAAACACTCCTGACAAAATTTTTTATTCACTAAATACCCCAACTTTTTCCCAAATTGACCATATATATACTCATAACTTTCTAAAAAATACATCCAAATATCCTTAATGACTAACAACGGTTAACTCTGTTAATCATTAATCCTAAAAATCCTAAAAACCTAAGTAACCCTACAACGGAGGAGTTTCTCCTACCCTTTTAATTTATTGTAATTTGGTTTTACTTTCTCTTCTAAGTATTGTAAGGATCACTAATGATCCCAAATAGTTTTTTTTTTATGCAAACTAATGACCCAAATAGTAAAGTAGTATGTAAACCATCTTTTTTATGCAAATTTTCTCGATGTAAAAAAAAAAAAAAACCAATCTTTATACAACTCCACTTTTCATAATTAATCCAAGGAAGAAGGTTAATTAAGTAGACTAATTATTAGTTCATCCAAGCTGTTAAAACAGAAACAATTCTAAAGCATTTGGAGACAGTTTCTATAATTCTATAAACAAACCTCTTAATTTCTATTTTCTTTCGAACAGAAAGTTGGCAATAGGTAATTACACCATATAACCTGGCCCAAAACAACCCTGTCAGCATATTAAATCAACTAAACAAGTTTTGGACCTCTTAATACAACTAAGGCAAGTTACTTTATGTGACATTTGAATAATATTAAACTTTATTATATAGTGCAATAATTTTCACTATATATGTCTTCTGCTTGAAGTGCATGCTTTGCTTTTCTTCACAACAAGAAAATGGGTGCACTCGACTATTTTGCCGACTTTTGCACTGTCACCAGCACAAGAACCAGGCGTAAACCTCTTCAGGTAATTAAGCACCTCCTTTAGCATGTTAACTCACAAATACAACACCCATCTAATGAAACTTCCTTCTACCCCTCTGTTTCGCTTTAAACGCAACAAAAGAGTATTATTTATGAGATATAAAATATTCATTTGTTGTATTTAAACTAGTTTTTTCTTAAAAATTATGTTAGTATCTCCATCTCAAACTAGTTTTTACGATTTTCAAGTCAAAACTTTGATCATTAATTCTTTTGGTTACATGATAACAAAAGTTATAAAAAAGTTGTTATTTTGAAAATACACGTATTGGATAATATTATATGTAAATGGATAATATTATATTGTAAAAGGTAGAAGGGTACTTTCATAGTAATAGGTCTGTATTATATCCACTATATATATTGAATGCCAAGTTAACCTACGATAAGTTTTTCTAAAAGAAAAACACACAAAAAAAAAGTAGATGAAGCAAATATTATGAGAGCAAAGGAGTAGGGGCAGTAGGATGAAAAAATCTAAAATTAATATGACTTATTTTTAGACAGGAAATATTATACTTATGAGATCATTGATGTTGTTTTTGTTGTCTTAAGACTGTAGAGATCAAAGTCAAAATGGACTGTGATGGATGTGAAAGAAGAGTGAAAAATGCTGTCACCAATCTCAAAGGTTCTCTTCATAAACTATACTTTTCTCTTCCCCAATTAGTTTCGTGGAGTATTTCTTTTCCATTGAACTACATGTATGATTAGGCCATTACATATTTACAAACTACGAATTGGGATAGGCTTGAATGGCGAGCTTTTCCATCTTTCTCAAAAGAATCTAGGATTCAATTCTTATTCCAGTCATTTGCTTGGGATTTAAGGGGAGGAGGGAGGGAGGGGGTTGGGGATATCTGACTTATAATGGGTCTTTAAGTGGGAGTCATATTCGAGGATAACCCAAAAGATTTCTTCTTATCAATACTTTCTTTAGTTTTTCTGAAAAAGTGAACAACGTTTGAACTTTGAAGAATCATCATAGACTATGTTTGAACCATTGCCAACTTTTTCTAGACATATTATTAATTTATAATAGTACTATATGACACTACTATTATAATATCAATAGAAGGTAATATCAATATAATTAAAGAACAACAGGTGCTAGTCTAGTGGTGTTGATATCATTTTTAATCCAGAAATCATGAGATCGAGTCTCACCCCTCGCTAAGAGGGATATTTCATCTTATTTTTAAAAAACGATATATCAATAAAATTACAGACTACAATTTATTTAGAAAAAATAATGAGTGCGATATACTTTAGTTGATATATAATCCTCAGTCACATGGACTTCTTATTTCATTTTACTCCACGTCTCTCCTTATTATATAATTTCCCCTAAAATATATATCAACATTGTATTTTGCATTCTTTAAACAATAAATGATAAAAAACTACATAACTAAGCATATTGTGACAAAAACGTTTATAATGTCATTTAAAATTCCGTAACGAAATTATTAAACTTGAAACGATTTGATATATACCAAAAAATGCATGCAATAACATTTACGCACTTTTTAATTGATTTTTGATAGAAGGCAAAAATGATATTACATCTACATAGTTAGACACCGGTATCTTTTCACTTTCTTGTTCGCTACTAAACCGTTTCGTGTCGAGTAAGAGTTTTCCATAATCTCATAGCTTGTAATTTTTCTCATGTAGGAGTGAAATCAGTAGAGATAAGCAGGAAGCAAAGCAAGGTGACAGTAACAGGGCACGTAGATCCAAACAAAGTATTAAACAAAGTGAAGAACACAGGAAAGAAAAGAGCTGAATTTTGGCCCTACATTGAGCATAACTTAGTGGCATATCCTTATATTGCCGGAGCATATGATAAGAGAGCACCTGCTGGCTATTGTAAAGATGTTCCTCAAGCTTATCCTACTTATAGTGTACCACAAGAGAACATGTCCTCACTATTTAGTGATGATAATCCTAATGCTTGTTCTATTATGTAACAATTTTATGTGCAATATATGATTAGTTTTGTTAATGATGTAACAATCTTTACCAGTGTACCTAATGTAAAATTTAGCTACTTCTTCCGTTTCAATTTAGTTCTGATACTTTCATTTTGGGTAATAACTTTTCTCTATCTTTCTCCTATCACATGGGACCCTTTCATTTTCTTTCTCTATCTCTTTCCTCTCAAAAAACTGCCGAAGAATCTGTGATTTTAAAAGTGTCACAACTAAATTGAAACGAATAAAATATTTGTTTTTACTTTTATTTAACAGAATTGATATATGGCATAGTTAATTAATGATATAAATCTCATAATTGATATTTAATTTCTATTACGAGAATAATATCTTTAATTAACTATGTCATATTCATCAATTTTATTGAATAAAGTTAAAAACAAATAGCTAAATTTATGCACCACCTAGAAAAACCCAATTATTATATGTAAAGTAATTTGAATTTGATGAATATAAAACTTGGATGAGATATAGTCAATTGATTTCAAAGTGATCCTAGTTTGGACATAAAATTTGAGTTCAAATTTGTTGCACTAATTCGTATGCACGTGATGCGTGCAACATGTTAGTATTAATACTGATATTCAGAATTTTAAAGAAACATGAATATTAATGCAGATAGCCTTTTATTTAATTTATTTTGAGGTTATTTATGATCATAAATTTTTATAAAAGTAAGGTAAATACAAATTTTACAATTGCCACAAGTTTGGACTTTGGACAAAAAGAGAGAAAAGGTTGGGATAAAGTTAATTTTTGATGTCCATTTCAAGAGTGGCAGCGCGGCGAGTTGTTTTGCCACAACAGTAAAGATCTTCTAATTCTATCATGTCTCATTATGTAATTATGTTGTTCAAACACCTCATCCTAGAGACTAGAGTCCTAGTGTAGTTGCTTGTGAACACTCTTACCTTAAATTTTATAATTTTTTGAATTTAAATCTTGCTAAGGATGCATTCTCTTCAACTTATTAAACTTGATTGGACCTGATTCAACTTATTAGACCTGATTGAACCTAATTGAAACTTACTGAATCTAATTGGAACTTATTGACCTGATTGACTCTTTGTCCTTACATTAATATAGTAAAGTTCCAATTATTACAATAAGTAAATTTAAGTAAACTTATTTACAAAAATCTCAACTTAGCTAAATTTAATTGTATTTATCGTAATTGTTAATTAAACTTGGATAATCCTTATGATATGTTAATTAAACTGGAAAGAAAGGAACTCAAGAGTATTCAAGAATGCCCCTAGCTCCATGAACGAAATCAAAGAGATGATATCCTTGAGAATGTCGTGGTGGATTAAAACTTGGGAATGTAACTTCCCCTTTTCATCAGATGAAGTCAGAAGGAACCCATTATGCCTCAAATGGAATCAATTGAAAACCCCAAACCCTTCATCCCGAATACCTCCGCAAAACTGGTCTCCACCTCCCAATCCACACTAAAATGGAACGTTGATGCATCACTTAACCCCGCAACCGCTCGCGCCGCCATCGAGGAGTCTAGAAACAATTCCGGGAACTTTCTTTGCATCTTCTCCTGCCCCATTCCCCCTATGGATATCAATAAGGCCGAAGTCTTGGCAATACATAGGGCAATTCAAATATCTCTCAACAACCCAACCTTCAAATCCCACCCCATTGAAATAGAATCAGACTCAAGAAATGCAGTCCTATGGTGCAACAGCAATAAAGGGGCCATGAATTTATCCTTCATTCTCAACTTCATCAGATCTGCATCAATGAGAGGACTAAAAATCCAAATTCATCACAGAAGCAGAAACTCAAATGCAGTGGCAGATGCACTTGCAAAACAAGGGCTTAACAGGAATTCAGAATTTGTCGCTTGGTTTTAACCTCATCTTTTGCTAGCCTTAGGTTTAGTGGAATTTTGTTGAGATTCTGAGATAAAGCTGTATTGATTCTCTTGTTGAATGAATGAGAAAACTTATCAAAAAAAAAAAAATAACACTTCTTTAAAATGAAAGACGTACATACGTAAAATGGAACATATAGAAACACGTACATTTTACTCTTTTTTTTGCCAAAAGACATGTACTTTCTCGAAATAAGGGATAACGCACTAAATGTGTATCTATCAACTTATAGTATTAAGATAAATTAACTTACGTACATTTGAATAAGTTTATGATAAGTTATAATAAGTTACCAATATCAACATAATTATATATGTTCTAACATATCTTCAATAAGACTGCAAATACATGCTCACTAAAGAAAAAGTTTAACCTCATACAAATCTAAAAGAATTCCATGCATGATAAAACCAATAAATAGCAACCTAACAGATAATAGCCCCTCAAATTTAATACTATCTAATTAGTCATCCTTCATCTCCTTCCATGTAACACAAACCTCACATGTGGTGATGTGGGTTTTCTATTGACATGCTTCCGATAAGATAAGGTTTCAAGCAATTTTCAACCGATAATATAGTTAAATCATATAAGCCCTATTTTTTTAGACTTACTTTCAATTAAGTTATTATTATTATTATTATTATTATTATTAGAAAAATGTGTTAAAAAAAACCGTTTTTAAAAAATTTAATTTTACAAAAAAAACCTTGTTATTGTTAATTTCAATTCAGTTTAAAAGAAGGGACTATAATAACGTGCTAGATGCAAACTATACAATTGATCTCAACATGATCAAAAGTGAGCTATCCATGTATTTCAAACATGGTGGTGCTGTCATATCAAACATCAAATACTCTACCTTATTGAAGACTCCTTTCATTTTTTTTATTGTTACATTTTATTTAAATAATTGTTTTTCTCTATTTATTATATTCTTTATATTTTCCTTATTTAGAGTATTTGGCCTACCAAGAAGTAATAATATTTTCTTCACTTTTTCCACCAAAAAATACTCTTTTTAACCTTTTCCTCTTATTTACATTAAAGGGTCAAAAAGTTTAAAAGTGACATTGCCTAAAATCTCGTGTAAAACACAATGTAGCATTAAAAGACAAAGAGAGTATAAGCATTTATTACATACTTCCTCTGTTCTGATTGAGTTGCAACATGGGAAAGGCACAATAGTTTAGCTGATGAGACAGAGTAAGAGAGAGAAATATGCGATCCATGAGATAAGAAAAGAAATAGAGAGAAAGAATATCCCAAAAAAGGTAATTTACAAGTAAGTTGAAACAATCCAAAATAACAAGTATTACAAATAGATAAGAGCGTATAAAATATTTCCTAAAATTGTTGGAATTTGTTAGTAGCTACTCTGACCGATAAATCTAAAATACGGTTATATAATAATTTTTATCAACCACATATAACTTCAAAATACCAAGCCAAACCTTAAGGTGCCTGAAATTAGCTGGCCATGATACCATGAATTACTAGGCCTTGGCTCAGGAGTCAGGACGGTTTTATTACCACAATCAAATGGAAAAAAAAAAAAAAAAACAAATAAAAAGGTTTTGCTGATCCTTTTCTTTCTCCTATTGATTAAAAGAAATATCTCAATAAGATGACAGAGATAAAGTTTACTGACCAAAAAACTAAAGGTGTGATTCTTTAAAAAGAAAAATAAGAATAACATAACATAAAAGTTATAATAAGGTGGCCTACTAGGAAGCAGGAGCAGAAAACCCCTTTCACCAATAGTTAAGAGACTCAATTTGTATGCATGTTAGTATGCTTGCAAGCCCAAAAAGGAAAATTCACAAGCTTCTAAGTCTTGGATTGGACACTATCTACATCTTCTAGTCTGGCAATTGGCATAATGATCAGGAATCTTTGAATAATTTGAGAAGTTATTGGGTAAAGCTCTCTCTTTTCAGTCAACATTCAGGATTCCCTGTAAGGATAGGCTTGAATTGACAAAAGCAGCATAGCTCCATTGCATATTGTGCAATAATGATAAGAGTTCATAGGATTATTACATAATTATCTACACAAATTGAGTATTGAAGAAGTTGCTAAAGAGTTTATAGGATAGGAGGAATGCACTAATTATGAGGTTGCATTCTGTATTAGCATAATCATACCATTGTAACAGCCTAATTATCTTTAATCAAGCAATCTATTATCCTAACATAATGGGATGCAGCTTGAAAACCCACCATGCACACCCTTCAAAAGCATCTCCATGGATTTTGACGTTTCTTAGTCGATCAAATGTCTTAAACCAACGGATCGTCGAAAAAAGACTGTAGGGTCTCTGGGTGAGTGACCTTGTGTAAGGGTGAGGAAAGTTTTTCTTACCAGAGTTCACGAAAGAGGGTCCCAAAAAAGAATTGTAACTAATACTCACTCTGTATTTTTTTATCTTTCCTACTTTGACTTTGCACGTTTGCCAATGCACTTGTTCTACATTAAATATCTTTCACTACATATAAGTAAAAAATTATAATAATCGAAATTAATAAAGTACTCATTGGGACGAATAAAACAAGACCCCACATGACTATATTTTTTCTTATATATTGAGAAAAAATCTAAGAAAATTTCTCTAATTGTGAATAGTGTCGAGATTCTAAGTGAGAAAGATAAAAAAAAAAATACAGAGGGAGTACCTGGTAACAATTTGACTAAAGACCGTTTATTACAGTTAAACGGTTATGCACAACAAGAACGTTAATTTGTAACTCTGATTTAATTAATTAATCACTAGGATTACAAATCGATACTTTTCCTATTAATTGCATCAAAAGGGTTCACCCAAAAATGAAGCATATAAAATGGAGATCATGAGAAGTAGCTAAAAACAGCAAAAAGAAATCATTGTTGAGATAGCATATCATACAAATCATTGTTGGGGTAGCAGGTCATATTTTTTGGTACACAGTACTTTTTATTTTTATTTTGAGTTAGTATATCTCGTGAAGCAAAACTAAACCAAATCAGGTGCAAAGGAAATGACTGATTTGACCTACACGAGGAAATGGTGTACTCCATATTTCTGCAGCATGTCTGTCTCTGTTTTCTTTGCCAGACTAACTCTGACCTGAGTCAAATCATAAACCCCAGGCCCCCCTCTCCTCTCTCTCTCTAGAAATGCACTATTTATGCATGTTGCCAAAGAGTTCCATACTTCCATACAAACATACAGTAGTTTACAAAAACATAGAACTTAAGAAAGAAAAGTGTGTTCTTTTTTATCAACAGCAAAGATAAGTCTGAAGTTTTCAGAATGCCACCTAATCTAAACCAATCTATAAACATGGAGGTTTATCAAAAAAAAATTGATCTTACTTTTTGTGCAGTTTTAATCTTCTTCTTGTTTGTTAAAATTTGACTTATTAATCTTGTGTTTGATCCTTCTTTCTGTCTACAGACTGTGGTTCTGAAGGTGAATGTGAACTGTCATGGTTGCCGTCTTAAAGTGAAGAAAATCTTGAAGAAGATTGAAGGTTTTCCTATGCACTATTGTTCGATTTTAGTTCACAGTTTTTACCACTGTTATGTTGATTTTTTATTATGATGAAATGCAAGTGGTGTTACTAGTTTTTTTTGATAGCACACTTTAACTGACATTTGTTACCTGAAAGCATGGGGGTAGCTCAGGTAATTAGAGATACTACCCGAAACCTTGAGGTCAAGAGAACGAGTCTCACCTCTCTATCAAGTGGTAGGGTTATCCTTTGTTTTAAAGGGAAGTGGTAATGTTAGCCTATATTAGGGAGAAGACATACAGAAGTCCCCTAGAAATTCAGTAAATACCAGTGTCACCTGATTCGCGGTAAGAGAATGGGGATGGCTTATAGGAACATCATTCACGAGCTACTTTTGACAAATTAGCTCAAAAGTATAGCACTCAGCACGTACCAATTTGCATGTTTTGGATCTCTGTTAGCAGGGGATTAGCGAACTAGGTAACACTGGTAAAGGGGCTCCACAATGTTTGCGCATATGTCTGAATGTTTAGTGCCATAAAAGATCAAAAAGCTCTTATAGAAACTAGATAGTTACTATATCATGATTTGTCACAGTATGTTTAGGTGCTTCCTGACTCAAAAGTTCTGTAACATTGTGTTCAAGACCTTCAAGTAATAATCTTACTATTTTGCTGATGCTATTTCAAAGAGTTTGGTGTTTACTCTTAATGTACATGTCTTTGTATCGGAACCAGGAGTTTACGCTGTAAACGTAGATGCAGAACAGCAGAGAGTGATAGTTAAAGGAATAGCAGACTCAGCAACAATAATCAAGAAGTTGGCGAGGTCAGGCAAACATGCAGAGCTGTGGTCTCCAAAGTCCCAGCATCCAGACTTGAATCAAGAGCAATTCTCTCAAGGCAAATCCAAGAAGAAGACACCAATTCATCATCAAAACAACAGCTCAAAAGGAGCAGTTTCAATAGACCAGTTGATGTACCCTAACCTACATGATGGAGGATCGTTGGGAAGCGACTGGGGCTTTGAAGGAGATCTAAATCAAGACATGGAGCTGGAGACAAGAGAGAGAGAAATTTTCAATATGAATCCCTTAAACAACAAGATGTATGGGGATGGAAACTATGAAAATGACATTGGTGCCATGATTTCCATGATGAACATGAATGGACATCATGATCATGACCAACGTCGTCATCATCATCATCATGGGTATGATGTGGGTGGTGGTTCTCTAGACTCGGGAAGAAGTCAGTTCCAGAGATTTCAGAACTATTCTGTAGGAGCACCAGGTTATGGATATCAGCAGCACCCATCACCCTTGATGGTCGAAAATCTCTTGGGCTCCCAGTATAACCAAAATCCTTATAATGCATGGCTCAGAACAAACCCTCAGAATGTGCATGCAATGCTGAATGATAATAACAGGATGCATAATGGATATATGCACATGTATCATCAGTACTAACCTAATTAACAATAGATAGTAAAGGCTGCCAGAGCCTAGATGGAGGTACTAGTAGTACTACTGAGGAGGGAACAAAAAGCCTCTTTTTCAAATTGATAAACAGATGAAGAGAAATCAGTGTAATGAACTGCTCAGAGTGCAGCAATCAGACTTATCACTTATGATAGGCTAATATAGTACTTATGTTTTATATTTGAGTATGTAGTACATAATGCCTGGATAATCCCAAGGTACCAACGTACTAAGTCATATAGACTATTGCAGCAAATGAAATAGCAGCTAGCAGAAACACAAGATTCAGCAACTTACTTGTTAGGACTTGGGAATATTATACTATGTTCTTTGAAGTGTTAATACTACCTTTATCATTTATCTCTCCCCCACCCCCAAAGAGGAAGGGTTAGCCAGTAACAGTTATAAGCCATGGTTGCCAATATTGACCAATAACACCACTAACAAAATCATTATTTTTGTAGATATTATTAAAGTAAGTATATTTTGAACACACATATTTTTGCACTATGAAAGTATTTGCTTTTGCGTAGTACTAAGGTTCTTGTGCTTCATCAATCCTACCCCAACGCCCCCCCCCCCCTCCAACCACACCGGCCCCACACCCACACAACATAAAGCAGTGACAGTAGTGTAGTCTTCAGAAGCCAAAACAGCATGTCCCAATTCCATTAAGCTAGCTGCGATACGGCTCAACCATAGCACATACTCCACACAACCGTAATAATGTTACAAATGATCATTGGCAAGTATGACTAGGTAAGGGAGACAAAAGTACACTACAAGTATTTCTAAGCTAACTGAATATTATTATAACAATTACCGCTTTTGATCTTTCCGCCGTCTAGACTGTGCCTTTTGCCATTTTTTCTTGAGGACAAGTTTGCTCTTTGGCTTTAATTTGATCTCTGGAGAGAACTTGTAGTTGGGATCCCTCATTTTTGCTTGAATGTCCTTGAAAAACTGCATGTTTAGTTGCTTTGGACCCCCCTGCCTAAGCTCAGCATACTCTGGCCCCGAAACAATATTTTCAAATGCACCAATGAGAATATCTAAGTCACTCATTACTTCCCAAACATTAGAGTACCTTCCATCTGGCCCTTTTTTCAACTTCTTTAGGGCATTTTCAACAGCAAGTTTCCGTGCTTTCTTTCCAGGGGACAACTCTTCTGGTTCATCTTCAGCTTTCAGTAGCTCTGAGAGAGTTCTATATTTAGGTGCCTCTTCAAACTCGAATAGCTTATCTATATACGTGTCACTCTTCTCATTCGGATAAGGTTCAGTAGGAATATCATCGTCATCATCTTCTTCACTGCCTGTCCAAAGATTCTTCTCCTCATCACTCCCTGACCATACACTCCAAAGCTCATCACTATCATCGGCATCTATACGATCTGAGTGGTCCTTCGCTTTCTGTTTGACTTTCCTAATTTCTTTCTCTAGAGGGCTTAATTTCTTCTCCGAATCACTCTCATCTTCACTACCCGTCCACAGGCTGTCCTCTTCATCTAGCTGCCTTGTCCATGCCTTCCTAAATTCTTTACTCCCTGGTGCTCCTTGACCAAAAAGATCATATTGCTTTCTATCACCTCGAGCATATGATCTAGCTGCTAAAATATATAGCCCATTCAAATTCAATTGTCTCCCAACATGTAGTAATATGAAAATAGCAGTACAGGTCTTTCTGTCTTTAGACGAAAAGCATATATAGGCATGCATACACATATACTAGTAACTAGTTGCTATTTTAACATCAATAGTTCTAAGTTCTAACCTATGCCCTCATGGCTCATGCTAAAATTTATCCACTATAATTTCTACTAATATGTAAAATGTTGTACTATATACTGCAATTCTCAAGTGTCATTTGAAATACGAAATGAGCAAAAAAATGTGCTTGGGATCATCTAGCTCTAGGTGCTCGCCGGAGTAAGATGGAGGTCTAAGTCTAACTATATAGATGTGGAATAGCCCAAACACTATACTTTCTTGTATTCAATCATTAACATGTAACACCAAAAATATAGAGAAGTCGAAAAGTTTGATTTAACAGAAAGCATATAACACACAGCACAAAGCAGTGATTGGGGACTTTCAACAAACACATAGACTGCAGCAAATACAACATCAAATGAAAATAATTTGAAAGCAAAGTTAACCTTGGAAATAGATTAATGTGGGGTGAGAAACTCCATATACAAATTGATGGGTATAAGTCGAAGTAGCATCAAATGATTCAGCTACAAATCTGAACCTGTGAAGAAGAAAGCAGAGCATAGTTAATTCAGCAGAAATTATCATTTTAGTAGAAGAATTCATTTGATCAAAATAACCCAGAAATTTAAAGAACCTTGGAAAGGTGGAGCTGAGAGAGGTGAGTGAATAAGGCAGAAATGAATAACGGGTATGTAGGAGACGCCATTGAAGTAGAGTTACCTTGAGGTGCAAAGCCATAATTGTTGGAAATTAGTGAGAATAGCCACGTAAAGAAAGGGTTAAAATACCGTTAAATGCAGCATAATAGAACTTCAAAGGACACATAAAACGCAACGCCAAGTTGAGGGAGGAATTACGGTTTACACATGTAGGACTATTGCCGATTTCTACTGGTCCACTACGTGTTTGGATCCTTCAGAGTTAATAACGGTAATAGTTTGAGCAATATTAATCATTGACTAAAAAATCAATGGCTCATATATTCTATTCTTAAAAACTATGCTATTTTTTTTCATCAAAATTCACCCCCTAATATTTCCCTCCCGCCTATATGAGCCATTGATTTTAAAAAATATATGGTTTAGATACAACTATAGCGGCAAAATTGACCCGTACCCGTTGACCCGATCCGAAATACCCGACCCGGAACCCGTTTTTCACCCGAAAATAACGACCCGAATATGACCCAAAACCCGAAATAACCCGACCCGAATTAAAAAAGACCTGAATATGCCCCGAACCCGTATCTACCCAAACCCGAATCTACCCGTCCCGAAAATGACTCGATAATGATGACACAACCCGAACCCGACCCGAAAAGTTGTCATATTAGTTACTTTTTAAACAAATTTAAGGAAAATATTATATTGAAATATTATACTTCCTCCGTTTTTTTTTAGATGTTACACTTTCTATTTTAGGAAGTTTTGAATTAGATGTTACACTTTTATTTTGGGTAATAAATTCTCTCTATCTCTCTCCTATCACATGCTCACATGGGACCCTTTTGTTTTTCATTCTCTCTATCTCTCTCCTCTCCAAAAATTACCTAGGAGTCCGTGATTTGAAAAGTGTAACATCTAATAAAAAACGGAGGAAGTATATAATTTAGCCACTGTCCATGAATTATTTAATCTACTTTCATTAGTTTTATATGTGTTTTATTTATTTGGAAGCTTGAAAACCCGATCTAAACCGACCCGTTCTAACCTGACCCGATATGACCCGAATTCTCATGGACCCGATAGTAACTCGTACCCGAACAAACCCGGCCTGAACCTGAACAAACCCGACCCGACCCGTTTTAACCCGACCCGTTTGACCCGTTTGCCACCTCTAGATACAACTAGAGATGTCAATGGATCTTGGACCCGTCCCAGATCCGTAGATCCAGATCTGTTTCGAAGGATCTGGATCTTATCATTTTGGACCCTTCGTGTCTGGGTCGAATCCGGATCCCACGCAAAAAAATACGGATATGGATCTAGATCTTATGGAGAGGATCCAGATCCGACACGCAGATCCGTTTTTTATAGTTTGAATATTTTAATTAGTAACTTAAGGCTACTGTTTATCTTATTCTCATAGAAGATTGAATATTTTAAATATTGGGATGTTGCTATATTGTAGTTTGGTGAATGTTATAATAATTATATCATTTAGTGATAACATATTGACAATTGTTTGTACAACTTTTTGGGAAAACAGTCAGATCCAGATCCAGATCTGTAGAACCGTGGATCTAGTGAATCCGGATCTGGGTATAGCCTTATGAGATCCGTAGGATTTGGTCCGGATCTGGATCTAGGCTCAAAAAGCAGTTCCGGATCTGGTACCACCAAGATCCGATCCAGATCCGGCCCGTTGCCAACCCTAGATACAACTCTACCTTGTAGAGTTTCACTAAAACTCCAGAGGATCCAAACTCGGTCTACTACTATAATATACACCGATGGTAGGAGATATTTTCTCGATGACATAAGAGGAGGTCGGAAGGAAACTTATATAGGGGTAAAAATGTCCAATTATTTTTTCTTTTGTTATACTTATCCTTTTTATTTGATTGGTGCAAATTCTTTTATGCAACGGACTGTGATATTTGTGTGATGATATAGAAGTTCTATCAATAATGTCTAAATACTTATAAGGTTTAAGAAGGTGTATCAATAACACCAGTAGTATTGTTGCATTATGATCTAAACGCGTAATGCATGACACATGAAATTTGACGCGAGTTATTGTATTAGTCATTTTATATGTATATAGTAAAATGATTGAGCATTAAGTAATCACATTAGTTGAGCTTCGTTAACTATAAGTCTATACTCTTGTTTTCAATATAGTGATGAAAGTAGAGATTTCAATAACTCCTTTGCAGAAGCAAGACTTATTTCATGGTTTTAGCGTAATATTGCAACGATGAAGAACAATAATATGTTTAGAAGGGTTTGGACGAGCAATAAGCTTGATTTTTATGGTTTTAGTTTGAGTATAATATATTATAAACATTTAATTTACTCTATTCCATTAAGCAAGTTAAAAGTCACATACTATAAATTGGTCATGGCAATCTCTTAACACTTTCATTCATGTGTGATTTATCCTGCTAGTTTAATATCAAATGCTACAATTTGATCTATATAAAACCAAAATTGCTAGTATGTTTACATGGCATCAGAGCTAGTGCGACAAGTCCATGAGTTCATTTCTCATCTAACTCTTATTTCTAAAGTGGAATATATAGCAATAGGTTTAAGGAGGCCATGTCGCATCACCTTCCAGGCTCCATGAGCTCCCATGTGGGGGAGCGTGATGAATATAAAACCAAATTTTGAGGTTCCATCAATGAGTGTAAGCTTTCAATCATGATTAGAGGGGGGCGAGAAAGAGAGTGAAAGGAGAGGATAATTTTTTTGGTAAGAAAAATTTCCCTTAGACTTCCATCGCACAAATTCACCTACCTAGATTTCCAACAAACCCCAAACACATTTACACGTAATAACTAGAGGTAAGCGTGGGTCGGGCCAGCACACGGCCCGGCCCGGCTTGGGCCCGGCCTAGCACGAGCCCACTCGAGTCCTGTTGTCCGCTACGAGGGCTGTGGGCTGTCGTAGTCAAGAAATTTTATCTCAAGCCCACCTAGATGGCCTTTGGGCTAAACACCCCTTTTATTTATGTTTAGCCTAAAACTGTCAAAAAAAAAAAACAAAACATAAAACACGAGCCAGGTCCGCAGGAGGCACGAGCTCGGCCTGGGGACAAAATATGAAAATTTCAAGTCCGGCACGCCACTAATGAGCCCGGCCCAATATTTCACCAAACCCGTGGACCGAGCTCGTGAACAGGCCCGGTTCATACCGAGATATAGTACTAAACTACTAACTAGTATTTTCCTTTAGCGGTTTAACCCCTCCATTAATTTTGAGTTTCTTTTGAATAAATTAATTAAGTTTTAGACAACGAGAGAAATAGAGAAAGCAAGAAACGCGTCAAAAATAAAAAAACACGGAGAATTGATCCGCGAAAAAAAAAAAAGAGAAGAAAGAAAGTCTGTAAGACTGTAACCCTAACCCTCGATTACAATCTGAAATTCTCTCACTAGATTCATTAATTCCAATTTTCCATTCATAAAATTGACGAATTATCACACAAAATTTCAGATTTTTCCAGCAACAATTTACATTCTTCGAATTCGAGGAGCAAAAGAGGAAAATTTCCGGCAAATTTAATATTTATCGACGAGCCGTAAACTTGATCGTCGAAAATTTTGAAGGTATGTTTAGAAATAATTTCAACTGAAGTTTAAGATTTACAATTTGTATCATACGCATATTTGAGCTAGAATTTAGAGTTTATTGTAATTTGTTCATTGATAAGCATAAGCTCAAAATATTGATATTTTTGGGGCTATAGTACAATGCAGGAAGCTGTTGTTCGTGCTGAAGAATCTAAGAAATCGGTAGAGGCGATGATGTCTCTTCGTCAAAGTAATTTGAAGCCTGAAAGGCCTGGTTAGTAAACTAGAATTTTATGGTGTCACATTTGCTACATATGAAATTGTTCATTTGTCAAATGAATTACTGCAAGTTATTTTTGTCGATGTACTAGGTGGTTATTGTTTTAGGAGAAGGCGAAAACTTATTGTGACTTTCGATTGTAGTGTGTTTGACACTTTGACTATGATTTCTTTGTTGGAGGGGGTAATCTGTTGCCTTTTTGATGATTAAGGTTTGGAAGTGTCTGTGTATCGAATTGATGAAACTTGAAAGTCACATTTGTACATCAAGGCTACTTTAGCTTTTTTTAGGGGTGTTGTTTGTGATCATTGATATTGTTCAATTCTGCTTTCAGATCCCGCTTTCTTGAGGACGCTGGATTCTAGCATAAAACGCAACACTGCGGTTATTAAAAAGCTTAAACAGATAAGTGAAGATCAAAGAGAAGGTTTGATAGATGAGTTGCGAGGTGTCAACCTAAGTAAGTTTGTGACTGAGGCAGTGGCAGCTATATGTGATGCCAAGCTGAAGACTTCTGATATACAGGCTGCTGTCCAGGTAGCATATTCCGTGCTTTGTGTATCTGACTATCTGTAGTTATTGACTTGTTGTTGGGTAACAGCTTGAAATTGGAGTGATATGGTCCTTTTTTCGGATATTGATCTTTTCATCACTTTGTATTATGTTTAATGAACGGTCTTTTTAGAGTAATTTTCAAATGAGTTAAGGAATGCATATTGCTTATCAGACCTACACAAAGTTTGCTTTCTCAATCTTCCATGTACACAACCAATAGGATTCACTTAGGGAAGATATCCTTTCTCGCAGTGCCTGTTCTATTACTTGATGGATATATGGTATATTCTATACACTCTTTGGCCTTACTGTTGAGTAAGTTGTGCCTGATATTTATTCCCATAGTTGAGCCTATAATTTGAAAGCTGGTTATGTGGTTCGACTCAGAAGAAAATATTGGTACTTCAGGGAGAAAGGATTTTACTAGTTTGAAGAGTGAAGTTGTTTAAAAATAACAACATGGTGGAAGAGTGAAGAATATCTTTTTTTTAGGGAGGAAATCCTCCATGTTAGGGAGAAATGATTTTCCTTATCATCGTCCATTATCAAGGTGGAAGAGTGAAGGTTGATAAGGAAGAAGAAAATTAGAGGGAGGGGTTTTAAAGCTGTTTTTTCCTGCGTTTTCTTTGCTTTGTGAGACCTAAAATGGTCAACTTTTGACAGATTTGCTCCTTGCTTCACCAAAGATACCCAGATTTTTCATCAAGCCTGAGCCAGGGTTTATCAAAAGTGTTCATTCCCGGGAAAGCAACAGAAGACTTAGAGACAGATAGAAACTTAAAGGCGATGAAGAAGCGTAGCTCTTTAAAGCTCCTTCTGGAATTGTACTTTGCTGGCGTCATAGAAGACAGCAGCATCTTTGTTAACATCATCAAAGATCTTACTAGTCTGGAACACCTAAAGGACCGAGATGCTACTCAGACTAATCTTTCACTGCTTGCTACATTTGCTCGGCAAGGAAGAGTGTTCACGGGGCTTCCACTATCTGGATCAGAAGCTAATGACGAGGTATATTTGTCTGTTGATCATCAGAATCATGAAACTGCTGCTCTCTAATCCTGGATATATTAGTTTGTTAGTTATCCTTATACATGGTGACACTTTAAGTAGGTTTGAATCTATTGAAATGCTTGCTTATCCTAGTGGAGTTAGTTTGTGCTCTTGGATTACTGGCCTATCAAGATTAGGAGTCTTGAAATTTAATAGAGCTATATCAACACCAAATCTATTATATCTGAATTCTGTCTATATTTATGCGTTTCCCCCTGCGTGCATATGCATAAAATACATGGGAATGGTTTATATTGGAATGTAGCTTGCATGCTTTACTTAGTCTACTTTCTAAGAAAATCTGACAAACATGAGCTGAGTGCCATGTAGGTGGCTCTGAAAGTATTCATTAGCTACAGACAGGAGCAGCTATTGCCATATATGTTTGTTTGTGGAAGTTTCATCAGTATTCATTAATTATTTTGTGAATCAGAAACGTGAGTGAACAAAGCAGTAACCGTGCTTAGGAGTTAGGATACAAATCCTTGGAATTGTTAAACCGTGACAGTGAATTGGATTCCCTTGCATTTTTTGTTGGTGTTCTCATCTCTTGTAAAAGACGCTGATTCACGGTTTCTTGTAGAACTACTCAACTCTTCGAAACCTTACACACAGACACACACAAGAGGTAGGATAACCACTGTAAATGTTCCTGATGTAGACATTGAAATTAGTGAAAGAATTTGCACTTGAATAGCTAAGTGGAACGAGCACTAGTCTGACAGTTTAATTTGTCCACCTCATATAGTTCTATCCAGGCGAGGCTTTGATTCTGTTAAAACTCAATATCAAATAGAAAATTACTCGAATTTCTGGCTAAGTGAACTACTTACATTATCTATGTAAAGAGCTGTAATTGGTTTTAAATTTTCTTCTGCATAAGATGGTTTTAGAATACCTGCAATCAACCTTTCAAGGTTAAAGTTAGATAAATAGAAAGAACCTTATTATCACTATGATGATGGTCGTAACTGTTTGAATTATTATAATGGCAATACTGTTTTAATTCCTTGGCAAGTTTCTGATCAATTATATGTTGCATTTTTCTGTACTCTTGTATCTCATTACAGTTCTTCAAGGGCCTTAATGTTACTGCTGAACAGAAGAAAATCTTCAAGAAGGCATTTCATGTGTATTATGATGCTGTTGCTGAAGTTCTGCATACTGAGCATACTGTAAGTTCTGATACCTTTGTTCTACCTCCGCTCCCTTCACTCCTCCCCTGTGAATATTCTCTTTTCCATTCTCCTTTCAGCTTCTCTTCATTGTGCTTTCCTTTCCCACTTTCTTTGGCTTAGGCTTCATCACAATTATTGTGATGTTAAACAATTTCCAGCTGAATTGTAGTATGCTGTTCTAACACAGCTTTCTTCTTAATTCCTTTTCGGATTGAGAAGCTGGTATACCACTATCACAGTATCATCCCTTGAAGCAGATATTATGCTCCCTCGATCCTGGATAGAAATTTTTAATCTAACCTTTTAAGTTGCAATGTGTGTGCAAAGAAAATGATGACAAATATAAGATGCCTTCTTTTTTTATTTGTTCTACTTCGACATTTTGGATTATTGCATGTTCCACTTCGAGCACAATTTTATTTTCAAGTATATATAAAAAAATTATTTTGTAGAATGTTATAGGATTTGTCTTAATGTATATTTGTAATTTCTTGTATTTTTTGTTAATTTTTTTGCTAATAGAGGATTTAAGATTTTATGGTTCAAAGCTGTGCATTGGCAAACATGATAAGTGAAAATGAAACCAGTCAAAGAAACAGAGGGAGTTCCATTTGGTTCCTTGACATTTTCACTTTGTATGTTCTTCTACTGGTGAAATGTTTAGATTCTTTATGTAGCTATTGTAATCTCTGCATATGGACGCCAGAACCAAATTAAAATATCTTACCGTTGGAAGATGTTCATCCGGTCTATCAGTTGTTGTACATATTATGCCCTTTAAACCTCTGCTTTTTTATTGATTAAACCCTTTTTATAGTCTCTTCGGCAGATGGAACATGAGAATGCAAAGATATTGAACGCTAAAGGGGAACTAAGTGATGATAATGCAACTTTATATGAGAAGTTGCGGAAATCTTATGACCATTTGTACCGGGGTGTCTCATCGTAAGTTTCTTGCAACTGTTCTTTTAAAATGACGTTCACACACACACACACACGCACACACACACACACACACATATATATATATAGGTTTAAGTTCATATGAGAACAATGGTGAGAACCACTTATTTTTCCTCATTTTACGAAGATTTTGATCATTTCACAACGTTTTTGCATTTCATGTTTCACTTATTTTATGTTTTTGCTCATTTAACATTTGTATGCTCATATATATATATATATATATATATATATATATATCGTTATTTCATTGAATAAATGAAGTAGTCTTCTTCAGATTAAACATTTGTTTTTTTCTCTTGTTAGTTTAGCTGAAGCCCTTGATATGCAACCCCCAGTGATGCCGGAGGATGGTCATACGACAAGGGTAACTAGTGGGGATGATTCTGCTTCTTCTGCGGCTGGAAAGGATTCTTCTGCTGTTGAAGCAGTGTGGGACGACGAAGATACAAGAACTTTTTACGAGTGTTTGCCTGATCTTAGGTTTGATTCTACATTATTATTTTTCTGTATAATTTGATAAGTTGGTATGAACGTTTTGTTTGGTGGGTTCCCATATTGTAAGGAACACTCTAAATGATGAAAGAGAAGAAAAGAGAGAAAATGTTCCTGCTTTGTGCTTAGAGGTGTTCTACTTTGGAAGATATTATCGGTGTTTATGTTGGTTTTTTTCTTTTTGGTATGTGTCTCCAGAGCATTTGTTCCTGCAGTTTTATTGGGTGAAGCTGATTCCAAGACCAGTGAGCAACATGCAAAGATGCCAGACCAATCACCTGTAAGGGAATCTCTTTTTTTTTTTTTTAAGTGTGACACATTCTTTTATGGCTAATATTATGATCAGAACCTTTTAGCAGTATAGTAGGTTGTGAATTGCCTCATTCTCGTGAGCTGAATGGGGACAGCCTGTTGTTAAGGGCTTTATATGGTAGTGTGGTTACTCATGGCCTGCTCTGTCTAATCACTGCACGTCAACTTATTGTTTAGTGGAGGGTGGAGATCAGTGTTTTTGCTGATTCTTCTTGTGTTTTGGCAACGCCGCAACACCCAAACTGTTATTCACCAACATTATGGTACCCTTAGTTTTCATGGTTAATTCCATAAATGGCATAGATGTTTGGCTAAGTACAGATGTGACTAGCTAATTTTTGTTCAAGTGATTGGTATCTGAATTCAAATTATTGATTGTATATCATCCACTAATTTTCAAAATGCTATGTTTTATACATTTTTAAAGTGTGGATTGGAATTCAAAGGTGAAGGAAGATGCTGTAATTACTTACATTCTGAAGCATAGATTGGGATCTAAAAGTGGAAGAACCATTTTGCTTTGGATTTCTGTAAAATGACATTCTGCTCTACTAACAAAAAAATGCAGCTATGCTCTCATAGTTTGATTTGGCTACTTACCCGATACATTTTGTCGAATCTGCTGGTTGAACTTGGTAATTTGAAATGGTAGAGGATAGTGATGATATTTAAGAAGAAAAATACATTTGAGAGTATAATTGCATTACCGTGGACATTGATTTTGATATGAGGTTTTGCTGACAAGATTGAAACAGATGTACTATTTCACTGCCTACCAGATGGCCCATAAGTGCAACTCTCAAGATACTTGTAAATGTGTCTGATATATGTATCTCTCTTCTTACTGGCCCCATCCGGGTACTTGATTTTTGGTCATCAGGATGCTGCCACAGAACTTGATCAGTTAAACTTAGCTACTGAAGATACTGTTGAGTCCTCTGCAGACTCTGGAGCTTTGCCGGATGGAAAAGTGACTGAGAAGGGGAAGGAAAAAGAAGGAAAAGGAAAAGATAAAGAGGAGAAAGAAAAGAATAAAGAAGTTGACAAAGAAAGAGGGAAAGAAAAAGATGCAGACAAGAAAGGAGATAAAGACAAGGAAAAACATAAAGGTCCTGATGGTACAAATTTGGAGACTTTGTTACAGAGGCTTCCAGGTTCCGTCAGTCGTGACCTTATTGATCAGTTAACTGTATGTAATTAGCCCTACCCAAGAATTGTTATTAGTTATTTTCTGTCCAACTTCTGGTCATATTGATATGCCCTCTTTGTAATATGGTTCATATGGATTTGCAGGTGGAATTTTGCTATTTGAACTCGAAGACTAATCGGAAAAAGCTCGTGAAGGCATTATTTAATGTCCCCAGAACTTCCCTAGAGTTGCTTCCATATTATTCTCGCATGGTTGCCACATTGTCTACTTGTATGAAGGATATCTCGTCAATGCTCCTTCAGATGTTGGAGGAGGAGTTCAATTTCTTGATAAACAAGAAGGTTGATTGTGAGATTCATATGCATATGATTGCTTCAAATATTGTGCTTTTTGCTTCCTATTTGTGAGTTTTGACATATTTTAAATTGATTTGTCTTTTCATCACTTGTTTCAGGATCAAATGAACATTGAAACAAAGATCAGGAATATCAGATTCATTGGGGAACTTTGTAAATTTAAGATTGCACCTGCTGGCCTTGCTTTTAGCTGCTTAAAGGTATTTTTTACAGTTCATGTGATGTTTCGGCTAGAGTTTGTTTAATATGTGATTGGTATCATTGAAGTTTATTATAGTTTTGTGCTCTTACTTTCATAGAGGTTGCATATTTTTATCATCTTGAAAATTTACCTTGCTTTTAACTGCAAAATTAGTGGCTCCATTAGTTAGTAATTCATTGCTTTCTAACACAAGTATATGAGTAAATTTGGTGTCCATAATCTTATGAGATGTAGTTGTTAGGGACTTAGGGCTGCTTTTTGAATTTTAGGTTATACAGTTCTGCTACTTTTTAGGTAGAAAAGCATCTGATTACTCCTGGATTGTGTCTTTCATATGATTGAAGGAGGCCAATTCAATATGGGGGTGAGACCTTGAGTAGAACCATTTAAGATCATATATCTTTTCCTTTTATTGGATTTATTGGTTTGGTGCATCAGGTGCAATAGTACATTACTTTATGTTATAGCTGTCTTTTCCTTTTATTAGCTTCGATATTGCATTAGTCATAATTTTTCTTGATATCTTTTGTACCTTAATATTCAGACAATCTCGTCACTAGTATGGTAATTGGTAAAGGTAATATATGTTCAGTCTTTGCATTCTTGTTCAATCCTATGAGCGGCTGCTAGGTACTCGTTTAACGAAGTGGAATCCTGAGCTCTTACTAACCTTGATGATCGGTATACAGTAGCTCTCAGATCCATTAATTTTATGTATCCAAGTATCTAATGTGAAAATAGGACTTGGGGGTTGGCTCAAGTGATGAGCTTTCCTATCATCCCTATTGAAGTCTAGGGTTCAATTTCTATCCCAAGCATTTGCTTGGGATTTAAAGGGGGTGGGAGTTTATGGTTGTAATGGGCTTCTGGGTGGGAGACCTGTGCGAGGACAACTTAGAGGATTTCTTCTTACCTATCAAAAAAAGTATCTGAAGTGAAAATTGAAATGTTTGTATATTTGCTAAAGTGTGGATCTTATTTCGGTTCCATGAGATTTCAGTCTTTTAAAGGGTGTTTTGTTCTCGTGATCTACAGTTCAGATGTAAGAGAGCCAGAAGGGACCGTTGAAGTACTTTTAGATGCCTTTCCATTTTAAGTGCACATTGGTGGGGGTGTCGTTACTGTCGTAGGTCATATGACTTCATCTTTTTACATCAGTGCTGTGCATGATAGATTTTTAGAACCACAGGGTTATTGATGTCATGTTTGAAAAGTCAGAGTATCCTGATTGAATGTAGATTATATGATGGACTTCTATTTGGAGTTTGGAGCTTATGCTGCATTCTGTTTTTACTTTTGAAGTAATGCCATTTATTGTCGATCCAGGCTTGTTTAGATGAATTCACCCATCATAACATTGATGTGGCTTGCAATCTTCTGGAGACATGTGGGCGGTTCTTATATCGTTCTCCTGAAACCACAATACGCATGGCTAACATGTTGGAGATACTTATGCGGCTGAAAAATGTGAAGAATTTGGATCCTCGTCATAGCACTCTTGTTGAAAATGCATATTATTTATGCAAACCCCCGGAAAGACCTGCCCGAATAACTAAAATTCGCCCTCCTATGCATCAGGTTTGATCTATTTTTGGTTTTATATTTTATTTCTGTTGTATTTTTCACCTTGGTAATGAAAACAATTTTTTTGTTGGTATCTGCAGTATATTAGAAAATTGCTGTTCTCAGATCTCGACAAGTCCTCGATTGAGCTGGTTCTTAGACAACTTCGGAAATTGCCATGGAGTGAATGCGAACCATATCTATTGAAATGCTTTTTGAAGGTTCATCGTGGAAAATATGGGCAAATTCATCTTATTGCATCACTGACTGCTGGACTCAGTCGCTACCATGATGATTTTGCTGTTGCTGTTGTTGATGAGGTAGGTATTTGTAAATTTGCAGGTTCTAGCATTCAGGATCTTCATAATCTCATAAAGTATTCTGCTTAGACTCAACCTTATCAACCGGTTCTACATATGCTAAATGTGGGAAGCAAGGGTATGAGGGAAAAACAACAAATAATTAGCTAGTCGATTGAGGTAAAAGCAACCCGAGTATGATGAGGCATTAGAAATATTCATTTAAAAGATTATATTTCTATTGTTTTTTTTCTTTTTCTGTTCTCCATTGGTTCTGCTATAATGAGATCCTGAGTCGTTTATTCCTGATTGTATAAGATGCTAATAGTGACTTATGTGTCTTGAATTGAGTAAAGCTAATTGTTTGGTGGAGCCACCTAATTCTTATCAGAATACCAAAGTCCATTTTTTCTTCCCGGGTCTCCCACTTCAATGTAATGTCATTTCATGTTTTTTTGTCAATCTAATGGGTAGTTTGGGATTAGCCACCGGAGTTTTTCCTTTGAGTTGCTAATTGTGGTTATCCTTTTTTCTGCCTCTATCCTGGGAAACAATCCATTGCTTTTCTTCTGGTGGCAATTTTTACTTTTGAGGGTTTGATCCAATAAAGAGTGGCTGCATACCTTTATATGGTGATGCGAGGCGAGGTATGCGTCATCCATGTGTCTTTTTGTGAGTTGCGTGATGATTGTTGCTTGGATTTCAGGTTTTGGAGGAAATCAGATTGGGACTAGAGTTGAATGACTACACCATGCAGCAACGACGCCTTGCACACATGCGTTTCTTAGGGGAGCTATATAACTACGAACATGTGGACTCATCTGTTATCTTTGAGACACTATACTTGATTCTTGTTTTTGGCCATGGTACAGCTGAGGTATTAACTTCTCCATTAGCCTATTTTTTCTAGAAGATGAAGCGTTGTTTATATAATATGCTTTTCAATCTTCTGGTAACGTGTCATAGGAAACAAGAAGTTTGCTGATAGTGACAAGTCTGTGATTATAGTTTGTGTGGCTGTACAAGGTGTTTTATCTCGCAATTCTTGTAGTTAATGTTAGGTCTGTGAGCCTTTGTGCGGCGGTTTTTTCCATGTTGACTTAACGCCACATTATCAAGTTCTGATCAGTCTTTCGACACATCAGAGAGTATCAGACTGAATTACCAAAATCACTCACCATCTATTCTTATGGAAGTTCACAAGGTTATCAGAAGATGAATGTCATATGGCTGAGATGTTCGAAATTCAGGGGATGTTTTTGGTAGTTTTTAATGTTAGCACCTTAATTTTTAATCTGCCAAAACGTCCTACATGTAGTACCATAGGCTTGTAGTATGTCCAGTGCATTTTAGAAATGGAGTATTTCTAATGAGTTCTTTTTTCTTCTCATCAGCAAGATTCCCTGGATCCTCCGGAAGATTGTTACCGCATCAGGATGGTAATAACTCTTCTAGAGACCTGTGGGCACTACTTTGATCGAGGCTCGTCCCGAAGGAAACTTGATCGTTTTTTGATACATTTCCAGAGGTATACACTAAGCAAGGGTGTACTACCACTTGATATTGAGTTTGACTTACAGGTATGTCTCTAATCACAGCCACATTTCGTTATCTGTACAAGGCTTTGCTTTGGTCGTTTTCTGTTGTTGATTTGGGAAGTATTTGATAATGTTAAGAAATGAGGTCCTGTACACATATTGATGGATATATTACTATATTAGATGGTATGGATGAGCAATTGATGTTGCTGATCTTTTTAGCCTTACTAAAGCCACTATTGTTTTCCATTTTTGGATCATGGACAGAGGAATTCGTATTTGCAATATAGGTCAACTTTTTTCTTTAGTTATATCTTTTTCGTTTTTGAATATATATTACGTATGGCAGGATATATTTGCTGATCTGCGACCCAATATGTCGCGATATAGCTCAATTGAGGAAGTGAATGCTGCCCTTGCGGAACTGGAGGAGCATGAAGGCAAGGTAAGTGGTGAAAGGCATCCTGAAATTGAGAAGCGCTCAAACAATATCAGTCGAAGCAATCTTGGTAATGGTCAACGTCTTGCAAATGGTGTTGATGAAAATGGTGGTGCGCATGAGGATACAACACGGGATAGTGAATCAGACTCGGGGAGTGGCTCAATTGGTGATGGGGGTCATGATGATGATGATGATATGGATGACGAGAATCATGACCCAGGGAGTGAGAGTGAGGATGATGATGATGATGAGGTGGGACCTGCTTCTGATGAAGATGGTGAATTTCGCGCCAGAAAGAAGGCATCTGCTCTGGATCCTATGGAAGAAGCTGAATTTGACCGGGAATTTAAGGCACTTATGCAGGAGAGCTTGGATTCCCGTAAATTGGAGCTGCGGTCCCGCCCAACACTTGATATGATGATACCAATGAGCATCTTGGAGGGTTCTTCCAAGGACCATCATGGAAGAGGGCTTGAAGGGGAAAGTGGTGAGGAAACATTGGATGAAGAGAATGGAGGAAACCGGGAGGTCCGTGTAAAAGTTCTTGTGAAGCGTGGGCACAAACAACAGACAAAGCAAATGTTCATTCCTCAAGATTGCTCTCTCGTTCGGAGCACGAAGCAGAAAGAAGCTGCTGAGCTTGAGGAGAAACAGGACATAAAGCGATTGGTTTTGGAGTACAATGACAGAGAAGAAGAAGAGCTTAGTGGGGTCGGTAACCAAATAATGGGTTGGACACAATCAGGAATAGGCCGAATACCTAGTCGCGGTAGCGCTTGGGATGGAAGTGGTGGGAGAGGTTCTGGCGCACGTCATCGGTACCACCATCATCCAGGTGGTGGGCACTATTATAGTAGAAGAAGATGAGAAACAATGAATGAAGCTCAGACTTGGATACAATACAGGTATTCTTAAAGACTTCATCATAG
Source organism: Beta vulgaris subsp. vulgaris (assembly GCF_026745355.1). Classification (NCBI taxonomy): domain Eukaryota; kingdom Viridiplantae; phylum Streptophyta; class Magnoliopsida; order Caryophyllales; family Amaranthaceae; genus Beta; species Beta vulgaris. The sequence continues at coordinate 52,007,138 of NC_079203.1, forward strand.
ATACGTGATACTGGAGTCCCAGGGTCAGCACATTACAGTGGAAGCTTGCACTTCAGATGATTCATGGCATATTTTCTGTAGATGCCGCAAAAAGAATACAGGATTGAGGAACATGGATTCGAATTATAGTGGAAGTCATCGACAAGCATAATATATGGTACAAATGGGCATGTGATTGAAGATAGTGTATGTGTGATAAGCTTGAGGGGCTTTCATGTAATGTCTGACAGTCTGAGGCGCAGAAATCGCATCCTGACAAGAAGCCATGTGTTGAGGTTGAAACTAACGTATATTCGTCTATACAAGAATTACTGCCAATGTAAATAGTTGGTGTCGCTTTTAAATATGTGCATGAGTTACCTTTCATGAGTTTTGTGGGGCAACGAGTAGCATGGTTCTTAAGTCCTCAAATATTGGTATTGATAATACTGATCACGGTAATGCTAATCGAGGAAACTTCCTTTTGTTCTCTCGAGCTTTAGTGAACACTAAAGGGAGTAATGACTAATGAGTAGGAGATCAGAGCTTTGGAAAATGGATGGAGTATTATTGGAGTATGTGTGTAAATTGGTTCGGCTGTATCAAATGTTTGTTACGAACTCAATTTGGATTGATACTATTGGGTTCTATCCAAGTTCTTTCTCAGTTAGTCAAATATGTATGTTTTCTTCTTTTAATAGTACATTAATATAAAAGGTCATGAGGACCATTTTGGCAGGTCTATTTAGGTTGACTACTGTTTAGTGTTTAGTCATGACCTTTTAAAGCAAAGTCGTCACAATTAGGACTGTGTCATCAACATTAATTAAATTATATTACATGTTTACGGCCCGTTTGGTAGTTGGTTATAAACGGTGGTAATTGGAATGAATTTGTGTGTAAATTTGTGAAGAATATCATTGTCCATTCCCATGGTAATGCTAATTTATCCTAAAGTGTCCACTTTCCTTCTTGAATTTTCATTCCCATCCAATACCATCTTGTAGGTGGTAATGAGTGGTAATGAAAATTGCTTCCTCTTGAAGACAAAAACACAAGTTTAAGGGTGAGATTGCTTGCCCATGGAGAAAAAAAGCCTCTTCATGGAGATTCTAAGGGTACTTACCTAATAAAATTACACTTAAAATTCATTCCTATTACCGCAATTTATTAACGACTACCAAACGGGCTGTTAGAGGTTTAGCTAAACTTTGTTATAGTTATAAGGTATTTTGGTGGGTGAAAAGAAAGTTAAATTATATTGGATTTCTTTATATGATTATGCATATTACTTGGAAATGAAGTTTAAATATAATATGAGGTTTTTTTATCTAACTTAAATTTTTAGCAAGTTTATATAGTGTCGTATCTACACTTGTTTGCATATATTTCTTTTTTAAGGTAAGATGAAGTCCCTTGCAAAAAAAGGAGGGGGGAATTGGGGATCCCTCCTTGCATGGGGTGAAATTTGATCCTGTAATCTCTGGATTCGGAGGTGATGCCAACACCACCAATCTATCACCTGCTGTTCACTTGTGTGCACTAGGAGTGTCCATTTCGGATATCTGATCCGTAATTTCGGATCGGAAAAAATGGTATGCGAATCCGATATGATAATTTTCAAATCGGATATCTGAAAACTAAAAAATTGAAATTTCCAAATGAAAAGTTCTTAAAATAAGTTTTGGGTCAGATCATTGGATATCCGTCCTTGCAAACGAATATTTCGGATCAGATATTCGAAAGATTTCCATGTTCCAAATACTTTAGGATACGCGAAAAATGAAAATTTTGGATTCGTAGCCATTCTGAAAATTTCCAGATGTCCGATCTGAAATGTCCGGAAAACAAAGTGAATTTGATATCCGGAAAACTAATCGGATCACATATTGGATATTTATGATCGCCCCTAGTGTGCACATATGACTAATTAGGGTGCGTTCTATTCAACTTATTGGCCCTAAATTTATTGGACCTTATCTGAACTGAACTTATTGAACCTGAACTGAACTTATTGAAACTTATTAAACCTGATTGGACCTGATTCAACTCATTGGACCTGATTGAACCTGATTAGAACTTATTGGACCTTATTGGAACTTATTTGCCTTATTTTAACTAACCCAAACATATACTCACACTTTCCTCCCAACAGCGCAATCTCCATTGAAGGGAAGCATCAACCTACTCGATCTTATCCTGCAACCTTCATCAAATCCAAGGTATGTTTTGCTCTTCAAATTTTTCTCTCAATGTTTAAGGGTTTTTGAAATTTAGGGCTCCTATTATACGTTTTTCCCAAAATCACAAATTAGGGTTCTTAATTTTACAGTAATTTCTCCTCTCCTCCTAATTTTACGATAATAGAAACAGAACATTAAAGAGTCAACTAGGGGTAAAAAAAAAGGTCAACGCCGGTAAATGGTAAATTTGGCCGAAAATTCATAAAGTGGTTCATGTTCACAATCGGAAGTATTTTATTAGGTCCTTTTTGACAAATTTTTTTATTAGGTCCTTTTTGACAAATTTTTTTTATTAGGTCCTTTTTGACAATTTTTTTTATTAGGTCATTCCGCACAAAACTTCTATTTTATTAGGTCAAAACCCTAGTATTTACCAACTCATAATAAGAGATACTTATAGTGGTAAGGAGAGCACCTTTCCAACCTCAAGGTTGGGGGTTCAAATACAATCCCCACTAGAGGCACTTTGAGGGTAGGGATTCCCCTTACCCTCCCCCCTTATCCTCAAGTGTCTGGCCCATTCAGACTCGAGCGGGTTCGGGCCACTTCTTCTTAGCAAAAAAATAAAAAGAAATAAAATTAATAATAGTCGAAATTATAATTTGCAAACCAAGAAAAGAAACTATTGCATTTATTTATGATCGAGAAAAGTAAAATTATGTGCATTTTTTATTCCTCTAATCTTAATTAAATAATTATGATTGTTATTTTAGGTCCAAAAAATAAGATAAAACAAAAGTATGCAAAGAGAGAAGTGGTAGAGTTGTAAAATCACAGAAGAAAACAAAAGGAACAAGAGGTCATAAGACTCTTTCTTTCTCTCTCTTTCTGAGCTTTCGCTGTGTTTGTGATTTGCACGACTGATCTCAAAATTTCAAGGAATTCTTCGCGAAAATCTATCGGCGATTCAAAGCACTTAGGTTCGATCACGAATTTTTATTCCTTCTTATGTAATTAGGGTTTTAATTTCGAATTAATTCGTATCTGGATATTCATTGTCGAGCTTTATACTTTCAATTAGGGTTCTGCTTCTCTCGATTTTATCTTCTGATTTCGCTTATCAATGGAATGTGTAGTAATTGTAAGGCTTCTGAGTTTATTTGATTATCCTGATTTGAACGAATTTGATGAATTCGCGAAGTTTAGATCAGAGATTTATAGCTCATCTACTGTATAATATACTGTAGGTATTGTTACATTATTGGTGAATTCAACTAGTAGATGTAATTGTACTAATGCATTTCGTAGACTGACGATGTAATTTTATGGTTATTTGGTTTTCTGTTGGGTTGGAAAATCGCTTTTGACCTTGTTAAGTTGACAACCTTTCTCTCAATAATGAATGCATTGGATGATTCAATAATTCAATCTGGCCCTTTGGGGACTTTCAGAAACCGTGGAATCGGTTACTGTATGTTGATGAGCTCTTGCTATGGGAGATCAAGTGGAACGGGCAATGTGGCTAACTAGATCTTCTTGTTGCTGATATATTAGTTGGAACTTAAATTAAGTTTGGCGTTGCTTTTGAGGCTGATTGAAGGATTTTACTGATTACATTAATTATTGATGCAGCAGTGAAGATGAAGAAGTATGGACATAAAATGCTGACAATTTTGGTTATCCTATCACAAGTATGCTCTGGGTTGGCGTTGGAAACTACAGGCCCTGCGTTTATGTGGTCTCCGCATATTAACATGTATGAATTACGTTTTACATAGACTAATGATCTACTAAATCTGAAAATTGGAATGTCTGAAATTCATTACCTGCTATGTTTCTGTGCCTTGCTGTAATCAAAAATAGATGGTTGTGTTTAGGTTCAGCATGTCCAGTTAGGTATCAAAGGAAAGAGAGTGTCTGTTTCTATTGGACCAACCAAATTTTGCTTGATATTTGAGTGCTATAAGTTTGGGAAATGTCTAAATATGGATGAGTATGGCATCCAACTGTTTTTGTTTTTTCCTTTGTTCTAAGTATATACTTCACTACAATTGCGAGCAAGATGAATTTTCTCAGTTGTTTGCTTTTGAACAATCGGACTCATTTCATTTGTGTTAACAGCATTTGAGTTTCAACAGTCTTTACTTAATGTATCAGTATCTTTCTGAATAATGATTATCAAATTAAACTTTGAGAAGAAAAAAGTAGTGATTTGCATTTCTGTTTGCAAAAAATTGTGTTTTTTGTACCTTATTCTGTGTTACATTAACATAGGGAGTTGGCTGATAAGGTGAACTATCAAACACTCTCCTCAAGAGACTTGGCAAGGTCTGTCATGTCCACAGGGGGATGGTCAAACATACTGGTATTTCCTTCTTTGCTACATGCACTTCACTGTTGTTTCTTTTTCCTCATGAATTCATCATGTATCTTTTTTCCGGAGTCTTTTGATCCTTATGTTAGTTTGTTGCTGCAGTGTGAGGGTAAAGAATCTCATCAACCTGTGGATATCGCCGTCGTGTTTGTTGGAAAAGAGGTATTGGGTTGATTTGAATTGCAGTGCTTCTGATAATTTTCTTGAAACCTGCCTGGCTGTATATTTATAAAACTGCTTCTATTTTTCTGAGGCAACCAATAGAACTAGAAGTGTTAAACTAGAACTTTGGCTGTTTAAAAGGGTTTGGTTTCTCTTCAAAAAAAAAAAAAAGGGGTTTGGTTTCTTGACTTTGGAGGTTGTGACTTTGTGACAATGACTTATTGCTGGATGGGACTTGTATATATTCCCTTCAAGAGTTAAGTCACTGAAAATGTTAAACACTCAGATTCTTGTACACGTCTAGAAAGCACTAGGAGTGTCTTGCATCAGAATTGATTTGTACGAAATCAGGTATGGTGATTTGCTGTCCAGAAATTATGGACGATTAAAGCTGAATGTAGACTATAGACCTGGAGAAACCAGAAGATTTGCAACATAAAAGTCACGAGACTTGACCAATAAGAAAACAGAGTCGAGGTATCTTTTGGGTTTCGGCAGATGGTGCTTCTCTTTCAAAGGGTGACTTGACTTGTTCCATTGTAGTGAGTCCAAATCTTGTTTGGGAATGCTGAAGCTTACATTTGGAGAGATTTCTCAGGTTCATGTCTTCTGTGTACTTAGTTGGGAATGAGAAGAAATGAGTAATGTAGCAGAATGAACAAGGATTGTGCGTTCATTAGGCATATTTTGGTTCTAGTACAAGCTATATAGCATCCTCCTTCCGCTCCTTGCACCCCAACCTCCAATAAAAAGGCAATTAAGTTGTAAATAGCTATTGTAATTTCATTTGTGTTTAAACACTGCTGATTATACTTTGCTTTCATCTGTAGTTGAAATCATCGGGTATAACTGGAAATAGTTTGGCAGATGCTTCACTTGTGGATTTACTTAAGGTAATATTGGTTTTGTAATACCAGCTGTTGTCATCATGTAAGATCCCCAAGTTGTGATGTTCTGTTTCTCATTATAATTTTTTTTTATCTTATAGGACTCCTTCACAAAGTCCAATTTCTCGATGGCATATCCTTATGTGTCAGCAAGGATAACTGAAGAGACCTTAGAAAATTCTTTGATACGAGAGTTCGAAGAATCTTGTGGGCGTAAATTTGGAGTTGGCAATATTATTGTCACGGAATCTTGCTTGATAGAGGATAAAGGATATTCAAAACTTGCAGACATGCAGGCAGTAGAGGTAGGCTTATCTTTCTCATCTGCTATATTGGTAAGTTTGCTTCAATCTTGTTATTTATTCCCAACTCAATAAATTTGCAGGAGTACGTGTCCTCATCAGTGGAGAAAGGTGTCAAGGAACAAACAGATTTGCTTGTGGTTTGCCGTGGAGGTTTCAGTTCGTTGCAAGAACTTGACCAGCCACGCTCTGAAGGTATATATATTAAGATGTTATTTTGTGATTTATCGTGACTTGCGAGCGTATAATTTCTTTTCCATCTGGAATATCTTAAGCATATCTACGTTACAGGAGCTTTTTTTTCGGAGCTGATAACTTCGTTGGACCTCTCTGGAGCAAAGTACTCGGTTCTGTATGTTTCTGATCCATATAACCCCATTCAGTATCGTCAAATGGGAAGGTTGCTTGCAGAAGGTCATGGAAATGCTTCTCTGAATTCTACTGTGTTCTGTGACGGCGTTTGCCAAATTAAGAAGACCCTTCTCGAGGCAGTTTTTGTTGTAAGTCTCTCTCTTCACCCTTTTTCATGATCCAGTGTGTTCCTTGCTCTTGTTCCACGTTTATAATTTACCACTTAGGACTTTCATATTTTCAATCCAAACACCGACTACTAATAGAGATGCTTAAACATCCCTGGAACTTAAACATTGTCAAGTTTATAGAGAATTCTCTATAAGATAGCGCATTATTACCTCTCCTTAATCTATTAAGCTCATTTATCTTGGAAAAATAAATATCATCATTAACTTGAAATATATCTATCGAGCATCATTATCTAATGATACTACTACTGTTTCATCAGGAGAAACTAAATCTAAAAGCTGGAGAGTTTACTTTGGCCATAATTATGAAGATTCAGTTGACTTGCTTCCTATGTCTGAATTACTGTTTGCTGATTCTTTTTCCTTTTAATTTTCAGGCTATAGTCCTGCTTATAATATTAATCTCGGGACTCTGCTGTATGATGGGCATAGATACTCCTACAAGATTCGAGGCTCCTCAAGAGTCTTAATAGTCGTGTTTGCATGAACGACCTCCTTTTGTAGCATAGCAGCATTCATTGTAGGGTGTTTGATTCCCAGGGTGTTCAAAGACTGTTAAACAAAGAGGAAGATCAGCGTTGCGAGCTGAAAGTTGAAACTGTGTATTTATATCTATGGCCACAGAGGGAGAGATGGCCTTTGTAAAATTTATTTTGTCCGCTTATTGGCATTATCTTGCATTTGCTGTTCATTGATGTATTTCCTTTATTTTGTTACTATACTGGGATTTCTTAAATAAAGCCTTAGCAAGTCAATAAATAAAGTGGGTTCTTCTTTGGAAAATTATACTTCAGTTTGGATTTTATAATGTACAAGTATCTATAAGCAGAAGTGCAGCCGAAGATGAAGAGATTTGACTGTTGCAGATCAAGTAAAGAGGGGCTTGAGATGGGACATAAAAGAGGAGATAGATAGGGTTGGTAGATAGTATAAAGCATTTACAATCAATAATTAGATCATCAACAGTTATAATTACTAATTACAAATTCAATACAGTTGATGTGACTATATGAGAGCCTCTCTTCCATTTTGTGGTGGAATTTTTCCTCCACGAACAAGTCACAACTAGGGTTGCTTATCGGTCGAGTCGAGTTCAAAATGTGGTCTGCTTAACTTGTGTTCGTTTAAGCTTATTTGAGCTCGAGCCAAGCTTGAAACTTAACGGCCGAACTTTGACCAAATTTGAATGAGTCGAGCTCGAACGGTTTACAAACAAACTTGATTCTTCATCACTCTTAGTTTTTACATGTTTTCTTTGTTTTTCCTTTTTTAATATTTGAGATTTATAGGTTTACTATTAACTTATTATTGTGTGAGATCTAGGTTAATGTATTTGTGTATATATATAAATAAATAATTTTTCTATATAAAAGTATAATCAAGCCTGTTCACGAGCTTCCAAGTCGAGTTTTGCCTAGCTCAGCTCGACTCGTTGAAGTCTCGAGCCGAGTATGAATCGGGCAGAGCCACCACGAGCCGATCTTCAACGTAGTCAATCCCGAACTATTCGCGAACATGGCAGGCTCATTAGTAATCCTAGTCACAACAATTCGAAAGCTGATAAGGATAAGGTTTTTGTTAATTCATAAATATTTTTTATCAGAGCAATTGTCGTACAAGTTGTTAAGGCATCTACTTTGATGAAAAATGTAAAGTCATAGAAAACAACTTACAACAATTTCCAGAACATAATATGTGCTTTAGTATTAAAATTTGATTGTGATTTTTGTAGTATTAAAATTCTACATATCTTTAATTTATTATAAATATTGCGGACTTCTCGTTTTATGTCAAATATTTATTTGTTTAATAAACTAAAGAAACTCACAAATTATTATAATAGGCGATCTAATTTTAACTTAAAATTAGACGAATCTATTTTTATAACAAGTCCATTTCATTTTACTCTAACCCAACACTATCCTGGTCATCCCTTCTCTTCTCCTTCCTTTGTTTTTTTTATTATCGAATTACAACCGATAATTTCAAAAAAATAACTCGATAGTTTTACCGAACGGATTAAACTAGTCATTAAATGGATTAAACTAGTCACTGAATGGATTAAAGAATGTCATTACTCAATAAATTAAACTGGTCACGAAATAAATTAACATGATCCCTAACCCTAAGTAGATTAAAATAATCAATATATTAAAAAAGTAGACATATTTACTCTTAATATTAAACTTGAGCCGTTAAAATTAGGCGGTCGGAATAAATTAGGCAGTCTGGATGGCTACTCTGGGGAACGTTTACCTAAATTTCTTGCCACATTATGGACTATCTGGCAATGTCGGAATAATTTTGTTTTCAACAATATCATCCCTGATGGTGATATCCTGCACACCATGCTGCAACAAGTTCTGCACCAACATGTAACCTTTCTTGCCAGACCTTTCACATGTTCTAAGACTCTGGCAGAAGGTCCAGGGCCACCGGGATTCCTCATGGCGCATTTTGGGTCTTCTTTTTCCGGAGTTCCTCAACTACATATCCAAGTAGATGGGTCTTGGACTAATAATTCTCCTTTAGCAGGTATAGCCTGGGTGGCTCAGACTGTTCATAATCAGACTCAGGAAGGGCAAGGCATTTGCATCCATGCTGATTCTGCACTGCTTGCGGAAGCTATGGCTTGTTTGGAGGCCTTAGTTTGGGCGCATGGCAAGGGCTATCAACGAGTTGCAGTTCATACCGATTCTGAGGTTGTTGTCCAAAGCTTACGTACTCCACGGACACAGCCAATAGCTATTACATGGACACTCAGTGACATTCGTTTAATTGGCCAGCAATTTCACTGGTGTCGGATCATGAAGGTCAATCGCTCGCATGTCCAGCTGGCACATGATCTGGCTATTCGGGCCAGACAGGGACAACTTCCAATTGTCCCCCTGTAATTGCTTTACTAGTTTTGCTCTCTTGTTTAACTTTTTGTACGTTTTCTTGATGTCCAAAAAAAAAAAAAAAAAAAAAAAAATTAGGCGGTCCTTACCAAAAACAACTCAAATATGTTATATAGAGGAAAGCAATAATTAGAAGGTGCACCCTCCGAATTCAACTCCGTAGAATTGCTGCGATTACAAGCAAAATTCGTCTCTCCACATACAGTCATATTCATCCACTCCAATTTTCTATCTAAAAAAAGTTCAATTTTGTATCTCCAGCATTAATTCAAGTTAATTTCGAGGAAAGAAATTGAAGGCTTTTTTTATTCGACGATTCCGAAGACTTTAAGGTTTGTTTAAGACTAATTTTACTATTGTAAGTTTCAAGATTTGATCTTTGTACTTAACCCATAAACATTTGAGTAAAAATTCAGAATTTTAATTCGCTAGTATGCTAAAATATTCCAGATTTTTGGAGGTTCAGTTTAAAGAAGTAATGGGTTATTAGGAGATGTATATATTGACATTTTACATACAAATTTGATAGTCTTACATACTTTTTAGCATAATGCCTAAAAAACTAAATACCCTATTTGTGTTATGTGATTGGCAGTTGAAGGTATGATATAAAGCTGGGAGATTTGTGTATGAGACATGGGTGATAAGTTAAGATCAAAAGAAAGGAAATTCACGGATGTTAGTTCTAACAATGGCGAGGCAGTATCGAAAATGCCCACCACATTGTTGGATAAAGCTAACAGGAATTTAGCAGGGATCTTTGCCTGTGCTCTTCTTGTTTTCGATGCCGTTTTCGTATTCATTATCATTGCTTATGTCCCATGTAAGTTTATATGAAATGTTGGTGGTAGTTGTTGTGTGATTTTGTGTTTGGTTTCTCTAAGAGATTTCAGTTTTTCTTTGTCAGATACAAAGATAGATTGGGATGCTTATATGTCACAGGTGTGTTATATTTTAAGCATTGGTATAATGTCAATTTTAAGGGACTTAGGTGGACTTTTGGGTTTCAATTGCTTGATTGACTTATATTGGCAAGCAGGTATCTATGTTTCTTAATGGAGAGAGAGATTATGGTAACATAGAGGGTGACACTGGGCCTCTTGTCTATCCAGCTGGGTTTCTATATGTATATTCAGCTATTCAGTATATTACTGGAGGACTAGTACATCCTGCTCAGGTTCTCATCTCTCTTTGTACTTTTAAGCTAATAATGTCGTGGATCGTGTGAGAAGTTGAGTCTTTAGTGGCAGTAAGGAAAGCCCATTTCTTTCATGATTTTCGGAAGGTATCATGCTCACAATGCCATAATTTAGTCATTTGCATGCTGAAAAAGTTGTTCTAAGAAATTGAATATTCAGTTCTTCTTCTGTACCACTATTCTGCTGACCTGTTTGGGTAAGTGGAGAATATATTGTAAGTATTGTAGGTTAGGTGTGCTAATGTACAACTGACACACATTGATTCTTTTTGTTGTTCTTGCAGATTTTATTTGGTGCTCTGTACATTATTAACCTCGCAATTGTGTTTTTCATCTATATCAAGACAGATGTGGTATGATTCCTCTTTATTTATAAACACTCACCTCTAATGCTTTGTCTTCTGTGTATCCTTGGTTTCGTGTTGGCCATTGAAGTGATAACGTGATATATACTCATAGGGAAGTTGACGAAGCAGTAAATTTATGTACTTTGAAGCTCAAGTACCTCACTTGATTTCAAATTACTTTCCGCTACTTGTTATTTTGCTCTGTGAAGTGGGGGCATGATTTTGCATTTATTTGATAGAAGTTTCTTCAGTTATGGTGGGAATGTCTCAAATTCTATAGCGCAGGGAAGAACCTAAGTTTAAGCAAGGGAGCAGGGTGACTTTGTCAAAGAGTGCATTAGATCTCTATTTTATTGTCTTTAACCATTCATGCTAGACTTGCTAATATGTTGGAGAAAATTGGAAGGGACTAGTTATGAGCTAAAAGCAATTATGTTAAGTGATTTCACTGGGTGATTTGGAATGGAATTTGTCGTCTCCTAAAAGAGGTATGGAGGTCTTGGCATGAGATATTTTCCTTTTAACAGTGCTTTCAAAATGAAGTGGCTTTGGAGGTTTGCTGACAAGGGTTCCCTAAGAAAGGTAGACTGCTTCCCTTGCTTTTTCTCCCGTAGAGAAAAAATGAGCATTGAGTTGAAGTAAAGGTAGAAAGTGTGGAAAGAGTATAGAAGTAGAGAGCTTGTGTGACTGGAGCCAATTGAAGTTTGCTTCTCATGTTCTTGGTGTTTATGACTCTTTGATGTTTAGGTTATTGTTTTAAGCTTATAGTGGGATTCAGGGTGAAAAAGTGGTTGAATAGCGTTAGTTTGTTGCAAAGATCTCTTCTTGAAACTTCAATCATGGATCTATATAGGATATCAAAGAAGCTATGGTGGATGAAGTGGTGTTGTGGAAGTTAAAGGGATATGTAACTTGGTTAAAATTGCCTTAAGAAAAATGTGTCTAACAAGGATGCTCCTATGCTTGGCTGTGCAATGCTGAAGGTGTCTTTCTGCATTATTTTTTCCATATATGCCAGAAAGAGTTGTAACTCCAAGTCTCTAACTTCCCTATGGAATATATGTTGGGGTCTGAAGCTCATACTGAAGTTTTCTGTTATTGGGCAGTTACATGAGAGAAGATTCTGGCAGAATTTGAGCTTTGAAGAAGAATCTTAGGTTTGCTAGTAAATATAGTCTTAAGAAGAGTCAATCTATCACCTCTTATTTCCAAGTGATATATGTGACACTTTGGAATTTTTTAGTTTCAACTTGTCAACTGAAAGATAGGTGGTAGCTTGGTAGAAAGCTTGGACGATAATGATAGTATTATTAATTATTTGATTACTACAGCTACTTGGTTAGTGTATGTGGAAGGGAGGGCCTTGACTACTTTATCTTCCTTTTTTTTGGGGGGTTGGGGGGGGGGGGTGGCAAAGGGGGATTCAACGCAAAGTTTTTCTGTATTAGATTTATAACGGCTCAAGTGTGAGGCTCTTGTATAATTGGAGCCAAGCACTTCATCATGAGCACCATTTGGCATTACTTGATTTGGTAGATAAACATGCTTGATTCTATAGGTAATGGGCTAGAGTATATAGAACTTGCTTTCGGTTTTAGCTGCCAAAAGAAGAAAGTCAAGGAACCTACTTCTCCTGATTATATGATTCTCATTCAATATTTTCTTGATTGACTTGCCTCAACTGGAACTCAGAAGCATACTGGGGCTCTGTGGTATGTTAATGGGTATGTCTATGGAATCTGAATTGACAGACTGAAATACCTTAGTGAATTGTGATCGGAGCGAAAAAATTTCAAAAGACAATATCAAAAAAAGAATTATGATTAAAGAAATGCTTAACACATCAAAATTTGGGGTTTTCAATGTACTACTGAAATGATATTTACGTCTGAGTAATGTGCTAACAAGCAGTTGATTGTGCAGTAATATACTGAAAATTTTCTCCTGCATGTTTATAGGCATATATCCTATATTATGAATAGAGGATGACTTTGAAAAAATTGAATTGCCTAGTTGATTTCAAGCTTCTTCATCTAGGAAGAAACTGCCTTCAATGCTTTATAGCTTAAGGATATATTTATTGGCAGCCTTGTTTAATCATTTGTATAATTGTATTGCTGAAGTTGCGGTCCAGTGGTCATAGGAGATATGTGAAGTTTGATAGCAGTTCAGTATATTTTTATAAAAGAGACATATTTATTTGGGAATTTGTAATGGGTGGTATTTATTTGTAATTTCTGAAGGCTTTTATATCAGGAGAATTTCTTGTATATCTGATTAGGTTGCTGTTGTCTGCACTATGCCCTGCCTGAATTTTATTTAATGTTTTTTAGTGTAAATTTTTTCATGCTCTTTTGCTTATTCATGTTGAAAAAAAACTTATTTGCTGAGGTATTGAAAGAGATCTTTTAAGTTAAGTCTGTGATATAAGTTTTGTGTGAGTCCTATCAATTGTGACCTATGGGAAATGTTTTTGGTGGAATTCTAAGCCGATATTGTGTGTACTGTTTGCAGCTTCCTTGGTGGGCTCTTAGCTTGCTTTGTTTGTCGAAGAGGGTGCATTCCATATTTGTACTTCGTCTATTCAATGACTGCATTGCTACAACACTTCTTCATGCTGCACTTGCAACTCTTCTTTGTCAGAAGTGGTGTTTGGGGTTGATAATTTTCAGGTACTTTTCAAACTTTGAGATCTGCTAATGTTGAGGCTCTGAGGATGTATATCTGAGATGATTACCATGTCCTTCCTATCTATGCAGCTTCGCTGTCTCAATAAAGATGAATGTGCTCCTGTATGCCCCTTCCTTACTACTAATTATGCTGAAGGTAGACACTGTTTTTATATTTATGTTTGCAATCCTTTGTAAGATTGTATGATACTAAAAAGTCAATAAACTTTTGCCACAGGCTATGGATATCAGTGGAACGATAGTAGCTCTTGGAGGAGCTGCAATAGTTCAGGTGCTTTCTCTTACCTAGAAACTAGACTTGTGTAGCACTGATTGATCTTGTGATCCAGATATTTCAGGATTATTTTACCAAATAGGAAAATTCCTGTAGCAGATATCCCCAATTTCATTCTTTGTTGATGCAAATGTAATTTCTCAACTGGTGATTCTTTATTGAAAATCTTGGTTGCTTAACCAACTCCTCTGTTGATGCAAATGTAATTTCTCAACTGGTGATTCTTACTCTATTGAAAATCTTGGTTGCTTAACCAACTCCTCTGTCCAAGAGGTTTGGTCAAGCTCATAATTTTCCTTTTCTTTGACCTGCACTGCGTTCAACCATTCAGACAAGCAATAGCTTTTATTCATTATAATGTGTTGCTACTGCTCAGAGTATTATATTGCTCCTGAGTAAACAATCTGTTCCAAGTGCATATGCTGAAAATATCTTCACCACTTCAAAAAAAACGAAGTCAACTCTGAGCTTGATTAAACTTCTGAGATCATTTTCTGTGCTGCTTTTGTCGTGTTTGTAAAAAGTATTTTGGATCTTAGGGGATCTTGATATTTGAGATGTGCTTATTTTTCTTTTGCTTTGGATGCTTAGGTAAGATGGCAAGTGCTGCAGCTGTGCCGAGTGCATTGATTCCGAATATTCATTGATCTCCATGCCATCTCGAATGATTCTGCAGATCCTGCTTGGTTTACCTTTCTTAGTAACATATCCAGTAGCCTACATATCGGGAGCCTTCAATCTTGGACGGGTTTTCATCCACTTTTGGTACATTATTTAACCTTTTTTTTGTGTTAAAATCCCACGGATCTTTGTTGCACAAATACACATTAGAAAGTCGTCGCACGCTACAAAATAGAGTATCATTTTTTTGGTCTAATTTGCCTTCTAAGTCCTAACCCAAGTTTTATCTGTCGTGTGATGTGAATTTTCTTTGGCTTCTTTTCAGGTCTGTTAACTTCAAATTTGTTCCAGAACCCATCTTTGTTTCAAAGAGATTTGCGGTATCATTGTTGATTATACATCTAGGACTCCTAGCTACTTTTGCTCACAAGAAGTGGTGCAAGTAAGTCTGTGTTACTCATACAGAAAAATGCATATAGTTTATATCCCATTGAATTCCTATGCGGCGCTAAATTGTTGAACTTTTATTGGTATGATTAATGGGAATCAGCATGTATAGTAGCTTGATTTTCTGTACTTGCTGGCTAGCTAGGTATCTATATGAGGGTAAGGGATAGCTCAGTGGTTAGAGCATCTCTCCCAGTTCCAAGAGGTCTTGGGGTTGATTCTCACCCTTGGCAAGTTGGGATCCCCTTTCCCAACTTGTCAAGGTTTCTCCGTACCCAAAAAGAAACAGGGTATTTATACGAGTGTAATACTTGATAAGTTACCACAAGATTTTGCTATAAACAGACAAACGGCTAAAGAAAGAGGGTTTTCCTCCCTCTTTCTCTCTCACTAGAATATGACCTATATCAATGAAAGTTTGCAAAGAACCAACACATGAAAGTCATGAGTCCTGAAAATCTTCTCCTGTCTTGCAGGCACGAGGGTGGACTTTTTAAAGTATTGCGTTCGGTATACATTTCTACTGTAAGTTGCTTCCCTCTTCAGCGACTTTATGCATATGGCTCCACCTCAAAAACACTGAATGAAGAACGTAAGTAATCCATGTAATTGGCCTTCTGTGGGACTGATAGGACGAGATAAATGTCACTATGCTTTTTGTCTTGTGAACTCCCTTTTGATCCTCCCTCCTTAAAATGCTAATAATCGGCATATTCTAATTTCAGATATTGTAACTACCATGTTTGTTGGAAACTTCATCGGTATTGTTTGTGCCCGTTCACTACATTATCAGTTCTACTCCTGGTAAGGTCTCGTGTTCTTTGAACGCTTAGTATATACTTCCTAGTTCCCGTGTTTCATATTAGTTGTAGCTCTTTGACTTTCACAGTCTCGGTATGATAAAAAATTTCTATTTTGACCTTCAAAAGTCAAAGTTTTGTGACTAATATAAAACAAATGAAGTATATATCCCCATATTACCGATATCATCTTATTATATGACATGATCTTTCACCATAGGTACTTCTTCAGCTTGCCGTATTTGTTGTGGAAGACGCCTTTCCCTACGTGGATGCGGTAATTTGCTTGTTTTTTTCTTCAGATTTGCTTGTTATTTCTTCAGATTTGCTTGTTAATGAGTTAAGCCAACATTAAATCTGCTTTCATTTGTGCCTTTTTCAGCATAGCATTATTTGTGGCAGTTGAATGTTGTTGGAACATTTATCCGTCAAACAACTACTCATCCGCTATACTTCTGTGCATCCACTTGATGATACTATGGGGACTCTGGATTGCCCCTCCCAAATACCCGTATATAGATGACAAATTGTCAGCTAAACAGAAGGAGAAATGAATCCATAATACATAAATAACCCATATTTAGACTTTGCTTCCTGATTTAGGTACCATTTTATGATGGTGCACTCTTAGATGTGGAGAAAAGAGTAACATTTAGACTATGCAGAATTGAAGTTCTTATCACATTACTTGTACTCTTAGGCATGAACTATGTAACATTATGGAGTAGGGCTTTCTTGTTCCTCTTTGTATGGATCTGCTGAAGTTGCAATAGGCAATTAGCAAATTGATCATTTTGTATACCCATTTGATACTTGTTTATAATAGTTGCAACATTGGTTAATCTGGAACTTAAATCTTGCAAACATCAACCTTATCTGTCACTAATTATATTTATACTTCCTCCGTTTCGCTTTTTATACCTCACGAATAGTACCCATTTGTTGCATTTAAAACGAAATAAAGGAAATATATACTTCCTCCGTTTTTTACTAGATGTTACACTTTTTAAATCACGGACTCCTAGGTAATTTTTGGAGAGGAGAGAGATAGAGAGAATGAAAAACAAAAGGGTCCCATGTGAACATGTGATAGAAGAGAGATAGAGAGAAGTTATTACCCAAAATAGAAAGTGTAACATCTAAAAAAAACGGAAGTATCAAAATTTACTCTATTATTTATTCAAGCCTATATCAGCAACATCAGCGAATATAGCATGGCACCATGGCCTATTGTTATATTGCTACTTATTTTTACCCTGGCTTTAGACGTTAGTCGCATTGCAAGTTGATGCTACATCTCGAACTTTCTTTAGGGGGAAAATGATACATTCATCTCATAGATGGCAAAATTTTGCTCAATCTCAATAACTTTCTTGTAGAAGGCCAATTTCGGACTTTTGTCGATCGAGTAGAACAGTGCTTTCAGCAGAAAAAAAATCCTGGGAAATCATTTTTACCAGTTGGGGTGGCCAAACACACACACTGTTGTTTGATCTATTTTCAGAACCCAGTGTAATATCTCACCTGGATGTATACTATCGGGTACATGAAGAAAAGAAGAATTCAATCACAAACAAATGCAAACAAATTAAAAATAATTCATACCAAAGATACACGCACCTTTCATAGGTGCAACATGAGCTATGTATTACAACTTACAAGCTTTTATTCCCTACGTAAAATTATTACATCTGAGACAAACATATTGTTGTATCATTGATCTAACTTTCATACATAAAGAAGTAAAGAACCATATGTACATATATGAGTCACCTCTAATATGAAAGTAATTCCACCAGAGGTTGGCAGGACTATAATTATCTAGACAGCTTCAACAATTGCAAATTTTACACCAAATTATCAAGCAAGTCGTACACTTGTAATAGCAGGAAATCAAATTTACTACTTTTTGCCATTAAAAAAAAGTGCAGCAATAAGGTTTTTAAGTGCACATGATTCAAAAAAGCCAAGCAAGTAAACAAAGAGTTTCACTTTCACTATTTATCTAACTGTTGGATACTGTATACTTCCTCTTTTTTTTTTCAGTTGCACCATTTGACAGTTAGGCACTATTCATCAACCAACTTTGACTATATTCTCTCACCATTATATAAGAAGAAACATAGTCAAGTGTGATATTATTAGATTCATCTCAGTGAAGTCTAAGAGGGAGGTTGGTTGGTTGGTTGGTTGGTTGACATAAAAATTCAAGGAAAGTAGAACTTCCTAGGAAGTAAGATAGAGTCAGGTTGTTTGGTTGACAAAAAATGTAGGAAGTTCTATTTCCCGCAAAATGGAGGATGTTACTTACCTAGGGGGATCAAGGTAAGTAGAACTTATCGTGATCAACCAAATAACTTTTACCACTTCCTAGGAAATACTCTTTCCTACATGCAACCAAACGAGCCCCAAGAATAGAGAGAAAAGGCATTTTAGTAACTTCAGTTGATGGGCCCCACAAAGTTTCCACTTTCTTGTTAAATCCTAACTGTTAGGTATCAAGATTTTTTCAAATTGATTGAGAATCACCCTAGAGAAACTAGCAAAAAGGGTTAAGTTTCTTTTTTATCAACTCCACACCACCCCAGACAGTTGATACTTGATAGGTCTTTTACAAAAACAAAGTGAACTTAATCCCTTGCTAAAAGAAACAGAACAGATTTGTTTGTTAACTGTGATAGACTTGCTTGAAAATTCAGCTAAAATTTAATAAAGCCAGAATTAATAATAATAAAAAAAAACACAAGAAAACACTAACCATAGATGTCTGCAGTTCTTTCTGCAACAGCGTTCATCCTTTAACCACTGAGCACAGACGTCTTTCAAAATGCCTAACTGCTTAAGTAATATCTGCATGATGAGAGGCTTCTTTACTCCGTACGCAAATTTCCAACTTGACGTAGCCACCGTTGTAAAGGTAACCAGGGATCACAAAATAATCCGCAGAAGGAGGCTCATTGAACTGTCCTGTGGCACAATGTGTGAAAGATTGAAATTTAAATGAGGTTGCATCTCGGCTTAATGCAAGATCATATGAAAACCTTCCATTGGAGAGGCTTGGATCAACGCATCTAACTGCTATTCTGTTTCCATGGCTCAGGATAAACAAATTTCCATCTGTCTCTTCCTGAAGAACAAGAAATTTATCATCCCTCTCCAGGAAAACAGGAAAGTTCGAATCGTAACGGAAGTGAATCACGGAATCTGCATGATCTTTACTCATGTGGGTTGAAAGGCTCCTAGATGGACCCCGGAAGAGGCAGCCAGGATAAGGGCATAAACATGGTGTGTAAATGCATGTCTCCTCGTGCTCGTGCTTTTTACAATAGTTAATAGTTTCCTTGCAACCGTACCTTAAATTACAGCATGATACTTGAGCTGATTCAATAACTTTCTCGATGGCTCGACAGCGATTGTAGCCAATTGTCCCACAACATGAGGGGCATGTGTTACCAAGGTTAGAGCAGCATGACGAGCATGCTATATGGCCGTTCTCACACTACACAAGCAGAAAATAATACTGTCAAAAAATTGAGAGCAACTACTTCATGCTAAGAACATTTTATACATGGCAGCAACATAAATCAATAAAAGAAGAAGCCCACAAGGATCTTCACCTAACAGGAAACATAAGTAAGATATTTTGGAAACCATGAAATGCTTGTGCCAAAACCTAGACCGAAAATGGTTAGCTACTACCAAGGCTAGGCTGAGCCTAAACCCCCAAGCTCCTGAGCTACAAATAGGGCAAGCCCAACCATTAGTAGACCCTAAACCACCAATCATTATGGATTGGGAAGTGAGGTGCCATCTATAGTAGAAGGCACCGGGTGATACCAGTCAAGTACCCAGACCCAGGCCTCAAACCAACTCGGCTAACAATTGATCAGTGGAAACAAGAAACTAATAGAAGCAAAATCACCTCATCAACTTTATACTATGTCATAGATCAAAATAAAATAGAGCTAGATATAAATTTCAAAAGAAAAAAAGAAGCATGAATACACTATTAGTCTATGATGCTCGGACGCATTTATGAGAATAAGCCTCCGCTATGGATCCAAGAGTCTGACATGGGAAATTTTGACTAAATTCAAGGACACAGCATATAACGTTTAAGTTTTAAGAGTGTAGACTATAATGTGAATAAGGTTTCGTGAGCTTTGACATTCAAAAGATATATGTTTGAGAATTTCACTAATGTTCTTATGAGTTTGAATAAGTAGATGTTTTGCTCAGAAGAAAATACTCGGTACACTAAATAAGATATAACTGCTTTTGACTATTTTTACAGATCCAAATTCTTGATTGTTTGCCTACTCCCTGCCCCCCTTCCCAGTTCCCACCTTTCGAGTCTGTCATTCTCTGCCCTCAACATTGCTAGTCCATTCCACCTTTTCATTCGGGAGCAAAAATTATGTCTCCTCCTTCAGCCATTGGTAAAAAATAGTAATTCCATCAGCTTCGTCTCACTCCACTACTGAAAGCCTAGAGTTCCACTCTCAACCTTCTCATTGCATCATGAGTGATGCCCCAGATTTCAGATGTATAATTATCTTTTAAAAAATAAACTCCACATCTGAATATTTTGGCTGTGTTGAGATAGTATACTCAGAATATAGAAGAGTCAAGAGTATTAAGCTCAGTAGAAGTTTCCAAAAGGAGACTTTAAGTTTCTTTTTTATTATTATTGAAAGAAGACTCCAAGAGGAGCCAAGAACTAACCATTTAGCTGCAAATCTGAAGCCCACAAAGACATAATAGAAAATTAAAAGGGGGGAAAATTCAAACTCCACAGTTTTCTTCCCAAGTACCCATTTCCCTGATGCGAAATGGGCAAAAGTGTTTGCCATCTTATTACCCTCCCTACCAACAAAAGACCAAAAAATAGAATTAAAAGTACTAATAAAAGCAAATATGTCCCTAATAATTAAGTGAAACAAACTAAAGCTTTTCTCTTTGCAGTTGATAGCCTCAATCACGTTGTAGCTATCGTTCCCCATAACCGGATACGTGAATATGCACTCAGCTGCGAGTTTCATCCCATGGCCTGAGCCTCAAGGCATTTAATATCCATGCACCAACGACTTGCCAGAAAGCACACGAGATGAAACAAAACCAAGCTCAAAAAAAGTTTCCAAAAGGGAAGTTAAGTTGCTTTTAGTTTAAAATGATCATAACTTGAGATCTATCAACATTAATACATGTCCGACACAAGTACGACGGGGTAGATGTGAGAGACTAAAGTAACAAGTATGAAATAAAACCCTGCAGAAACTAGTAGTTACAATACCATCGATTCACACTTTTGCACCTAAAATTAACCAAAGATTAGTGATCAATGATGTATCCTATCTCCATTTATGCAATTCTAATACAAGTATGGCCCAGACATATTGGGCTGTCTGAAGTACAGCAGTAAGAAATAAAACCCTGCAGAAACTAAAAGTTACATACCATCCCGGAGAACCACGCTAAACCAAGAAATTTCATGTTCAATAATGTATGAAAAAAAAAAAAAAACGCACACTTGGTCAATCCCAGTGATACTGGTCTAACTAAAAAAAGCTGTGTCTACAAGACTATGAAACTACAATGACATCACTTCACCGGTATAACCATCATGGCTAACTAGGCTACAAGAGAATAGAAAGGCGTCATTTCATGATATACTACTTCAATGGTTGTAGAACTCCTAAGCAAATACCCAACCTTCTCATAAATCACAATACAAAATCTAAGGTAATGACAGCAAAGAAGTACATAACCCAAGTGAAACGGGAGAAAGACGCAATCCAACATTCTGAATAATACAAAACATACCCTTTGTGATCTCCATCTAAATATATCCAAACTTCAACTATCCTAGGAAACAACCTTGCCTCAACAAACATGCCAACAAATCCATTGTGTTCCAACCAATAATAGGTTCCTGAAAGTGAAGCACCATACTGTAAACATTCCACCCACCTAAAAGACCACCGCAATCATCGACAGGACCACCACGAATCATATACAAATACGCCGTATACAACCACCACATGATACACCACCACAACTACCATGTCTACCAATACAGCATCATAGCTATCTCCAATGTTCCTGCCTCTCCAATCTACTAATTAACATCAAAAATGCTAATCTCAACATGTTTTCTAACAACCCATCAAAATCCAATACTCAAAACGCCCAATTTCCCCCTTTCCTTCTATTTAAAGATTAACGGTTTGTTTGGTAGAAAGAATTTGGAAGGAAAAGAAAGAAAGTGAAAGAAAATTTATTACTTTCCAATGTTTGGTTCATTAAAAAAAATTAAGTGAAAGGAAATGGGAGGAATTGGAAGGAAAGACCCCTTAATAAAATTTCACTTTCCTTTCCTCCCAAAAGCGGGGGAATTCAGAAGGATAGAGAAAATTTATACCAAACACGAGAAATTAAGGTTTTTTTTCCTTCCTCTTCCATTCTTTTCTTTTCTCTTCCTTTCCTTTCTCTTCGCTTTCTTTCCTTTACTAAAAATGAACCAAACCAACCGTAAGTAATGAAGATAAGAAACCCACAACATCTAAATTGCAAGTAATTTCTCTTAAATGTATCATTTCAGTTCTTAACAACATCAATACTAATCACATCAAACAAAATCAAAGAAAAACAAATTCATCAACAAAATCCATAATTTGCAAGATTTGAACTTTTGAAGAGTGACTACCTGAAAAACTGGGATAGTCAACGGAAGGAAGCAAATGGAACAATCTAGAACATCTGGGTCGGATAAAGTCACTGAAATGGCCCCACCTGAATTGGTGGGTCCCACCGGTAAATTTCCATAATCTTCATCTCCTGATGATTGTTGATGCTCTTCTTGATGATGATTATGAGTGGAAGAAGTTTGAGAGTAGGAAATTCTTCTTCTTTTTGGACTACGAATGCAGAAATCGTCGTCATCTTCTTCCTCATCTCTGAAGATTGAGAATTTCGCCATTTTTTGTTCGTTCTTGATGAAATTCCAGTTCCAAAATGTTATTCCTTTGCCGATAAAAATCAACTATGCGTAGGAAAATGGTGGTTGGAAAAGGTGGTTATGGTGGCACGTTCACCCTTTTTCTTTTCCTTTTTTGGTTCGAAATTTTTTATGGGAAGGATGTGATTGAGATTATCCTCAAAAATATTTGTTTTGTATAAATTTACAAAATTATTAAAAGTAGACCTAATCACTAAATAGAATAATAGATTAAACTAGTCATGGAGAGAAATTAACTTTGGCCTAATTCACTTTATAATACTGGACTTATCATTGTCTAATTTTAATTTAAAAGTAGACGGTCTTTTACAAGACAAACCCATAAATTTATTTATGTAGACGAATACATAGGAGTAATAAACTAGTATGATATTCTTATTCTAACTATTAACATCTCTTCTTTTTTTTTACAACATGAAATGCTCTATTAGGCCGAAAATTCCCACAAGTCAACTCGACACGGGATAACGATTTAAACATCTTCGGATTGACAAATCACAAAAGATAAAATGAATCTTTTCCCCCAAAATGATCTTAATGGAGATTATACCTAGGGGGTGTTTGGCAATTAGAGTTTTGGAGCAAAAAGAGAAGTTTGGACCACTTTTAGAGTTTTGACTAGTCAAAAACTCTAGAAGGGGTGTTTTGTAAAAGAGAGTTTTAGAGAGAGTTTTGGAATGAAAACTCTCAAAATGAAAAAGCTCATATTAGGAGCTTTTTCTTTAGAGGATTGGATAGAAATATGTTTAATGGCTTTTTTACCCCTAATACTGCACATGTATTAAAATGTCTATAAATGTCATTTTACACAAACAAATGGCAATAAGCTTTTAGTAATCAGTTAATTTTTACCAAACACATTTATAAATAAAAAGTTGTCAAATCAGCAGTCAAATCTGGTGAACAAAAAGTTAAAACTCTAATAGCAAACTCTAAACTCTAACAGCTAAACTCTAAACTCTATTAGCCAAACAGGGCCCTAAGGTTGGAAGATGCAATCTTTATCACTCGATCAAACTTAACATAATGTCAACTACTAAATAAGTAGATTAATCTATCATAAAAAATAAAATAGACTAATCTTGTTACTGGTAGTTTAGATGTTTAATGTTTGTCCTTTTAAAAATTTGATAAAATTATGCAAGATGATAATTTAACGTAGGCTTGACTCTGACGATAAAGGAGTCCATGATCTTAGATGAAATATAGGGTTATGTCATGAGGCCCAAGAGGTAAGATAAGTGGAAACTCTAGGGTTCTCCTAACTCTATAAATAGAGCTCTTCTATTCACTGACAAAGGAGGAGGAGGAGAGGAAATCAGACGCCAGAGCCAGCAAGGAGAAAAACATAAGGCACATTAAACATTAGAGATTGTAACCCCAAAAAACAAAATTAATAAAATATTATTTTGTTCACATCTTTTGACTCTCTATTTTGCAGACATCTAAAAGAGTGAATAAATGGTATGTTCAAGGGGTTTTGATTGGTAATGACTAATGAGAAGCAAATCATAGAAATGTCTAGCTTCTTTTTTTTTTTTTAATTTCTCTAGCTTCACTAAGAATAAAGGCAAGAGGGTTCTGTTGAGGAAATTTGTTGCAGATTGTAGGTCGATAGGTTTATGTTCTTTCTTGCTATGTTGTCCGCAGATTGATGACGCTACAGCAGACATGCTTGCCAACACACTATTTTATCATTAATTAGTTTTTAAGCCCGGATTATATCCCACGTACTTCTATTTTCATTTATTAATATTTTTATATAAAAGAGTGAAGACAGGGATGAAAAATTAGTTAGGAAAGCTAGAAAAGCGAAATCGGGGGAGAGAAGAAAGAAATGGAGGGGGAAAAAATCTAACAACAACAATTTAAGTTGGTGAGTGAGTTATAACAAGTTAAACCTTCTCATGAACTCACACCTTTCTTCATAGTTGAGAAATTAGTTTGCATCAACAAGGGCAATTTGAAAACCTGATACACAAGGACAATTTACACAAAGCTAATTTTTTGTGAAGAAAACCTAATACACCTGAATATGTAGTATCAGGTACATGAAGAAGAAAAGAATTCAATCATACAAAATACAAACAAATTAAAAAGAATTTGTCACAGCAACGATACACACCCCTTTCATAGGTGCAAGTGCAACTATGGACTGGGTATTACAAGCCTTTATGAGTTTATTCCCCAAGGTAAAATTATTACATCTGAGACAAAACATATTGTTACTTCATTGATCTATATTTCATACATTAAAACCATATGTACAGATGTATATGAGTCACCTCTAACTTGACAACATATGAAAGTGATTCCACCTAAGGTTGGACAGGACGATAATTGTCTTCACAGCTTCCACGATTGCCAAATTTCATACCAAATTATCAAGCAGGTCTTACCACTTGTGATAAGCAGGAAATCAAGTTCACAACTTTTTGCCAAAAAAAAAAAAAGTGCAGCATTAAGGTTCACATGATCCAGAAAACCAAACAAGTAGCTTAACTCTTAGGGAAACTAAGTTGCGCTATTTATCTAAAAGTTCTATAGTATACTTCATCTTCTTTTTACTGCACCACTTGATATTTGGGTACCATTCATCAACTAACTTTGACTATATTATAGTTCCATCATATAAGAAAGAACATATTATCTCACCATTTTATTAATTCATCTCAATACAAGCATTCAAACTATTAACATTGTTATAATCTTTACCTATTCACAATCAGAGATATTAATGTTAAAGAAACGTATTAGAGAACGTGAAAATTCAAATGTGCAACAAAAAAACAGATGAAGTATAAGAATAGAAAGAAAAAGCATTCTAGTAATTTCAGTTGATGGACGACCACAAAGTTTCCACTCTCTTGTTAGATATCAAGAGTGTTTCAAATTGATTGAGAAATTATCCGATATATTTGAGATCAGATCTGGCAAAGCTAATCCAATGTGAACGACCCACCCCAAGATGTGAATAAGGCTGAATGACCCGAGATGTGTGAATGACCCGTCCGAAGTAGCATGAACTTGACCCGACTTGATTGACCCGAATTATTCAATTATACCATTAACTATGATCCCCCATAACAAAATGAGCCAAATACTTATTATTTGGGCTATTTCTTATTTTATTTTTCTATTTCAAAATTATCTCCTACATATTATTTGTAATTATTGACAATAAATGTTATAATTTATTTTTCAATTAAAAATTTATTCAATTATTGAGTTAACTTTAAATAGACCCGACGCGGCGGGACAGACTTAAATCATACCATATCCAACCTAAACGACCTGTTTGCCACCTATATTTGACAATAACAAAAAAAAAAGGTAAAGTTTCTTTTTTTATTCCCACACACACCCCCCTCCCCAGAGACAGTTGACAGAACATACTTGATCAGATGCTTGTTAACTGTGACGGACGCTTGAATTCTAAAAAACCAAAATAAATAAGGTAACACAGGAAAACACTAACCGTAGCATGTGCAATATCTCTTTTTGCAATTGCGCTTCATCCTTCAACCACTGAGCACAGGCGTGATTTTAAACTGCCTAACTGCTTAAGTAATGTCTGCGTGATGACTGATGAGAGGCAGAGGCTTCTTTACTCCGTATGCAAATATCCAACTTGACGTAGCCACCGTACCTGTGGTAAGGGTAACCAGGGATCACCAAATAATCCACAGAAGGAGGATCATTGAACCTTTCTGTGGCACAATGTGTGAAAGATTGAAACTTGAATGAGGTGGCATCTCGGCTTAATACAAGATCATATGAAAACCTTCTTTTTGAGAGGCTTCGATCAACGCATCTAACTGCTATTCTGTTGCCATGGCTCAGAATAAACAAAATGCCATCTCTCTTTTCCTGAAGGACAAGAAATTTTTCATCCATCTCCAGGAAAACAGAAAACTTGGAATCGAAACGGAAGCGAATCACAGAATATGCATGATCTTCACTCATGTGGGTTGAAAGGCTCCTAGATGGACCCCGGAAGAGGCAGTCAGGATAAGGGCATGAACATGGTGTGTAAATGCATGTCTCCTCGTGTTCCTGCTTTTTACAATAGTTGATAGTTCCCCTGCAACCGTACCTTAAATTACAACTTGATACTTGAACTGATTCAATAACTTTCTCGATGGCTCGACAGCGATTGTAGCCTATTTTCCCACAACATGAGGGGCATGTGTTACCAAGGTTAGAGCGGCATGACGAGCATGCTATATGGCCATTCTCACACTACACAAACAGAAAATGATATTGTCAAAATCAAGAGCAACTCCTTCATACTAAAAACATTTTATCAATGACATCAAGATAAACCCAAAAAAAGCCCACAGGAGTCAACGATCTGTAACAGGAAACAATCTAAGCTATTTTGGAAACCTTGCAATGATTGTAAGTACTGGGCTCGGCTCGAGCTCGTTTCAAATTTCCCAGGCTCGGCTCGGCTCGGCTCGTGAGCTCGCCGAGCTTGGGAGAGCCGAGCTCGAGCTCGGCTCGTGATGGAAAATTTGGGGCTCGAGCTCGGCTCACGAGCTCGTTTAGGCTCGGCTCGAGCTCGTTTAAAATTTCCCAGGCTCGGCTCGGCTCGTGAGCTCGCCGAGCTTGGGAGAGCCGAGCTCGAGCTCGGCTCGTGATGGAAAATTTGGGGCTCGAGCTCGGCTCACGAGCTCGTTTAGGCTCGGCTCGCGAGCTCGTTTAGGCTCGACTAATGAGCTCGGCTTGGCTCGAAGTAGGTGAGCTTGTTCACTCACCCATCATATGCTTTTATAACTTGATTTCCCTCTTAACATTGCTAAAATTTGAATGTGGGACTCCATGTTTTGTTAAGAAAAAAAACTCATTATACCCTTGTTTTGTTTACATATGCTTTTATAACTTGGAATCCCTCCTAGCATTGTTAAAATTTCAATGTGGGACTCCATGTTTTGCTAAAGACCGAATAGCACTGGGTTCGGCTCGAGCTCGTTTAAAATTTCCCAGGCTCGGCTCGGCTCGGCTCGGCTCGTGAGCTCGCCGAGCTTGGGAGAGTCGAGCTCGAGCTTGGGAGAGCCGAGCTCGAGCTTGGGAGAGCCGAGCTCGAGCTCGGCTCGTGATGGAAATTTGGGGCTCGAGCTCATTTAGGCTCGGCTCGCGAGCTCGTTTAGGCTCGACTAATGAGCTCGGCTTGGCTCGAAGTAGGTGAGCTTGTTCACTCACCCATCATATGCTTTTATAACTTGATTTCCCTCTTAGCATTGCTAAGATTTCAATGTGGGACTCCATGGTTTGTTAAAGAAAAACAAACTCACTATCCCCATTTAAATATGGAACTCCATGTTTTGTATAAGATAAACAAACACGTTATTCTACATATGCTTATATAACTTGGAATCCCTCTTAGCATTGCTAAAATTTGAATGTGGGACTCCATGTTTTGTTAAGAAAAAAAACTCATTATGCCCTTGTTTATGTTTTGCTAAAGAAAAAATTATCAAATATTTTAAGTATTAAATAATCAACTAGTTAAAAATATACTCCTTCTGTTTTTTTTTTATCATTCCTACTTTGACTTTGCACGTTTGCCAATGCACGTTTTAAAACTTAAATATCTTTCATTATATATTAGTAAAAATTATAACGATTGAATTTTAATAAAGTACTAATTAAGACGAATCAAACAAGACCCCACATGACTATGTTTTTTCTTATAAATTGAGAACATTTGAGAAGATTCTCTTTATGCATGAATATTGTCAAGATTCTAAGTGAGAAAGATAAAAAAAAACAGAGGGAGTACTTCATTCCCTCTATGAAGAAAATAAAGTATAGTTTTTGTTTTCCAACCAAGGAGATACAAAATTAAACTTTAAGTTGAAGTAAGGAGTAGTAGCTATTTATAAAGAAAATAAGGTTGATCCTGGTTTTCTTAACCAATGTGGGACTTTAGTGCCTAGTGGATTAGAGGTGAAGTTGGATCAAAAATTAAAATATATAATTTGTAATCTAAATTAAAATATAAATTAGTATTAAATTTTTTTAATATAAAACATTTGTTTAATATAAGGATTTTTTGTCCCAAACTACCTTTAACTTTCAAGTTTTTGCGAGAAACTACCTTATAAAAAAATTGTTGTCCTAAACTACCTTACTTTACAATTTTGTTGTTGACAGCTACCTTATGCCGGTTTCCGGCGTTGACTTTTGTTTTTTCAGTTCAAAATTGTGGGAAAAACAAAATTACCCTTGTGGGAATTGAGGAGGGTGATTGTTTCAATTTTAGTTTAAGTAGAAGAGGAATTTAATGGTGGATTGGTGGTATAAAGTGTCACATAGATATGAGGGAGAGAGTGCGCGCACACCGGAAAATGAGGAAATTAGGGTGGGGAAAATTAAAAAAAGGGTTTGAAGAGGTCAAGTGATATAATGTGACAATGAAAAAGCGGAAAAAAACAAAAGTCAACGTCGGAAATCGGCCTAAGGTAGTTGTCAACAACAAAATGGTAAAAGTAAGGTAGTTTGGGACAACATTTTTTTTATAAGGTAGTTTCTCGCAAAAACATAAAAGTTAAAGGTAGTTTGGGACAAAAAACCCTTAATATAAATATTTTTTTAATATAAAATAATAAACGAGCTGCTCACGAGCTTTACGAGCCGAGCTTTGCCTATCTCGGCTCGGCTCGTTTAAGTCTCAAGCTCGAGCCGAGCTTCAACGAGCCGAGCTTTGACCGAGCCGAGCCCGAGCCGCTCGCGAGCTTGTCAGGCTCATTATCACCCCTTATTTGTGCCAAAACCTAGACCATAAAACTGGTTAGCTACAACCAAGGCTAGGCTGAGCCTAAAACCCCAACCTCCTGAGCTATAAATCAGGGCAATCCAACCATTGGTAAATCCCAAACCACCAATCATTACGGATTGAGAAGTGAGGTGCCATCTATAACAGAAGGCAACAGGTGATACCAATCAAGTGAACCAGGCCTCAAACCCGACAGAGCTAACAATTTGATCAGTGGAAACAAGAAATCCATAGAAGCAAAATCACTTCATCAACTTTATACTATGTCATAGTTCAAAACAAAATAGATTTAGATATAAATTTTAAAAGACAAAAAAGAAGTATGAATACTGTATCTTTGATACTCAGACTCGTTTATGAGAGTAAACCTACGCTATGTATCCAAGAGTCTGATATGGAGAATCTCGACTAAAATCAAGGACACAACATATAACGTTATTAAGAGTGTAGATTAGAATGTAAATAAGGTTTCGCGAGCTTTGACATTAAAAGATATATGTTTGAAAATTTCACTAATATTCTTATGAGTTTATATAAGTTGATTTTTTGCTCAAAAGAAAATACTCTGTATATAGTAACAAAAATAATTGTCAAGGAGAAAAGGAAATTGGTCCATCTTAAAATGATGAATATGGACTGAGAGGTACAATAAGATACTACCTCCGTTCTCTTTTAGTTGCAACGTTTGACAAATTGCACTATTCATGTTCTTTTATTTGACCACATTTATTGATTTATATGTTAAACAAAATATAGTCATGTGGGGTCTTGTTTGATTCGTTTCGATGTAAGCTTTCATAATATCAAATTTTTATAATTTTTACTTACATACAATTAGAGATAAAACGATTTGAAATTGTACATTGGCAAGCGTGAAAGTCAATATGTTGCAACTAAATAAAAACAGAGGTAGTATTAACTGCTTTTGACTATTTTACCAATCCAAATTCTTGATTGTTTTCCTACTTTACTATTCTCCTGCCCCCATTCCCAGTTCCCACCTTTCTAGTCTATCATTCTCTCCCCCTCAACGTTGGTAGAATGGAGGAGATGGGAGCAAAAATCCCGTCTCCTCTTTCAGCCATTGTTTAAATAAGTAATTGCATCAGCATCGTCTCACTTTGCTACTGGAAGCCTAAAGTTCCACTCTCAACTTCTCATTGCGTCATGAGTGATGTCCGGAATTTCAGACGTATAATTTCCAAAAATAAGGAAAGTTTGCAAAAAAAAAACCTTTTACGCGATCATTTTTACTAAAAAAAAACCTTATAAAAAAAATGATATAGTATAACCACATCTCCTAATTAATGGATGACTTAAAAAAGTCTCCTCTCTGGAAAACGGCGCTTTCTAGGGTTTGAGTTGCAGTGTTGAGGATCCGACAAAAAGTCTCGTTTTTGGAGTCTTTAATCCCCTGTGGGATCGATCGTCAGTCTCATGGCTGATGTTCTTGTCAAACAGTGTGCTAAGTTACGAATAACAGAAGATGAGGGAGATATTGTTTCATTGGACGATGTTACTGATGCTACGGAGGAGACGAATATTAACCTATCCATAGTCGGTAAGGTTTTAACAATAAGACCGTTTAATTTTGAGGCTATGAAGAATACCATGAACCAAGTGTGGGCTATATCGAAAGGTGCGTTATTTCGGCCGATCGAAAATGATTTATTCGTAGTTCAATTTGCGAATGTGCGGGATAAGAACAAGGTCCTGGCGGGGAGGCCATGGACTTTCGATCAAAACCTAATGTTACTGAATGAGATTGATGGTAGTGCACAACCATCAAACATCTCACTCACTCACTGTCCGTTCTGGGTGCGCCTTTACAATCTACCCATGGATAGTAGAACTGAAAGTAGAATTAGATTAATTGGTAGTGGCCTGGGGTGTGTGTTGGAGGTGGATTATGACGGTATTGGTTGGGACAAGTCAGCGAGGCTGAAGGTGCTGGTGGACGTAACAAAACCTCTTCGCCGTATTCAACAAATTCGTAGTAAGGAAGGTAATGTGATCGTTATAGAAATCAAGTATGAACGGCTACCCAATTTTTGCTACGTCTGTGGTAAGCTAGGACATATTGAAAGAGATTGCTTAAGTATAACGGAGGAGGAGCGGGATGGAGACAAACAATGGGGCTCGTGGTTACGAGCTTCACCGCGTCGAGGTCGTATTAAAATGGTTGAGGAAGTTAAGGCTTTTAAAAGCAGTGCTAGGCGCTTGAATTATTTGACTCCTACTCCAATATCACAAACTGACGCAAGGCTTGAAACTCAGGGGGATATCTCACCCCCCCTTTCTGATCCAATTGTAACGAGAACTTTAGAGCAGGATACTATTACTAGCAATGCTACCATTAACCAAGTTCAGCCAGGTATTATGGGCGAAAATATGGGAGTGAAGAGCACAAATGTGAGGGAGCTGGGCGAGGGTGTCTCAAAGTGTGCGAGGGAGTTAGATGGGCTGCCACCAAAGTGCGCGAGGGAGCTGGGCACTTTGGAGAATAGTTGTGATGCTCCAACAGTGACCCATGAAGAGGTTGTGACAGTAGATGTTCCTTTACCTATGTTATTCCATATAGGTACAGGGGGTAAAGGTGGACGAAAAACAAAAAAGTTGGTGAAGAAGATCTCCCCAGAACTGCCATGTCAAGTTATACAGGAGACTCATGGAACGAATGCTGGTAAAAGAAAAAATATGTGCTCCGAGAGTGAGTTGGATGGAGACGATATAAGAATGTTTGATACTGAGACACGGGAGAAAAAAACAAAATTGAGTAGTGACATTATTGATGGGAATAATTTTTCCTTGACAGTAGCGGAGGTTGGAATATCCCAACCCCGCGAAGGGCAATGAAAATATTAAGTTGGAACTGCCAAGGGCTTGGCAACCCTTGGACAGTTAATGCCCTCCGCGACTGGTGTTGGAGGGAACGGCCACACATTGTGTTTTTGATGGAAACTATGATTGATGCAGGGAAACTTGAAAGAATTCGAAATATTTGCGGGTTTGTTAAGGGGGTGTGTTTGAGTAGTAATGGTCGGTCAGGAGGTCTGGGGTTTTGGTGGCGTGATATAAATGTGAGTCCAAGCACGTTTTCCACCCACCACTTTGTAGCAGACATCTTGGATAACAATAATGTGCCTGTGTGGCGAGCAGTGGGCATTTACGGGTGGCCCGAAAGAGAGCATAAACACAAAACGTGGGAGATGATGGGTAGAATAAAAACCATGAGTGGGGTGCCGTGTATCATGTTCGGGGATTTCAATGAGATATTGTGCCAAGCCGAAAAGGAGGGAGGTGTTCCGAGAGGGGAACGAGAGATGGATGCATTTCGAAGAGCTGTTGATGATTGTCATCTATGTGATTTAGGGTACAAAGGCTGCCATTTCACGTGGAAGAGGGGAAATAATCCTGCTACACTCGTAAGGGAAAGGCTTGACCGTTTTCTTGCAGATGGTAGGTGGTGTGACATGTTTCCAAAAGTTACGGTCCGTCATTTGGCTCAGTACAGATCAGACCATGCGCCCATTCTTCTTTCAACGTGGAGTCCGCATGATCGGGGTCGGAACAAAAAGTTGTTTAGGTTCGAGGCTCTCTGGCTCTCGAAACCGGAATGTGCAAATGTCGTAGAGCAAGCGTGGACTAGCAGTGCGGGGGAGAACGTTGTGGAGCGTGTGGGTAACTGTGCTGAAAGTTTATCACACTGGGCAGCAGTGTCTTTTGGGAATATAAAAAAGAAGATAAAAGTTGCTGAAGAAAAGCTCAGAATGAACCAAACTCGTTATCCGGACGCAGCCATGCTGAAGCTTTGTTCGGACTTGTCGAATGAATTAGATGAACTCCACCGTCAAGAGGAGTCATATTGGTTTGCCAGGGCCAGAGCCAACGATCTCTGTGATGGTGACAAAAATACCACATTTTTTCACAAGAAGGCGAGCCAAAGAAGACATTATAACTCCATTGTTGGTTTGTTTGATGAGAATAATAGATGGATAGATAAGGAGGAGGATTTAGAAGAATTGGTGTCATCATATTTCAGCAACCTCTTTTCCACGGAAGGTCCCACAAATATTGAGCGAGCTATAGAGGGTTTGGAGACTAGAATTACAGATGACATGAATACAATGTTGAACACTGAGCCTACAAATGAAGAGATCAAAGAGGCGTTGTTTCAGATGCATCCTAATAAAGCCCCGGGTCCTGATGGTATGCATGCTTTGTTTTTTCAAAAATTTTGGCATATTGTAGGGAAGGATATAATTGTGTTTGTGAAAAATTGGTGGAGGGGTCGGGTGGGTTTAGAGGATGTTAATAAAACTTGTGTGGTGTTAATTCCTAAATGTGCAAACCCGAAACGTATGACGGAATTTAGACCTATAAGCTGCTGCAATGTATTGTATAAGATTATCTCAAAGACTATGGCTAATAAACTCAAACCATTGTTAGGTGATTTAATCTCTGAAAATCAAAGTGCTTTTGTCCCTAAGAGATTAATCACCGACAATGCGCTGATAGCTCTTGAGATTTTCCACGCTATGAAGCGGAGAGGTGAAGGAAAGGATGGATCGTTTGCTCTGAAATTGGATATGAAAAAAGCCTACGATAGAGTTGAATGGAGTTTTCTGGAGAAAGTGTTATATAAGTTGGGTTTCAGTGTGGATTGGGTGACGAAGATAATGTATTGCCTTGCTAGTGTATCTTTTACTTTCAAAATTAACGGAAAAGTTTCTGGTTCCGTTATCCCTTCAAGAGGTCTGCGTCAAGGTGATCCCATATCCCCCTATTTATTTCTCATTGTTGCTGATGCTTTTTCTGCCCTCCTTACTAAAGCAGCTCAGGAGAAACGCATTCATGGTGCGAAAATCTGTAATGGTGCCCCGCGAATTTCTCATCTCTTCTTTGCTGATGACAGTATTCTTTTTGCTAAAGCAACTGTTAGAGAATGCTCTGTGATAACTGATATAATCAGTCAATATGAAAGAGCATCTGGACAAAGTGTCAATCTTGATAAAACGGATGTTGTATTTAGTAAATGTGTGGATGCTAACCGAAGGCAAGAAATTGTAGCAACTTTAGGGGTCAAAGAAGTAGTGAAGCATGATAAGTATCTGGGACTACCTACTATTATAGGCCGGTCCAAGAAAGTGATCTTTGCATCGATTAAAGAGAGGATTTGGAAGAAAATTCAAGGGTGGAAAGAGAAGTTATTATCGAGACCAGGCAAAGAGGTCCTGCTGAAAGCTGTTGTGCAGGCGATACCGACTTACATGATGAGTGTCTTCAAAATCCCGGAAGGTCTAATTAATGAAATTCATGCGCTAATGGCCCGGTTTTGGTGGGGTTCAACTGATACCCAACGGAAGATGCACTGGAGTTCATGGTCTGAGTTATGTAAACCGAAAGTAATGGGTGGCATGGGTTTTCGCAATTTGCATGTGTTCAATCAAGCTCTTCTGGCGAAACAAATTTGGAGGCTTCATACAAACCCGACGTCCCTACTACATAAATTGTTGAAAGCTCGCTATTTTAAACACGACGCGGTGTTAAATGCAAGGCGAGGCTTCGACCCCAGCTACTCCTGGAGAAGTTTGTGGGGCGCGAAATCCCTTCTACTAGAAGGCCTTCAATGGCGAGTTGGCGATGGGACAAACATCAGTGTGTGGGAGGATGCGTGGGTTCCGGGGTGTCGGGCTGCACCAATACCACGCTCAATGGAGGCGAAGGAAAAGCTTGTTACTGTGGCAGATTGCATTGATCCACATGGAAGAATATGGCAGCAGCACCTAGTATCGCAATGTTTTTCGGACGAGGACAGTAAGTTAATTCTCAAAACTCCCCTATCTATATTTCCTTCTAATGATATTAGATATTGGGGAGGCACGAAAGATGGTGCTTACACGGTTAGATCAGGCTATTGGTTTGGCTTAATGGGTGACCGAATACTACCACAAAACTTGGATGATGTCTGGAAAATTGTTTGGAAGCTTGGAGGTCCCCCGAAACTATCCCACTTTGTTTGGCAGGCGTGTAAAGGGAACATGGCAGTGAAAGAGGTGTTGTTTAGACGACACATAGCGCAAGACGAACTATGTATGTGCTGCGGGGTTGAGGTGGAATCTATAAACCATGTGCTATTTGAATGTGAGGCTATGGGTGAAGTATGGGATAACTGTAAGCATGTAGCCATTGTGAGGGCTGCTCCTAATGCCTCGTTTGCATCCAAGCTAATGTGGTGGGTGAATGAGGTGAGTATGGAGGTGGTATGTGAAATTACAACCATGGCATGGGCAGTATGGTTCTGCCGCAACAAGCTAATATATGCGCAGGAAGTTCTAAACCCACAAGTGATGGCTACAACTTTTCTTCGCATGGTGGAAGAATATAAAACATACTCAAAGAATGTGTTCTCGCCAACAACTATAAATTCTGGGTCTGGGATTCTAGTTTCTACATGGACTCGTCCCCCTTTGGATGTTGTCAAAATTAATGTGGATGCCCACATTATGGAAGGCAGATATGTGAGTTTGGGGGTGGTGATCCGCGACTCCGCTGGTTCAGTGCTACTGATGGCTACTAAAAGAATGGTTGGGAGTGAGGAGTCTACTTTGGCCGAAGCTGAAGCAGCACGATTTGGTCTCCAAATGGCTCGAAGGATTGGGTATGACAAGGTTTGGTTAGAAAGTGATGCTCTAGCAGTGGTCCTCGCCTATCATCACAATGCTGCTGGTTTTTCTCCCCTCTATCTACTGTATGAAGACATTAGAGTCTTGTCTTTGTCTTTTTCTAGCTTTCGCTTTTCTCATATTAGAAGGGTCGGGAATTCTGTAGCCCATTTAGTGGCAAGATGGGATACTCACGGGAGTTCTGAACTTGTTTGTATGGCTCCATTTCCCCAAAGCATTTCTACTTTGGCGGAACTTGATTTGCAATGATAAACCCTATCTAACGTTTTCCCCTCAAAAAAAAAAAAAAACCTTATAAAATATTTTTTGCGAAAACAAACTAAAATTAAATTTTTTTTTCGAAAGCATAAATCAAAATTATTTTTGCAAGATGAAACCTAGCCACCACTATCAGCAAGCAGCAACCCCCAACCCTCCCTCCACCCCCTCAGGCGTCACCCGACTCAACCCCCCCTCGCCCCTACCCTCTCTCCTCTCCCTTCTTCCCTCCTTCACCCCTCCCCCCTCTCCTCTCCCTTCGTCCATTCCCCCAACCGTTGCGCCACCCAGAACGCCCCCCACCATTGTGCCACCCAGAAACAATGGTTTTCATTCTTCGGTTTTTTATAGTTTTTGTTTCATAGGGGATGGTAGTGGGGGGTTTCATGGTGTTATGATCATGTGATGGTGGTGGATTCAGATTTTTCGGATTGCGGAGGGGGGAGCTGCGGGAGGATGGGGTGGGCTGCTATGTGTGGGAGGGGATGGACGAAGGGAGAGGAGAGGGGGGAGGGTGATGAGGGAGGGAAGAAGCGAGGGGAGAGAGGGTAGGGGCGAAGGGGGGTTGGGGTTGCCGCTTGAGGGGTTGGAGGGAAGGGTTGGGGGATGCTGGTGGGGTTGGGGTGGGCTGCAGGTGGTGAGGGCTGGGCTAGGGGTGAAGTGGGGGTTGCAGCGGTGGGTGGGGGGCTGGGCGCCCAGTTAGTAGTGGTTGCTAAAGGTGGTCAACGCTGGAAATTTTATGGTCAACACGGGAAAATGATACTAGATTTATTTTCGAAAAAAAAATTTGATTTTGGTTTGTTTTCAAAAAAACGCTTTATAAGATTATTTTTTTTCGTAAAAATGAACTCTTAAAAGGTTTTTATTTTTTCAAATTTTCCAACTCCACATCTAAATATATTGGGTGTGTTGAGATAGTATCTCAAAGTATTTAAGAATATTAAGCTCACTAAAAGTTTCTAAAATGTGACTTCAAGTTTCTTTAATTTCTTTTATTGAGAGAAGACCCCATTAGGAGTCAAGAACAAACCATTTAATTGCAAAAAGGACTCTGAAATGAATCATTTCAGTTTTAACCAACATCAATACTGATCACGTCAACAAAATCCATAATTTGCAAGATTGAACTTATAAAGAACGAGTACCTGAAAAACAGGGATAGTCAACGGGAGGCAGCAAATGGAGCAATCTAGAACATCTGGGTCAGATAACGTCACTGAAATGGACCCACCAGGATTAGTGGTTCCCACCGTAAAATCTTCATGATGGTCGTCTCCTGATGGTTGTGGATGATGATCATTATGAATATTGGTGGGTCCCACCGTAGAATCTCCATAGTCGTCGTCTCTTGATGATGGTTGTTGATGATGATAATTGGTGAATCTCACCGTAAAATCATCATAATCGTCGTTTCCTGATAGTTGTTGATGATGATTATGAGTGGAAGAAGTTTGAGAGTTGGAAGTTCTTCGACTACTATTGATAATTATGAAAATAATCATTATCAGGATTATCATGAAGGGCAAGATGATGTCGTCCTCATAGTATTCTTCCTCATCACTCGAAATTGAGGAATTCGCCATTTTTTCCCCTCGCTTTATCAATTTACAAATTCCAAAATGTTCGAAAAAAGAAACCTATGCGTGGGAAAATGGAGGTCCGGCAAGGTGGTTATGGTGTCACGCTCAACTTTTTTTTTTAACTTTTTTTGGTTTCGAGATTTTAGGCTAAATCTCTACTCCTGTATGTGTTTCATTTTAATCTACTAGTGTTGCGATCATGTGGATAACAAATGAAGTAAAAATAAAATTAATTGGGTAAAAAACTGTTTTTATATTTTTCTTTCTCAAAAAACTAATGTTCAATTTAAATGTCTTACTTCCCCCTTTTTCATTCAAATGAAACAGTTAGTTATCTTCTTTTTTTCTCCTTTTATTCCTTTTTTTTATTATTTTTTGGTGTTCCCCATGTGTTGCCTTATATAATAGAGATATATTTACACTTTCCACACATGTTAACGCAAAATTTTGAGGACATATAATTTTAATTTCGTATTTGTAAAAATTATAAAAAATACATATTAATAAAATACATGTTATGATGAATCTAACAAATTCTCACATGACTATATTTTCATCCGCATATAAATCACAAATGATGGTCAAAGTGAAATTTGTGAATGTTGTAAAATATCAAAGCGTGTAGATTAAAATGAAATGGAGGGAGTATTATACTACCTCCGTTTCTTTTTAATTGTTACACTTTGACATTTTACACTATTCACAAATTGCACTTTGACCATCGTTTGTGATCTATACGTGAATAAAAATATATTCATGTGGGGTCTTGTTAGATTCGTCTTCGTATGTATTTTATTAATATGTACTTTTTATAATTTTTACAAATACAAAACTAGAGATATATATCGTCAGAGTTTTACATTGGCATGCGTGAAAAGTGTAAGTGTAACAATTAAAAAGAAACGGAGGTAGTATAAGACAACACATGGAGGACACCAAAAAATAGAAAAAGGAATAAAAGAAAAAAAAAATAGAGGATATCTAAACTCTTTCATTTGAATAAAAAAGGGAGGAAAATAGAACATTTAAACTGAACATCAGTTTTTTGTAAAAACAAAATGTAAGGATAATTTTTCTATCTAATTAATTTTATTTTCTACTTTATTTGTTATCACACGTTATCGCATGCATTGCGTACATATAAGACTAGTTAGCTTTAGTGGCAACAGCAAACATCACTACTTATTCAAAAATTATTAAAACAAACTGTCTAATCTATATTTTTTGGGTTGATGGCCCAAATTCTATTATTGGCCGAAGATTGGCAAATAAGTCACAAATTATAGTTTGCCGCCTAACTCAAGGATTGAGCTCATATAATTGCAATAATCATGAGTATTCATGATTTATCTAGAACACCTACAAGGCTATAATTGGCCAATATCATGAGTTGTAGACTAATCTCCAAATGGTTGCAACTAATGTTGGAAATTTCTACGGAACTCAAGACTTAGGGCCTGTTCGGCAAAAGTAGCTGTAAGAGTAGTTGTTGGCTGTTCGAGTAGCTGTTAGCTGTTCGAGTAGCTGTTAGCTGTGTGCTAGTAGCTGTCAGCTTTTAACTATGAAAGTAGCTGTTTAAAATATATGTGTTTGGTAAAAGTAGATGTAGAGATTGTCATTATAATATTAATTTCAATAACATAAATAATTATTGTACGATATTATGAACATGCACAATGCGTTACTTTCTTTTTATACTAGATAATTTTATTCAATGTTTATATTAAGATCAAAATGATTAAACTTTAGCTTATTCAATGTCAAGAAAGTTATACTTTATCCAGCCCAAGATCTAGATACATCAGAGAACAACATTATACAACTACTAATTACACATACAATCACCACAATATAGGTATCAAATTTAGCTTCTCAATACAACTAAACAAGTATAATAATTCATGGAATCCACTCTAGGTCTCTCACATGTTTTTAAAATGAAACTCATCATGTAACATGCCATAAAGTAGAAGGGTCCAAGATACTTAAGTCTAATGGTAAGCTAAAAATGCTAGGCATGCATTTCTCCTCATCTTTCGCCTATTTCTCTTCCCCTCCCTCTCAGTTCCTTTAGAGGCACCATTAACAACCTGCAACCACCATGTCATCTCCTTCTTTAATGGCTGAAACGGCTGCCTCAACCACCACCACAACCAGAACCTCCGCTGCCGACCTGTCGGGCTGCCGACCTGTCGGGCTGCCGTTGACGAATTTGAGAAGTTTTGAAGCAAACATGACCGCTTAAACACCTTCAGTTCATATTGGTGATGATGTTCGATTAAAAATAATTATTGCAAGAAAAATATGGATATTCCTCAACATTCATTGAACTGTGCTAGATTTCGATGGAGGCAGAGCAAGAATGAAGATGAGATTAGGAATTTTTTGTAATTTTTCAAAAAAAAAAAAAAAAAAAAAAAAAAAAAAAAGAGAACGCTACTTTTCCCCTTCCAACGCTATAAATTATGACGTTTGCCAAAAGCTATCTAAACACTACTTCAAACTCTAACCACTACTCCAAACTCTATCATGCCAAACACTCAATTAGTGTTTTGACTTAGTCAAAACACTAAAAGCTAGTGCAAAAGCTGTTGCCGAACAGGGCCTTAGTTGCCGACATTATTCACTACCATTCCCCGTACTATAAAAGGAGCTTGGGCAAATTTTGGAGACACAAAAAAACAAATCCAGGAAGTCACATACTACATTAGCCTTCCTAAATTCCCTCCTTGTATATTAATCCACCTATTTTATTAATCCACTATCCCTCTTTGTAATACTCTTTAGTGAGTTCCTACTATAGTGAGAGTTTCATTGTAATACTCACCCTCTTAATTGAGGTTCTTGTACTCTCTTATTTTCATATAGTGGATTGTACTCGTCGTCCGTGGGTTTTTTGCCGCTATTTGAGGATTTTTCCAACGTTAAATTGTGTGTCCATCTTTTACTACTTTTCTTGCCACATATTTTCTACTCTATTTATTTATCTCAACATCTACATTTTTAATTTGCTTCCGCTACGCACTCACAACCTTAACAATCTCTATTATATAAGCCAAGGGAGGAGGTCTGGTGTCCTCTTTTGAAGTGACTAAAATACCCTTAATGATCTAATTAATGGAATGAAAAAAATTACAAAAACAAATCATTTAAAAATTCTCATTCCAACTTGCCATTTAAAACAAGTTTAAAATGGTATATGCATCAAATACTTCAATCAAAAATTAAATGGACAAAACAATTATACCTTATAAAAAAAGATGGCATACATAACGTGCACATGAAAAGTCTGAATATTCACTACCTTTGATATTCTTTAGTTCAGTTAAACCAACTCATTATTTTTGTTTTTTCTGTTCAATATTCATTCACAAAAAATTAATGTTAACAATCACTCACAACCTTTTTATCTTTTTACATTAGCGAATTAATATATCTAAATTCATCTAACTGTTGAATTTTTCACATTTAAGTTTAATCATAAATAAAGTACGAATGGAGTATCTAATAGAATAACAAATTTTGAAATTAAGGCACGCATCGCGTGCATATGAAGGCTCTTTCTTAATAAAGTACGTCCTCCTTTGAAAATACAAAAATACCCTTAAGAAAAAAAATATTAGGAAAGAAAGAAGATAGAAGTTATTTCCATATTAAACAAGCTAAGATTAAAACAAATAATTACCTAATTAAGAAACAAGTAAAAAAAATGAATTTGATGAAAAGTTTTACACAAAAAATTATCAAGATCATTGATAAAATGAGAATCTTCAATTAAAAAATGCATGGTTTCCAAATATTGAATATAATAACATCACATTTTCACCGCATATTATTTTACAGAATATCAAACTTATACACTCATAAAATATTGCTTATTGCCTACTATTGACAATTTCTATCATATAAGGAATGGTAAGGGAGTGATAATAGTTATAAAACATTAACACTCTACCCTTTAAACATATTAAGTTCACTATAATTTTGTTTTAAAGAACACAGTAGTTCAAAATCTATGGTATTACATGTAAAAACATGTCAATTTTAAAATGATAATTTTATTCCACATTATGTTGCGCATAAAATTGTGATTAAGCATGAGTTAATGATATCATCTTTTTAAATACCTACGTGTGC
Organism: Beta vulgaris subsp. vulgaris; assembly: GCF_026745355.1. NCBI lineage: Eukaryota > Viridiplantae > Streptophyta > Magnoliopsida > Caryophyllales > Amaranthaceae > Beta > Beta vulgaris. The sequence goes on from NC_079203.1 coordinate 52,049,304, forward strand.
TCAAAATAAATGCTAAAACATATGCACGCACGCATCGCGTGCCAAAAATGCTAGTATTGTATAAGCCAGGGGGAGTTATGATGTCCTATTCAAAACGTTTTTTTTATCCTTAGCTAAATATATAACTGGATATTCAAATTTTCTATATATATCCTTTCCTAATTTAAAGACGGGGTGTCCCTAAAAAAAAAAACTAAAGATGGGGTCAAAATTCTAATGATAAATTAAACTAAATAAGAATTAATAATGTAACTTGACACAATGAGAAAAATGGTTATTGATTTTAAAAAAATTCAAATTTAATTTGACTATAAGACCTTACATATATATATTCATTACAATTTCTAAGCACGTTACATTAGTTTGTACAACAATAATTATAAATCACACTTCTAAAATTATATTTAGATGAAATGTATTAAGAACAGACTCAAACAATCGACGCACGCATTGCGTGCATAGAAGGATAATTTTAATATAAAAGTAGACATAGTCACTAAATGGATTAAACTAGTCACTGAAAGAAATTAACCTAGTCAATTCTCTTTTTAATATTGGACTTACCATTGCTTAATCTATACAAATATATTAAAAGGCGTGCATAAACAAGAAAATGTGCCACGTGGCGCTCTCCCTAGGGAGTTTTAGTTCATGTAATCCATGTACAATAAAAAATTTAGAAATTGCATAGTATAGGGTTTTGATCCAGAGACCTCAAGTACATATAAAATCTTAACCACTAAACTAAATTGTATTTAGTGTTATTATCATAAAGTATTATATTAATAAATGAAATTTTTTCTTACTCGGGGCATAGTCCGGGCCTAATAACTAGTTTTAATTTAAAAGTAGGCGATCTCTTACAAGACAAACTCCTACTTATTAGCTTGGGACTTGGGAGTACGGTGCATCATAAGTAACTAGTATTTGGATGCGAGCGTTGCATCGGGTTCATATTGTTTTTCGAACTTGATATGCATGTTTTTCCATACCCGTTAAAATATATTAAGAAAACTCAATATTTAAAAGGTATAAATATAATAATGTGAACACTTAAAGCATGATTAAATAAGTTGGTTGAGATTGTAATTGTGTCATGTACTCCTTCCGTTTCCTAAAGATCTTCCTTGTTACTGTTCTTACATATACCAAAAAGAATCCATTTGTATGGGGGTGTGGGGTGGGGAGAAATGATAAACATATAACTGATAGATGTTTGCAAACATCTATCAGGGATAAATCTGTCATTGTATATGGGAACAACTTGTCAGTCAAACAAAAAAGTGATATCGAAAACCGCAAACTGTCAGTCAAACAAAAAAGTGATCTCGAAAATTGCGAGCTGAAAAAATAGTGTTCATGCTACTACATAGTGTTCGTGTAACTACAAATAGTGTTTATGCAACTAACAAATAGTGTTCATGAAATATAAATAGTGTTTTATTCCTTTTCTATTTCCTGGGACCCATGCACATCACCACCTTTCCAACCTTTTATTATTTCCTGGGACCCACATCACCACCTTTTCAGCCTTTTATTGTTTTTTATTCCATGATAGATGTTTGCAAACATCTATCAGATACTACCTCCGTTTCTTTTTAATTGTTACACTTACACTTTTCACGCATGCCGATGCACTACTTTGAGCCTTTATATCTCTAATTTTGTATTTGTAAAAATATAAAAAACACATATTAATAAAATACATACTAATACGAATCTAACAAGATCCCAATGACTATGTTTTTATTCACGTATAAATCACAAACGAGGGTCAAAGTGCAATTTGTGAATAGTGTAAAATGTCAAAGTGTAACAATTAAAAAGAAACGGAGGTAGTATATGTTTATCATTTCTCGTGGGGTGGGTAAAGTAGGAGAGAGAAAGAGGTTAAGATAAATAAACAAATAAGAGGAGTTAAAGTAGGAGAGAGAAATTGAGTAAAATTGAATTAATAATGTAATGGTGGACCATATGATAGGGACATGAGAGGGTAAAAAAGGAAAAAATTTCCAAATAAGGAATAAGTAAAAGAGTGAAGATCTTTTGAAAACGCACTTAAACGGAAAAAAGGGGAGATCTTTAGGAAACAATGAGAGTATAATCACAAGAGGTCATAGAAAACAAGGTCGTGAACGTGCAATAAGTGTGAAAAATGGACACCAAAAGAATACATATTGTAAACCACTAATATGAAAGCGCAAAATTAAACAAGAACTATATCAAATCCGTAATTAAACTAAAAAAGGAGAAAATGCGCGAGTAATATTTGATTATGCTTAGAATAAGGCTATGTTCAGTTCACCTGAAATTTTCTGATCTGAACTTATCTGATCTGATCTGATCTGATCTGAACTTATTTTTTCTGATCTGATCTGATCTGAACTTATTTTTCTGATCTGATCTGATCTGATCTGATCTGATCTGATCTGACTTATTTTTTAACAAGATCTTATCTTTTATAAAATATATTATTATATTATATTATTACTTTGTAAATCATTATTATGCAATACATTATAAGATCTTCTTTATAGTGTTACTATTATTATCATTTTATTTCTATTACAACTTTTATACAACTTTTATTATTAATAATAATTATTATTATTATCATTATTATAAGAACAACAATATAATTATAATTATAATTATTATTATTACTAAAAATAATTATATAACTCAAGTCATTATTTTATAAAGCACTTATACAATGTTTCACACTTTCCCTTAAAAAAAGTTTCACACTTGAGAAGTCGGCAAACTGAACTCTTTTTTTTCCATATAAAATAGAACAAGATATACAAACAACTATGACTTGAGCAAAAAATAAATAAATATCGTGCAACTTCAAATAGCTAGAGAGATTTGGAATTCGGTAAGAGAGTATACCGAATCTAAATTTATAATTTGTATTCACACTTAGCTTATTTTGAAATGTAATCCGAAATTAGTAGTTTCGTTGTCATGAATTTGAGATATCATATTTTATATATTTCTTATTTTTGCGTCAATCTTATGTTCTTAACATGTGGCTTTTAATTTTCTATTATTTAATAACAACAAAATAACTTAATATAATAATACAATGACATTTATAATGGTAACAACAAGATTATAATAATTACAATATTAAAATATTAATAAGTACAACACAACAACAATAATAATTCTTTTGAACAAATGTACTAGTAAATAATAATACCCCTTTGTATTTTTTTATCTTTGTCACTTAGAATCTTGACACTATTCACAATTAGAGATAATCTTTTAGATTTTTCTTATAATAAGAAAAATATAGTCATGTGGGGTCTTGTTTGATTCGTCTCAATGAGTACTTTATTAATATTCAATTATTATAATTTTTATTAATATGTAGTGAAAGATATTTAATAATAATAAGTTTTTAAATATAAGCATGATATGATCTGAACTGATCTGATCTGATCTGGTCTGATCTGATCTGATCTGATCTGATCTGATCTGATCTGAACTTATTTTTTCTGATCTGATCTGAACTTATTTTTTCTGATCTGATCTGATCTGATCTGATCTGATTAGATCTGAAATAAGCAAAAATAAGGTGAACTGAACATAGCCTAAGAAGACCAATAGAATAAGGTAGAAAACATAAAAACTACCACAAACTCGTGGGTATATAAGAGAGAGGTTCTTTTTAAAAAATAAATTATCATAAATCTTTTTTTTCTTTGTCGAAATCCGAAGAATATTAGATAGAAGGACAAATAAAGGCAAAAAGATGAATATATGCTATCCATAATTGGCCTCTTAACACCAACTATGAAATTGGTATAAGGAGCATCACCACCTTTAATTTGATAGTTTGAACATCAACAATTCTTGTCATGGATGCAATAGACATCATAAATGACACCAACGTGCAAACAATCCACCAGATATTCCTCAGCTCTGGCTGAGTCTTTGGCCACTGATGTCCAAGGTGCACCCTTGCCAATAGTTGGTGATAATCTAACTATATACTACCTACGTTTCATTTTAATCTACACACTTACACTTTTCATGCATGCCAATGTAAAACTTTGAAGACATATATCTTTAGTTTTGTATTTGTAAAATTTATAAAAAGTACATATTAATAAAATACATACTAAGACGAATCTAACAAGATCCCACATGACTATATTTTTATTCACGTATAAATCACAAACGAGAGACAAAGTGTAATTTGTGAATAGTGTAAAATATCAGAGTGTGTAGATTAATATGAAACAAAGGGAGTATTAGTCAAAGTTGGTGATGCTACTCACACCCAACTACCCAAGCAATAATTAGAGTAAATGAGGCCAATTGTGCAGAGATTTTATGGGGAGAATGTGAATTTCTTAAAAGAGTGAATGTGATTAAAATTATCATGATTCTTTTTACAAGAGACTTTTATGAAACAATCTACATAAGTATCAAAAAGTTTGACCGAATGAGAATTCTTAGACTTTTATGTTAGAACTTAGAACTCCACATGTAGAACCGTTCTTGTCAATGTTTCCTCATTGAATTTTAGCGAAAAAATTGATATTAGAAAATACTTCAATTTGTGAATGAAGGGTCAGATCTACGTCAAACCTCGCAGCCTTACTTTACTAATGCAGTCCAAAAAAACCCTTATAATCATATTCTTTCTAAGAAATCTCTCTCTAAAAATATTCTCTCCTCTTCCTTTCTAATGGTTAGAGGAAAAAACTTCATAGAAGACCTAATTCACATATTTTAATTTGATACTCAATTGACGATAATTTTGACTCAAGCAAATTTCAATATGACGTGTGTTGTTCATTTTTTTCGTCATTATGCATTGACGGGCGATTATTATGTATCGATTTGCCTTATTTCATGCAATCTACATGAAACAGAATAAACTGTTTCGTCAATCTACACGAAACAGTCTATTCTGTTTCATGCATATTGCACGAAATAGTCTATTATGTTTCATGCAGATTGCACGAAACAGTCTATTCTATATCGTGCAGATTGCACGAAACAGTAAATTCGAACCTTCAAGAATTTTCACAGTTTTCCTTCCAAATTGTAACTCGCAATTTGCTCTTTGCTTGAAACCACGAAAATGGAGAAAGCAGAAAGAGAAATCACTGAATTTGTTGTGTTGTTATGGAGAAATCACTCGAAAATGGAGGAATTCTTAGAAATTAAATTGGTACAACCCCAGAAACAAGGCAGAGAAATGGTAGAGGGAGAAAGTAGGCAGAAATTGGTAGATGGTGAATGAAATTATGAGGGGTGTTTTAGGTATTTTACTGACTGCATTAGGGCCTGTTCTCTTCGGCAAAAAACAGCTGAACTGAACTGAACTGAATTGAACTGAACTGAATTGAACTGAATTGGACTGAACTGAATTGAACTGATCTGAACTGAACTGATCTGAACTGAACTGAACTGAATTGAACTGAATTGAACTGAAATGAATAGTGATATGTGAGAGTAAAAGTATTGTCAAGAGCTGAACTGAACTGGTCTGAACTGAATTGAACTGATCTGAACTGAACTGAACTGAAATGAACCGAACTGAAAATAAGCTGGGGAGAACAGGCCCTTAGTAAAGTGAGGTTGCATTTTTTTTTTTTTTTTATCGAAGTGAGGTTGCATTTAGCAACCATGTTAATAAGAAATAAAATACCTTGTAATTATTTTTACTATTGTGTTTGGGGTTGGTTGGTAACTTGACATGATGCTACTTTGAACTTGAGCATGGTCATAATCAAATATCCTTTCAATTGAATTTGTTTACTAATTACCAACAAGTATTTCATAAGTTATTTTAAAGAATTTTATGTAATCGTGACTCCTTAATTTAGATTATATACTAATATATTTGAGTTGTCGTGCAAGCTTATTTTAGGGTAGCCTTATGGATTGTCTCCTATAAATCTTTACTCTTGAACGAGTAAATATCTTCTCGATGATGATACATCCTTTACCCAAAATCTTGAAATTCAAAAGAATTATTTTTCATTCGTTCCTCTTTTTTCCCTTATTATTTGTTTTTTTTCTTTGTTTTTTATATAAATTTTGAGAATTTGGTTTTGAGATTATTGATCAACTTATTTGGTTAGGTACTTTTTTTTTTAAAAAAAATAAAAAACTTAACTGGTTAATCTCTATTCTATATGAGAAGAGGGGTAAGACACTAAAATATTAGAAATCTCATTTTACCCTCACTACATCTTTATTCTAACTACTTACTTTGATTAAAAAAATAGAAAATGTAAAAATAAAAAAAGAAACTACCTAATTAATTTTAAAAATAAAAATAGACATTACAAAAAAAACCATCAACAATTCAAATATCGCTAATTTATTAGATATAATTAACAATTAATTTAATTTTCTATATCCTCTAAAAAAAATTTCTACATCCTCTAAAAAAATTTCTACATATTTTCGCACGCATCGCGTGCATATAAAACTAGTTACCTAAATGTTATTGTGTATTCCATATTCTATTTTTTTTTTTTCTAAAAATGATGGAAAAAACTATCCAAGTTAAATAAAACAACAAAAAAAAGACCATCATCTCCTCTAACCACAAGCAACCTGGTTGCCCTTGTTTACCCCAGTCCCCAATCCTTGAAAATCCTTCATTATTGATTATTGTCTATACTCTTCGCTCACACTCAACAGCTGCAGTCAGAGGAGAGAGAAAGATGGAAATGAGCAGCTTAACTTTCACCACACCTTCATCTTCAACACCACTGAGTTTCTTCAACCATAGTTTAAACCACTTAAAATTCCCAGCAACAATTTCTGGAACTAACACTTTGAAATCATTGAATCAAAGTAGAAACAGATTAATTCAAGTTAAATCCTCAAATGGGTCAGTTGAACGTGAAACTTTATCATCAAATTGGGAAATTTTAGGGACAACTACACCAAGATTGCCCAGATTTGAAGAACTTGATACTACCAACATGTTGCTTCGTCAAAGAATCATCTTTCTCGGTTCTCAAGTTAGCTTCTTTTTCTTTCTCTTATTGTTTAATTTCTTTACTAGCTTGGAAATTTATTGAGTTTTGCATGTTATGAAGATTGTTTTCTTGATGGATTTTTTTAGGGGTTTTGCATATTGAGATTTTAGGACTTGTTAGTTAATGGGTGTTAATGTTATTCAATTCTTCATATTATTGTTGTAATTTTCAAATTGAAATTGTGGGTTGAGTTTGGAATATAAGATTTTGGTTTAGTAAAGAATTAAGGGACTGCATATGGGAATTTCTGTGATAGTTGATCAGTGTTACCTAATTAGCGGTATAAGAATGGTTTCTGTTACGGGATTCATTATGTAGTTTTGTTGAATTAGCTGAAAGACCACTTGCATACACCAATTCGCTTTTTTCGGATTGCAGTTCGTGGAGGGTTAACAAATTAGGTAACATTAGGCTTGTTCTTGATGTTGAAGAGAGGAAAATTGAGGAAATGTTGGCAGTTATTGTTGGTGAGGTGAGTAAATGGTGTGTTCAAGGGGTTTTGATTGGTAATGAGAAGCAAATCATAGAAATGTCTAGCTTGATTTTTTTTTTTTAATTTCTCTGGCTTCACTAAGAATAAAGGCAAGAGGGTTCTGTTGAGGAAATTTGTCGCAGATTGTAGGTCGATAGGTTTATGTTCTTTCTTGCTATGTTGTCCGCAGATTGATGACACTACAGCAGATTTTGTCATAAGCCAGCTCTTGCTATTAGATGCAGAAGACTCCAAGAAAGATATCAAGTTGTTTATTAACTCTCCTGGTGGATCAGTTACTGCAGGTACGACTTGTCAACCATTTACGTAATGTTTATCCTTCATGTAACCATACTCGTTTTTGTGGTTTATCTTAGTTAGACTAGCTTAGTAGTCCCTCGCTTCCTATGTACAAAATGAAACATTGGCAGGTTGTTTCCAACTAATAGTATAAGGTGGGTAGCTCGGCATTTGTTGGGGTTGGGGGATGATGGCGTGGACTATGATTTGGACAAATTGACCTGAGAAAAGTGGCAACTCCATCGAACTTCTTTCGATTGAGTATGAAGCCAGATATGTCGAATTGGTCAACTGATTTGAACTTTTCTACTACAGTGACAAGCTCTTCCATGTAGAGAATGATGGAATGTTGTACTGAATTTAGGCCTTTTTGTTATTAGTCCAATCTATTATCTTGTTAATAGGAAAAAGTGGCGTTGTCTTTGTTCAATCTCTCCAGCTGGTCTGTACATTTATTTGCAGGGATGGGAATTTATGATGCTATGAAACAGTGCAAGGCGGATGTATCTACTATATGCTTCGGATTAGCTGCGTCCATGGGAGCATTTCTTCTTGCTTCTGGCAGTAAAGGGAAGCGCTATTGCATGCCAAATTCAAGAGTGATGATCCATCAACCACTTGGAACAGCTGGTGGCAAGGTAATTTTAACCTTTGTGTCCTGAGTTTTATACCTTCCAGTAAGCAACAATCCCTTATCTTGGAATATGAGTTTCTTCTATCCGCCTATCGTAATAGTGCTCTGCCCTGAGCTTCCAAAATATTCTGCTGTTTTGTTTTCCATCCATCTTAATCATCAACAATTCTTCTTTGGTGAAGCTTCAACCTTTTGTTTTTCTTTTTCTATGTTTGAGAAATATGTTCGATAGCCACTTTGAGTTTTGGACTTCTGGTTCAGGTTTCAGATGAAGTGGTTTAGTCTGCAGGTGTAGTGGTTCTGGTTTTGTTTTTATCTGTGATTGTAGTTAACTTTTAGGCAAGGCATTTTAGATCGTTTAGTTTTCAGCTGAAGTGGACTTGAAGAGAAGGTGATTATTGTGCAGCAAATTTTGACTTCATTATTGAACTGCCACAGTATGTCTTTTGCAGTGACGAGGACTTTAAGGTGACAATCTACAAGACAATTGTAGAGACAAGTCTTCGAATTTTTTTCCATCTTTCTGCTCATACTGTACTGAAGTTCTCCAAATGATGGACTCCTTCACTACTTTAGTTGTGGCTCTTCAGGTTTAGGCATTTATATCCTGCTTTTCTATGCTAAATGATGTGGGCATCCCCATTCAAGAGCAGTTTGGTGAAGCCATCAATTGTCAATCTTCAAATCCTTATCAGTTATCCTATCTAAATCTATTGAGACTTGTTCCCTTTTCTTTTCTTCTTTTGCCAAGTATAAGTTTCATTGATGTATTCAGCTTAGTCTCAACATCAACCTCCAAGAGTAGTATGCTAGTGATGCTGTATATACACCCACCACATAATGGCAAGAGACCCTCATAGGATTCAGATTAGCATGATGACGCCTAGAAGAGGCAACTTGAACATCAGTATACCCAAGTACCCAACATGCCTTTTCTCATGTACCCAATTTCAACACTGTCCAACACTGATACCTATGCTATTCACGTGTGCCTCAGAAAGACCAAGCCTTTCGCCATTAAGTAGGAACAGACACCGTTAAAGAGCTATAACCTTATACCTTGCTGACAAACCATAGTGATGGTGTAAGGTGGTGGAAGGCTGCTAAGCATCCATAAATAATTTGTTAGTAGCTTGGAGAATATGCTAGGTACTCTGTTAGAACAAAAGCTTTATATATAGAGCAAATGTGTGTGTGTGTTTGTGTGTGTGTGTGTGTATGTGTGTGTGTGTGTGTGTGTGAGAGAGAGAGAGAGAGAGAGAGAGAGGCATGTTGGATATTGTGGAGAGTAATTAGCAGTTGTTGCTTGGGAGTTGGGAGAGTGCCGTTCCTCTCGAAAGATTGGCAAGGATGTAATTGGTGATAAGTCACCTTGATTGCATTAATTCAGTCATATCTTACTCATCTTCCTTGTTCCTTCTTCTGCCCTCTCTTATTCTCTGGAATCTGCCCTTGAGTTCTCTTTTTTGGTCTCTAAGCTAAGTGGATTCCAAGCAGAGGCTTTATAGCGGAGTTGCCTCACATTATTCCCTACTAAAGTTATACCAGGGGCCATTGTTCAGCCACTAAAGATGCTAGGTCTCACTAGCTTTGCAGCTCGCACAATGCTCTTCTTTTTTTAAGCAACTTGCTAGGTGATTGTTACAATATAGAATTGAATGTTTGCTTTTTACTATGTTCTAGTTATCTTCCCTTCTTTCGGGTAGCACAGATTAGGGAGTATTCTTCGTAACTGTTGATGATGGATTATGGGGATAATGTTGTTCCTATACTTGTTTGTATTTCCAGGCGACAGAGATGAGCATACGTATAAGAGAGATGTCATACCACAAAATCAAGCTCAACAAAATCTTGTCCAGAATCACAGGCAAGCCCGAGGAGCAGGTTGGCCATATGAAAAAGCTATAGCTGCATTTCTTTCACCCTTTACACACCTAGTTATAGCAATTGACTTGTATCTCACCTCAAGAAAATTATAATAAATACTGACTTGTATCTTATTCTTACAGATAGAAATAGACACAGATCGTGACAATTTCTTGAATCCATGGGAAGCAAAAGAATACGGACTAATAGACGCTGTTATCGATGATGGTAAGCCGGGTTTGGTTGCACCCATTGGAGATACAGCTGCACCTCCAAAAACAAAGGTGTGGGATCTCTGGAAGATCGAGGGTAGCCGTAAAGCCAGGAAGAATCTTCCGTCCGAGCACAAGATGTTACGAAATGGTTATGCTGGAAGCCAAGGCGAGGAGGACAAGGGTAGCCAGGCAGAAAACGAATCCCCAAATTCAGTATAGGGGCTACATACAACCCAGATTTGTCCAACTTTTTTTTTTGAGTGGAAACGGGGGTAGCATATATAGGTGAAGACTGTTTTCTCCAAATTGTGTTAGTGATGTAGAAATACTTTGACATACATATGAAACTTTGCATTTTTTTTGAGAGTAATTTGTTCTTAATTAGTCCGTTGTTTCCTAGCTTCATTGCAATTGAATCCAGTGCTGTTGCTTTTTTCTTTAAAAAAATTGGGTTAATTGGCTAGAACAACACAACATTTGGCTCTAGTGCAAGAACCGCGCAATTTTAAACGGGTGCAAAGCGTAGCACCAACTTAAACGCGTGGTGCAGAAAATAGCACATCGGAGAACGGAGATTCCACTGGAGTTTGGGAATCTCCATTATTTTAATATTTCCTTCTAATTGCCTCCCCTTTTTGTTAAAGTCACGTGCCTTCTCCCCCTTTCTTTCCTATTTCTCTCTCTTCTCTTCTTCTTCTCTAGTTGAACTTCCAACTTCAATCTCTGCCATTTGAGCCAAGAAAGACGAAGAAGCATTTCCACCAATGCGCGCGAATCAATTCATTTAAGTATGCAGCAATCTTTGAATAATGATCATTCAAATTTCCATGTAAAAGCCTATGTGCATGTTTTTTTTTTTACTCTAACAGTTTCACTTGCTAAGCTTGATCCCAAACCTATTTAGTACTTTTATGTGAAAAATGTGTTGTTGGCAACCAAACTCGGTGGAACTTTCATAAATAACTTTTTTTTTAGGGGACCCTAAATTACTTCAAGTTCCTAAAGAAAACTCTTAGCACTTGGGATATTATATTTGACTTCATATTTTTCTAGAAAATAGTTTCAAATAGAATAATAATATTTGGTGACATATGCTTTTTGAAGGAGAAATTTGGAAACATTTAGGTGGAATATATGATTTTTCTGGAAACAATTGGATTTTATGTTGAAGAATATGATGTTCTTCTAATGTTTGTATATTTCTTTTCTATCTTTCTTCTAATTGACAAATTCTGAGACTATAATATAACAAAAATGGTATTGAACTAATTAGAACATAACAATAGTAGAAAAAAAAACTTTGGACAATTTTATTATATAACCAAGAATATCATATAAGAACATCGATTAATAACCAAGGATATTTTGGCCTAGTGGTTAAGATTGAGATGTTGTGAATAATAGGTTACAGGTTCGAATCCCCCCTCCCCTTCTTTGTACGCTCATATGAATAATTAGTACTTGTTAAGCAATACAGTTCCCGTAAAATCAATGTGTTTCTAATCCATGGGGATATGAGTATGATTTGCAATATCGAAACCATTCCATCTATCATGTTTTACGTCGAAATCGAGCTTGGATTCTTGATGAATGATTTCATCTCTAGCAATGTGTTTTCCTGTATACTTGATTATCATTTTGTGTCTTGAGAATTTCATGTATCGTTACAAGCTAACATATATATAAAGAGACTGAAGCCTAGATAGCGGCAACAGTAGCAGGGATAAACTTCTAGGTTTTTGGAATCCGACTAAGTTTAGGAAAGTTATTAAGTAGAGTCATATTAGGAAACCTAAGTAGAGTCAGATTAGGAAACGTAAGTATATATGATAATAAATAAAGATAAATTATATATTTATTGAGAGATATATTTTGTTGTAATTCAATTATATTGATATTTTTATTAAAAAATTATTTATTTTTCGGTCATTATCCAATAAATAATTGTTCAATTTCAGAAGCCATGACTATGGTAATTTATTAGTGGGAAAGTGATAAAGTTATGGTCTTTAGACACTTTCCAAGAAATAATTTTTGGATTGCAACAACCATAGAGCTAAGTATCACATCATTTGATGATCATGTTGGAGGGAAGATGTTGGTAGGAAATCGTTACATGTGGCTGTGTGGTGGTGCACTAAATTCCATTGAGAATTGGGATAAATTCAGCCCCGTTTCTGAGATTTTGGAGGCTCAAGGGCAAACCTACATATTAGGGCCTGATTAAGTCCAAGTTTTTTGAATGTTTTATTTTTTGGTCTAGACCGAAAAATAAATAATTTTTTGGTCCGAAATTTTTGAAAGAGACGTTAAGATAAGGATGTAAGTACTTGATCATTTAATATGTCAATCAGAAAACCCAAAAAAAGAAATTGAAAAGATGCAGCAACCATCCATTATCGAAAGACCAAATTAAAGGCGGAAAAATTTAACCTGGACCGAAATAAAGTGATAATAAATAATTGAAATTTATTTTAGATAATATCAAAATTTTATTTAAAATGGATTAAGGGTCTGTTCTTTTTAATTAATTTGCTTTGCACTATTTTTAATAAAATATTATGAACTAATCTAAACATATTCAGAACAAAAAACAATAGGGGTAAAATTAAATTTATCATTTTATTACTTCGATTCATTATGCAGTTCTACAATATACAAATATCAAAATTTTATATTAAATGAAAATACAAGTGGAGTATAAGACTAAAAACTAAAGAAAGATTGAAATTTATATGCATTAACAACTTTTAAGGGTTTACAACATGACATAAAAATAAAAGCATATTTTCATAGCCTAATCTGTCTATTTTCGAGTTCAGTCTTTCATTAAAATTAATCAGCAACAATCTGATTTTCACAAAACTTATTCAAGTTTTCAGAAAAATTAAATTGATTTAATTCATAATACTTAGTTACCATGAAAAAATACAGTGTGTCATTGAAATTCTCAAATAATTATAATAATTCTTGGTCTAAAAATGAAGTAATAAAATACAGAATTTGCAATACCTAAAAAAATCGAATAAAGAACAAAAATGACAAAGAAAAGAGAGAAATTACCCAAAAATTTTGAGCGTTTGACATTGAATTGAAAAACAAGTGGGAGAATTGAATAAGAAACTTAATTCGCAATAAGCTTAATTGTCGGCAACATTTGCAGTTTTGCAGTGATCTTTTCTTTTCCATATTTTTCTATTTTTCCTTTTATTCTCTCTTACCTTTACTTATTTGGGTAATGTGTTTTGGGGGCCTGGTCACCTGCCCCTCTCGCCCATGCCCAAATACGGCCCTGGATAAATTAGGGTTTCAACTATCATTGAGTAGCTATATGTTGCCTTTATGTTTTACAAATCAAAAGGCTTGTATTACTTGCTTCCACGTATGATGACAATCAATTTGGATACATAATCACAGTGAATGGAGTTGGAATATCCAAGTTATACAAAGTTCATATGGAAAAAATTTATTATCCTACACTAAATGTATTGTATAATAAAGATGAACATGTTAAGCATGATGCATTGGATGAATTAATAAGTTTAGAAGTTGTTAGGAAGGTAGAAGGTTATACATTTTTTATAGCAATGAATAACTTTGGTTATGCTATGAGGAAGCTCTCTCCATATCACCCCGGTCACGTATATCTTAGTGGATTCTTGGAGAACATCCTTCGGTTCATGATAGAGGATGAAGATGAAGACGAAGACAAAGATGATGATAAGGAGACGAAGGAGGAAGAGGAGATGTATGAAGTGATAGAGGCTTGTCCATTTCCTGAATACGACTATTGTGGTTGTGTATCATCATGGTTCTTCTGTTCCCCTAACTAGAGTCTTTTTTTACTTCTTTTTGTGGTATCAATTAATCAATGTCAATATTATTTTTTGAGCTATTCTGATCTTGTACAAATATTATTTGGGAAAAATTGACAAAAATAAGCCAACCTTTACCCGATTCGCCTCATTTAAGTCAACCTTTTGAAAATCCAGAGATAATACAAGCTTTACATCATTTAAGCCAAAATTAGGTCAGATTACCGGTTACTTGTTCGCAATAGGTTAAAAATGATTTTGATTTTTTTTTCCTTTTTTTCTTTAATTAATCTCCTCCCTCTTTATCTAATCTCCTCCCCCCTCTCTCTCCTCCTTCCACTGCATTTGGCATCACCACTTCTAATCTCTTCCCTCACTGCCTTCTCCCTTGATTGGGGATTTGGGTTTCTCGGCACCACCACCAACCACAACCATCAATTCCTTCTCTCTCCTCTACCACAACCACCACCATCACTGCCAATTGAATGATTGTGATTTTGGCACAATGGTTTTTGCGGGTGGAAAATAGTGGTTTTGGGCTAGGGTTTTTGGTGGATATTGTGGATTCGGGATTTGGGTGGTTTCGGGCTATGGTTTGGCGGGTTTCAGGTTTGGGTTTTTGGTTTAGGGTGGTTTTAGGCTGGGGGTGGTTTAGGATTTCGATGGATATGGTGCTTTTGGGGTTTGGGTAGTTTTGGGATGGTTGACAGTGGTGGTGGGACTAGGTTGACAGGGCTTGGCTGGATTCAATATCGGTGGGGCTGGGTTGACATTGGTGGTGGGGTCGAGTCGGTGGTAGTGGGTAGGGTTCGGTGCTGGTGGTGCCGGTTAGTGGTGGTGATGCTGGTGGGGGCGGGTTAGCGGTGGTTGGTGGTGGGGTTGGCCGGTTGGGTTAATGGTGGTTCGTGGTGAAGTTGGGTGAATTAGGCTATGTTTAGTTCACCTGAAATTTTCTGATCTGAACTTATCTGATCTGATCTGAACTTATTTTTTCTGATCTGATCTGAACTGATCTGATAACAAGATCTTATCTTTTAGATTTTTCACAATATATAAGAAAAAATATAGTCATGTGGGGTCTTGTTTGATTCGTCTCAATGAGTACTTTATTAATATTCAATTATTATAATTTTTACTAATATGTAATGAAAGATATAGTGATTTTTAAATATAAGCATCATCTGAACTGATCTGATCTGAACTTATTTTTTCTGATCTGATCTGATCTGATCTGATTAGATCTGAAATAAGCAAAAATAAGGTGAATTGAACATAGCCTTAATCATAATCAAAATCATAAATTAAACATTAACCTATTGTTTACTTGGGTTAGCAGGTTAACTTTTAGATCAACCTAAATTTGGCTTAAATGATGTAAAGCTTGTATTATCTCTGGATTTTCAAAAGGTTGA
Organism: Beta vulgaris subsp. vulgaris; assembly: GCF_026745355.1. Taxonomy (NCBI): domain Eukaryota; kingdom Viridiplantae; phylum Streptophyta; class Magnoliopsida; order Caryophyllales; family Amaranthaceae; genus Beta; species Beta vulgaris. Next base: position 52,065,037 of record NC_079203.1, read on the forward strand.
CTTAAATATGGCGAATCGGTTAAAGATTGGCTTATTTTTGTCAATTTTTCCTATTATTTGTTGGTTACTTGGTTGTATTGGCTTTGGCTTTCAATTAAGAAAGCTATATATACTAGCATTTTGATTGGTAGTCCAATTAATTAGAATAGTTTACTCCTAGTGAGTAATTCTCAAACATGTAATTCTTTCATCAAATCAACAAGAAATACTTGGTATTTTTCTTGGAAAAAGACAAGTGAAACATAAGAAAGCCAATATATATATTTTACCAGTAGTCTTCTAAAGTGTTTTATAAAAACAACACTAAATTGATACTCGAAAGCATTAAAATTTGGAGTTCACGTACGTAAGACCTCAATTATTGCAAAGTCTTGACCAAAAGTTTGAGGGAGGGTTTGGTTCATATGATTTTGATATGACAGGCTCACACTCGTGTTTTATGTTATTTTTCTATCATGCATCTATTAAATAAGTACCCTCTACTTTCTTCAAGTTCTCATGTTAAAATTGTGTTAACTATGTTAGTCATACCAATTATCGATATACTATTTAATAACAGACTTAGCTACAAGATTTAGTTTAATATTAAAATATATAAAATTTATATATCACAAAAAAAAATCTAGAAATAAGAGTATAATGACAAATACTTTATTCGTTCTTTTTCTACAGCAACAATAAGTTTGGGCATGCTTTTTAAGGAAATGAAAAAAAATGGGTAGTTTACCATAGAGGTACCCCTTTAATTAACAAGTGTAGGGGATAAATAAATCCTTAATAAAGTAAATGCAACTTTATGAGGCAATTTGATGAGTAATTAATGATGATTTTATTAACATAAAGTAAAGGCAATATTGTCAATTATAGTTATTTTTTTACTAAAAATGGAGTGGTCTAAATAGATAAAATTACCCAAAGTGGTGATTATTGCAATAGAAAAAGAACAGAGGAAGTATGTAAATAAAATGGTGTTGAAAAATCTCATTTTACAGCAACACAAAATTAACAATGTTAACAAAAAGAAAAAAAATAATATAAACAAGAACACGTGCAGCGCACGGGATTCAGAACTCAGAACTAGTTAATTCTACATTTAATAAAAATATCAATATAATTGAATTACAATAAAATATATCTCTCAATAAATATATAATTTATCTTATTTATTATCATATATACTTACGTTTCCTAATCTGACTCTACTTAGGTTTCCTAATCTAACTCTACTTAATAACTTTCCTAAACTTTAGTCGAATTCCAAAAACCTAGAAGTTTATCCCTGCTACTGTTGCCGCTATCTAGGCTTCAATCTCTCTCTATATATGTTAGCTTGTAACGATACATGAAATTCTCAAGACACAAAATTAAAGTTGATATTCTCATCCTATCAAATAAAGAGTTGGGGAACGAAGTTCCTTGCTTTTGATACCAATTAATAAAATATGGCTATGAAGAATGAGCCTGAGATGGATATTGACCAACATCTACCTAATTACATAGTTTCTATTCCTTGGTATTCATCTTCCAATTTCACTAATAAATCTGATAGTCTGAGACATCAAAGAAAGAGAAAACTATCATTGGATGATAATCATCATCATCAGCTTAATAGTTGGGCGTGTGAAAATAAGGGTTTCCAAGTACTCACATATCGCAAAGGTTCTTGCCCTAACTGTAAAGCTATCACACATACCGAGAGGTCTTGCATGGAAAGACCTAGGAAAATGAAAACCAAGTATACAGGAAAACACATTGCTAGAGATGAAATCATTCATCAAGAATCCAAGCTCGATTTCGACGTAAAACATGATAGATGGAATGGTTTCGATATTGGAAATCATACTCATATCCCCAGGGATTATCATTATGTAACGATGATAATGTTGACGTGAAGGTGGTGCACGCAGATGATGATCATGAGAGGAAACACATTGATTTATGGGAACTGTAAAGAACTTGCGTTTATGGGAGGATACAACAAAATATTTATGGAATTTGGATGTTAATTCAGCATACTATGATCCTAAATCCAGATCCATGCGTGAGGATCCTTGTTCGCAACTCGTTGATTCGGATGACAAGTTTTACGAAGGTGATAATCAGAACAGGTTGAGTGGTCAAGCTTTGGTATTCAAGCAACAACAACAGCTTCTGCTAAATACACAACAACAACAACAACAACAACAACAACAACAACAACAACAACAACGTTGAATTAGATGCAACTCCAACACAAGATGAATTGATTTACAAGATTAATACTGAACAAATCAAGTTGAACAAGTTGTGTGCTAAGGAGAACATCATGAGAACGTATGGTAATGCTTCATGAAGAGCTAGGGAGGTTCATCGATTTAAGGACATGTTTGGTAAAACTAGCGGTTCTAGTAGCTATTAGCGGTTACAATAGCTGTAAGAAGGTTTTGTAATTCAATGCAAATGTGGTCCAATGTTGTTTGTTATATTAATAGATGTTCTTTTTATTATATTATTAATAAACCTGTAAGGTAGACTAATTATATATCATCATATGATATTCTTGCTTATATAATAAAATTGTCCAAAGTTCTTTTTCTACTGTTGTTATGTTCTAATTAATTCAATACCATTTTTGTTATATTGTAGTCCCAAAATTTGTCAATCACTTAGAAGAAAGATTGAAAAGAACTATACAAACATTAAAAGAACATCATATTCTTCAACATAAAATCCAACAGTTTCCAGGAAAAACATATATTCCACCCAAAAGTTTCCAAACTTCTTCCTCAAATATGTAATTCTTTTTGGAAGCTAAGTATACTTTCATCAAATCAACAAGAAATACTTAGTTATTTTCTTGGAAAAAGACAAGTGAAACCTAAGAAAGCCAATATATTTTACTACTAACTTGGTAGTCCTCTAAAGTGCTTTATAAAAACAACACTAAGGGTCTGTTCTCCCCAACTTATTTTCAGTTCAGTTCAATTCAGTTCAGTTCAGATCAGACCAGTTCAGTTCAGTTCAGCTCTTGGCAATACTTTCACTCTCACATATCACTATTCATTTCAGTTCAGTTCAGTTCAGCTGTTTTATGCCAAATAGAACAGACCCTAACTTGATACTCAAAAGCATTAAATTTTGGAGTTCACGTAAATAAGAGCTCGATTATTGCAAAGTCTTGACCAAAAGTTTGAAATGTTTCGCTCAATACCAAACAATAAATGAAAACATTGGATTTTGACTTCAGTTAGGAATTTCATATTTTTCAATCACTTCAAATATTAGAAGATCTACCAAAATTTTATAGAAGTTTTTTTCGAGTATATTTTTCAATCACTTTAAATTCATCTCAATATATATTTATCGAATAACACCCTTTATTTTGGTCACATGTTTATAGTTAATATATTCATAATTAAAATTTGCGTGAAAGCCAAATTAGAGATTAATTAAAAGTTTAAAGGTAGATAGATATATATACAAGTTGTCCTAATTGTCTTTTGCATTTTTACCTTATTGGCTAACACCCCGTCATACGCGAGCCGAGAAAGCAATTTTTTACATGCAAATGGTTTACTTTGCGGATCATTATCAAAATTAGGTAGCGTTTTTAATGACATGAATTATGTGATTTGGATAACAAATGATCATGTGTATCCCGTTTGTTGTTAGAAATATAAGAAATTATTCCTAACTGTACAAGTGTGGAGAATAATTGTGTTAACCTGATTAGGATAACTCTAACATTCAATATATATAGTGTTTATAATATCGCTTAGTTTATTTTTTTTTTTTCCTTTTTACCCTCTCATGTCGCTATCATGTGGTCCACCATTACATTATTAATTCAATTTTACTCCCTTTCTCTCTCCTATTTTAACCCCTTTTTATTAATTTATTTATCTCAACCCCTCTCTCCTACTTTACCCACCCCACATCCCACACAAATGGATCCTCCTTAGTATCTGTAGGAACAGTAACAAGGAAGATCTGAAACGGAGGAAGTATAATCATTTAGGTTGTTCATCTAAAATCAGAATGTAATGTTCACTTATCCAACACACCTTATATGTATTTATATCTATTGTGACCACTATGTTTAAAAAAAAAATATTAATTAAAAACAATAACATGACATGCTTGGATGGAGCTCTCTATAATATTCTAAGATTGTTTTTTAAAATCAAACACAAATTTTTCATCATCCAAAATTCTAATATATATGTAACTTTATCGCTATAGATTTTTAGTTTTTGTTGTAACAATAAATTTTACTAATAATTTTTGTTGCAATACTAAATTATTTTGGTTCAGTGGAGCAATTAAGGCGAGGTTTTGAAAGATAATATGTCCAATTATGTAAATTGGACCTATTATAAAATGCTATAATCACATGCTGTATACTATACTTATAGCTTAATTATTATTATATTTATCAAAAAGAAAGGCTAAAAAATGTCTTACCAATTCATGTAATTAAATATATTTTCATGAGATGTAAAACTATATATCTTGTAGATGGTTCTCATTTTGAAGCATATTTCAAGCACACTTCAATTGTAAAAAATGATAATGTTTGTAATTATGTAGCAAAAGTTATATTCAATTTACATAATATAATAATTTAGGTTGTTTATTCAAAATTAAATGTAGATTTCTCCCTATTCAAAACTCCTTTTATATATTTAAACTAGTATTTGGACCGGGTGTTGCCCTGGGTTGCCATTGTTTCCCGAACTTGATATGTATTTTTTTCCATTCCTATTAAAATATATTAAGAAAAAATAAATATTTAAAAGGTATTAACATAATAATGTGGACACTTAAAGCATAATTAAAAGTTGGTTGGGATGGTAATTATGCCATCTATAATAGCTAGAGGTCACGGGTTCAAATCTTGTTGCAAGCTAATTTTACTTTTGTTAATGGACAATTCTAGTGGAGTAACAGAGGTGTCATGTAGCGTGTATACATTGTCACGCACGCCTTTTAATATATTTGTATAGATATGTGTAGAATTCATTTTTTTTCTATTATATTTTAAAATAAAAATTAGTGACATGACAATCTTATGTGGTACTCTCTGTTCATAAGTTATAGAACTATATTGTATATAGATCTTATTTCGAAGCATAATTCGAGCACTATCCAATGGTACAAAAATTATAATATTCTAAATTATGTAGCAAAAGTTATACATAAATTATATAATATAATAATTTTTTTTTTGAATAGATATAATATAATAATTTAAGTTGTTCATTCAACACAAAACTCTATTTTTCTTATCAAAACTTCTTATATTTATTTAAATTTATGTAGAATTCTATTTTTGTAAAAAAAATAAAAATAACAAATGATGACATGACAATCTTACGTGGCGCGCTCTATTCATAAGTTGTAGAACTATATTTTATATGGATCTTATTTTGAAGCATATTTCGAGCACTATCCAATGGTACAAAAATTATAATATTCCAAATTACGTAGCAAAAGTTATACACAAATTACATAATAATATAATAATTTAAGGTATACATGGCAATCTTATGTGGCGCACTCTATGCTTCCGAAAAGTTTATCCTTTATATATAGATTGATTATGCTTCTTAAGCTAACACACAAATTGGAGTCTTACATTAATTTCAAAAAAAAAAAAAATGTAAATGAGTAACGTATTAATATTTCCTCGTGTTACAAGTTATAGTACTTATTAAGTTTCCGTTTACCATAATAGTGATAATAATATATCAAATCAACTTTGCTACATTATAAAATTTCTAATGGGTTCACCAAACCTTAATTTATGGTTATCCTTTTACAAAATAAAAAACATAGTATCACCGATCTGAAGGAGAAATTTGAGAAAATACATTGTAGTTAATTTGACTCATGAATAGAAATGGAACGTGCCTTTATGACTTGAAAAATGATATTACAAACTTTGTCGAATCAACTATTTGAAGGACTGATCCATTGTACGATACGAGTTTATGCAGCGGATAACTATTTGTCTAAAATATGTAGACACTTTATAAACTTATATGAGATAAAATGAAGAACTTGTGAGAGAGGAAATAAAGAAGTTAATTTATGAGAGAGAAAATGCAGAAGTTATAAGAGAACGAAGTTAGAAGAAGTTATTAAAGGAGAGAGAAAGAGAGAGAAGTTATCAGAGGAGAGAAAAGAAAGAGCGAAAGAATGAACACAACAAAAACTGAGAGTTGTAATCATTACGACTCACGTGAGATGGATCGGATCCACACTAAGGGTCTGTTCTCCCCAACTTATTTTCAGTTCAATTCAGTTCAGTTCAATCAGTTCAGTTCAGATCAATTCAATTCAGTTCAGTTCAGCTCTTGACAATATTTTGACTCTCACATATCACTATTCATTTCAGTTCAGTTTAATTCAATTCAATTCAATTCAATTCAATTCAGTTCAGTTCAATTCAATTCAGTTCAATTCAGTTCAGCTCAATTATTTTATGCCGAAAAGAACAGACCCTAAATTAGTGTGCGCCAGGTTCATATTAGTTTTTTAAATAATCCAAATAAAGTAGGTGCAGTAAAATATCACAAACTTTACTCTCTTTTGTTTAAAGATCATAAACTCATAAAGTTTATTTTATTATATTACTAGCTTTTTATGCACGCGATGCGTGCGATGACATTTTTAGGCCTAATTATTACTAAGTAGTAAACAAAAAGTAAATGCAAGTTAGTATTTTAAGTTCACCTCCATTTTGTGAATAAGATTCTTTGAAATACCATCAAATAGTACTCCGTCTACATTCTGTTCTTTCTTTTGCAGTCATTAACTCTTTGCATTTTAAGTAGCATTACAATATTACTCCCTTAGTTAAACTTATCTCTATTGAACAAAAAAAAAATTGAGTCCATATTATCTGTTACGTTGAATTTCCAATGCAACAATATTACAATTTGGCTAATTTATACTTTGATCTACACTTGTATTTGAAACCCATATTATAATTTGGCTAATCTATACTTTGATCCACATTTGTATTTGAAACCCAAAATTTTGAGTGACGTGTTGTAGCCTGTAGGCACATCCTTCTAGAATTTTAACAAAAAATTTTACTACCTTTTCCACTACTTGGCAACATCAGTATAATTCCACTACTTTTGCTATTCATTTTCTCTCTCCTCTCACTATAAATCTAGAAACCATATTATCAAGGAACCTAGTTTATCAAACTATACACTATATACAATAAGAAAATCAGCCTTTTCAAGTATTAAGCAAAGCAGTAGATCTAATTCATCAAAAATCCATCAGTCGTATCAACCACTTTTGAAGGAAGCAAACCAACTTCAGTTTTTTCTTGGGTCGATTTTCTAACAAAGAAAGGTAATTTCTTAAATAAACTTCAGTTTTTTCTTGGGTCGATTTTCTATCATCCCAAAATTTAATTCGAAAAGTATGAATCAATTTCAGTTTTTTTTCCCTTGCCTAACATCTAAATTATGATTTCACAAACTTATATTTAAAATTTTCATCAGTCTCATATTTAAAATTATATTTGAGATAAAATTGTAAATTTTCATACACAATTTGATATTGAATTTTTTTTCAAAAAACAAAAATCGTTTCTTTTATCTTGTTTTCTCATTTAACATGAAAATGAATTAAATTAAATTGTATAAAAGCCCTTTTTTTCCATTTTAAAATGTTACAGCTGTTTTGGTGCTTAATTTCATTATTTTTTTTCGCAAAATAATGTAATTTTTTTTTTCTGAAAATGGTTTTAGCAAATTAATTTATTTCTTTTTTTCTGAAATTGATTTTTGCAAAAACCGTTCGCGAAAACTTTGATTTTGGTTTTTTTTTTCAAAATTTATTTGTGAAAATGGTTTTTTTTGCAAAAGTTATGAGCAGAATTTTGAATATTGGAATTTAAAAAAAAAATAAATTTGTTACTTTTATCTTGTTCTATTATTTCATGTGAAAATGAAGGGTTAAATTTAAGTCTTTTTTAACTAATTGCTTTCATCTCCCTTTTTTCTGTTAGTCGCTACATAACAATTGCTATTGTTTTTTTCAACTAATTTGAAATAATTGGAAGATTAAAAGAATTATGTACCTTTTTTGGAAGTTTGCAAATCGTCGATGGACAATATGTGTGATATCCCCATGAAATTTTATGTTTGTTACAGATTTTTATGCATAGTGTGTATAGGTAAAGAATAATTGTTAGTGAAATTTGTGAGTTCTTGAGAACAATGATTTGTAAGTGAATTTTGTGAATGTTTTTTTTATGTGTTTACGCCCTATTATATTAGTTTTGGTTTGTAAGTTAATTTTTAGTTTTTTGTAAAATTTAGTGATTTGCGGGATTTCTTGAACGTGATTTAGAAAGGGATTTGTAAAATTTCCTAACATAAGTGATTTGGGAGCACTAGTAGAATAAATGATATTTGCTGCGGTGATATTGCTGCGGTTTTACCTATACGCAACAATATTACACGCAAAAAAAAAGAAAAAATAGAAAAATAACTATATTGCTGCGGTTCCCGCCCAAAACCGCAGCAATATGGTTCAACGGATGCATTTTGAAAAAAATGTGGGGCCTGGAAAGACTAATATTGCTGCGGTTTTGGGCGGGAAACCGCAGCAATATAAAAAAAAATATTTTTAAAATATATTGCTGCGGTTTCCCGCCAAAAACCGCAGCAATATTGTATGCTTTTTTTTTAAAAAAAAAGGACGCGCGGGTTTGGGCTTTATGTTGTCAAATATTAAAAGTATGCTATTAGGGTTCCTTATCTCTCAACCTCTTTTTTTTTTTTCTCTCGGCCGTTTTTCAACTCCCTCTCCTCTATCTCTCCTCTCACGCCTCTCTCTCTCCCCTCTCACTCTCAATTTTTCGCCTCTCATCTCAATTTTTCGAATGAATCAACACATCAATTCTCAAATTGGGTGATTTTATGAGATCTATCTCGTTTTCTTCGTCGGATGTTCGATTTCTTAGTCGGCTTTTCCATTTCTTCGTCGTTTTCATTGTGGGCTGTTCGATTTCTTCATCGGCTTTCCGAAATCTTCGTCGGCTGTTCGAATTCTTCGTCGGTCGAAGTCATTCCTTCGTCGGCTGTTCGATTTCTTCGTCGGTCGAAGTCGTCCCCTCGTTGCATGTTTGATTTCTTCGTCGGTCGAAGTCGTTCCGTCGTCGGCTGTTCGATTGCTTCGTCCGTCGAAGTCAATCCGTCGTCGGCCGTTCAGATCGAGACAAAGAAAGCCCCAACCTCGCGCTAGTCGACGACCTTCTTGGGCCGTTCAGATAGTTCCGTCGTCGGTTTCTTTTTTAGATTATTTTTTCAGAATTTTGTGTTTTTTTTTTCTGTTATTATTTTCTGTAACACCCTCAAATTTCTCTCTTTTGGAAAACTCATTTTAATATAAAACTCCTTGAGAAACTTGAGAGTATTACCGCCACGTGATAACGTTAAAGGCTTTAATACTAACTACTAAGTGAACTTGAAACTAATGCAGCGGAATTAACTTAAAAATAACTTCTCTTTATTAATATAAACTTTATTGTACAACTATATAACAATGAAAATAAAGAAAATAAAATAACAACTCCTTGACTAATTATGATTCCTCACTAGCTCCCCATATGAAGTATGCATCAATCAACCTGTAAATTCTGCTCACCAAAAGGGTCATCACAGGGACAATGCCATAAAACAAAACAAAACGCGTGTCAGTAAAAATACTGAGTACATGTATATGCGGAATATTAAACACTTTATTTGATTAAACTTTTGAAATATTTAATTTCAAAAAAAAACCCTTTCTGGATACTTGATAATACTTTATAATATAAAGTATATAACCTTATAAAAATCCTTTTTCCTTGCCTAGGTACCTTGCCTAAAGTGTGCACACCCCCCAAGTTTAGTATTCCTTACTGAGTCTATTACGAGGGGAACTACCTTGTCCACATGACTTATACAAAAAGTACATGGGTAAATAATATAATAGCTACCGTTCTTGCTAATAAATAACAAGCCGTGGCCTCTTTATAAATTGTGATCATAAAAGATCATATATCTAATAAAAATCCTTCGAAATAATCCTCCTTTAAAAAAAATAAATTCTTAAAACTTAGCCATATAAAGGCATAAATGAAATCATCTTGGAAAATTGTAATGATACATTAGATAATAAATTTTGTATTAATAACAAATAACACCACAAAGAAAAAAAAAATTGACTAATCATGCGTGGGTGTTGACAATCCTTAGCTTGGAGAAACAAACTGACGCAATGTTGCAACTAAGGTCCAATTGTAGACTATGAAATCTCATATTAAACGTGACTTTACTAATAAATTTAAAAATCATACTATCAACTCATTGTAAGCTACTAATGATCATACAAAAACTCAAAGAAGTTCATAATAACTCGTAACGTTTAAAAATCAACTTCATAAAACAGATGTTTCAATTCAGAAAAACAAGTCTAAAACATTATACTACCTATGTAAATAACATTTAAAGATCTACGTATACACGCACCTTGAATAATTATAACTATCAGGGAGAAGAGAAAAGGTAGGCTAAGAGGGAGAGAGAGTTTAAACTTGAGAAAAGAGATTTATTTCTCAAATTTGGTGTGAAGAATATGATGGGTAGAGACCCTTATTTATACTAGTTGGGTAAATAGGATAAGAATAGGAATAGGAACTAAAAGATAGATTTTTGAGAAAAGATAATTACTTTAGCTAGAATAAATTATCTTTTATGATAATATAGCTAGAATAGAGGAATATTCCACAAGATAAATAGTCTAGATGCTTAATTAACCAAAAGATAAAAGAAACAAAGTAACTAAAAGATAAATAAAACAAATTTAACCAAAAGATAACACAACCACAATAACCAATTTGGATGCAACTCACTGACGTGAGTTTGCACCGAATTTGGTTAGTTGAGATTTTTTTTTTTTTTTATTTTATTTTTTTTTTCTTTTAATAAACCTTTTTTGTAAATTCTTTTTAAATGATTTTTAAAGTATTTTTAGTTTTCTTTTGAACAAACTACTTGAATATAAAACTTAGGAAGGTTAGGCCCAAAATTCATTTGGGCTAAAATTTATTTTAAATACCCAAAACTTTTCTTATAAAAGCCTTTCTAATAAATAATAAGCCTTTTTAGTAAATAAAACCTTTTTCAAAAACTAAAAATTTTATAAAAAATATAAATATTAACTTACTAAAAAATACGGAGTATTACATTTTCTATTGTTATTTTTGTAATTGTTGTTACTTTGGTTATTGTTGTTGTAATATTTTCAAATCTAGTGTTTTATTGTATTATCTTATTATATTTATAGTATAAATTTGTTCTTTCATTTTTTGAAGTTACATAGTAGATTTTTTATAATCTGCCTTCAAAAAAAGTAATAACATAATATGTTTTTTTTATTTGTGTTTTTTTTATGTTTTTGAATTTTATATAATAACTTGTTGTCATTAGTTTCAATAAGTAATGTTTTATTTTATTTCAACCTTTTTATTTTCCAAATCTGATGTCAAAATAAAAAAAAATATTTTTTTTTTCCTGCCCAACGTATATTGCTGCGGTTTTAAGTAAAAAACCGCAGCAATATATGTTGTACTATTTTAATCTAAAATACTAATATTGCTGCGGTTTTATACTTAAAACCGCAGCAATATATGTCAAATATTGCTGCGGTTTAAAATCGTAGCAATATATTAATTACCTATTGTTGCGCCCTTAATTGCTGCGCGCCCAAAAACGCAGCAATAGGGCAGTTTTTAACCGCAGCAAATAACATTTATTCTACTAGTGGAGTGATGTTGAAATTTAATTTTCGGTAGCTTTGTTTGACTCCCCATTTTGGTATTGATATTATTTTTGTAATTTAGTAAAGGAAGGGGGGCAAAATAGTCAGTTCAAAAGAGGACACCATAGGTCCCCTTCCCTTATGTAATAGAGATTAAAGGGGAGATAAACTTTACTTAAAAAGTCCGTTTATCTCTATTCTATACGGGAAGAGGGGTAAGACACCAAAATATTAGAAATCCTATTTTACCCTCACTTCATCTCTATTCTAACTACTTACTTTAATTAAAAAAAGAAAATGTAAAAATTAAAAAAAGAAACTACCTAATTAATTTAAAAAATAAAAAAGGCATTACAGGAAGAAAACCATCAACAATTCAAATATCTCTAATTTATTAGATATAATTCATAATTAATTTAATTTTTTACATTCCTTAAAAAAAAAAAATTAATTTTCTATATATCTTCGCATGCATCGCGTGCATATAAAACTAGTTTAAGATATACTTGAGCCAACGCCCAACGTGGCCTTCTCAAAATCTTTTTTCTTTTCTGAAACCGAATAAGATATTGACTTTGTTTTCATTGATTTAGTTATAAATACGGTTCACAGGAAAAATATAGAACACACTTAAAGTTTTATAGTTTTATTTGGCTTCAAAAAAAACTAACAACACAGAGCGTATAAGTATAGCAGAGAATAAAGATGGGTCAATCACAGTCGCAGGGTCCTCTCATGGAAGTACAGAAGGAACTGGAAGTTTGCGAATCCTGCTCGATCAAAGATCCGCAGTTTAATAAGTATGTAAGTGTCTCTCATCCCCTCTTCGTTTCTTTCATGTTCAGCAACTTCTTGAATGCTTATTTTCTATAACTGCACATGCACTTTTGTTAATTAACTACTAGAACTAGTACCAATCAATTTCTTTTTAATCATGCATATTGTACTTTGACACTGATCATATATTTTATTTTCGCTATTATTTACCCTCCTCCGTCTCGAAATATAGTTCCTGATTTTAATTTTTCATTGAAATTAAATTAAGTAGAATTTAAGAGGGATAATAAAAATTTGTTGTTTATTTAAATAAATATTGTATGATTAAAGATGATTTTAAAAAAAAGAAGGAAGATAATTGGTGAAAAAACATTAATTATGACGAGTTGTGCTAATTGTCTTTTGCATTGTAACTAATTCGCTAAAACCCGTCACATGCGTGCCAAGAAAGCAAATTTTAACATGCAAACGGTGTACTTTGGGGCTAATTAATTATCAAATATAGGTAGTGAATTCATGACTTGAATTGTGATTAAGGGAAAAGATGATTATTTGTATTCTCTTTGATATTTCAAATATATGAAACTAGTCCTGAGTTACCAACAAGAAACACTTGCCGTATTTACAAATATATTCACTCCTAACTCTTTCCTTCCACTAATATGATTTCTTGTTTTTTTTTTTTTTTTATAGAACCTAAATATAACTTTACCTGGTAAAGTTTCATTAAAACTCTAGAGAATTCGAACTTTCGACTTTCGACTTTCGTACCAAGAATTAAGGTGACAATAATGGTGTTTTGTGATCACAAGTTCACAACATCAATTGAGTGGTTGATTTATTAGTGTTGTGTGAGGGTGAAGCTACAAGGGGTTTGTGGTCTATATATTTTTTTAAGCGGCTCCTATAGATTTTTAAGGTATACTTTTATAAAATATATTGTTATATCATATAGTGCTCTTGCTTGAATGGTAAAGTGAAATAAATGAATTGCTTCAAATATTTTTGACCCTATTAACTTTTGATTCTTGAATTTGCCGCGAGTGTTTTGTTATGACTTATGGGTGTGATTCACATATATACTATTCAAAAAGATGCATTCATTTAGGCTATGTTTAGTTCACCTGAAATTTTCTGATCTGAACTTATCTGATCTGATCTGAACTTATTTTTTCTGATCTGATCTGATCTGAACTTATTTTTTTTGATTACACGATCTTATCTTTTAGATTTTTCTCAATATATAAGAAAAAATATAGTCATGTGGGGTCTTGTTTGATTCGTCTCAGTGAGTACTTTATTAATATTCAATTATTATAATTTTTACTAATATGTAATGAAAGATATAATGATTTTTAAATATAAGCATGATCTGAACTGATCTGATCTGAACTTATTTTTTCTGATCTGATCTGATCTGATTAGATCTGAAATAAGCAAAAATAAGGTGAGCTGAACATAGCCTTATATGTTGTCGTAGTTTACTGCTTTTATATTATTACTCCCTCCTCTTATAGTATATAGTGTTTGCATTTTTATTTTTGGTGTCCTAAAATATCGTGTTTATTTTCTTTTTTATCAATTTATTTGAACTAAATTACCTTTCATTTTTCTGTAAAATTTTCAAAATACCCCTCCTTATCTTTCAATATGTGCCTCTATTTATTGTTTTACACCATTCCAAGTAACATCTATTGCCTTTTGATTTTATTTTAAAGAAAAAAAAATAAAAACTAGTTTCAAGATAAAAATGCCAAAAAATCACTTCCTTGTAAAATCCTACTACTCATTCAATTTTCTTTAATTCTCGTAAAAAATGAGAAGTGAGCAAACGGAAGGAGTATTATTATTGTCTTTATTAATGTATTGTTTCCTTGCAGGATAAAGGAGGTATCGAGGAATGCGAGATATGCACAAGACCTTTTGTTTATCTGTTTTGGCATGTGGAGGGGTTTCCACCATATAAGGGAACACGCATTTGTCGCTCATGTAGCAAGCTGCGTAAAGTTTGTCAATGCTGCCTCGTTCAATTTCACGATCCTGAAGCTAAGCCAGTGTTTCATTCGTTTTGTACATCCAAGTAAATGTCTAAGTTATGAAGCTGCCACCTGATTTGTTTACTTTGACGGGACTATTCTCGTTTTACTTAGATTTGCTTACTGATAATTTTCACAATTAACTTGATCATATTTTTTTTTTTTTAAAGATAGATACGATGAAGTTTCATTTTCGACCAAAACCTTTCACAAGTCAACCCGATTTTAGGGATTAAACCTTTGATTTTGAGGTCTCATTTCCACAAGACTAAGCTTAATTAGATTGATTGTACTTGAAATAATGATCAATTATATGTTAAGGTGTTTTTAACTTTGTTTTAGAAAAAACAAGGGAAAGTGTTTCTAGCTTACTATCAAGCTTTTGGATTTCCTTCTTTCTCCCTTTGCTCTTTGATGACGAAATAAATATGAATGCAGGAAAGAGAAAGATGATAGCATTAAAAATGAGAGGAATGTTGTTGTATTTCTCCAAAGTTGATTCTAGTGTTTACATTCCTTTGTTCTTATACGTGCAATGATATTCCCATATCGGGTATGTGCCAATACCATGACATTTATGTAATTTTTATGACAAAAGTAATATTAAAAAATTATATAAAAAAAGTTTCATATTTATTTTGGGGAGCTTGTTAGTTGAAATCTTAAACCATATCTGGGCTACATCAAATCATATCAGTTCGATATATAAATCATATTTGAGCTACCTCTAATCATATCAAGTAACTGATATGGGAAAAGTTGTCCCATACCGGATATGGGACTATACTTTCTCGTTCTTATACTACTTGCTAGTTATTACAAGACAAACTAGGAAAATGCTAGGAAACTGTCTAGAGGAGAATGAAACTTTGACTGAGTATAGTACATTGATTACATCAGCAAATAGTGGGATAGTACATAGGCACAAAATATCAGAGATTAGTAGCACAAAATGATAGAGATGGATCATGGATCCACTAATTTCATCACTCCCCCTCAAGATGGTAATGAAGTAGAAGAGTGAGATCTCATCCTGATTAAGAGTTGCTGGTGTTGAGCTATAGGTAAACTCTTGGTGAAAATATCTGTCAATTGGTGATTAGTAGGTACATACTTAGGTTTAATGATATTTTGAGTCACCTTGTCCCTGATTTCAACATGTTTAGTGCATTCCTGGTGAAGTGCATTCACTGCTATTGACATTGCAGCTTGATTATCACATTTGAGGGTGACATGAACACTAGATTTTATCCCAAGTTCCTTCAGTAATTGAGAAAGCCACACCACTTCACAAGTTGTAAGAGCCATAGCCATGTACTCAGCTTTAGCACTACTTGATCTGGCTACCATCACCTTTTACTTCTTCGTCTTCCATGATAAAGGTGAGTGACCAAGCAACACAAGGAATCCAGTTGTGGACTTTCTCGTAATAGGAAAACTTAGCCTGGAGAGGATCTTAGATACCTTAACACCCTCTTTGCTGCTTGCATATGAGTGATGGTAGGTTTTTGCATAAATTGACTCAAAGTGTGGATGTTGAAAGCAATATCAGGCCTGGTAATGGTCAAGTAAATGAGCTTGCCAACTAGGTGCTGATATGACATATGAAGTATGATCTTTGAGATGTTCTCCTGAATCTGGAAGGAGTTTGACATGTATATATCAATATGTGTTGATTATGTTCTTACGTAAAAAGACGTGTTCATGTTCTAAAAATCATAGCATATTTCTATAAATTATTGTTCTAAACAAATATTGCATGTGTTCTAAAAATTATTGTGTATGTTCTAAACATAAATCTGTTCTCACATAAAGACACATTCTCACTAGATCCTTAACGACACACTAAAAACCTCTTATCAAGTTAATAGTTATGGATTTTAGTTATTAATAATAGTTTTCATATTATTAGTCATAGTTATGGTTCTGGATTAATGGTTATATTTGTAAGGTTAATATAGTTATGATTTTTAATTATTAGTTATTAGTAAAATGTGTTATAATATGGTTTTTATGATATAACTAATATACTTCAACGCTTAACTAATATAATTTAACACTTAACAAATATACTTCACCGCTTAACTAATTCATCCAGGATCAATTTAAGGTTAACATAACTAATAGGTCCAACCGCTTAACTGATTCCGCTGCTGGTTTGATGTGATGCACTCGCGTGATGTAAGTATGACCTCAGTTGGTCTCACATTAACACTAACGTGAGACCGTATTCTCAAAAACAGACTCGATTTTCAAAGAATTTACACATAAAAAGGAGTATATATACAACTTTTTAACTACTCAAATAAATATATAAATTTAAGATAATAGTCAACGACCTAAACTTTTTATAACTTACCAATTTTAACTAAATGCTTGTGGAATTTGGAGCATAAAATGAGGTGAGATATTAGTTATATATATTCTCTTTAAGATAAATATTTAAATCACATCCCTACTATTATTATAATAAAAAAACAATGAATTACCATAAAACAAAACAATTAATAAAGAGAAAGGGGGAAATAAATTAAAAACATTACTTAACAAGTGTACCTTATGCTATTATATAGTCTTTAGTCGCTTGACCGGCCACTGCTACCTATAAATCTCAAACATTGCTTATAGTAACGTTTTACTAGAGGGGTTCATAAAAAATCAAAATCGAAATACTGCGTCGAAATATCGAAAAATCGGTCTAAATGGGTGGTTACTGTACCGACAAAAAAAAGTTTTAACGATACGGTTACTGAACCGATAAAGTTAACGGTTAAACGGTACGGTTACAGTTATGATTTGTGAGTGAACGGTTAACTGAAATAACAAAATATGTTTTTCTCTATTTAATTGTTGTAAAACATTTCCAAACAATTACATTAATTCTAATATTTGTTGATAACTTACAACAATTAGAGGAAATATGTAATTATTTGGAAACCCTAGTACTAATATAAACACTATAATTAGGAAATGGAGTGAATTCTTAGTGTTAGTTATGTTTTTCAATGGGTTTTTATCTACTATATAAAACATCTTATATTAGAGTATATATAATATTAAAATATATGCACAAAAAAATTGAAAATAATATATATGTACATTAAGTAAAACATAATAGTATAACTTAAATAACGGTTAATGGTTAACCGGAAAACCATACCAAAAAAAAGGTTAAATGCTTAGGTGGAAATTGGTCTAAATGGTTACAGTTACGGTTCGCCAAAAGAACGAATCGAAACATTCGCTTACCAAACCGAAATGTTTTTTCGAGACGGTTAACCACCTATGAACACCGTTATGTTTTACAACCGGTACCCATAATTTACTCCAAACGTCATCCACTAGACCACTACTATAACTATCTTACCAAACAAGTATAATTTTAAGTAGCGTTTTGATCTTGTTTTATCATTACCTAAAACGCTAGCGTCAATCAGGACCTAAGTAGAGATACTTTTAGTCCGAATAGGCGAATACTATCCACATGAAAAATGTCCGATCCAATAGATGAGTTCGGACCCAGTATTCCCTTAGGTCAGTAAAAAATACATTTTCTTTCTCTCCAAGACTCCAACCTCACCCACTCAACTACTCTCTTTCTCTCTCTCATTTTCACTCAGTCTCTCTCCTCTGGGAAAAATCTTGGAGACCTCAAGTTTGAAATCTAGAAACTTCATTTGCTTCATCTTTTTGAGATCCAAATTCTACAATTCGAAGATAACAAGTGAGTTTTGTAGATAGATTTTTGTTTCAAAGATAAACAATCGCAGATTAAAAATATGTGTATTCTGCCTCATTCCTCGCTTTGAATAACAACTTAGGGTTTTTTCTTTCTTAGATCTTGATTGTATTGAATACGCATATTGAACGATTGTGATTTTGGTTCGTACTTGAAGTAAATTAGATTATATATGTTAATTGAATGTTTGATTGTTGATTTCTTAGATCTGAATTAGGGTTTTGTTTTTATTAGATCTGGATTGTTGTTTACTACTTAAATTGTGGTTGATTTTTACACTATTAGGTAATTAGGTCTATGTTTGATACGACTTTTTTGAGGTGAAACCGTGAAATGTTGTTTGGGAATTTGTTTTTTTGGATGTGTAAAATGCGAAAGGGTAAATGACTTTCGTTGTAGAATCGGGTTGATTTCGAATCGACGTCGGAGGGTTTCAGAGTCGTTTTGAATTCGGAGCTGGATCAAGAGCTCATGAGCTCGGAGTCGAATCCATGGTCTGATTTATTATTGGGTCGAATTCGGCTCCTGCATTGTCTGCCCCGACCCATTGCCATCACTAATTATATGTGGAACATATAGTTGTTGCATAGGAGGTTGATTCATGCTTTAACTGTATCAGCTTTATCTTGCTCATGTCGAAATGTTGCAATGAGGATGTGGTGATCATAATGTGATGCTAAGATGTCGTTCTTTTGTATTCGCAGTTGTGGAATTCGATGGCGTCAAAGCTTCGTCAGCTGCAGTCAAAGGCTTGTCAGGCTACCCAATTCCTCTCCAAACATGGGGAAGTCTATTATAAGCAGCTGCTAGAGCAAAACAAGGAACATATCCAAGAGCCTGCCACTGTTGAGACATGCAATCGATTGGCAAAGCAATTGCTTTACACTCGCCTTGCCAGGTGGGTTTTAATAGTATAACTGTGGATGTTACTGAGAAACTTTTCTGTAATGCCATAGTTCTGCAGCTGTTTGTTGCTTTGAGGCATGTTTAAAAGCATAAATGGTTTTCTGTTTCTGATTAATTGAATTATGACATGGCTGTTCGGCTGTTCTTAGCACGGGTAGGATGCATATAAGCTGGTTAATAGTCATCTTGGGAGTGAGATGGGAGAAATTCAGGATATTCACTGAGCTCTTGTAATTTTGTTTTAGTATCTTAGTATATATGTGTTAATAGAGTTGTAAGTAATTATTTGGGAAATAAATGAGGGTTTGCTGGAATTATTGTTTCTATTCTGGTATTACTGTTGAGACTTGCCTGAATTTATTGGTCTGACTACATACTTCATTCAAGCGACTGTCCAACTGATCAAGGCTGAAGCTTAAGGTCATCTCTTAGAATTTTACTTAGCAGTAGGTGACAGCGTCACACATACAAAATGCATGAAAAAGGATGTATGTGGATCTGTTAATGGAGGGGTACGTTTGGTCATCTGTGAGGGCTTTTATATAACTTTCTCTAATGTGATGACTTGATGAGTCGAAGTGTCAGATCCTATTGAATATTCTAAGAACTAGATTTGTATAGTTTGGTGTTGAATTTTGAGCTCGTGTTCCTTGTTTCCCAAATATGTGTTCTTACAGCAAAACTTACACAACTCCGACCTTGCAAATTCCTATTTATCCTTTTTCTCCTTTGAGCAGTGTTGGGATTTCAGTATTTATACCAATGCTTAGGTTTCGATGTAATTAGATTTCCGACTTGCATATAAAGCACCATTGCGGAAGAAATCCTTGGACTTCGATTCTGAAGATCTTATGTGAAATTGTCCACCAGATGATGACAGTCTTGCGACATTATAAGCATCCAAACAGTGTTTGATGTTTGACAACTCCTACTCATTTGTTCCAATTTTCAAGGCATTGTGATATTCACTTGCAACATGATTATAGGGCAGGTCCTAGAGGGTGTGTTATGATAATCCCAAAGAAATCTGGGGATCGATGTGGCTGATTATTTAGGCCTTTTGTCATCATGCATTTCGTTTAGAAATAAAATATTTACTAGGACTTTCGGAGGTGACAACATTGACTAGGATTTGATATATTATGTACTCTTGCCTTTTAGAAAATTCTTGCCACGTCCTAAACTCCTAACACATTGTAATTGAGGATCTAACATGATTTAACAACATTGCCCTTTGTAGAAGTCGTCTCGCTGACCCTCTCCTTCACTCATTTCAGTAAGCAATCAGACCATGGCCCATGGGTCTCTTATAATTTTGTGTAATGTGACTATTTTACATCCTAAATAGTGCAACGTATTTTTGTGTTATGAATCATGGGAGGATTTGTGATCTAGTCACTTCCAATTGTAGCTCTTGCTGAAGCAGCCTCTCTGTAAATGCACGGGTAAGGCTGCAAAAATCTGGACTCTCTGACTTGCTGAATGTGAGAATGTCATGAAAGTAATGTGTGTAATTATATGGTATTGCTACATGGGATCATACTTATCAATCTACTCTATTATTCTCCTTGAAATTGTATAAATGTTGATAATCATCAGCAAGAAGATCCACATATATATCGAAACAATTAAATTGATGGTGGATATAATTTTATTTGTTCTTGCAGCTTACCTGGTCGTCGTGAGGCATTGTGGAAAGAAGTTGATCAAGTTAAGCAAGCATGGAAGAATAGAAAGGACATGAAAGTTGAGGAGGTTGGAGTCGCAGCTTTGTTTGGATTGGAATGCTTTGCATGGTATTGTGCTGGTGAAATTGTAGGACGGGGCTTTACCTTCACTGGCTACAAAGTTTAACTTCACATCCCACATCATGTGACTTGCTTTGAGACAAGTTGGCTTCTTTCCATTCTCTTTGTCCCCAAGTGCCTAGTTGAGTTGAAGATTTTTGAGAAATACCAGACACCATCAGGATTTTTGTAGTCATCGATCAAAGGAACGAAGTTCTATTCCTTTGAAATATGTCTTCTGTTGCTCTCTCCCTCTCTCTTAAGAGAAATTCACATAAAAAGCAAACTTCATACTCTGATATTTGGCCTGCTGATTGCAATGTATTTGACATTGAATGGCTTAATAGTGAATAACTATCTTCTTTAGGTCTGGTGAAGAGTGTGTTGCGAAAGTGTTGCTCGATAAATCATTCAATGTTGTCATAAATTTGTTAATAATATGTGCATGAGCAACTAGGCATAGTCTAACAGAGGCTTGAAACCAAACGATTTAGGGGCTTTGCTTCTGCTATTACTAGTGCTTGTTCTATCAAGTTCTTGGTTGCCCACTGCCAGTATTCCAGTCCCTGAGCTTCGATTGCTTTGCGTACTAGATCATAGTGGAAATTTATTCAGCTCGTTTATATCTGCAATTGGAAAAAATTAATCTTCATCCAATCTTCAGTGGCACGGTGTTTAAGTTCCGTTGCTTAATAGGATTTGAATCCTCATAATCTTTTTTTAGCACAAATGATAGGTTTTTTTTTAAGGGGTGTTCTCTTCACTTGAATATTCTTGAACTTATTTTGAACTTAACAAAGTTTATTACTTTATTTTAAGGTTAAGAGAGGTGCACCCCAAGTTAATCAACTTAAGCTCACTCCACTAGTATGATTCAAAAAGTCATTTAATTGGGTAGAAATTTAGGCTTGATTTTCGAGTTGGGTCTAACCGAGCCAAGTATCGGGCAAATTCATTCAATTATGGACTTGATTTAGGCTCAAAATGTAGTTTTAATCTAAGAGTTGTCTTGTAAGAGACCACGTACTTTTAGTTCAATGTTAGGCATGCTCCAAGTCCAATATTTAGAAGAGAACATGCCACCTTTTTTTTTTTATAATATAGTGACTAGTTTAATCTATTTAGGGACCAGTTTAATCTATTTCGTAATCAGTTTAATCTATTCAGTATTGACATTATCTAACCTATTCAGTAACTAGTTTAATTCATTTAGTGACTAGTTTAATCCGTTCGGTAAGACTACCGAGTTATTTTTCGAAATTGTCTGTTGTAGTTCGAAAATCAAGAAAAAAAAAAGAAAGAAAAGATAAAGGATGATTAGGATAGTGTTGGGTTAGAGTGAAATGAAATGGATTTGTTAAAAAATTCAGTTTTAGATTTGTCTAATTTTATTATTCTAATAATACTTCCTCCGTTTCTTTTTAAGTGAGTCACTTTCCTATTAAGGAATAGTCATAATAAGTGACACACTTCCACAAATGGAAAAAAAAAAAACTGAATTATTACAATATTGCCATTACAATTAACTCACCTACCTTATTAATTATTCTAACTACTAACCTAACAATCATTAATTACATTAGGGTTCCCTCCTTTTTTTTTATTCTTGGAATCATTCCCACCTACCATTTTCTCGATCATTCTACACAATTCATTCCAGCCTCTCACTCATCTCTCTCTCATTCAAGAACCCTAAATCTTGAACTTCTCCTCTGTCACTCAAAAACCCTAACTCTTATCTCTGATTCATCTCTCTCTTCTCTCTGAAAACTGATCTCTCTTAAATTTCTGTCGCTTCTACTTGCTGCTTTAATATGTCTTCTTCGTGGATTACCGCGGATTACTTGTTTGGCTGTGATGATATGGATTCTTCGGAGGAATCGAGGCTGATGCGATTGATAGATCGTGCCAACCACGGTTCATCTTACACGTCTACTGAGCTCCCTTACGTGCGTAGGGGTTCTGAAACACCAACATCCAAATTGGTGTTGCCGAAAAAAGAAGATATTGTGGTGGAAGCTACGGTGGATTCGAGATCTGCGTGCTTGGGTAAAAGAAAATTGCAATTTGACGAGTCCCTGAATCTTCGCCTCAAAAGTCTGCAGATGAGATCCCCAAAATTCAAACTTCAACCTATGTTGCCGAAAGCCCTAAAAATGCTGGAAAATTAAAAAAAAATTGACAAATCATGTCTTGCTCTGAATTGGTGAAGCGTTTCTTACTTTATCTCTTAAAGTTTTTTTTTCATGAATTTATGTGTGGTGTTGAATGATTTGTAATGTTGGCTCTGATATTTGTTGGTTTCATGCTTTATTAGTACTTGTGCGTTCATTATTTCTTTATGATATTTTTTATCTCTTAAATTGCAATTTTGTAATGTTGCTTGTGATATTTGTTTGGTACTGATTTTAGTGTGTGGTTGGATCTGATTTTGCATGATGATTTGATGTGGTTGTGAATTCAGTGTGTTTTGGTGTGTGTTTGGTACTGTGTTTGTATGATGTAGTTGTTGTGGTTGTGATGGAGTAATCTTGGGGTTTATGGACTAATTTTGGTGTGTGTTTGGTACTGTGTTTGTATGATGTAGTTGCTGTGGTTGTGATGGAGTGATCTTGGGGTTTATTTACTGATTTCAGTGTGTGTTTGGTACTGTATTTGTATGATGTAGTTGCTGTGGTTGTGATGGAGTTATCTTGGGTTTATGGACTGATTTTGGTGTGTGTTTGGTACTGTGTTTGTATGATGTAGTTGTTGTGGGTTGTGATGGAGTGATCTTGGGGTTTATGGACTGATTTCAGTGTGTGTTTGGTACTGTGTTTGTATGATGGTGTTGTTGTGGTTGTGATTTCCCTATGATGATGATCTTTTTACACCATAAATGCTTTCAACCTTTTTTCCTCTCAATGTGTTGGAGTTGCTGTGGTTGTGATGGAGTTATCTTGTGGTAGTGATGGACTGATCTTGGGGTTTATGGACTGATTTTTCATAATGGTGTTGATGTGGTTGTGATTTCAGTGTGTGTTTGGTACTGTGTTTGCAAAATGGTGTTGTTGTGGTTGTGATTTCCCTATGATGATGATCTTTTTACACCATAAATGCTTTCAACCTTTTTTCCTCTCAATGTGCCCCTAGCATTTTAATTTGTCTTTGCATTGATGAGGCAATTGTGTGTTTGGTGTTGTGCCTACTGGACTTGTGTGAAACAATGTGGAATAATTCAAATTTGCATGAGAGGATGATGAATTATCCTCAATGATGAATGAGGTCAAGTTTAAGTTTCACATTTATTGTCCATGTATTGGCTTTCCCCCACTTATGCCACCAATGTATTGACTTATTTTGCATGTTGGATGTGGCTGTTAGGAGGTTAAATATGGTTATGTGCATATTGGTGATTGGGGACAACCTGAGGGAAAGAACCAAGCCTTTCATTTTCTTCAAACATGTTCCTTACATGCATTACTTGTGGAAACCAAATGATGTGAAATGCATTGACCTATGTACTTTACAAAAAAAGGTCATAACTTTACAAAATAGGGCCATACAACCTCTATACTAAACAAAAAGTGTTTGACTTCTATACTTTACAAAAAAATGTTTGCCTGCCCCTACTGATCTTCTGGAAGCAATTCCATTGCTTCAAATGGCTCAGGCCCAAACACAATGTCTTGATTGAGTAGATTAACTGTGTCATTTACCAACTCCTCTGAAATTTCAACAGTAGTTGGTAGTAGACCCAATCTGTCCATCTTTTTTTTGGAATTGTGTGGGTTTTTGTAATTGTTTCCACCCTTGACCTTCAATATCTCCACCATAACATACATCAAATGTATCCAAGTATAGTTGATTATCCTAGGCTCATACACTGTGTATGCATCTTCAACACTTTTAATCAACTCATCAACTGTTTTTGGAAAGCTCTGATGTTGAATTGATTGAATGGCTTTGAAGAAACCCAAATCCAGTATATTGAGGTCAGGTGACTGGGCTGGCTGGCAGATTATGTTAATTTCAAAACCACCTTCTCTACATGCTTCCAAAAACTCAGCATCATTAGGTTGGATATGGGGTCTAGCATTGTCCTGCTGAATCCATATCTCTTTGCACCCATTCTCTGGCCATTTTGCTCTAATTGCTGGCAGAAGCTTGTTGATTATCATTTCCCTGATGGTTTCCTTTGTAATACTTTGCTTTGCCTTCTTTTCAATTGTACCTGCTGGTCTGTTAGCTGACCACCTTTGTGCTCTAACTTCATCTATGAATGGGAAGATACCAATCTTCCCATCCCATAATATGTCCCCTGTTGGCCCTAACCATGGTCTTGCTATGGCAGCTAAGAACATAACTTTTGTAATGAATGCTTTTGATTGGCATGCTCTGTATGGGTCCTCTTCTTCTGATAACAAGTAGAATCTTTGTGTGATTTTGCTCATGAAAAACCATTTTTCATCAATATGAATCATGTTATAAAGATGATTAAACTTTGGCAATTCATTCATTGATTTTGGTATGCTTTGAGACAACACAAATTTCATTCTTGCTACCTTGTGTTTTGGTGTGAGTTTGGGCTTGATTGAGTTTGTATGGCTTCTGAGTATACCTCTTTTTAACAACCTGTAAACTGTTGAGGGGCTAACTTCTAAGGCCGTAGCAAAGGACCTGATGGTTGTCCTTTGCTTTAGAGGTACCCTTCTCAAGGCTTCATCATCTGTGAATTTTACCTTTCTCCCACAATTTCCAATTTTCCTACTTGCAACATTGACCTCTACACCATCTATTTTCTGCTTTCTAGCAAGAGTCCATATCCTATTCATAGTTGATCTACTACATGAGTATTTCTGCCTTAGTGTTGTTAAAAGTCCCCTTGGTAATACTAACTCATCAGATGCAGATGCAAACATTTCAATTACAATTTGTCTTCGTATGTTGTTGGGCAAGTTTGGTTTTTTGTTGTCTTCCTCATTACCCCTATCTTCATTTAACTCATTCATTGTTTGTTCTTCATTTTCAGACTCATGGTCAGAGAAGTACCATACCTCATTATCTTCTTCCTCTTCTTCTGCATTGATATGTTCTTCGAAGTGCAGCTCTTCTTCTCCTATTGTGGTGTCATCACCAACTCCACTAGAAAGAATCCATGCTTCAAAGGCTTCTTCATCCATGTACTTATTAATCTACTGTGATGTGTGTGCGAGTGGTTGAATTTGGAGTGCTGTGTGTGCAAGTGGTTGAATTTGGAGTGCTGTGTGTGCAAGTGATAATTGTAATTGTTTAGAGAATTTGTATAGAGAAAAATATTTTGTTCCCTCTAAAATAGTGAAGGGGAAAAAATAGAGCATATGGTAAAGTTAGTACCCTGTATAAATAGAGGCTTCTAAAAAAATATGGAGCCAAAGTTTGAATTTTTTGGAGCGGTCCCCAGAATCTGTAAGTGAATCTCCAAAAAAAAAATTTGGAGCCAAAAGTTTGAAATAAATGTGGCAGTTTTGTTGTTCCCTCTCTTTTTCTTTGTCATTAGCGTGTAATTGTTGGTTGTATGGGTCCACACTCAAACCTTTAATTACTTTCTCTCTCTAGCCTCCTTGGTTGGTGTGCCCTTTCTCTATGTTCCACTTAAAAAGAAACGGAGGAAGTATGTGTTAATCTAATTACTTTGGTAAATCTTTTGTAAGTTGAGCTGCCTTCTTGAGAGACCGACGATAAGTAATTGGCGCAAATCAGAAATGGCCTCAACTCTACACTCTCTCTCCTACTCAACTATGCTTTCCACCCTCGAATTCCATTCATCTCCCAAAATTCACTCTTTATTTCCCACAGTAGATTCCGCCTGTTTATTGACAAATTCTCTAAAATTGCCCACTAAAAACACAAACAAGAACTTCCCCCAAATCAATTGCTGTTCAGAAAATCAAAGTAGAATCACACTCAGAACTTGCAAATTTTGCAAGACCCAATTCGATCCAGCTCTTAATCACCCTCTTGCGTGCCGATTTCACACTGCCCATTTTGGAGGTACCGTCTAATTTGCACCAATTCTTTTTCTTTTTGGTTAATTGTTGTCTTGGGTACATAAAATTAGGTCTCATCTTCTCGATTGTATGTAGTATATTTACAGTAACTTTTTCTGGGGACTAAAAGAATTGGTATTTTCAATTTTGTGTTTATATTGACAGATAATAATATGATGAATGATGTAGGGGAGGTGCAAACTATATATTGTTGATAGGTGCAAACTATGTGGATATTAAATGTTGTACTTTCTATGTTTCAGTAGTTTGATTAACTTGGAAAATCTAATAAATTAGACTGAATTATGGACCATTAAATATGTTAGACTGAACTCTGAAGAATGAAAATGTACAAGAATTGACTGAGCCATGAACTAGGTTGCACATAGACTGATACGGGTACAGGTGCGGATTTGGGGGACAGAAAACGGCAAGATTTTGAAATTTTAGGAAAAGATACGCGTACCCATACAGGATACGGTACGACCTCGTACGAGTGCGGGTACGAGTACGTGACCTAGAAGAAGTACCCATGCTACATAGGCCATGAACAATTGCGAGAAAGATAGAAACTTGGGACATCTAAATCACTCGTATGAATGTAAAATGAATAAAGATCTTTCTGATGATGCCTTAGGGGAAGATTTACTTGGAATGCCATTATATTTTTTTTCTGGTGCTTTAGATGCATGAAATTTCAACTTTATATTTGTTAGCTTGGTTCATAGCTAAGTTTAATATTTGTTTGATGACACATACTTCTCTTTTTATGTCACTCTATCCTATATCTTTGGTGGAAATGTATGCAAATGCTCATTCATCTTTTCATTTATCAACATTTTTGAAATCCTGCCTACCCAATGCAGACGGGTAGCTCAAAATTCCATTTAGTCAAGACTATATTATGTACTCATCGTCTCATCCTATTCAGAAAAGTTGCAACTATTGGAAAAAATGTTCAAAATTCTAAAATAATTGTTGTTATAGATTCTAAGTGATCCTCCGAGGGAACCGGCCACTTGAGTGATGGTGAGAAGATAAAATGCCACAACTATTATAGAAGGTAGCTTAAGAAAAACACGATGTCTTATTTTATATAAATGGAAGGGGCGATATGACTATTATTCCCAGCTGTTGGATTATAATTAAGGATGTTTTATGTGAAAGTAGCTCAAAAATTTTGTACTCGAGGGGTGTACATTTTTGCTTGGCATAACTATTCAATCGTATCATTCTTCACTATGTACTTTTACCTCCCTGTGGCCCATTTCCCCATCTAATGCCAACACCCAACACTAAGTTTGTTGGAGGTTCACGACATAGATTCTTTTCGCATTTTTGTTATTGGAGAATCTCTTTGGCCGATTGCCTGAACGGTACGAGTGGGCTAACAGCTAAGGCTGTTATTTTTATTGCTTGAAAATTGTCACCCTTTCTTCATTTTTCTTTTTCTTTTGACATGGAGGACATCCTGGACTGGACACCATGGATTTAAGTGAGGGTGTATTATCATTTTTTTTTTTTGAACTTTGACATAGTGCTTGTAATTCTTTGGGTATGAGCAACTTTTGTTGGGTCTGGAGTATTTTACAAGTGATTTTATTGGGCTCTGCTAAGTATATGCTTCTCCTGACCCAGCTAGGGCCATTTGCTTTATTGTTTTATATAGATTGTTGAAATTGTAGATCAGTGGCTTACCTTCGAACTTCTAAACACCAGAAAAATCAAGAAGAGCTGGACTTCATATAGAATTTACAACTTCGATACATTTTATTCATTAGTTTACTTTGGCAGCAAACATAGTCTCCTGCTGCCACTCGGCCAGTCTCTGTTTGGGCTTTGGAATGATGATGTTTGTTTTCTTACATGAGTGTAGGCTCCTATATAAGGATCCTACTCCTAAGCCCCTTAGTGGCTGTTATAGAGTGTTTGGTGGGCGGTAACTGATTGTGAGAATGGTGATGAATTTATATGCCAGTGTCTGTCCATGGTATTGAAATTTCATCCTCAAATAGGTGTTATTCTTCATTACTCAATACCACCTCTAAAGTGGTAATAAAAATTCAGGAAGAAAAAGAGGTACCTGCAGATGGACAAGCATCGCCATGGATATTGGTACTGCGCTTTCTTTACAAACTTATATGTAAAATTTATTCTCATCAACACCATTTATTATCACCTACTGAACGATTCATTAGTGCTACAAATAGATTTCTCCCTTTACGTGTCTGATCTTAATCGAATCAATATGTAGCATCATGTTGCTACGTCAGACCCATCTTCATTTTTGCTTAATTCTGCTGTCCTGATTTTGCTGTTTCTAGTTTTTGGAAGGGAAAGTCATAGATGAGGTAAAGCAGGAATGTTATTCACTTATGCCTAAGCATATACCTAGGAGCCAACTATTTGTAAGATTTCCCACATTGATGTGATTAAACATCTCTCTTGCGAAATTCTGAGTTACATGTAGAATGCCAAGGATTCCTGAATGGTGCATGTGTGTACCATTGTATGAGGATGAGGCCGAAGTATCATGAAGGCAAAGTGCTTTCTTCCTAAGCATAAGTACCGAAGTATCGTATCATATCCTAGAGTCTGAAGGTTACTTACTCTGGGAATAAAATGAACTAGAGGTGGTCATGGGACAGGCCGAGCATTTAGCTAAAACAGTGGCCAAAGTTCAAACAGAAATGTTCTTTCCCTCAGTTCTAGAAGAAATGAACATTTTGAGAAACATTAATGTTTAATCAGGGTTTAGCATATCCTTATGTTGCCTCATTTTGGCTGCTCTCTTGCGTTTTATATTCTACGCTTGTATTTCCTGCATCTTGATCTTTGTTTCTTAAGCAGGGGAGACAAAGAGGAAGTTTGAGAGTGTCCACACCGGAGGTACAATGAACACCCCTAACTCCGGCCAAGTTCTCGAGTATTGGCATTGTTGTGGATCAGAAGACCAATTTGACCCCGGATGCACATCAGCTCCACATTCATCATACGATGATTGATAACGCTCCGCTGCCAGTTGCAAATTTATGTGCCATGGCTATTTCAAGCTTTTGATTCTTGTAAAGTAGTAGGGTAAGCTCACATATGATTGCACCTTCTTGTGGCATTCCATTGTCAACACTCGTTATTCAAAGAAAATACTCTCGTTCGCTAAATATTACTCCATCCGTTTCTTTTTAATCTACACACTTTCCTTTTTAGTTCGTTTCTTTTTAATCTACTCACTGTTGCTTTTTTTCTATTTTTTGGTAACATATCACATCTACTTTCTCCTTTTTTTCCACCCATGTCATTCACTTTTTAATATTTTAAACCACTCCTTTGTTTCTCTCTCTCATTTTTCAATTTTTCTCTCATATTTTTGTACTTCCTCCTTGATTCTCCCTTAAAATAAAGTGAGTAAATTAAAAAGAAACGGAAGAAATACTACTCAACTAAATTATTTTCTCGATGAGAAATGATAAACCTCTAACTGCTAGATGTTTGCCAAACATCTAACATTCATGTGGCAACATATAAGTGGTACACATGTCATTATATTCTTTATCCAAACAAATTACTTTTTCCAATTTTTTAAACTTGTATATCTCACAAAATATATTTAAAAAAAAAAAAAATAAAAAAAATATACCAATATTCATATATTTTTATTCTCTACCAATAGACACCCATCTTGATATAATTTCATCATATGTTAGAGGTTTATCATTTCTCGATTAGAGATAGGGAGTTGAATTGTTGGTGGACCCACTCACCCACACACCAAAAAGCAAGAAATTTACAAAAATGCCCCTCATATATGACAAGATTTACTATAGTTGACTAGATTTATGGTGTTTTTTTCTCATCTTCTCTTATCTTATTAATTTTGTAATCTGAATTTGTTAACCTTGTCAAAGCCATTAATCCTAATGTATGCAGCTTAAAATTTTGTTGGTTACAGATATGGATTAGGAAATTTAGGATCCTCTCCATTAACCCTAAATCCCTAATTTAATAATGAACAATTTAGATTTATCTTCTTCACTGCCATATGTATTGTTTATTCTATAAGCACAAGTGGACGTTTAAGTTGGGCCAAAGATGTACTTTATATTGCAGAACTGCTGGTATTTATTAAAAGAAGTATATTGTATCTGACTTTAGGCAGTGTTTTAATCGAATTATTTCTGCATCACCGACTCTGGATGAAGTTTTTGAACTTCAAATTAATTTTTTTAAACTTATTTCATGTGCAGGAAGTCAAGTATCAACCTTTAACCTCGAATATTATACATGTTTTATTATTAAAAAAAAAAGAGTATATAAGATATACTAACTTCAACTTTAGGTATAACTTTTTACTTTATTAAGGATCAAGGTTGGCTTAATGGTTGTAAATAGGGATGACAACGGGTCGGACTTGAACTGGATTATGCATAATTCGACTTCGACCCTACGAGAAGTCAGATTCTAAATCCGAGTTTGACTCCGAAAATCTGACTCCGGCCCGACTTAAAAGCCGGACATCCGACTCCAAATCCGGTCCGACTTAAAATCCAAACATCCGACTCCGAACCCGATCCGACTTATTTTTACCCATTTTTAATAATAGAATAGTCTTGTATAATACAATAATCTAATCATTATAATTTATACTAATAATCATATAGAAATCTTATATAGTACAAATAATTTAAATATTACTATTATTTTTAACAATCATTTCTTTTAATGGAAAAATTATATATCATATAATTGGCTGAAAGTCGAAGTCAGTTAATACATAAGTAATATATTAACATAAATAAGGAAAAATGATTGATTGGCTCAAAGTCGGAGTCAGATTATTTTATAAGATCCGACTCCGACCTTCCTCCGACTAGGAGTCGTACTTTTTAAACGGAGTCGGATTGCTTCTTTTTTTGTCGGAGTCGACTCGGATTTTTTCCTTCGGATCAGAGCGAACTAGGGTCGGATCAGAGCGAACTAGGGTCGGATCCGGACAGGATTGTCATCCCTAGTTGTAAAACCTTCCTTCCATCCTTGTGACAGGGGTTCGTTTCTCAACCCTTACAAGAAGGATTCTTAATTTTCTCTCTTCTTGCAAGGATATTTTCCTCACCTTAAGAAGAAAAATCCTCCTCACTTTCACAAAAAAAAAAACTTTTAAGAGTTTGATCGGATTTAGTTCAAATTAAGATAAAGCATTTTTAGTAACCTGGTCTAAAAAAAGGTGCATAAATAATGACGTTGTACTCTTAACATGAAAATCTCTATGTTATATTCCATTATATTTGTCAATAATCAAGGTTCTGCTAATTAGTTAACATATATAATGGCGTTGTAATGACTTAACATGTGAATTATGTGATGCCTTGCCGCCTTGTTCGCCGCATCTTATGATCAACGCAACAAGGAAGCTTCTTTTTTTTTTGTACGTCTTTTACTTCTTCGCATTTGCCTCTTCATTTCTATGAAAAATCTAACACATTTGAGTATTTGACCTGCCCAAAAATAATACGTAAAAGATATAAACAAACAATCAAAAAAACATATTGTTTAAAATAAGCTAATTTAGCCGTCTTAATCCTAACAAGTAACAACCAACCATCAACTATCTCGATGCTAAATAACTGGAACAACAGTTCAACACGGACAGCCGTCGGTTATTATTATAAACATCAATAAATCGAGCTCGCGACACGTGTCGTCTCTAGATTGGTATAATATTCTCTTGTCTTAGTCCTATAAATTTGAACCATTCCCAAAAAAATATCATTCATTCATATTTCAATCTTGTTACATCAAAGTTTCAATTCTCAAGCTCATATTAGTCATCATATACTCATCATATATCATGAATACCATGCATTTTTCCTCAATAAGAAATCCCCTCTACCCTTTTTCTCCACTCACCAAAAATGCAAATCCGAAATTGAGAAATGTGAAAAATAAGAAGGTTAATAACATAATTTCGTCCCTTCGAAGGAGCAACTCATACGGGTCTCAGTCTGAAGGACGTGTGGTGGATGAAAATATGATCGTTTTAAGAAAACGAATCCACGAAATGAAGATGGTCGAGAGAAATTTCGAGCCTCCAAAGGAGTGGATGGAGTGGGAGAAACAAATGTATGCTCAATATGATGAGTATATATGCATGGTTTTAGGTGTGGTTCAAACTCAATTGATGAATTCTAGACCTGGTGTAGCCCTTGGTGCCTTGGCTTTGCTTACATTGAGTGTGCCCACTTCAGTAATTTTGCTTGCTTTCCACTTTGCCCAAGTTGCTGATAAGATAATCAAGCTATAGTAATATTTATTCATTTAGATCTTGCAATGTACTATGTACATATTCAATTATTTCATTTTAAGGGTTCTTTTGTGCTTAGTTATTGTAGATTTGGGGTTGATTAGGCTAATTTTTAATGGCCGCCCTTCAGAACTTTAGTGATTCGTTCATTAATTGAATATTGTGTCTATCCCTTTTTCCCTATTTGAAGTTTTAAATTTGGAGCTGTTGGAATTACAAATGCAGAGAGCTAGAGAGAGGGAAACTAAAGTACAATATAGCAACAATATTATCATACACTCGGTATATTATGAGCATAATATATCGAAACTATTTTGGATGGTTTCAAATGAGTAAGATGTATTAAATAAAAGAGAGTACTAAATGAGCAAATGAACAAAAATTAGTCTTTATGAGTGTAACATGTACATGGTACACCCGAGTGTATGATGAATGATTTCTACAATATAGTTGCTCATATTCGAATACTTCATCTACCAAAAAAAAGAAGTAAAACAAGCACTAGCTATTTTTTATAATAGAAATAAAATAAATGAATACTTAAGCTATCAAAAAAAAGTAAATGAATTGCTCTATGATGGTGGATGATAATTTCCAATATAGAAAAATAGGCAAACTCATCTCATATAAGTGAAGGGGGAGGAAGATGGTGACCCCTTTATAAAAGGTCTAATGTACCTTTAATTAATTTAAATTGCCATATATTTTAAATAAACTTTTCTTCTTTCTACTTCTTTCCATATATATATAAGTTGACTTTTCCATTTGGTACCCAAAATTATATTTGATTCTACATGGTATCACTATAGTTTGGATAATTTTCTACCACATTAAAAAAAAAAAGTTAGTCGGGGGTAAAGTAGAGTTAGAGTTTTGTCTCGTTTGCATGTCTCGATTTGCATGTTTTAGCTTCGGTGCCAAAAAAAGCTCGATTAAGGTTTTGGGGATCAATTTTTTAACCTTTAAGGATCAAATTTGAAATCGAAATTGGCGAAAAAACCAAAAACACCTGTTTTATGTGTGAGGAAAGACTAGTTGTTCTGCTTTGTTGTGCAAACCAAAAACATTCCTGCTTTGTTGT
Source organism: Beta vulgaris subsp. vulgaris (assembly GCF_026745355.1). Taxonomy (NCBI): domain Eukaryota; kingdom Viridiplantae; phylum Streptophyta; class Magnoliopsida; order Caryophyllales; family Amaranthaceae; genus Beta; species Beta vulgaris. The sequence goes on from NC_079203.1 coordinate 52,099,483, forward strand.
GCAAATCAAAATTAAGCCTTGAGAGCAAAAATGCCCCTAAAACTTTAACCGATCAATTTTCCTGGTGTGCAAAATGAAACACGCAAAACGAGGCAATCTCTTAAACCTAACTAACACCCAATTAACTAACTTTTTATTTAATCGAATATTACAGTAGAGAATAGTCCAAATTACAGTGGTAACGTGTAGAATCCAAAATAATTTTGGGTACCAAATGGAAAAGTCAAAAATATAGGGGTTTCATGTAGAATTTTTCAATATTAAATTAAGGAGAATCTGATCCAAAATTCTTCCACTTTATTTGAGCACAAGCTTTCTTCTATTCTATATTTCCTTCTCTCAATACTATATTCGAATAATGATGAACAAATAACTAAAAAAACGAACGACATATTGATTTAAGAAAAACATATTAAAAAAATTATAGATGTATGTTCGAATCAATTTTTTGATAACACTGATGAATAACTAATTGCGAAAAAAATGACAACAGGACACGTACACATTGCGTGCAAAAAATGTTAGTAATAACCTATTGTGAATTTGTGATAAAGAATGTTTAGAGAAGATCAAGAGATGGCCAGTTACAGTGAACTTTGAGGCTTCTTGAGTGGATGAAGTGCAGATACAAAGGGAGAAGATTCAGGAAACAGGTCTGTGCTGCAGCTATAATTGCTATTGTCTATATGGTTTGGAGGGAAAGGAACAATGTATTATGGAACCAACAAATTTATACTGTTGATAAGATTATAAAGGAGATAAAAAGCATAGTTATACATAGAGTGAAGAGTAGAATGCCTCTTAAAATGTTAGATCAAGATATACAATGGATGTATAGTTTGTGCTTAGTTGAGCTGTTTTGGCCAACTTTAGGTTGTATGGTTGTTATTTGGTGCTTATACACTTACTTACTTAACCAAAAAAAAAAAGAATTTGTGATAAAGAAAAAAAAAATCTAATATTAAGGCTCATCTATTACTTTAGGGGGAATGGGATAATACTTCACAATAGGATAAAACTATATTAAGAAGGATTAAACAATATCAAAAAGCAAAACGTCTTAAGTGGATCGAGTTCATACCCAAATTGACTTTATCATACAAAAACATACTATATTTTTTTTTTGAGGGGAAAAGCTCGGAAAATTATATTAAATCAAGCTCCGCCAAAGATAACAGACTTTGGGGAAAAGAGTCAAGCCAAACCCTTTCAGAATCACGAGCACAATCCCAACGAGCTAACAGATGGGCCACAGTATTGCCCGCTCGTCTTACATGAGAAAAAGAGAAAACAGAAAAAAGCACACATAATCTAATAACATCACTAAGAACCCGAAAAAGGGGGGTACACCCAACTTGTTTACTTCGCAGGGCATTAATCACCAGCATTGCATCGCCTTCCACCACAATCCCATCATACCCAAGGCGATGTACCAACTCGACAGCATATAAGGCTGCCATGGCCTCCGCAATGGACGCATCCCACCTCGCCACAACTCTCTTCACGCCCATCTATTACGAAAAATGAAAGTACCATACACAAACTGACTATATAAAAGATGATTATATAATACGAAAACTGACTATATCAAATGAAGACTAACTATATCATATGGTTCTCGGTACATAATAAGTTATTATGAGCACGATCCATTTGATTTTGTTTTTGATGAAAAAGAGTAAGAAATAATACAATTCTATAATTGGATAATACCAATTACCAAATGACGCTCAATATACAGTGGAATTATGTATACATACATAGTATTAAGAATTTTTTCATAAGAAAAGATATCACAAATTTTTGAGTTAAAAGAACGAGGATCAATATTATGAAAGCAAATAATATGATTCTATAATTGGCAATAATGTATGCTTTAAGGATATCGACTATATATAAACCATGCTTAATCCCACATAATGCACTCCAAAATACAGATATAATCAGTATTATTATTCCACCATCAAAATTGAAAATGAACCTACTTACCAACAATTATGTACCAATGTTCATGTTAATGCTACTTTTAGCACGAACTAGTGAGGCCGAATGGCCAGTGCACGTAGATATTCGAGTGTTCAATACATTGAGCAATGGCAAAAACCTTCAAATTCATTGCAAATCTAAAAATGATGATCTTGGAGTTCAACAAATTGCAAAAGGAGAATTTTATGAATTCCAGTTCAATCTCAATTTTTGGGGTACCACCCAATTTTACTGTGGATTTGTATTTGATAACATATTGCATTGGTTTGATATCTACATATCGTACCGTGACCTATTTAAATGTTCAGAATTTTGTTGGTGGAAGGTCAAAGATACGGAACTTTGCTTGCTTGATAACATAACTGGGGAATATGATACTTGCTATCCTTGGAATGTTGATCAAAAGTATGTTAATTAATCTCCTTGATGATGTACCACAAATATAAGAGGGGAGTAACTTCTTATGATAAAAGATTGTATTTGTATGTGTTCAAAAATAAATTATTCTTATATGAGATGAATCAAACAACTTCTCATATAAAGAAAAATGTTCAAATGTACTTTGTCTTATGCGGAAGAGAATATTGTAATTAATTAGTAGTGTTGTGTCATTTAGTTTGGGCATCTTGGTGAAAATTGTCCGTTATTTGCCGAGCAAAATGTAACAAATTTTGCATATCGGAATAAAGTACTAGTTACCATATACTCCTGTGTTCTTTTTTGTCGTTCTTATTTAGAATTTTGACATTATTCAGAATCTTCTCAATTGTTTTCAATTTATAAGAAAAAGTATAGTAATGTGGGGTCTTATTTGATTCGTCTGAATTAATTAGTACATTATTGATATTCAATCGTTATAATTTTGACTAATATATAATGAAAGATACTTAAGTTCAAAGACGTGATTGAGAGATGCGCACATGAAAGTGAGAAAGATAACAAAACATAGGGAGTACACTCACAAGTAGAGCACTCTCCATATCCCAAAATATAATTCTCATACTTTCTCCGTTCTGTTTTAAATGAAACATTGGGTGAAATGACACTATTCGTTGATCAATTTAATTTGACTCCAATTTATCGCCATTATATACAGAAAAACATAGTCATCTGAGATCTTGTTAAGATTCATCTCGATGCATGCGTACTATCAAATTACAACTTTTTATATATTTTTTTACGTATGCACAACTAAAGATATTAATGGTTAAAAAAACGTGTTGGGTTGTGTGGAAAAGTAAACGCTTCATTTAAAACAGAACGACGAAGTATTTCATTTCGGATGTCCCAAAATGTGTATATCATTTCCCTTGTTCTTTTAGAGCAACACTTTTTACTCTTTGTCCCCTCTTTTTCGCATGAGTTTTAACGCCTCCATTTAATGCTCACTTAGTATGATGGATTTGATATAACAAAAAAACACTTCTTACTCTATCTCCTTTCTTCACGTGCACTCCCTTTTCATATTCTCATTCTTTTTCATTTTTTAATGACAATACGGGCCTGTTCTTTTCGGCATAAAACAACTGAACTGGATTGAACTTATTGGAGCTGAACTGAACTGAACTGAACTGAATTGAATTGAATAGAATTGAATTAAACTGAATGTATATATATATATATATATATATATATATATATATATATATATTATTTTAAACAATAATAATATGAATATTAAATAATAATATAATGATAAGTAATAATAACGAATAATAATAATAGTATTTTGGATATTTTTAAATGATAGTTATAAATAAATAATATTAATAATCATAAATTAATAATAATAATAATTAATGATAATTAATAATAATTATTTTATATTATTTGTATTAATATATTAATACTTGACGATGATATATAATAACAATAATATCTAAAAAGTAAATTAATATTACTATTTTAATAATTAGATTTAATAATACAAAAATATTTAGTAATAAAAATAATGATTGGGTTGGACCGCGAAAATTACATCATAAACCGTCTTGACGCGATTTGATTGGTTTATGGGCTAAAAAAAGTGGGTTTATTTGTGCTTTGACCTAAGCCATGTTCCTCCTAATAATAATAGTAATAATGATATGTAAAGCAATAATAAAAATAAATATATATATAGAAACAACAATAATAATAATACTTAATATTAATGATATATATTCAAATAATAATAATAACAATGATAATAATAATAATAATAGTAATTAGTAAAATAATTATACCAACATAATAATAATATTTAACAAAATGGTTATAAAAGAATGGAGCTGAACTGAACTGAACTGATTGGAGCTGAGCTGAACTGAACTTATTGGAGCTGAACTGAACTGAACTAAACTGAAAATAAGTTGGGGAGAACAGGCCCGTAGTTCCATAAAAACAACAATTGCACGTACTCCTTATACTAGTACACTGTAATCCCCCATATTTTTAAGATATTTAATTAAATAGGTTTAATCATTTTAATTATTAAAGCTATTTAATTTCAGTATTTAAGAGCAGAAGGGTATTTTGGTCATTTTACCAAAAGAGTATTTGAGTATTCCACAAAGAAGTATTTTAGTATTTTCAAGAAAGTATTTTATTAATATTAGTAGGAAGATTATTTTGGAAATTTATCATCAAATGTATTTTGGCAATTTGATGAGTAAGGGCATTTTTAGTCTTTTACCCAAATTGACTACCACTATAAAAAGGGGAAACCTAAAGTTTCCCATCATTTTCCATCTTCTTCACTAGCCACCTTTCTCAAAAAAGGAGTAAGTGGGTTTTTCCTCTCAAACCTTTGTTCTTCCTCAAGTAAGTTTTTCAAGAATTCTCTTCAATAATTCTAACTTCTAATCTAGTTTTGTTTTTGAAATTTATAGGAAGATCTTGCAATTATCAAAGGGAAGTAAGAAGGTAATTATTTTTCTGAAATTTTTGGGGTTTTCTTCCTTATTTTCTCTCTCCTCCTCGCCCCTCTTTGCTCGCGATTTCCGGCCACCACGGTGGTGGTTCGCCGGCGAGTTTTGATGAGATCCGACGGGGCCACTGTCGGGATGACAGTGTGACAACGACTGGGCCGACGAGCACCACCCTGCCCACTGCCGCGTCGGTGGTGGTGCAGGCGGTGCGTGGTGGCGCCGGTGGTTGTGGTGTTTTCAGATTGGTGGTTTTCGAACCACTTGTAAAAAAAAAAAAAAAAAACTGTTATTATTATTAATTAATTTACAGCAATAATTATTAAGTAAATAGTATTTTTATGAATTTTAAGTAATAGTTGTATAGTGGGTTTTGCCTACTAGTAAAGGTTTTCAAGTTATGACTTTAAAATAGTTTTTAAAGCTTTTTAAGGAAAAATCAGCTTTATTATTATTTAAAATGCTGATTTTTATTTATTAGTAGCTTTGAATTGTTGTTGGAAGTACTAATTGATAGTACTTTATTGTTGGTAGGTTTCAAGAATAATTAAAGCAGTCAAACTTTTGACTGTTGATTTTTGTGTAATCAAGGTACATACACTTTGACCTTGACTTTAGTAGTTTCAAAGGATATATATATTTTATTGAGCATGAGGAGTAAGGAGAGGCTTATGCCTTGAAATTGTTTGAGTATATGTTGAGAACTTAGAAAGGAGATTAGGAATGGAACTTTTGAGTTATTCCTATATTTGAAAAGCATGTGATTGATGATTATTGCTTTTAGATGATTAAAGTTACTCTTGAAGTTATGGCTTGCTAATATTTATTGAGCATGGTCTCATTTGAGGTTATATATTTATTGAGCATGGTCTCATTGAGTTATATATTTTATTGAGCATGGTCTCATTTGAGGTTATATATTTATTGAGCATGGTCTCATTAGAAGTTTAATATTTATTGAGCATGGTCTCATTAGAAGTTTTATATATTATTGAGCAAGGTCTCATGAGAAGTAATATTGTTGAGCAAGGTCTCACAAGTTTCAAGTTATTGAGCAAGGTCTCACAAGTTAAAGTTATTGAGCAAGGACTCACAAGTAGTTGAATCATTGAGCAATGGACTCAATTGATTGGATCATGGATCCTTAAGAAAGTAAAAAAGGACTCATGGAGTCATTAAAGTAATAAGATGAGCAAGGTCTCAAAGAATTTAGAATTGAGTTAATTATGGTGTTTGTTGCATTCACTTGTTAAAGAAAGATAAGAAATTAATTTATTTGCTAGATGTATTATTGTGATTGTGTCTCACATAATGGGCTTTGGCAATAAAACTCTTGGGATGGATCCCCATGAGTATTGAACATAAGGGGGAGTTAGTGTGAAACTATACTCCTGCATATAGCTTAGCATGACGATGTTAATGCTTTTATTTTATCAAGCAAGTTTATGGAATTCCAATTATCAAGATCTTTGAGTGGACTAGGTGTCACTCGTATTCTTTATCTCTGAGATTGAGTCTAGAGGCTCACCCTCGTTCATTACTAACAAGCTTAAATTTCTCGAGTCAAGTTATTTAAAGTTCATGGAACTTTAGTAAGAGGTGTGGGATCTCTTACACAAGTAATAGTAGCCCGTATGACTCCAAGAGGAGGACGGTGCCCGTTCATTGCCAAATAATAATAAAAGAAAGTATTTAGTAAGTTCAGTTATATGCTTGTCGCATGTAGAGTCGTAAGAAGAGCAAGCCGAAGTGATTGAGGATTGCATGCATTATTATTCGCATTAGTTAGTTGTGTTATGTACTCAGCGTTGCTGATGTATGTGTTTCTTTGTTTTTTTGGTTGTTGTTTTTCCTCAACAACCCTGTGATGATCCATTTGGTGAGCAGAGTTTAGAGAAGAAGTTGCAGGTACAAGTTCTTGATGTGCATGGAAATCATAAGCATCCGGATGGAGTTTTAGTACACGAGTACTTTCTTATTTAAGTTATCTTGAATTTTATATTTGACTTTACTTGACCAATGGGGTCAAGGTTTGACTTTTGAATATGGGACTAGTATGGGATAGTCTCGGAGTTTGTAATTCATTTACATACTTTCTTATTTCCGTTGTATTAAAGTATTTTCAGTTTATTTTAAAAGACTTCCGCTGTATTATCTGATTAGCCTTACGTATTATCATGCGTGGCATAACAACTCCCGCAATTTCTCCTAGTTTATAAAAGGAGGAGTCGTGGGGGTGTTACATACACTACAATCATTATTTCCTTAATTGATGTGCCTAAAATGAAATAGAAACTATATTTTGGACGGAAGGAGTAAAAGTTATCCATAGATCGATTCTGAATTTTTAATCTATTGATAAATAATCTTACTTATACTCTATAAATAATAAATGACCACTATTCGAACAAAATTGAGATTCTCAATGCGATACTTCTCTTGTTTCTTTTTAAGTGCGACACTTTAACTTATGCACTATTCATACATCTCATTTTGAAAATAATTATTTACTAATATATAAAAACAAAAAATGATCATATAAAATATTTTGGATTTGTTTCAATGAATATTTTCATAATATCAACTTTATATAATGTATACAAATTAAACACATAACTAGAGCTAGTAGTAGTGGAAGTTGTGAGTTGGCAAACGTAAAAGTCAAATTGTTCTTTTTACTTGGAAGCAGAGGAAGTATTTATTAGTCAATATCTGATACTCATCTCTTTTTTCCTTTTTAATTTACACACTTTTTTTTCTGGTATGTTTTTTTAATCTATAGAGTGTTACTTTTTATGTTTTTGGTAACATTTCTCATATATTTACTGCTTTTTTCCCACCCATGTGATTTACTTTTTAATATAATAACCTTCTTAAAACTACTCACTCCATCTTTTTAGTTTCTTACTCATTTTTGGTCTCCTCCTTTATTCTACCGCAAAGTGATCAGAGTAGATTAAAAAGAAACAGAGGGAGTAAAAAAATGAGGAACTACTCCTTCCATCTTTAATTACTTGCTACATTATTGTGGGAATGAATAATTACTCCAGGAAAGAAGACAAGATGTGGTGTAAACTATAATTTTATGGAAAACTGACAAATTTTGGAAGTTTTAGGTAGGAAGATGACAAATATAATAGAAAATATTGGTACTTTTTGGTGGATCATGGTTACCAGATAAATAAAAGTAACAATTAAAAAGGAAAATTCATTTAATGAAATGTAGCAAGTAAAAGAAAAAGGAGGGAATAACTTATATTTCTTCTGGAGTCATTTAAAGGAATTGTCTTTTTCGACCCAACATCGGATTATTTACGTATATCAAAAGAAATTCCAATATCTCTATTACTATCTTTCTATGCACGCAATGCGTGCGATAATATTTTTTCTAATCAGATGTTGTATTATCAAATAACTAACTTTATATGCGTGCAATACATGTGTAGCGAAAACTTTTTATTATAGTGTAAGTTGACATTTTCAATGTGTTAAAGAAATTATGCACTTAGAATTAATAAATTATTTAAAAAAGGGACATACGAACACCACACATTTTAATTTGTTGAGTTTGAGTTTTATTTTATTTATTTCTTTTTTGAGTTGATTAATTTTTTGTTTCTTCATTTTTATTTCTAATTAAAGTTTATTACAAATATTTTAATCAATATATGTTTGTAACATACCTTCTATATGTGTGAGCTAATTTCTATTAGTATTGACTTTTTGAATTGGTTTGTAGAAAAAAAATTTAAGAATAGTTTTATTTTTGTTAAGTTACTTAATGTGTGTTGTGAATATTAAGGAGCCAGGTATATTTTAAGTTTTACAAAATCATGAGGGCTTTTGAGTAATTTGATAGGGGGACACCATAGCCATCCTCCTCCCCTTATATAATCTCTATTATATAAGGCAAGAGGCAACACATGAAGGACATCAAAAAATAGAAAAAGGAATAAAAGAAAAAAATAGAGGATAACTAAATGTTTCATTTGAATGAAAAAAGGGGGAAAAGTAGGACATTCAAACTGAACATCAGTTTTTTTGAGAAACCAAAAATGTAAAGAGTTTTTCTACCCAATTATTTTTATTTTCTACTTCATTTGTTATCACACGTTATTGCACGCATTGCGTGCATGTAAGACTAGTAGAGATATATGGCAACACATGGGGTATACCAAAAAACAGAAAAAGAAAAAAAATAGAAGGATAATTAACTGCTTCGATTAAATGAAAAGGGGGGGGGGAAGTATCCGCTTAAATTGAGCAGCATATTTTTTTTTAAAAAAAATGCAAAGACAATTGACACGCATTGCGTGCATATGCCCCTAGTAAAAAATAAAGGCATACTAATAAATACTTACTATGAGAAAGAAAGAAATTATATCTAATCTTAAGGGTCATCTATTACGAGTTAACTACCTAGTAAGGACCTAAAGTATGAGAGTTTTTTCCAACAAGGACCTCAACAATTTTTTTGATCTACTAAGGACCTCATATCTACTATGGTTACATTTTCCATCCAATATTATTAACTTTGTTTTCTTTTTGTTTTAAAAAATTGAAATGGCCCCACCAACTCAATTATTCTTTATCTCTTTCCATATTCCTTTTAATTTGAGTTTAACTTTTTTTTTCCATAAAACTATGAGTATTTTTATCAAATTGATACTTTAAGATACATTATTTGATCACATGAGCATATTTTGAAAAATTATCACATGTGTGTATTTTCAAAGATTTTCTTTAATCATATTTCTTAAAATTTGGACTACTTATAAGTATTTAATAAATCTTCATTGACCATATAAGCCCTTTAGCTAATGTTATATATTCACCTCTATTTACATCTTTATATTATTAGAGTAATTGTCTCAGAAGAACTCTAAAGAATCGATAATTATATCTCTCAATTCTTTACCTTTTTTCTCTTTTCTCTCTCGGACACTAATAAAAAGTCTCGGGTCAGTAGTTAATGAATTCATGCCACAACCATTCACAAAAGCAGGATAAAGGGCAAAAAATAAGGGGTAAAAGAAAAAAAATACAGAAATATAAAGAAAAATAAGAACATGTATTACAATCTAGTATGATTAAAGGTGGACGCCAACATATGTTAAGAACTTACCATACGAGTATTTAAAGAAATTACTACGGTATATTTGTTTTTAATAAATTTCTACATCTTATATGTAGTCGAAATTTTAAGAAATACTCATATGATTAAAGGAAATCTTTAAAAATAAACACATGTGGTGATTTTTTTTAAAAGTGATCATATGATCAAAGAATGTATCTTAAAGTACCAATTTGACAAAAATACTCATAGTTTTATGAAAAAAAAGTTAACGTCAAATTAGGAGGAAGATGGAGAACGATAAAGAATAATTGAGTTGGTGGGGCCTTTTCAATTTTTTAAACAAAAAATAAACAAAGTTAATAAAATTGGATGAAAAATGTAACCTATTGGATGGAAAATGTAACCATGGTTAATTTGAGGTCCTTAGTAGATCAAACAAATTGTTGAGGTCCTTGTTAGAAAAAATTCCCATAGTTTAGGTCCTTATTGGGTAGTTAACTCCATCTATTACTTTAGGGGTGATGGGGTGACGTAAGGCCGTCTCGTTTAAGATTTGTTGTAGAAAAAATAGAGAAGATTATATAAAAAGATCCTTAAAAACTACTATATGGATATCACTATGTTAAGAAGGATTAAACAATATGAAAAAAAAACGTTTTGCATGAAAAAAAAAACGTTTTGCATGTACGGGATTTGCAATAATTTATGATGCACTTAATTGATATTTTCATAAAAACTGATTATATTGAAAAAAAACTCACTAATCATACAAAAACTGACTATATCATAAAATTGCCTATATAAGTATATATCATACAAAAACTAACTATATAAAAGACGATTATATCATACAAAAACTGGCTATATCAGAAAATTGACAATATTATACAAAAACTGACTATCATATAAAAGATTATTATATCATATTAAAACTGTCTATATCAAAATAAATCTGATTATATCATATGATTTTCGGTGCACAATACATTATTGCGAACCCGATCCATCCAAATCTTTTTTTTTTTTGATGAAAAAGAGTAAGAGATAATACAATTCTATAATTGGATAATACCGAATGATTCTCATTAGACTGACCACTTATAGAAAAGTATAGACGCAATGTACACTGTAATTATATATATACATAAATGATACATATAATCAAGAATAATTTCCATAAGAAAAGATATCATAATTTTTCGAGTTAAAAGAACGAGGATCAATATTATCAAAGCAAATAATATGATTCTATAATTGGCATTTGGCAATAATGTATGCTTCAAGCATATCGACTATATATAAACCATGCTTAATCCCACATAACACACTCCAAAATACACATATAATCAGTATTATTATTCCACTATCAAAATTGAAAATGAACCAATTTACTACCTATTACGTACCAATGTTCATGATAATGCTTACGAGTTTGCTACTATTAGCACGAACTAGTGAGGCCGATTGGCCCGTGCACGTAGATGTTCGAGTGTACAATAAATTGAGCAATGGCAAAAACCTTCAAATTCATTGCAAATCTAAAAATGATGATCTTGGAGTTCAACAAATTGCAAAAGGAGGATTTTATGAATTCCAATTCAATCTTAATTTTTGGGGTTCCACCCAATTTTACTGTGGCTTTGTATTTGATCACAAATTGCATTGGTTTGATATCTACAAATCTGATCGTGATATGAATAGTTGTACAGAATTTTGTTGGTGGAAGGTCAAAGAAACGAAACTTTGCTTGCTTGATAACAAAACTGGGGAATATGATACTTGCTATCCTTGGAATGTTGATCAAAATTATGTTAATTAATCTCCTTGATGATGTATCACAAATGTAAGGGGGATTAATTTCTCATGATAAAATATGATATTTATTCGTGCTCAAAAATAAATTATTATTATATGAGATGTATTAAATCGCTCTTTATATAAAGGATAATGTCCAAATATTGTGCCTTTTTCTTTTCTATTTTCTTATGCTGAAGACAATATTGTAAATGTAATGTTGTGTTTGGGCATATTTGGGTACAAAATAAATGTCCATTATTAGCCGAGCAAAATGTAGGAAATTTTGCATTATCCCAATATTTACCATACAACCGCAGATATCGAGCATTCTCCGTCCCAAAATTTAATTTTCATATTTTATTCTAGATGTTCTAAAATGTTCTTCACATTTTCCTTATTTCCATTTTAAAACATCATTTTTTATTCTCTCTCACCTCTTTTTCACATGAGTTTTAACGCCCCATTTAATGCTCCATGATTGGTTAGGTCATTAGGTGTAACAAAACATTTTTTACTCTCTCTCATTCTTTCATGTGGCTTGCTTTTTTATTTTTCGTTTTTAATGACGATAAGTGAAAAAAACAAAAAATGTACTCTCTATGCAAGTACACTACAATAATTGTTTCCTTGATTCTTGTGCCCAAAATGAAATGAAAATTATATTTTGGGACGGATGGAGTACTAGTTATCCATTCACTTTTTAATATAAGGGTAATGTTATATGTAGCCCTTAGGGCTACATATAAGCATTAAATACATTTCTTTAAATGGAAACAGTTTAAGAATTCAAGACATATTTTCACATCAATTGAGGTAATAAATGTTTGCTTCAATATTTTATTTCCATTTTAAGCACCTTATACATAGCCCTAAGGGCTACATATATCATTTTCCTTAATATAATAATCCGCCTAAAAACTTCTCTCTGCATTTTTTCAGTTTCTCACTCTCACTCTTGGACTTCCTGTTTCGTTCTCTCGCAAGGTGACATGAGTAGATAAAATAAAACAAAGGGATAAGATGAGGAACTACTCCCTCCATCTAATTATGGGCTACATTGGTGTGGGAATAAATATTTAGGTTAGAGAAAAAAGGTGTGGTGGAAATCAAATTTAATGAAAAACCGACAAATATTTGAAAGTTTTAGGTAGGAAGATGACAAACATAAAGGAATATTTATATTGGTATTTTTTGATAGGTCATGGTTACAAGATAAAAAAAATGGAGCAAATTAAAAGAAACATTCATTTAAGAAAATGTAGCAGGTAAAAGAAAACAGAAAGAATAACTTATATTTCTTCCGAAGTCATTTATTAAAAGGGTTGTCTATTCGTCCCAATTAACATTGTATTATTTACCTCTCAAAATAACTTGTGTGAAAATGTCCATCTTATTAGCCCGTGTGAGGTTATTGATTAAGGATTTTATAGTACTACCCATATCAATAAGGTGCATCTTCACTTCCAAGAGTTCAAATGTTAAAATACTCTACTACAATTTAAGTGTACTTGAGTACGAGAAGTCTTCGAATGAATGACCTCCTGAGAACTTTATTGTAGTATGCATGAGTTAGGCAAAATGCACTGAAGGACATGTGTTGGTCAATATGAGGACACTTATCGATCCTAGATACTAGGCATGTTCAACGGTCGGGTCTGAAGTTATTACTAGCGGGTCGGGTCAGTCTAGCCTTGACCCTATTTAAAAAAATCAAAAAACTCCTCATACTTATCCACTTTGTCAAAATGCAATGCATGATGTAGTTCGCGACGTTGCATTATGGATAGTCAAAAAGAAATATGGCGCCTTTATTGTGGTAAACTTATTTAAAGAGTTGAAGAAGAGAGGAGAAAGTGAATTGTAAAAGCTACAACGTGACCCTTTTTTGACAAAATGAGTGTGATATGTTAGACCCGCATAAAACCCCAAGTGACTCTTTATTTGACCTGACCCGACCCGCTAATGCCTTATTAGGGTCAGACCCTATACGACCCGACACTATTTTAATTGAATCGGTTCATGACCCTATAATATAGGGTCGGGTCAAGGGCTTTTTTTAGGGGCCCAACCCATTGAACAGGTCTACTAGATACGCATTTAATGACAGCTTACGGTCCATAAGGGGTCAATGTGTTACAATATATGTTTGACGAACCTCTCCTAGCCGATTGCATAGATGCACTTTCTTGATTATGTTACTAACTAGTTATTGGGCCTAGACGATGTCCCAGGCTATTAATATTTTCATGTTAAAAGAGTATTATCTAATATCGCACAGTCCATCGATTAGATCTTTATTGCATTAACTTGACGTCACGTGGTCGAATCTTATATGAAGCATGTTTCTATTTTTTTGACGTATGTTGATGACGTAGAACGAAAAAACCAAATAGACAGTAGTGTTATTAGAGTAAACCACTAAACTTTGCTTAATAATGCTTTTTAATTAATATTATTATTTGTATGGATAATTTTATTTGTTATAGTAGGCTTGTTTATAGGTCGATCGAAACACTGGGCCAAGGACCCAACAGCAGAGGGCCAGAGAAGTTTCTCAATATGAGAATATTGAGAAAAAGTATAAGGTTACTAATAATGCATATGTGCGAATTGAGATTATTGTCTTGTAAGACACCGCCTACTTTTAAATTAAAAATTAGACAATGTATAAGCTCAATATTAAAAAGAGAATTAGCCCAATAGTGACTAGGTTAATTTCTTTCAGTGACTAATTTAATCTATCTAGTTACTAGGTTTACTTTGATATTGACCGTCTCTTTTAATAATTTTTGTAATTTTAATGCTTCACTATCATTTATAAGAGCTCGGTGTGGATTGTTATCCAAAATAACGAAACTCAAAAAAATTGTATGCAAAGAATTCATCACATCATGGAAATATCGAATATAAAGTGCATTAATCAAGCGACAAAGATTCCATGAATATGACATATGTAGCATTGAAAAAAAAAACATACATACATGCAGGAGGCGATTCTACTAGAAATATCATTTCGATCCATAATAAGAAATATTTTTATGATATGAATAAAAGATAGGGTACCTAAAGAAAAGTATACGTATATGACATATCATTCCATAATAAGACACTTTTATGATATGGATTAAAGATAGAGTACTCGTAGAAAATTATACATATATGAAGTATCATTCCATAATAAGAAATACTTTTATGATATGGATAAAAGATTAGTACTCAAAGAAAATTATACATATATGAAATATCATTCCATGATAATAAGAATGAAATTTTGGAGGGAAATGAAATCCCTCTTTCTATAAATGTGGCGCCTACTTTAAAAAAAATGTGGGCCAACTCTTTTTTTTGCCTTCTAATCTGTTTTTTCACAACTTAATTAACCACAATTACTTTTCTTCAAAACACCCACTGCACACCCACTGTACAGTGGTCCCCACCCTTTTCCTTGGTCTTTGTGAAAAAGTGCTTGTAGCAAATAAAAAAAGACAGAGGGAGTACTTTTATGATATATATTGATATGGATAAAAGATAGAGTTTTCCAAGAAAATCATACAAATATGTATAAAAGGAAATGTAAAATACTACTTATATATATGTATATACTTTCATCCGTTTATGCGTACCTGCTCTAGACGATTTCTGCTAAAAATATCCATAATAAGATATACTTTTATGATATGGATATAAGATAGAGTTTTCGAAGAAAATCATACATATATATACAAAAGGAAATGTAAAATACTACTTCTATATATGTATACTTCTTCCATTTCTGAATAAATACACCATATTGACTTTTTACACTATTTGAAATTAAACTTTGATCATATTTAATTACTATAATGCAAAGTTAAATGTCATTACCTTAATTGTTATTGGATGAATCTCAAATCTCAATGTATATTTTTCATTTTTTTTGGTAATATATAATCGAAGATATTGATGGTCAAGATTGTGAATCGACAATTATACCTAGTCAATATAATGCATCTATCAAGAATCAAAGGAAGTATATATATATATGTATATGCTTGCCATGTTAAGCAATACTAAATCATTACACAAAGAATTCACAACTTCTCCTCCAATTTTAATTATTCACTCAAAATTATGGCTCAAATATTCACCAAGGAAATTCTCATATCAATGATGCTACTATTTGCATTGTTTGTTAACCTAAATGAGGCTGTAGAAATTCGCACTTACAATGCACTAGCAACCGGAAAAACCCTACAAGTTCACTGCAAATCAAAGAATGATGATCTTGGAGTTCATCAAGTAGTACCTGGAGAATTTTACATGTTTAGTTTCACTCCTAGTTTTTTTCTTACAACATTATTTTTCTGTGGTTTTGTGTTTGATGACACTTTGCATTGGTATGATATTTATGTTGGTGGTCGTGATAGAAACCGTTGTGTTGATCATTGCTGGTGGAAGATCATAGAGTCTGGTCCTTGTTTGGTTGGTGCCGGTCCTGGAGGCAGTATGTTGTGCTATGATTGGCATTAGTGGAGATTTTATATGCTTATTAAGCTTTGAGAATTATGTTATATGATGATTCTTTTTCTAATTAATAAAAAGTAGTACTTGTTGCTATTTTATGCTTTATGAAAAATGAAATGACTACCTTGATTTTGCTAGAAAGTATTTGTCGTAGTTATAAATTTTATAATCGTACCTTGATTGCTAATAGAGATTAATTATGGATTGTTTTTTTTAATTCATATGAGACACGAAAGCAGTACAAAGTACAAAGAAGGGGAGGGAGGATTCGAACTTGTAACATATCGCTCACATCACTTGGTATTAATTGTGAATCATGATGATTACTTTTTAAGTTTTAAGTTAGGAACGTGTGTTATAACTCATATTTTGCATACATATTGGTATAGACAACACGAGCCTAATAAAGTTGATACTCTGATCCATATTGAAAAATGCACGAAGTTATACAAAGACCAACTATTTATGGAATCATATATGCACTCAAAAAACCCTAATCCTTTTCTTCTAGTTTGGAGTTGCCATCATCCTTTATTTCGATGGTGGTAAGCGTCCATTTTTTTCTTCTTCTAGTTTTTATTGTTTTTGTTATTAATACCCAAATTTTGGGCTCTTTCTCTCCTTTTATGGAAGTTTGGAGTTTGATTTTATTCTCTTCCCACGTAGAAGTTTAAGAATTGGTATGAGAAATTGCTCATATTGGTTGAAGTTCAATATCATCATCATCGAGGTATTTGAAATTTGCATGCGGTCAACATGGTTAAATCAATAATAATTTTTTTCTCCAAGTTATGTTAGAATGATAGACTTTCCCTATCAATAGCTGCGAGATTCAGCAAATACAAGGGGGTTCCGTTGTATTGTTCGATCTGGTTCATTGTACTTTTTCAAAGACGAATTTGATTTGATCTTGTCTTATCATATCTTATTTTTCTTTAATACTTATTGTAGATGTTGTTTGGCTTCAATTAATGAAATTTCTCTTCAAAAAAAACATGCACCAAAAAGAAAACAACGTGTTAAATTACATCAATTCTAAAATGTTTTTTTTTTTTTGAAAAAAAAAGAAGAAGGATTTCATTTATAAAAGATAGCTAAATGACACTTACAATCAATTCCTGAAAAATCAAAAATTTCAATAGAAATATATAACACTTTAGAACTAAATACATTGCATATTTGATTAAAAATAGCCTCAATAAAGAACTTCATCCGAAGCAATATAATATGTGAGTTCGCTCTAATTCGGCTTAACTTTCACTGATGTATAGTTGTTTGCGTGAAAATAATTACGTGGTTTTCTAGATTCTTACATAGAATAATGATTATTAGATCTTCCTCTTTCATTAGACAAAGAAAAAAAGAAATTAAGAGATCAAAGAGAAAGAAGGTTAAAGAATAAAGGAAAAACTTTCGGAAAAAAAAAAAAAAGAAAAATCTAGTGATGGCCATGGAGGCTAGGAAAAGGGATAAAAAGTAAATCAAACAAATATCCTAAATATCTTGCTTAACAATTTTGCCAGAGAAAACTTCCAAAAAAGAAAAAGTAATTTGCTCATTTATTATCTTAATTCCCAACCTAAGTAAGTAATTGAGCTAATTAAATGTGACTCGTTCATCTTTTTATGGAATCCTATAACATAGTATAAGAAACAAAGTAGAATAATTTACAAGCTTTAAAACTAGCTTATTTACTCAACGCCTCATGAGCTCCACAGCACCATTCAAGTGCATTTGCAGAAGGTCCAACATGGCCAACGCATTTGGATTGTTGGAGGGTAATTGGGCCGCCATCTCTATTGGGGATAGTTGGGTTCCTGGGTCTACACGATTGAGTTTTTGTTTTTGGGTGAATTAAGGATCTATTTTCCCTAGTTTATTTTTAGTTAAGTTTAGTTCAATTCATTTCAGTTGCAATCAATTCAGTTTAGTTCAGTTGCAATCAGTTCAGTTTAGTTGCAATCGGTTCAATTCAATTCAGTTCAGTCTAGTTCAATTCAGTTTAGTCCAGTTCAGCTCCAACTATCATTTCTATTAGTTATAATTTAATTCATTTCATTTCATTTCAGTTCCGTTGTAATAAGTTCAGTTCAATTCAATTTAGTTATTTTATTTCGAAGAAAACAGGCCTAAAAATGCATTTAAGTCAAAATAGTTTGACCAAACAACTTATTACAATCTGATAGTAGCAAGACATGACAAATTGACAATAGTTAGAGATAAGGGAAATAAGCGTAACTACATTAAGGAAGTCATTCCCCAATATAACAGTTTTTAGCTATTATATCCACAACTTGATTATCATGGCGCCTAATGAACGTGATATGTGCTTGAGCTTCCTGCAATCATTTATAATATCACTATACATATCCAAAAAGGTTGCACTCGAGTTAATACACGATTGAATTTAATATGTGTATTTTGCGATTTATCCAAGTGAAACCTTGTGAATGAAAGGAATTCAATTCTGGAAAGAAATCTTTCTCGATTATCTTATAATAAATGCAATTTTCCAAGTAGTATGCTGCAATGAGACTGTGTGGTTGTTTGGTATACAAGAAATTATGTCGACAATATTAATTTTTTCTGATTTTTCGATCTGAGTTATTTGGTTGACAGAACCAGGTGAAAATGGAGGCAATGAAAATTCATGGGAATTTCAAATTCTCAAAAAATGTAGAACTTGATTTACCTACCCTCTCATTGATTACTCACAATTCCTACATATATTCCTATAAATCACTACTTCTCCTACGGCTAACAAACAAATTAGACTATTTCCTAGAAATTTCACAAAAAAATTAAATTCACACAAATCATAAATTCCTATAGAAAACGTATTGTGTCGGACTCGTCCGACCATAATCTTGGTCGGACGACTTTCAGGTGGTTCCAATTTTTTTTCAGGTAGTCTTCATTTTTTTTCAGGTGGTTCCAATTTTTTTTCAGGTAGTCTTCATTTTGTTTTCAGTTAGTCTTCTTTGTTTTTAGTGGGTTTTTTGCTTCAGTTAGACTTACTTGGGTTTCAGTTGGTCTTTATTCTTTTTCAGGTAGTCTACATTTTTCTTCAGGTAGTCTACATTTTTCTTCAGTTAGTCCATTATTTCTTTCAGTTTGCCCATTATTTTTTTTTTCAGTTGGTCCAACTGAAAGAAAAGAAAGTCTAACTGAAAGAATAAAAAACACCAACTGAAAGAAAAAAAGAACTAACTGAAGAATAAATGTGAAGAAGATGCCAAAGACACATTAAGAGCACCAAACAACAACAGCGGATTGAAACTCCGGCGAATGAGGGTTCTCCGACTCACCTGAATTCTGTCCCTTCTGATTTTTCTGCTGAAGTTGGTGCACTGGACAACAAATCTCTTCCTGAAGAGCTTTCAAGAAATGTTGTGTTTCTATCGTGCGACAATTCCGGTTCTATCGTGCGACAATTCCGGATGAAGATGAATAGAGGAGAGAGAAAGAGGTACATTTACTATTCATTCAGACTTTTAGTATGTATGCAGTATGTATGTATCATTGTCATCTATCCTAATCTTGATATCATCTATGCAAATGACTAAGGTTCTCTGCAGATTCCATTTGCTGACTTTTCAAATCATGATGGACTCTCTGAGTCTGTTGTTCTATGTGATGGGAGGAAGTGAAAGTGGAGATTTTTGGATTTTAAATTTGTTTTAACAAATTCAGAGTACTGGGCTTAGTCCGTCTGACAATATGCATTGGGTCAAACGGTCTGACCCAATACTTTCACAATATAATATTCATTGCAAGTTGCAACCAAACAAACACTATATATATGAACCGTGCTTAATCCCACATAACGCACTCCAACTGTTACAAACTATTTAAAACTACATCATAATAAGTATTATTCCACCATCAAAATTGAAAATGAACCTACTTACCAACTATTATGTGTTGATGTTCATGCTAACACTTACCAGCTTGCTACTTATAGCCGGAACCGGCAAGGGCACTTGGACTGTGCACATAGATGTTCGAGTATTCAATACATTGAGCAATGACAAAAACCTTCAAATTCACTGCAAATCTAAAGATGATGATCTTGGAGTTCATCAAATTGCACAAGGAGAATTCTATGAATTCCAATTCGATCTTAATTTTTGGGGTACCACACAATTTTATTGTGGATTTGTATTTGATAACATATTGCATTGGTTTGATATCTACATATCAGATCGTGATTTGAATAGATGTACAACACATTGTTGGTGGAAGGTCAAAGATAAGGGTCTATGCTTGCTTAATTTCTTAACTGGGGAATATGATAAATGCTATTCTTGGAAATTTAGTAAAAATTATGTTAATTAATATCCTTGATGATGTACCACAAATGCAAGGGGGATTAACTTCCTGTTACCGTGATAATAGACGATATTTATATGCGCTCAAAAATAAATGAATTAAACAGTTACTCATATAAAGGGATATCATTGTACCTAGTGAGGTTGGCCTGAGTGGTGAAGGGCATCTCGCTCCTTAATCAAGGTCTTGGATTCGAGCCTTGGATATGAAAAAAATCTCATCTTGAAGGGATGTTGTCCTTTGAGGTACCCCGTACCCATGAAAACTCCCGTAAAAAATTAGTCCATTCGCCGAAGGCGGTGCGAAACTCCTCCTAATAGGACCAAGAATGTAAAGCACAACGTTGTGGCCTTTTTCTTTCCCTCTTTCTCATGCGGAAAAAAAATTCACAATATTGTAAATGTAATTTCATGTAATTTAGTTTGGGTATATTTGGGTTATTATGTCCCTTATTAGTTGTGCAGAATGTACCAAATTTTGCATATCCAATGAGGGGTAGGGTTGCATCGGGAATTTGAACCAGGTCGGAACGAATCGAAAGTTTCCAGTCTGGTTCGCCAAAAACCATGATTTCGGGTATATAGTCCATGAAATTCCAAGATTTCACCGGTCCAACTAATTCCGGTCCGTTGGATTGCTGCACATTATCCCTAACTCCCAACTACGAAAGCCATTTAATATATATTGTGGTATTGCCACACTTACCTCATGTACAAACGTAAGAATGTAGTTTTAGTTATCCATACTCGATTTTTTGAATTTCATGATAAAAAAATCTAACTTCTATTCAATAAATTAAAAATGACAACTATTTAAATAATATTGATCATTCTAATACAAATATTTATCCATCAATATCTAGGAGTAAAAATTAAAGTAAGAAACCAACTTATATTTCTACTATTGTCATTAGTTGTTGATGTTGATGTATTTAGGGAGTAAATTAAACTAAAATATTT
Source organism: Beta vulgaris subsp. vulgaris (assembly GCF_026745355.1). NCBI lineage: Eukaryota > Viridiplantae > Streptophyta > Magnoliopsida > Caryophyllales > Amaranthaceae > Beta > Beta vulgaris. The sequence continues at coordinate 52,121,043 of NC_079203.1, forward strand.
CGAAGGGCACGTTGGGAGGAAAGCAAAGTAATCCAATGAATTTTTTTGTAACATATAGTTAAATCTATGTACTTGTGGTAACTGGTCCGAAATCTCTGTGGGAGAAAGTTGGGCCTGCACGATTGAGTTTAACGTGTGTAATTTGTGATTTATTTATGTGAAACATTGTGCAACAGAAATCTTCCTTGATTTAATTGTAATAACTGCATTTTCAAGTAATTGATTGACTAGGGCGTTAAAGATATTTCCAAAAAAAAATTAAGAACCAAAGTAGGGCGTTACTTATAAGACTATAAAACTACTAGTAAGAGATAAGATGATACAAACATTCCTATAAACCCAATCTCTTATCCAAATTAATACACAAAAAATACTCAAAAACACTATAAGCATGAATCAAGCCTACAAAAATTATGGTCTAATTACATTAACGATAATTTTGATGTTTTTTGCTAATATTTTAGAGGCAGCACTTCGAGGTAAAACACATGTTCGAATATTTAACGCATTAAACAGTGAACAAGATCTTCAAATTCATTGCAAATCTAAGGATGATGATCTTGGAGTGAAGATAATTCCAGCTGGTTTTTATTATGAGTTTAAATTTAGAGCTAGTTACTGGGGAAATACTCTTTATTATTGTGGATTTATATTTGATAAAAAATTACATTGGTTTGATATTTATGTTGAAAATAGAGATATAGCAGCTTGCGAGGCAAAATGTTGGTGGATGATTAAAGAACCTGGACTTTGTTTGCTAGATTTTTATACTGAAAAGTTTGATTTTTGCTATGGTTGGAATGTTCCGGGTACAATTTCTTATCATCCATGATGAATTAGATCAAATGATTTGCAAATTAGGTCATAATTGATGATTAGGAGTAATATTTTGTTGATTGGGAAGGTTTTCATGAACTTGATTGTTGATTGTTATATTGGTGGAAATAATAAGATTTGTTCTCTTTGTTTTTTTTTTCCTTTCCATTTATTTTGGTTTTCCGCATTCTCGATGGTATTTTACGTGGATGCGAGTAGGGGTGAAATTTGGGTGTATGGTTTGAATTCAGACCTAATCTAATTTAATTTGAACTATATTCATTTGATGATATAATTTAGGCTCTGGCACACAATATATAAAGTATTTGATGATCAAAGTAATTTATACAATCCCATAAACATTATGTAATAACAACTTATAATTTAGAGAACATATTGTGTCGGACTCGTCCGACCATAATCTTGGTCGGACGATTTTCAGGTGGTTCCAATTTTTTTTCAGGTAGTCTTCATTTTTTTTCAGGTGGTTCCAATTTTTTTTCAGGTAGTCTTCATTTTGTTTTCAGTTAGTCTTCTTTGTTTTTCAGTGGGTTTTTGTGCTTCAGTTAGACTTACTTGGGTTTCAGTTGGTCTTTATTCTTTTTCAGGTAGTCTACATTTTTCTTCAGGTAGTCTTCATTTTGTTTCAGTTAGTCCATTATTTCTTTCAGTTGGCCCATTATTTCTTTCAGTTGGTCCAACTGAAAGAAAAGAAAGTCCAACAGAAAAAAAAGAAAGTCTAACTGAAAGAAAACAAAGTCTAACTGAAAGAAAACAAAGTCTAACTGAAAGAAAAGAAAATCTAACTGAAAGAAAAGAAAGTCTAACTGAAAGAAAAGAAAGTCCAACTGAAAGAAAATAAAGACCAACTGAAAAGAAAACAAAACACTAACCTCAATAAAAAGTTCACTAACCACAACAAAGCGGGGTGATCTCGAGCGAAAGCTAAACAAGCATTTCTTTTTTTTTGATAATTTCAATTCCTCTTCTCATTACTGGGAAAAGCTTCGAATATTACAATACACATTACATTAGCCAACTGGAACCAAAACTCCAGTTGCCATGTTCAAGGCCAAAAAAACACAAATGCCATCAATACATCAGAGAAGAGGAAGGATAATGTTAGAGCCACGCAAGGAAATCCGACTTTCTATGAAGAGCCAAACAAGCATTAGCATCCTGAAGAAAATTCTGAGGCAAAAGTTGAACATCCACAAACTGATGAACATCAATGGGTGCATTAGAATACCCCAAACGAGAAACCCAATGAACAAAATCCGTAAACTCAGGTCATAGATGATGAGAATCAAATCCTGAAATTGAGTTAAGTGATGGAATTTGGGTGTGAAGTTGGTGAGAGCATTTGGGAGGAGAGAGAAAGGGGAGGGATGAAGAGATAATGGAGGGAAGAGAAAGAGGGAGGACTTGTGAGAGACCAGGCTACGTTTCTGTGTAGCTGAAAAAGAGGTAACAGACTGAACTGGGCTCAGCCCGTCTGACGAGAATATTGGGTCAGACGGTCTGACCCAATACTTTCACTATAATTTATACAAACCCGTAAATGTTATTGAAAACGCTTTAGCCCAATGCCAAATATACAATATAAGGCTTATTTACCATTCGGTTATTTTGGATTTTTCGATCCAATCACTCTTAATTCAAACCTGTATGAAAATCCAATTTTTTTTTTACTCAAGCTACATTTTCATATCTATCTCTATTATATAAGGTAAGGGGGGAGCAATGGTGTCCTCTTTTGAAATGCCAATTTTGCCCCCCCTTCTCTTTCTAAAATACAAAATAGTGTTTGTATCTTTGACTTTGCTAAATTTAAGAGTTGCCTATATTTGGCAAACTGTATTCCTCCTTTTTTTTTCCCTCAAAAAGATGTTACTATATCCAGTTTCCACAGCCAAGAAAAAAAATATTTCGTGCCATATATCATACAGGTTGCGCGAATTCGATTATGGGCTTATAACTGCACAATACTACGATCTAATAAATTTTTTATAACTCACAAGAGAAGCTCCAAACAAAAGAGGGAAAAAACTAAAATAAATTTAAAACACTAATAACTTTTTAGGTCATGATTAGATTAACAATATTCAAGCACGCATCGCGTGCAAAAAATTCTAGTCAGTATCTATGGTCAAAAGTGATTTATTTAGGTCGTTTGATTCTGATCTATATTTGGAAACTCATAACAAATTGGTGCAATTACCAAGTGATAATCTTACTAAATGGCTAATAACCGTATAATTGGCTCAACGATTAATACAATTAATAGAATAATAATAACGTTCTCAGCCTTTAATTTCCATCAATATTTTTCATGAACCAAAGAAAATTTTGAAGGATCACTATATTAATCATCAATCCATCCTAATTTCTCGAAACATCATTAGATAAATAGGCTTTATCCTTCCAAGTTTTAATAATGCCTAATATATTAGCGTTTAGCAATTTTTGCTCAACTTAAATCCTATAATATTATTTTTGAACAGTTACTTAGCCTAAGGTTGAGCATATTTGACTGATAAAACATACTAATTTAACCTACATTCTAAATATACATTTCTTGCCATACTTATAAAGACAAACCCTCCTAAACAAGCTCCTAAACATTATTACTTATCACAAAAAATTCAGTAAGATGGCAAATCAAGTGAAATTATTTAGCTTATTCATTGTCATCAACGCGCTAATTACTCTTATTGTAAACGTTAATACAAGCAAGGCTAGTCTTATTCCGGGATTAGGGCTTGTAGATAATCGCGATGCACGAGTAATTAACGCATTAGGGCAGGGATTAGCCCTTAAAGCAAAATGCAAAACAAAGGACAAAGATTATGGGAACCAAATTATCAAATATGGGAAGTACCATGAGTTTCATGTTGATGCAAAAACAGGAGATATTAAATGTGCATTTCAATGGGATGAAAAGGTACATACATTTGAAATCTACAATATGAAAAGATATAAAGAAGAATGTGGAGAAAGATGTTGGTGGATGGTTAAAGAAACTGGTGCATGTTTGTTTGACATGGAGAGCAAGTCACATATTTATTGCTATCCATTTGAGCATGAGAAACAACAATGATTGTTACGTACATTAGTATTAATTTGAGGGTTATGTTATATGATGTATGTGTGATCATCTTTAAGTTTTAGCACCTTATAATTATTTGTTCATGCAAATTAAAATAATTGGTATCCACTTGGTAATTGTTGTAGGTAGGTGGAATATCCATGAATTTTACCTTAGTCGGATCTTATTTAATTAGTTGTTGTGTTAGGAAGAATAATCTATGTTGTAACGCGAAAGAGTGATAGGAAATCTTGTTCTACAGTTCTAGTAATTGTTTTTTCTGTTTCTTGTTTTGTGAAAGATGAAGGCACACAAATACTGCATAAAGGACAATAGTTTTTTTCCTTGCTTTATACTTCTTCCGTTTCAAAATAGTTGCACCGTTTGCTTTTTTACGTTTGCCAAGACGCTTTTTTGAACGTTAATATCTCTAATTGCGTATGTATAAGTAAAAATTATAAAAAGTTGATATTTAAAATCCTAATATTGAGACGAATTCAACAAATTCCCACTTGACTATGCTTTTTCTTATATAATGGTGACTGGTGAGGAAAGATTTGTCAAAATTGGTTCATGAATAGTGGTCAAATGTCAAATGGTACAACTATTTTGAAACAAAGGAAGTATATTGTCTAGTATAGAGGTACAAATTTTTGACACACTTTTGTTTTTGAGATAGCATCTTACTAGGATCAAGAAGGACTATGAGGAATGTTAACCTTCCCTAGATTCGCTATTATAATGTGCAATCTTTATTTTATGTAAAATTTATTGTATGTTCGATTATTACTATAATGGTATTATTACCTCATCAACTTATAAATTATATAACTAGTTATTAGGCCCGGGCTATGCCCCGGGTAAGAAAATTTTTATTTATTAATATTGTACTTTGATGTGATAGCACTAAATACAACTTGGTCTAGTGGTTAAAACTTCACTTCATGAACTTGAGGTCACGGGATCAAAACTTATACTATGTAATTTCTAATTTTTTTATTGTATTGTACATGGATTACATGAACTAAAACTCCATAGGGAGAGTGCCACGTGGCACCGTTTCTGGTTTACGCACGCCTTTTAATATATTAGTATAGATTACATTACGATAAGATATAATTTTTTAGGATTTTTCAATATGAGCCCATGGGTGTATAATGACTATCTCTATTATATATAGGAACTCTTGAGAACTTTGATGTCCACCCTTTTGTACCATACCCGTGAATACAAAAGAAAACTACAACATCTACCATTCTATTAGTTTAAAAATTAAAAAAGAAAAATTCATTCATTTAATAAGCCGCAAACTGTTACCAGTTACCACTCATTTTTCGACTTCGTAAGTATAGTGTCTAATGTGCATATAGAGGTTAGTAATTGAAGGTTGCAACTTGCAAGGTAGACTTGAGCCGGAAGACTAGGTAGGTCAAGTTCCCTTGACTTCCCGGGCTGTTTTTCAGGCCCGATTAGCCTCAAACCAGGTTCCTATGATAATTTCAGGAATGACTTTTAAAAACAGCAAATTTCAAGCAAAATAAGCCCGATATTTGGACAATGGGCTTACCATTGAGTAAGGAAGACTAATACGTAGTACTACGTAGCATGGCCTGAAGTCCTGAACCCAAGCCAAGGCCCAAGGCCCAAATTTCAAAACTAAACATTACTCCCTCCGTTCCACTTTAGTTGCTACATTTTGACCGTAGTCACTATTAACGTCATAACTTTGACTATCTTTTACTCCATATACATAAGAAAAAACATAATCATGTTGAATCTTGTTTGATTCGTCCCAATTTGTATTTTCCAAATATATAATTTTTATAATTTTTTCATATATGTAACTCAAGATATTGATGTTTGAAGTTGCATCTTGTAAACTGTAAAAAAGCAAATGTAGCAACTAAATTGGAACTACAATTTACAACCACATTGTCACCTTTTTTCTTTTTTCTTTTTTACTTTTTAGTAAATCCAAAGCCAAAGTATCCAATAACTGTTGGTGACAAACAAAAGCTATTAAACTTAATTAATAAGTTGGCTTTGTTTAGAATTTTACATTAAATATGCCACGTATGTACTATATACTGTACAATAGTATCATCTCCCATAAAATGCCAAATAAAGATAATTAGACTATGCACTTCTACTTATATTTTATCAAGTCACTAATAAGCTTCAAGCACATTTGAAGTCTAGAATTATGAGGTATATTTTTATTTAAACAAAGGTCCACCATTATGCAATCTGTCTCCTCAACAGATTTTGGTACCAAGACTATCTTTCCACTTTTTCATATAACAGTTTTAAAAAATGAAAGGGGTACTTTAGAATTAAATAAAATATATAATATTCTGTTTGTTCATCATTTTTTTTGTCCTCACTGGAGACTCTATGGTAAGAAGAAGGACTCTATTGAATCAGCACCTCGCTCAGGTCAGTCAGCCCAGCTATATAGGTCAACGCTTGAGAATAAGAGATATATGAGAATCCCTACACCCAAGCACAAGTAGATAGTAGGGTTCGCACTTGTGATCTTCAAATCACAAGGTGAGTTCTCCACCACCTTCACCAATCAAGCTTGGTTTCTGTTTGTTCATCATGCACAATATGTATTATTATGAAAACTAGTTTTGGAGGATGATGGTATATATTTAGTATAATTACTCTTAAACTAGGCCTTTTTAGGTTATAATTAAATGTCCCTTTTTGATGTATTAAAGGCTACATTTTTTTTCCAATGATACATTATTGTCCTATGGCTTTTCAAGCTAGAATAAAGTGCCCTTAAGGAAATTTTATTGGTGATTTCATTTGAAGCATTCCATGAATACTACTAGTAGCCTATTAGTAGCCTGCATTACATAATACATATCAATAAAAACAGTAGAAAAATTCTAAGTAATTGTCCTTTTCTATAATTCCGTTAAGATATGGACTTAAAAACCAAATCATTTTTGCCTGGCCTTATCATGTATTAGTTTTACCTCCTCAAAATTTTGTATATGTATATATATATATCAAATAAAGCCTCTTCAACATTTCTGGGCATATCCTCATACATTTTTATCATTCCTTTTTCTTCTCTTTTGTTGTGATAAATTCAGCCATTTCAAAATTATTGCAATCTTTCCTAAGGGAAAAATAAAGTTGGCAAAGTTTTTGAGAATAAAATGGCTGAATCATTGTTTTCTAAGTTGTTTCAAGGGAGGATTAGAGAAGATAGTTGTTTTAGTGCCATAGTGCCATTACTAAAGCTTATCTCCCTTACCTTAATGGGTGTTCTTTTAGCACACCCAAAAGCAAAACTTGTACCAAGAGCTACATTTAAACTCCTAAGTAAGCTTGTTTTTGGCCTATTTTTACCTTGTTTGATCTTCAACAACTTAGGCCAATCTATCACACTAAAAAATTTCACCCTTTGGTGGTTCATCCCTTTGAATGTTATCCTCTCAGTCGCCATTGGATCGATATTAGGCTACCTTGTAGCCCTGATATGCCGGCCACCACCTCAATATTTTCGTTTTACTATCATCATGACCGCATTAGGAAACATGGGCAACCTTCCATTAGCCATTATAAGCTCAATTTGTCATACTAAAAATCATCCTTTTGGGGAAGATTGTGAAGAAAAAGGTATAGCTTATGCCTCTTTTTCTCAATGGGTGGCTGTTAGTCTTGTTTATACCTTTGTTTACCATATGATGGAACCTCCCTTAGAGTACTATGAAGTTGTGGAAGAAAGTAGCATAGTTGAGGATGAAATCCAAGAGGAAGAAGATCAACAAAGGGATTATGATATGATTCTTGGGAATGATAGTGATCAATTGAGTATGCCACTTCTTCATGATGCAGAGTGGCCAGGAATGGAAGACAAAGAGATTGATTACTCTAAGACACCATTCGTTGCTCGAGTATTCAACTCTTTATTGTTTGATTCCCTTAGATCAATGCCAGAATTAGGGACACTTGAAGATAATGGTCAAGATCATAATGGTAATTACAATCATCCTAAATCAACTACAAGGTGTTTCCCAGAGCCAATAGTGGTAAGAAAAATCAGGATTGTAGCAGAACAAACACCAATTAAGCATATTCTTAGCCCTGCAACTATTGCTTCATTTTTAGCCATAACTATTGGTATGGTACCTCAGCTGAAGAGCATTTTTTTCGATGATGATGCTCCACTTTCTTTCATGACTGATAGTTTTCAGTTCATGGCGCGCGCAATGATGCCCTTCGCTATGCTCATACTAGGAGGGATGTTAGCTGAAGGACCAGAGGAGTCTAGGCTTGGCATCAGGACTACTGTGGGGATCATTGTTGCTAGGCTTTTGGTGCTTCCTTTGATTGGGATTGGAGTGTTGGTTTTGGCTGATAAGTTTGGTTTGTTGATTGAAGGTGACCAAATGTTTAGGTTTGTGATATTGCTGCATTATGTTACACCTAGTGCTATATTGCTTGGTGCTATTGCTAGTTTGAGGGGTTATGCAGTTCAAGAAACCTCAGCACTACTCTTCTGGCAGCATGTCATTGCTGTTGTTTCCACATCTATGTATATATTTGTCTTTTTTAAGTTTCTTATGTCTTCTATTGCTTGAAGGTTGGTTAGTAACTCTGTACGGATTGATGATATATAATATCTCTATATGAATTTAGTTGTGTCGTTACTTGTTTAAATTACACTGTTAATGTGACAATTAATATTAGACTGAGGCAGTGCGTATATCTTTATGTAAATCTCGTGTTCATTATATATGAAATGTTGATATATGATGTAATCAAAAGTTATTCTCATTAGGTTTGTTTACTTTTCAAAATTAGCTTTTGTGGAGAATAAAGAAAGCAATTTGTGGTTTTAATTAGTCTCTACTTCATCCAACTATTCACAAGTATCATTATTTTTAAATCATGAAAGATTTGGGTTGAAGATGACAATTTTGAGTCATTTATAAAAGAATGATTAACGTAGAAAATAAAAGCCATCAAGTAGGAGTATCCGAGTATGTGTTAGTATCTAGTCATAATACAAATGTCTTATAGAACATGTTTGCTTTTAGAAATCTCCATGATTATAATAATCGCATTTGACCTTTCACAAATTTTAAATTGAACTTTGTTAGGTCATCACTACATTTTCATGATGAATTTGATAGTATACTTTTGCAAAGTTACTTTAATAATTTAATTGTATATGAAAGATATGATAGTTCACATCATAAACCATTATACATGAAGACAAATTGATCAAATTTTTAGAAAGTTTGACCTTAAAAGTCAATGAGCTGTTTTTCAAAGCAATAAACTAAGTTGAACCAAATTTTATTTAAGTTGGTTTTGGTTGGAGTGTGGAAATTTTTATAACAAAATCGAGATGATGCACATTCTAATATGAGAATTTGGATCTCAACTTCTAAACATCGCCCAATAATTCCTTAAAATCGTCCAAAAAAAATTTGAAATTTCATTTATGACCTCTTTTTTTCTTAAATCACCACCACTCACTCCTGGCAGGTTATCACCACCACCACCACCACCCACCTCCTACCAAGACTGCCACCACCTAAATCCACCTTCTGCCAGGCCGCAGACCCCACCACCCCCAGCAGCAGCCCCCTCTCTCACCTCAAATTTTTTTGCGCATCAATCAAACACCATGGCCAGATATTTCGAATTCTTTTTCGAGTCTTTCTCTGACCTCCATCGCCAACCATGGCCAGATAAATTTTGAAGTTTTTTTTCGACTCTTTCTCTCACCTCCATCACCAACCATGGTAGTAGGTTTCGAACACCATGGCCAAATAAATTCGAAATTTTGTTGCGAGTCGTTCTCTCACCACCATCGCCTACCATAGCCAATTCTTTCGAAGCGCACATCAATTAAACGCCATGGCAGATAAATTTTGAAAATTTTTTGGACCATGGAAGGTGAACGTCTTGCCTAGACGTTCGTCCCATGGCTCGAACGTCGGGCCTGGACGTTCGGGCCATGGGGCGAACGTCTAGGCGAGACGTTCGCCTTCCATGGTCCAAAAAATTTTCGAAATTGTTAATAGGTTGGTGGTAGTGGAGGCAATTGTTAGTAAGTTGGTGGTTGAGGTGGCGGGTGGCAGGAGGCAGGAGGACGCAGGTGATGGCGGGTGGTGGGAGGTGGTGGAGGTGGTGGGTGGTGAAAAAAGAAGTAGGGTAAAACAACCCAATAAAATAGTTTTTGGGCGATTTTAAGTAATTTCTGGGCGATGTTTAACAATCCTCAATTTAGATGTTGTTAAGTTGCTATTTTCATAATATTAGGACTTGTAATATTCAAACTAATAATGTAATGAGTACTCATGATTAACATTGGGATAATTTTACAACTAAAAACTTGAATACTCATTGGTTCAAGTTATGAAAAGAAAATGATATATAATCAAAAATAAAGAAGGGAGATAATAATAATAAATATATCTTTATTAAATGTTTGGTTCCATATTGGAAATATAGTTATTACTATCAAGATATAAATGTATTATGTTACTCGAGTAGTTGAGTGGAAGAGAAAAGGTAATAAATTATGAGAGTGTATTATCACCGAATAATGGAGATAGATTAAGGAGTGGTTGAAAATCAAGAACCAAAAATTTTAATTTAAACTATTCAGAATTATTCATACTTGAATTTACTATGAAGAATACACCGGAACTAAGATTATACTACATCTATTTCACAACACATGCACCATATGCTTTCTCACATAATACTATATGCTTCTTGGACATTAATATTTCTAATTAAGTGTAAGTAAAATTTATAAAAAGTTGATATATGGAATCTTCATATTGAGATGAATTTAACAAGATCCCACTCGACTATGTTTTTTCTTAAATAATGGTGAGAAAAAGAATGTTAAAGTTTGGTTGTGAATAACACTTAAATAAAAAGTGGTGCATATATTATGAAACTGAACGTTAAATTTTTTTTCCAAAACAAGAAGCTAACATAAAACCTATATAAATGAGGTAGATGGTCTTATAAGACAATGTTAATATAGTATCAACTTGTGAGTTTCCTTAACAACTTTATAACACTTCTTTCTTTTCTATTACTTCTAGTTCTATCTCCATCTCTATTATATAAGGCAACACATGGGGGACACCAAAAAATAGAAAAAGGAAAAAAAGAAAAAAATAATTAGAGAATAACTAACTGTTTTATTTGAATGAAGAAAGAGGGGAAAGTAGGACATTAAAATTGAGCATCAGTTTTTTAGAAAATAAAATGTAAAGACGGTTTCTCTATCCAATTAATTTTATTTTGGTGTTCATTCGTTATCACACGTTATCGCACGCATTGCGTGCATGTAAGACTAGTATTTCTATATTTGGGCTAAATTTTCTTAAAAGACAAATGTTTATAAAAAACTATAATTTATTAACAACTTAATTCAACAAGTCCAAATTGCAAGAATAACCAAGTGAAAGCCCAAAAATGGTGGCAAACAAAAAAGTGTAGGAAGCCAAACCATCCACAAACAAGCAACCGTAAACAATGAGATTTCCCATCGCAAACTTTCCCCAAAATTCATTCTTTTTATATTCTTTTTTCAGATAACAAATGCAAAATTCAAATATAGAAATATTCTAATTTCAGTGTAAAAGGAATTCTTATTTTGTCTTCAATTTAATTTGGTTTGTACTTCACTATTTAACATAATAATCGAAGAAGTAGTAGTAGTATTTTCTGGGCAAAGAAACTAAGGAAAAGATGGAGTATGGATGATGAAGAAGATTACCCACAAATTCCAAACAATACCTTGCTTCATTGATTTTGGTCCCATAAATTTTTAACTTAAAAAACTAAGGAAATTCATGAAGAAACCATCGCTTGTAAGTTTCTCTCTCTTCCATAGTAGTATTTTAACATGACATTAATCTTATTGTTGTTTCTTTATCAATCAAATTTAAAAGGTGGGTTCTCTTTTTCCTTTGATTTTCTCATGTGGGTTGTTTTTTTTTTTTTTTTTTTGAATGTCTTGGTTTTTAGACATTTATAAATTATGTATGATAGTTTTTAGTAGCTTTGTTTGTGAAATGGAAATCTATCCAAATTTGGTTCAATTTGACTTGATGAAGTGGATTTGGATTTATTTCTCATATTGCATGTATTATTCATCTGTTATTTGTTGAATTTGGGTTTAAATTTTGGTGGTACTTGAGATTTTGGACTGAATTTCTGAGATGAAATTGCCTAAGCTTAGGTTTGTTTATGTCAAAATCAAATTTTTTGGGGGTTTATGTTGTTATTCTGCCTTTATTTTTCGTTGATATGTTGTACCAATTCATTTCAGGGTGAATTTGTATATTAAAATTGAAGATTTTGATGGAGAAGATGTGCTAGAATTGGTGGTTGGAGAAAGATATTTTCAGTTCTAAAATTACTTTCCTAGAGAAAAAATAGAGAGTGTGTTGATCAATTGGTGTTGCAATTGAGTTGGGGTTGAGCTCAAATTGTGAAGGTGTTTATGAGAGTGAAATGTATTTGCAATAAGGAGTTTATACAACAAGTGTAGGGCATGGAGACAGAGCTATCATCTGACAGGATGGACGTGAATGGTGGGTCTTTCCCCAGAAAACTAGCACAATGTAGGATTTGTCATGACGAAGATGAACCGTCGAAGATGGAAGCACCGTGTGCTTGTTGCGGTAGTTTGAAGGTTGGTTTGTTTATCACACATTTAAGTTGCTAATCTCATTTACTAGTTGATTGTTCTTGTGTTAGATAGAATATTTCATTTGATCATATATCTTATTTCCTGTGCATGGCTGAAAATGTTTGTATTGCTTTCATCAACGATGTTGGTAATGGGAGGATTCTATTTTGTCTTTCATCGATGTGTTTAAATTATCAGTCTTATGCGTTTTGGCTATATATGTTGGTTGGACGCAAAACATTGTCAATTGAAAACAGATTTACATGAAATACATTTTCCTCGGGAAAACATAATTGTATTAGTTTTCCTTTGTTTAATTCCTTCCAAGAAAAGTTCAAGAGAAAAGGAACAACAAAAATGAAGTTAAGGAGGAGGGAAGAAGTGATTAAGGCTCCGTTTGGTTGGGCATAAAACATTTTCGGTGTAAAATGATTTTCATGCAAAACAATTAACAACGGAAAACCCAATTTCAAAATTAGTTTTCGTTGTTTGGTTCCATGTAAAAAAATATGATGAAATTAAAGGAAAATGAAAGGGAAGGTAAGGAGATAGTGAGAGGAGTGTACAAGAGAGAGAAGGAAAATAGTTTTCCCTTCATTTTGAAGGGAAAATGGTTTTATATCAGAGAGCAATTTTACTCCAAGGGAAAATAATTTCACACTCCTTTACAAACCAAACAATGTAAAATTGAAAATAGAGGAAAATAGTTTTCCAGGAAAATGTTTTACACCCTACTAAACGGAGCCTAAGTGAAAGTGGAAAGTAAGAAATAGGAAGAAAATTGTGGAATCTTTTGCTCGAGGAAAATGTTCTGTAGAACAAATGCCTTTCCGCCCTTATAAGATACAAACCAATTGAAGGTTTTGCCGGAAAATCATTTTTTTGAATATCGATTTCCTCCTACCCGAACACTATCTTATTGCTTGCTTATCTGACGAGTTTTATCTTTCAAGTTTCAATTAGTTCCTAACTGCAGAATCATTGCAGTATGCTCACCGAAGATGTGTACAGATGTGGTGCAACCAAAAGGGCAACACTGTTTGTGAGATCTGCCAGCAGGTTGTCTTCAATCTTCCCCAATTTTCCCTTTTCTTTAGTTATTTTGGCTAACAAAGATAATTATCCACTGTTTATTAATTCTCTCTGATGTTTATGAGATTGCAGCAATTTATGCCCGGATATACTGTGCCGCCCCCTAGATTGCCTTTTGCTGTCATTCCAGTGCCTTTGAGGTACCTCTCACTTCTGTTCACTAGTATGCCAAGAGGTCTTTCTTATGAAAATTTTCCATGAGAAACTTGTGTCTCTGAGATTAGGTCCTTGTGTCTCTGAGATTAGGTCCTTTTAAGTGCAGAAGTGCTGCTTTTTCTGCGAAACAACTAGTAGAAACTTTTAACATTTCTTGGAACTTCTACAGGGAACCTTGGGAGTATGCAAGAAGTAATCAATATAATCATCCATCAATAGTTGCGGCTCAAACTTTTTTTGATCATAGACTTGACGACTATACAGCTCCCACTGCAAGCATAATTTGTTGCCGGATAATTACCATAATAGTACTCTCTCTCCCCCCTTCTTGCTTGTGTCTTTCTCTATCTCAGTATGTTGTATCCAATAAATGTTCAAATCACAAGCATTTCTTCTATTACAGGAGTAATCCTTATTAGCTACTAGAAGACCAAATATTTACCTTCCACAAGTTAACTAATAGCAAAGAAGATCCCCTTTTCATGTTAGTTACGTAATGCTTAAGTTGATGACTAGAATGGTTGTCTCTGCGTATTATTCCTTCTTTCCGTTATTGCTATTTAGCTACAATGTTTTGAATTTAGTCAATCTTTAATGCAAGATGAACCAAGTGACAGTAACAAATTTGTTTACGTTTCTGTTTGGCTTTTTCTTTTGTGCTCTATCTACAAGGCTACAAGTGATGTAATGTAACTTCTGCATTGAATGCTCTTCTTTTTCCTTTTCTGTGGCTTCCGATTTTGGCGGGTAGATAAGTTAAGGGTCAAATTCACATGGCCTTGATCGGGTGCCTGTCGTAGGTTGACCTGGGCTCAGAGTTATGTGTATGTCCAACACTAACCTTAAACTCCCACCCTCACCCTCACCCTCCCAAGTCCCAAGAGCTACAATTGCTCTTGTTTGGGATCAAACCCAGGACCTCCCCAACTGCTGAGCTAAGCTCACTTACCATATTTAGATGACCTTCTTAATGTAGCTTATGTATACTAAAGAAATCTATAACATGTCGTGCATATAGAATGACAGATTTTGTGTTCTTTGCGAGCAGTTTATTGTTCTGGTCGTTGTACGCCATACTCTTCCTGTTGTACTTAATGGGGCTGGAGACTACTCTTTTACCTTATACATGGTGAGTGACTTCCAATTCAGCCCTGAAAATGCATGGTATGGAAATGTCTTTATAATGCCCAAGTTTTTAAGTTGCCTAATCTACTTGCAGTTATTGATGCTGAGGACCATTGGGGTTCTGCTGCCAATGTTTGTCATGCTTAAAGCATGCAGTATTATTCGCCATCATCGGAGGCACCGACAGGTTAGTGAAATATTTGGAATCTCTTTTTGGAAAACCCTTCATATTAAAGAATTGTCTTCTTTTACTTCTGTGGAGACCATTTGGGAGTTTGTTCTACTTCGTTCTTTACTTTCTTGAGAATTGTATAGAATATTATTCTCGTCTTATAAATGAAAAAGAATCCCCTTTCGATGTAGTTGGAAAAGTAATCTGGTAGGGTGATTCTGAGCTAGTAGTGAGACAAGTCATCGTGAGTTCGAGGAAAAATGGTAGACATGCTTGTCTTAGCCCTTAGGGTAATGTTAGATTGAAAATCTCTTTATCCTGTCTTTTGCACGGGCAAAGAGTTCCCTTTCTTTTCTATTCAGTAATGAGATTATGCGTAATTTGCAAGGAAAACCCCCTACTCATTAGTCATTACTATAGTCTATAGTAGTGAATCTCATCCCCGAACATGTGATTTTCTTCACAAAATGGTAATGGAAGGTAATGAAGAGAATCACAAGTTGGGGGGTTGAAAAAGCTTTACCTAGACATGATACTTTCTACACAAAACAACCTATGAATTTATTACCTGCTAGTTGCTCATATCTTCTTTGGAGTTGCACTCTCCACAATGTAATAAATTTTGTCTTCTTTCCCCATTATCCTACAGATACCTGCTGTATTATATCATGGGACCTCAGATGAAGAAAATGAGCTAGTGCAGCCGGAGATTGCAGCTCATATTATTCGTATTCAGTAACTTCCACCATCATACAAGATTACAACCTTCACGGTGGCCACTTATGACCGTTCCGAACTCAGACACACTCAATCGATGCCAAACGAAACGAATGAATAATCTTTTGTCAAATAAGCGAACTGTATATATCATTGAAGTAGGGATTGGATTGACAAAAGAGTGCTCTGTTGTGGAAGTCATAGATGAAAGGATAATCTCATGTCAGCAACATATGAATGATTTCATCTGAGGGAAATAGTGTCTCAGGTTCTGCAGATGTACATTGTAGTCTCTGTAAATAAAATCTCAGTTATTAGGAGAGTATTGATATAACAAGCTCTTGAATGTCAGATCTTTATAGACTAATTTATTTCCTGGGTCCAAATTTCAAATAAACCACATACAAAAGTACCAATTTCAAAGGTTAACATATTGCTATGCCTATGAATCCCCAAGAAAAAGAAATTTGGTGTATAATTAAGTCTAATGGCACATTGCCAAAAATGTCAATTGGCTTCTTCAGTAAAAGAGTATTCCAAGAAAAAAATTAACAAACTTGATCCTAATCATATGTAACCTTCTCATAATAACATTAAATATATATTAGTATTTCATAATAATCCTAACTATAAGTAATCTTCTCAAAATATTGTCAAGCAACCAATAATTTGTTTAACATATACTCCCTTGATAAAATTTTGCTTTGATTACAAATTTCTTGTACAATGTGACCAATAAAAATTACAAATTAGACTTGTTTTAAATAAAATGCTTCCGTAGGATTAATTTTCTTATAGTTTTTAGTTTTTACCAATATGAATGGTAATCAATTAACTGTTAAAGTTTAATCTTGAATATCGTGTAAGCCTTTAAAAGATAAACGAAAAGACTATATTTTTCCTTTCACCTCTCTCATCCCTCAAACCTAACTCATTAAACATAGTCACAACTCACAACCTTATTAGCGGTTATACATTCCTTTTTTTGGGTTACCGGAATTCTTTTAACAAGGCATCCATATAATTGAGATTATTAGGAGATCAATGTAATACTTTGTCTCTTTTTTTAATTGCACCACTTTCCTTTTATGAGTGTTTCTTTTCTATTATGATTGACTTTTTGGATCAAATTTAGCTTCCTACTCTCTTGACTTATCCATACATCCCATTTAATTATCCAATCTACCCATAGTAATTTAGGGCATTTATGTCCATTTTCACTCTTTCTCCTCTTTAGTTGTTTGCTGATAGCTAATAGTTAATTGTATAAGCTGATTCGACTAGCTGATTGTATAAGCTATTTGTATAAAGGTGTTTGGTAAGTAGCTGATATTTGATTGCTTACGTAATTTTGTAAAAAAAAAAAAAACAATAAGAACATGTTCATAATCTATTGTACTTTTTATTGTTTATTAATATACATTTTCAAAAAATTTAGGATATAAATATAATTGGCCACTCATTTCCAAACCTATGTAAAAAGTTCTTCCACCTAGCTTTTTCAAAAAGAACTTTTGTGCCCAACCAATTAACTAAAGGCAAAATTGGCCTCAACACCTTGAACTATAGCTCAAGTGCATCTAACACCACCAATTACGGTAGGGTGTAGTCTGTACCACCAATTATGGGGTAGGGTGCATTCTGTATCATAAAAATCCACCATCTTCGGCAACATTTTAGGCTTCCGTCCTCATTTATGGTACGGATTGCACTCCACCGCATAGTTGGTGGTGCTTCGGCTACGAATCGTAATTGGTGGTGTTGGGTGCAACGGAGTTATAATTCAGGGTATTGAGGTCAATTTTACCTTAATTGAAGTTTCTCTTTATCAAGTACTCAAATTAAATAAATTCTCGACTACATTATAATTAGGAGCTTGGAACAAAACCCTAGCCTCCTCCTCTCCCCTCTCTCCTAAAAAACCCTAATGATTTTCTTCTAGTTTGGGGCTGCCATCATCCTTTTGATGGTGGTAAGCCGCCAATTCTTCTTTTTTCTTCTAGTTTTCATTGTTTTTGTTATTAAAAATCTTCCATTCTCTCTCTTTTTGAGAGTCTTCTACCCAATTTTTGGGTTCTTTCTCTCCTTTTATGGGAGTTTGGAGTTTGATTTTATTCTCTTCCCACGTGGAAGTTTAAAAATTGGTATGAGAAATTGTTCCTATTGGTTGAAGTTCAAGATCATCAACGTCGAAGTATTGAAAATTCGGATGCGGTCAACATGGTTAAATCAAGAATCTTCTTCCCCAAACTATGTCAGAATGATAGACGTCCCCATCAATAGCTGCGTGATCCAGCAAATACAAGGGGGCTGCGTTGTATTGCTCGATTTGGTTCATTGTAGTTTATTCGAAGACGAATTTGATTTGATCTTGTCTGATTATGTCTTGTTTTTCTTTAATTATTATTGTAGATGCCGTTTGACCATCAATTAATGAAATTTCTCTTTAAAAAAAAATACTCAAATTAAATAACTGACTAACCAATGTCGAATATGAGTTCAAATCTCTAATTTCGCTCCAAATGATGAGGCTTTAAGCTGTCGTTGGAGCTAATTCAATTCACCACAACATTTTTTCTCTCTTTGTCTATTTTCACACCTTCTACCCAAAAACACATAGAAGAAGAAATGCTACACCGCCGCATCACAACCGCCGCAAATTCCGCCATCCGCCGCTTATCGTCGGCGGCCACAACGACGGCGGAGGCTCAAACTTCCGTAAAATCTCATGCTACGTCAACAAACTCTCCGTTTTCATCTTCATCTTCATCATCATCATCTTCACGTGGAGGCAAAGATACGTTGGGAAGAAGACTATTGTCACTAATACAACCAAAACGCAGTGCAGTGATCACTATTCGTAAATGGAAAGAAGAAGGTCATTTTGTTCGAAAATATGAACTCAATCGTATTGTCCGTGAACTTCGTAGACTCAAGCGCTTCAAACACGCACTTGAGGTTTTTTTTTTTATTCTCCCTCCTATTTTTAGGGTTTTATTAGGGTTTTAGAAAGTTTTAATATTTCTTGTGTTTTAGGTATTTGGTTTGCGATTTTTGTATTTTGTTGACATTGTGACATTGATTGAACACTTTGATTGAGTTAATTTGGGAAGTAATTTAAGTTTTTGTATTGTTTTGTATGAATTTGTGATACTGTCATTTAATTTGGGGGGATGGGATGATTAATTGATGATATGAAGATTTCTTAATTGATGTGGGTGGGGTTTTTTTGGAAGATTTTGTAATGAGCATTTTTCTTTTTGGTCAGCTGAATGTATAATTTATGTTGTTTGGTTAATATCAGAGGGTGAAGAGGAGATGAACTGGTCGAATTATTGATCATGGGTTTTGTTTGTTCGTTATCGTTTTTTGTTTTCAATCTTTATGTTGTTTTGGAAACTAAGAAGTTAGAAACGGAAATACTGAAACCACAGGAAGTAGGTTCCATTTTTCTGATGACATTTGATTTGTCAAGCTATTTCGTGAGAACGGACAGCAGGATCGGGTTTGCTGAGTCCGATAATCATGGTGGCAATGAGAAATTTCTTTTTTTGTTTTGGGTGTTTATATTAGGTTTTAGGAGAAGTATGAAAGAACATGAAGAAATTGTACACTTGCTAGAAATAGTATGTTGTAGAGAAAAGGTGAAGTAAATATCAGTTTCAAGTTATGTGTATATAGCATTACTTCATGAGCAGAGTCTTTTTCAGCTTTCTGAAGATGTGTTCTTATATTACTGAGAGTTTCAACTTTCTAATTGCTTAGATTTGCGAATGGATGAGAACCCAAGATGATATCAAGTTGTTGCCTGGAGATTATGCTGTCCACTTGGACTTGATTGCTAAACTCCGTGGCTTGGATAGTGCTGTGAAGTTTTTTGAAGATATGCCGGAAATGATGAGAGCAGAACCAACTCTTTCTGCCCTGTTACACACATATGTACAGTGTCGTGCCTATGATGAAGCTGAGGCTTTGATGGAGAAGATGTCAGAATGTGGTTATGTGAAGTCCCCCCTTCCTTTTAATCATATGATGTCCATGTACATGGAGGTTGGAAAGTTGGAAAAGATTCCCGAGTTGATTAAAGAATTGAAGAAGAATTCAAAACCAGATCTGGTGACTTACAATATTTGGTTAACTATGTGTCAATCTCAAAACGATGTTGAAGCTGCAGAAAATGTTCTCCTTGAAATGACGAGTGCCAAAATTGAGCCTGATTGGATGACATATAGCATATTGACTAGCTTGTATACAAAGAAGGAAATGGTTGATAAAGCAGAGTCAAGTTTGAAGGAAATGGAGAAAAGGATATCTCGCAAAAATCGAAGTGCATATTCTTCTCTTATCAGTTTATATACGGGTCTTGGAAAGAAAACGGGAGTCCACAAAACATGGAAGAACATGAAGTCATTGTTTCACAAATTGAATGACGTTGAGTACCTCTGCATGATAGCTTCCCTCGTAAAGCTCGGGGAACTGGAAACAGCTGAGAAATTTTACAATGAGTGGGAGTCAGTTTCTACGACTGGCGACACCCGTGTCCCTAATTTACTCATCGGAGCTTACCTCAAAACAAACCAGATGGACAAGGCTACAAAATTCTTTGATAGGTTCACACAAAAAGGTATTAAACCTAGTTACACCACATGGGAGCTTCTTACTTTTGGCTACTTGAAATTGAAGCAGATAGACCGAGTTCTAGACTGTTTCGAAAAAGCTGTCACCAGTGTGAGGAAATGGGAACCCAATTTGACGTTCATCAAAGAGGTTTACAAGCTTTTGGAGGAGCAAGAGGACATTAAAGGAGCTGAAAAGATGCTATCAGTCCTGCGCAATGTCGGGTATGTAACCACAGAGATTTACAATATGTTGCTCCAAACTTATGCAAAAGCCGGGAAGATGCCACCTATAATTGAGGAAAGGATGACAAATGACGAGGTTATGCTAGATGAAGAGACCAAGGAACTCATCAGACTAACTAGCACAATGTGTGTTGCTGATGTTTCGAGTTGTTTAGCTTGAGCTGCGATGAAATTTGGCTTTCGAATAGTAATGCTACAACAAGCAAACAAATGCCGAAAACATACCTAATAACACCATAAAAGGTCAGTGTAAATCATCTGGCAAAGTGTTGCAAAAGATGTATGCTTGAAATGAAGCATTTTTCAGCAAGAAGAACTGATTGATCAAGCATTATATTGAAGGACTAAAATTGGATTTTTATATTTGGAGGACCACCCTACTCCCCAAAATGTTGTTGAAATATGTTGAAGATAGCTTACTGAAATTTTGGTATGTGTACCTCATGTTGTAGTATCTTCTGACCCTTGCCATTATGTTTCCTGATTTTACTGAGATGTCATATGAATGCAATGATACAGTCAATACAAGTATTCAGCCATCTGATTTAAGGTGGGAAATGCTAGACTTATCAAATGACAATTTTTTGATGATTGGATCTAACTTTATTCTAGTGATGGATCATGTTTTTTATATTGAGCTATTTGTATCACGAAACAACGAGATTATTGATTATCTTGTTCTTTAATGCTTGCTTGTATTGATATGAAAGCCTAGCATTAAGGGGGAAAATGTCTATCACTCATTAACTATGGCTATGCACATAACATCTAGGATAATAATATGTGCAGGACTCTTAAAGAGCTAAAAATAAGAATAATAAGTTAAATCAAACATTAATTACATTGATTGACGCGTGATTATGTCATGTATTTACAAAGTAATGCAATTTTAGGACATGTCTTATATGCTTATTTGCAACCAACAGGTTATATGTGTCATGAACGTTACATTTATGTCAGAATACTTATTATAGTTATAAAGCTTATATTGGATTTTGGGTCTTGAAAAGTGCATCGTATATCACTTGTGTTGCTCAATAGAAGTATATATTTAACAAGTCGACAAGTTCATGTGTTAAATACTCCAAACTTAAAATTCTGCCGCATCAATTTTCGCTAAACTATATTTTAGACCTCACAACAATATTTGATGACAAAATGAACCTATTAACCACTCTATATACATACACTGGAGAATTTCTTCTATAGTTCTATTTTTGTAATTTTGGACAATCAGAAATTGTTGGATTTCTATGCATGATGTATGTAATGGAAGATAATCCTATGATCTAACTTTCATTTTAACAAATCAACGATAAATACTTCCAATTACATCTTCTCTAGAGCCAATATATCAAAGAGCAACAACAAAATTTTTAGTCTATCCCTTTGATGTTGTACAAACTCATATTTGACTCAATTTGGTAAATGCAAAGCAGCAAATGTGCAGTAAATTACTATATGCTCCCAGTCTTTCAAGTCTCACCAATTACATGATATACATGACACTATGAGAGTTGACCTATTCTAAATTTTATTATGTAATAACATAGCTTAAGTTGTAGATTTATTTGTAAAATTTATATTATGAATGATGATGCAACATATTTAATTTTGTCAATTCGACTGAGATTTACATTATTGTTACTTCCTCCTTTCTTTCAAAAGTGCAATATTTATATATTGGTTTGTTCAAAAAAACAATACATCATATCTAATTTGTTTTGTATTTTATATATTTCTCTTCTCGGTAATTTGCTCATATCTATATCTTTTTATTCTCCATAAAAGCGTGTCAATATCTTATATTATACTCTCACAAGTCGCAACAACAACAAAAAACGTACTTCTCAGTTCTCAATATATGTCAGCACTTTTTCAATATTTCATGTAGATCCATCTTATATATAACAATGCGAAATATGCATAACGTCTTAAACAAGACCAAATGTCTAAATGGCAACCAACTATTTTACACAAGCTCAATTATATCTTTTTTTTTTTATTAAGACAAGATCTACAACACTTGATCATCCCTCAATTATTTATGATCTATTCCAAATATTTTCTGTAATAAATATAACAATTCACATTTTTTTTAAAGGAAAAAAACAAAAAAAAAATCAGAGAGGTTTTACATAAGAGAGGAGGGAGAAAAAGAGAAGATTTTTGCTGCTGAGGCCATAAGTTTTGAGGACGAGAGCATTAAATTTAAAACTCCAGGTACTTTCTTTCAATTTTCTGCATTTCAATTTTCAGATTCATCTTCTTCTTACATATATGGATTAATCTCATAATTACAAAACTAACTCACTATGAAAACTTCTTTGAAAGTCTTAATTCGAGCTAGATTAGGGTTTGTGTAATTTTCAAATTTTTCCCCAAATTGATTTTCCTGTGATCTTGTTAGATTGAGCTTGTATCTTGATTGATCCATATCAATTTGATTATACTTTTCTTCAATTTGATTAGATTTGGTGGTGTTTTTTTTTTTGTACTGCTATATGATTATTACTAGTATAGTTTTCATAATAGTTTGATCTTGAATTTGATTGGGCAAAAATCAATATTTTAGTAGCAGAAAATATCAAGGGAGCAAGGAATTATTGGAGATATGGAAGAAGATGGTTCAAAGCCAATGCCATCTTCTCATGAGCAGGTTTTTTGAGCTAATTTCTTACATTTTTTTCTGGGTCTTTATTCTTCATTTTGTGTTATCAATTTATTGCAGATCATGAAATTAGGGATTTGATTTAAAAGTTATAGTAGCTGAAATATTTGGAATTATGTGCACTTACAGGAAGCAACTCTTAAGAAAAAGTATGGAGGAATTATTCCCAAGAAACCACCACTAATCTCTAAGGTATAAAGATGTCATTTTTGATGTAATTTGTTGTGAATATTAAGGTTCTTACTTCTTAATTAGCCAATCTGGTGGAAATGGGAGATCAAGTAAAGCTTTAATTTTTATGTCAGGATCATGAGAGAGCATACTTTGATTCGGCGGATTGGGCTCTGGGAAAGGTCCTTTTCTTCAGTTTCTATAATCTAATCTGTCTGAATTATAAGGATTTTAGTTTCATCTATACATGACATATTGTGTTCTGGCTAACATAGTTTGTTGATATGAGTTTGTCTTTCTTTTTGGGGTGACAGCAAGGTGTAGAGAAGCCTAAAGGGCCTCTTGAGGCACTTCGGCCTAAATTGCAGGTATTTCTTTACCTGTCTTACTGTGCTAAATTCCGATAATGTGTTTGGTACTATTTAATGTTTTATGTTGAATGATTTGAGTCATATATCATTTGTTGTATAATTCTTACATTAGACTATGCGATACACTGAGGATCTTGAGCCAGTTTTTTGCATTGAATTCTTATCGTTTGGTTCAAGATACGGATTGGATACAAATAGAGGAGGGGAATGGTAACAAAAATGGCTACCTTTATTGAGTGTTTGGTTTAAGCCAAGGAATGGAACCTAATGGTAACCATTATTACCAAGTAATGGGTTTTGCTACTTGAAAGGGAGGCAAGGTAACAAATTGGGGAATCCATTACCATTAAGTAATAGTAATGTATTGATGAGGGGTTGAACCAAACAGGAAGAAAGGGAATCTGTAATTGATTCCATTACTTCGAACCTAGAAATAGTGAACCAAACGACCTGTAATTCTCAATAGGTGGTAGAAATTATATGGATTTGAATATATGATCTATTGATTTCTTTGATGTAGATCTGACATTTGTATTTGTCTGAAAAATGAATAGAAATGCATCTTATTTGATTTGACAGATTATGTTTATTCCTTGTGTACTTGACAACAATTGCTAGTTACCTGCTTGCTCGATAGTTTGCTTAGCTATACTAGGTTCCTTGAATAATACTTTTGTCAACGAAACAAGGACCTTAAAAGTTAAAACTGGTAGATTTCTATGCAATATTTTATTATAAAGGTCCTGCTTCTCTGATAAGAGAAGTTGCCTATCATCCCTCTGAAATGCCATGTCTGGCCCAATTTGGATGAGTAACAGAAGTTGTGCAGCTAACTATATTGGTGAACTATTGACCATAGGCTGTTTGAGTTTTTGAACTAATGGCCGTAGTATATACTTGGAGGATTATATGACGAATAATGGTTAGTTTCTAATGAGTGGCTGCTAATATTAGTCCACGCACAGAGCTGGGTTCTAAGCTCTCAAGATAGACGCTTTGGTATATGCTGCTGCTTGATGACCTTAGAATTTTGCTTGCTTTCTTCGCTGCTATAATTGTGTAATTTAAACTGATAAGTGACAACTGAATCTGCACATCAGTAGTATCTCATAATGTCTCTCTTTTTGCAGCCCACTCAACAACAAACACGATACCGTAAATCTCCTTGTGCACCATCAGCTGGTGAAGGTAAATACTTCAAATAAAACCTTGCTCTTAGACTGTGTTTGAGAACAAGGCTTTTCTGATGCTTTATTTTGTACGTAATATCTATTTTTTGTTGAATTTGTTCGTATCCATTTTGCTCGTGTAGATGGAGAAAATCCTGCCTCCGAGGAACCAGCTTCTACTTAGATGAAAGAACACTACAGCTACTACTACAAGATTGCTGATTGTTACTCTTGAATCTTGATCTTATGCAGATAAAAGAGTAATAATGTTCTGTTGTTTCTGCTTAGCATAAGACCTTTACAATTGACAAAAATGCACAATCATGTGCTGATGCTTCATTCGAAACTTCTCAGTTCCATGTTTTTTTTTTCTGATGTGGGACACGAGTCCTTTACTGTTCCTCGTATAATTGACTGAAGCTTTGCTTCTTTTTTTTCTTTGAGGAAAAAAATAGTCAAGCTTTGCTTCGTCGGCTCATATCCCTTAATATTTTAGGGATTTTAGGGAAATTATATATGGTAATCCTGTACTATTCGTCGATTTTAAAATAGCCACAACTTATGTGATTTTCTCCAAAATAACCATAAATCATAGGCTTAATAAATGTCTCTACACGAGAGTGTGGGACATGAGATATAGAAGTTAGTGAGATTGAGTGCTAATTATGGACCAAAAGCCAGATGGTGGTTTTGAGCTAGTTCATAGAAAGGGTTAGGTCGATACAATAGGACGTATTGGATTTTATGGAGTTGGGGTATTTTGGAAAATGTCAAATACGCTAATTTTTTATAAAAGGATTTAATTCTTGATTATTGTGTATGATGTTCGGTATTGATTAATGTTTTTTAAAGGTAAGATGAATATCCTTTGTATAAGTCGGGGAAAATTGGAATTTCCACTTAAGGACAAATATAGCGACAGTTTTTACAAGGGTGAAAGGAGGATCTCAAATCAACTAGGACAACCTTGATTTTTAATTCTTGTATTAATTAATGTAGATTTTGTTTGGAGGATGTTGTATATGTAGAGTATCTACTATCTACTATACATCCTAAATTAATATTTTTGTTGTTTTGTTAAAGAGCTCCACCTGAGCAAATAAGCATTCCTTAAAGGAAAATGATATACATAGCCCTTAGGGCTATGTATAAGAAGTTTAAAATAGAAATATTTAAATCAAACATTTATTACCTCAAATGATGTGAAATTTTGTCATGAATTTATAAACTGTTTCCATTTCAAAACATGTATTTAATGCTTATATATAGCTTGTAGGACTACATATAATATTATCCTTAAAAAAATTATCTTGCTTAATCGTGGAGCGGAGAGTTAAATAGAGACAACCTAGAACACTTGAGTAATTGAGTTGCCTGATGCAACATCAAATGGACAAAAAGAATACCATTAATGAGAACTCAACCACCAAAAGTAAACTTTTTAATTAATAGTACTTTTGTTTTATAATACATATATCATTTTCCTCTTTTAGTTATTTCACAATATATTTTCACCTTTAAAATAGAGGTTAGATTGACATCTCATTATTAAAATCCAAAATGAATTCCACCAAGAGTACTAAAGCAATTTGGAAAGTCAAAGTAAATGTAAGTACAGTTAAACGGTGAAATTGATACCGAAATAGTCATTGTACACCAAAATACCAAAGTGATTGGTACCAAGGGTTACTTTGGTACCTATTTGACTGCACTTTGATACCAGCTTATATTTTACTTTGGTATTTTTATCCTATAAATTTTCTAAATTACCCTTATTTTAATCCAAAATGAACTCCAACAGTGAGACACCAAAAATTTCTCTTTAAAACATAATCACATTGGTTTCAAATGCAATTATAACCTTCTCTCTCCTCAACCTTGGTTCAGTATCATATAAAAATAGTGCATGTATTGTGAAACGAGGTAGTAACTTTTTTTTCAATTTTGAGGAAAAAGTTTTCATATTAATGCTTATACCATACAAAACTGACTATATCAAACGAAAATGGATTACATGTTTACATCATATGATTTCTGATGCTCAATAAGTTATTATGAACTCCATTTAAGTTTTTTTGCATTTGGTATTTACTCTGTCCATCTCATAATATAGTGCTTCTCATTTTTCACAAAAATTAAGGTAAATTGAACATGAAATGATAAGTAATTGATGTTGTGGTGAAAAAAGTTAATTTTATAAGAGAAAATGAATAATAGTGCGTGAAAAAACATTAAAATATGACTAGTTCGGCCCTTAGGTTAAATAAACAAGAAAAAAAAAAACTAATTTCAAGAATAAGTAAAAGATGGTGACACAGATTTTTGAGAGATAAATCATAGAAAAACGTGAATATGTTCTGGCCTTCTGGAACATTCCAGAAAGGAAACGAGCTCGATTTCATAGTAAGACTCACTGAAGGAGTAATACATTTGCACCCAAAAATAACAACAGATAAAGTAGGGAGCTATTGATTTGAATATATGTTGAAATCTTCATTTTATCTTGAAGTTTTATGAACTTCCTCTGGTAAAGCACATCTTGAATATATTTAAAATAAAGTTCCACGGGGTTTAATTTACATGACATGCTTTCTACAACATTAAACTTCCCCTTGTATTACCTTTGACAATCCATTCAAGCATCAGTTGTTAACTTAAAATTGTATCAACTATTCAATTGCAAACTGCAATTGAGATACGTTGACATGCATTGATTTGTAGGAACTTGTTATATAATCCATATTGCCACCCACAAACTTGAACCATATAGATAACCAGTTAGATGAAACAAAGGCCTGCAATAAAATTACTGATCTTCAGTTCCGGAGAAATGCTACTGTTGCAACGCGCGATCCTTCAACTCCTCCAAACATGAATGTTGGATACGATCGGACATGGTCGACATATTGGAAAGTGGGTCGATATGTTAATGCATCTTGGTCCATTGAGGTATCAAGTTGGAGGGCAGCAGGAGTGCCAGCGAAAATTCTCTGATTAAAGCTATTTACCTCTTGCAACAACTCATCTTTAGTACTGTTGCATGAAGTTATAACCTACAGTTCATGGAGATAAACAGGCATGGAATATAATTATATGCAGGAAATCTTCAACGCAACACCAAAAATGCACTAATTATAATTATGTCCACACAATATCAGACAATCTTCAGCAATTATATAGGAAGCAGAACTTACTAATATTCCACCAGGCGCCACCAACTTTGCAACAGAATCCCAATACATAAGCCTGCAATAAGAAAGCGAATATTTGTATAGGAAGCCCAAAAAATCATACTCACTGTAATATATAGCAAGTTCACACTCCCTCCGTTTCACAGTAAGTTTAATACTTGCTAAAATTGGTGTTGCACAATAAGCTTAACTTCTACATCTTGATCTTATATGGAATTTGTTTTTTTTTTCTTTCTTATCACAAGTCCACCTTTTCTTTCTTTCTTTCTCTACTACATAAAAATGTTAAGGTTATTACGGAACACGGGAAGTATTCAATAATTGTAATGTCCTAGTTGTGCTAATGTACTGCAGACGGGTAGCTTGTTACTGTGAGACACTAGTGCATGAATCATGACCTACTTGGGAAATTTATAGTTCACTATTAATCACCAGCTCTTGAAAAAAAATTACAAACCAAAACCAACCTTTTAATAGGACCATCAGGATGCAGGCCAATGGCGTCCAAGGTTCCTTTATCCATTACAAGATGAAACTGTCTTTCCAACTTAGTATCAAGGACATCATCAACCTATAAAAGAAGAGAGCCCAAAAGTAAGACTTCTAAGCATTAAAAGGTCTTAAACATCACTTGACTCAACATTAAGAGAAGTTTCACCATAATGATGTGAAAATTGGAAGCAAAGTCAACACTATTTACCAAAGTAAAAAATTTAGACAACTGAGAATCAAGTCGTCCAACATTCTATATTAAAGTAGGTACTACAATTACATCAAGAAATTGGACTGCCATCCCTTTAAAAGAACTCCTCCCTCCACCCCCAAGGCCCCAACAACAAGAGAAAGAAAGAGGCAAAGATAGGAGGACAACTCGCAAGAAAAAACATTCGCAAAGTGAGAAAGGAAAAATAGTACAATGGAAACATGAAGTTCATACATACAGTATCTCAACACAAACACGACAAAGGGCCTGCACAATATATATACAAGTGATAACAGAGAAGCACAAATAAATCTAATGAGACACGTACAATCTATCTTGATAAACCAAGCCGAGCCGAGCCGAGTTACATGGCTTTGTAACCTAATTAGGGGTAATAAAGTATTTTCACCAAAAAAGTTTTGATAAACAAGGACATTAGAAGCAGCACGGTTGAACCATGAATGCCTGCCTCTACTTCAGTATATGATAGAAGAGAGATAATGGCAAAGGAAAGACAACAACTAAGTTCAAGAACACAATACTTTTCAACATAAAATCAAAACATTTGCCATTGTCAAGAGAAAGAAACAGACAAGTCTAGCAAAATCTATACACCTTCAGAACCTGAATGTAATTAGGGCTATAAGCCTAAAAAATCAGATACAGGAATCCAGCTAAAACACACAATGTCCAAAAGGTGAAAATGCCACAAAATCATTCCTGGAAATTCCAACACAAACATAGACATTCAGATAATGAGAGGCTAACTAGTTCATATCTTAATACTACGTTTATAACATGAAACCAACCTTGGGGATATAGGTTGTTTTGTATAAATTTGGTTTTCTCTTGCTCCTGACCTCCATCTCTCTTCCACTCAATACCCCCATGCTTGTGATTACTTATTTACCCATTACCCCATTTCATCCCAGTACACTCAGTCTCCACCCACGCCACAAACACTTTAAAACAACAAAAACAAAAGCTTAAGAGCTCCATTTCGAATCCTTCTAATCCAAACCCATATCTGATATTTGATAGACTTCACTTACACATTTACACGCTAGACCAAACTGCACAAATTAGATGTGTGTGTAATCTCCATCCTCCGATTCTCATTCTTTTACTTGACAATACACAAACCAAAAGAAATCCTTTGATGGTTTCCATTCATATGATACGTACAAACATGTCGACAGATATAACCCAGAGAACCATAGTCTGAAGATTGATAAAAAATAATTCCGCGATTCACATAAGTTGGTTGATACATTACACCAATGAAAATAAATGTTTCTGACAAAAAAAAACTTAGATCAGAAATATACCGAGAAAGTAACGTTTTTATATCCATCCCTCTCAGCAAGACCGCGAGCAAGGTTGATAGCCCCTTCACTGTAGTCAACACCAGTTAAGTTCGAGAACCTGAAGCCAAATAGACAAAGCAACGTAAGCCAATCTAGTAAGGTGGGAAATCAATAGTCCAAGTCTATATTCCAAAAAATGACATTATTTGACAAGTGGACCAAAATCCTTTTGAACATCACCTATGTCTCGTTTGATAACTAAAGAAACTTATAAGTTACCAAGAACGACTCACTATCAAGTATCAACATCCTCTCACTAATAAATTGACAGCTCATATCTATATATATATTTAAAAACCAAGACAAACAAATGTCATGTTGCCACATGCACTCTTCCCTCCCCCCCACACAATCAAATGAGACATTAAACAATAAAAATGTGTGTTTCAAGACTCAAACCCATGACCTCTAATTTGATAAGCTAATGCACTAACCAACTACACTACAATGCTCATGTTGGTCTTTGTGGGGGGAAAATCATTTAAAGACAAATATTTCTATTTTTGAAGACTTCAAATGCACATCAGTAAATAACCAGGGGCGTATGGCCCGGCCGCCCGGGACAAGAACTAGTTTCCTTCATATCTTGAGTAAATTCCTACTTGACGTGCAATAAAGCCAAAACACAAAAGTAGCAGATCGGACAGCTTGCTCAGTTAGCGATCAAACAAGCATGGCATCATCCAACACGTTTTCCTTCTCGAGAAACCATCAACACTAACCAAGCCACACTACCAAACAAAAATTCAAAGAACTTATCCAGCCACAAACCAAGCTACACTACCAAACAAAAATTCAAAGAACTTATCCAGCCCACAAATTTAGGGGCTAACTTTCTCGTTTGATGACAAAGAAGTGTGGAACAAGCTAGCCACAATATCAATCATTCCAAAAGCTGAGGACCAAAATTCTCGAACTTTTTTTTGATCAAAATGATGATTTCCTATCTAAAATAGCATCAGGTGAGACGTTGACTAGAGCAAAATGAATGTTTAAGCTTGAATACACCACATCACTGTGTCTAAGTATCACCACACCAGCATACCTGGTATATTTACTGATTACCCAAAACCTGCCAGTTACATAAAACTATTGGTGTCTTCTTATCCAAACAACAGCTATTGATGTTAAAGAATTTCTAAATTACGAATACTAGAACCCCATAATTGCCAGCCATCACCATGGCAACCCATTTTCATTGATATAACACACTCAAGAAGCATCAAACCAAGATAGTCATCCAACCATGCGTATAAATCACTAAGCAAGAGTTCAGATAGTGTGAAACGTAGGAGACTAACAGCATGCATTAATACCCATGCTTAGCAAGCTCTTGGAGAAGCAGACCATTGCCAGTCCCAAGGTCAAGTACGCTCCAACTTGACAAGTGGTGAACTTCATGATCGTTATGTTCTGTTTTGTCATCACCAATGTGGTTTAACAAGCGACGCCGAGAAATATCAATGCACAAACTCTTTGTCCAAGAAACAACAGTATCCATGACTTCAGGTCCAAACCTGTCAGAGAGCAGCTGTGAGCAAAATAGAAAAAATAACAAAAGGAAGTCCAAAGTCTTCAATCTCAATGATAACTAATCCAACAAGTACCTATGTCATTAAGGCTTGTCTCACACAAAATTAACGATGCATATTCTTGCCTACTTTGGGGAGGGGAAGGGGATCAATTTCAAAAACAGTTGATGTCTGTCTGATGATTTGAGCTCAGTTCAGGGGAGAAATTTTTAAAGACAGACATTAACTGAGAATATCAATCTCAAAATCATGTTGTCAGTTTATGCTAATATATGATTTCTTAATCACATACAATGGCTCAAAACTTTAATCAAAAAATACCTCCAAGCCAAAAACTAGCTATCCTAATATCATGTTGGGATGTGATGTCATGTTACTGCATGATTCAATTATTACATACAAGGCTTGAATATTATAATAAAACAATAAGTTTTCCATTAGCCTGTCTGCAGAAAAGGTGAGCAACAGAACTGCCGTAGTTACATTGCAACATAAAACCGTAATACCACATTTAGTATATTATAAGCTCTCAATGACACTGCCATAGCATTATATTTAGATAATGCAGGTAGTGCAACTCGTTGTAATAAAAATACTAGCACATGAACTTTGCAAACGCATGTAATTATATTTTTAGTTCCTATTAACAAAGATCATAAAGGTTAACAAGAATTGAAATTAAAATCTGCAACAAAAAAATGGAAGCATGAAAACATCACACACCAAATTTCACCAGCATGGCCGTGCTGGCGGAAATTCTCAAGTTCATCTGAATAAGTAGCATCCCAGTAACTCTGAAGACCCAGCATTGAGGCTATCCCATCACCATCTTCCTCATCTTTCTCCGAATCCTTGTCTGAACTGCCACTCACCAAAGGAACAAAATCCCAATTCCACATCAACACGTATAAGAAAAGATGAGGTTCAACTCATAACAGGAGATAATATTTCTAGTGGCAAAAAGAAAAAAAAAACAAACAGTAAATTTCTGCAAGAAAAAGAAAAGAAATAAAGGATGCTTTCATTGCAAAGTCACAGCAACAACCTAATTTCACAAGTAATCTTAAATGTAGAGACTAGAGAGAGATATAGTGTAATAGTAATGACCTAATTATTAACAGTGAGAATACTCCAAAAAGAAATAGCTTTCAAATTCAGAAAATAAACACTTATTTCATGCAATGCTTACATATAATATATTACAACAACAAAATCCTAGCTAACCTTGCTCAGAAATAAAGCATTCAATTCAGTAAAGTAAAACCTCAATTGCAAATTTGTCAATGATAATAATGCTACATTTCTAATTACAACAACATGATCAAATTACCCATCTTCAGTGATAAGTCAAAAGAAACATGAAGTCAATATAAGCGGAACATAAAAGTTACTCCGAGATGAAATTGTCCAATTTCAACATATAATAACCACTCAATTAGCGGAACGCAGACATTGATCTCAACAACAAAAACCAAAAATCTTATTAAACAAATTCACTGATAACTGATAAGTGATAAGTCCAAGGAAAACCAAAATCGTCAGTGAAACACCAACACAGGAGAGGGAAAGGCCTAATTGATGGGAGATTTGGGGGGGGGGGGGGGGAGCACCAAATCGATTTCAGCAGATAAACGCTCTATATGCATAATGCAGACAATAATCACAATAATAAATCATCAAATTACACACCTACTTAATCTAATTACACAAATTCAAAGGAAAAACGAAATGTCAGCAAAACTCCAAAAGCTTTCAGCAAACAAACAATCTTGTGGCGAAATGCAGACATTGATCACAATTCACATCAACAAAAAAAAAACTAATTTCACGACAACAAAACCTAAAAACACAAATTCAATAAATAAGTCAAATGAAAATCTTAATTAGTGGATTAACAGAAGCGATGAAAGAGTAAAAGACGGTTTCAGCATATAAACGCTCGTTTTGCGTAATACAGACAATAATCACAACAACAAATCATCAAATTACACGGCTACATAATCTAATTACACAAATTCAACAGAAAAACCAAATGTCAGTAAATTTTCAAAAGCTTTCAGCAAACAAACAATCTTGTGGCAAAATGCAGACGTTGATCACAATTCACAACAATGGAAAAACCTAATTTCACGACAACAAAATCTAATAATACAAATTCAATAAAATAAGTCAAGTGAAAACCTTAAATCAGTGGAACAACAGAAGCGATGAAAGAGAAAAGGACCTGTATTCAGAAGATGGACGAAGATTAGCGGCGGCGAGAGCTTCGGTAGCGTCAGCATGACGCTGCTCGTCGTCCAAAGTGCTTCCGTACTCGCTTTTGATGGACCAAGAATCGGCGGCGATAGAACGATCGTCATCGGAGATGAGATCTCCGGCGGCCGGAGTTCGCGGTTGCTGTGGAAGCTCCGCTGTTTCCTCCGCCGGCGGAAGTTTGATTCCCGCCATTAATGGATTTATCTGAGAGAAATCGAGTTTTCGGGGAAGAGAGATATGAGGAGGATAAACCCTACGAGAGGAGAGAAAATGATTGGATTGAGTATCCGGTGGAATGGAACGGAGTCCTGATGTTTGACCGTTCTTTATTTGTGGGACCGCACGATCACGTACTTGGAGGGGTGACGTTAAAGTACCAAGTACTCAAATAGAGGTGGCAATCTCTTACCCGATAGGTCGATATAACACTATAATCGATTAATCGATATTATTACGATACCAATACGAAATTAAATTAATATGACAGTATATATGAATTTAGCTTGATACGACTTTATTAATAATTAGAATCAGTATGAGATTAGACATGAATATAATCTTGGAGTACCAAATACGGATTCACGTAGAGGTGATAATCTCTTACCTGATGTGATAGTTATGGTTAGTACTATCACGATACGAATATGAGATTAATATGACAATATTTATGAAATCAACTTGATATGATTTCATTAATTTGATAATACAATCGATAATGTCACGACACTAACACAAGATTAATATGAGTATATAACAACATACACGTAATCAACTTGAATGATTCATTAACAATTCTATATCAGCACGAGAATAGACATGGATACGATCAATTTATTAAAATTGTAAGCTCAAGCTCTAAGTAAGAAGATAAGATTATTAATCCAATGTAAGATTGTGCTATACTGTCTAAATTTATTAGTTTAACCTTTTGACTTTTATATTTATAAATTTGTTTGACTATATCTTTTTCAATTATATATTAAAATATAATTTAGTAAGATATTGTGTGTGAAAGAGGGGGTAGGCCGAGGGAATCACTTGTATGTTTATGGTATTCATTTAATTCTATATACTTATTTTCTTTCATCAATAGCCTAATTTAAGATGATAACATTATCTATAACAAACAAAATTGTTCCCTGAATACATTTTTCAATCGATGTTCTTAAATCATCCAGTTCGTTTAAAATGAAGACAATCTCAACTGTATGGAAAAAGGAATGAAGAATAGAATCTACATGACCATATCCCAAAGTTTGGTACTAAACCTCTACGAAAGATTGTTTACCACCAAGTCAAATACAACCTAATTAAATGCATACAATAGTCACTAACCATAAAAGCTACTTCTAAAGTTCTAAGACAAAAACAAGAGTAAATATGCACTACGTCTATGACTAATGAATGAATGACTCTTAACTTAAACATACAATAATGTCGTTATCCATGATGAATGGACCTCCATTCTCCCCTTTATGGCTTAACAGTTAACATGCTAGAACCCACACACGAGGAGTCCTTGGAACATTGGCCCATTTGAGTGGCTCGTGTCTGTTAGTGGCCCACATGATACTGTACCAACCTCAGACAGGCCCAACTGGCAACTGTCAGTGGCCCACCATTACGGCACTACTACTACCAGTACTAGTTTTTGTCCTATGATATTATCAGATATACGTATTAAACTGGGTCCCATGAGTATTTACATCACGTGGTGCCAATGTCTTATGGCCCCATGCATCTCAGGATGATAACCCATCATGGCCATCAACTAATTTAGCTAAGGTGCCAATACTTGCTAGGAAAATGCTACTTTGATTCGAGAAATTGACTCTCATAATTGTGATGCATGGTGAAAGTATATAGGATAGGACCACTATTTTTTTTTTTCTTAACGATGAATTCCCATATTATTGTTGTTAAGAGGAGTATTATTATCAAATTTTAATATTCTATACTCGAGAAGGAATGAGCAAAATAATAGTATTGGAAGTATATTCAGGTGAGTCAAATGAAAATCCTCCTCAATACTACCACAACATATGGTTGAATTAATCGTCTCTCTCTAGCGCCATGTGTGAGAGATGTATCACATGCCATAGTACAAAATCCACTCAATAATGATTGCCGTTTTAATTCCAAATTTAGTATTTTTATATGTGGATGGCTTCGTATTGATCAGTTAATTTTACTATAAAAAAAATTTAATGAGAAAGGACAATTATGAATCGGTATATAATATAGTATCGTACTGAACTCACAACAAAGGTCGTCTTAAAGACAATATTGGAATCATTGGCGACTATGTGATGATAGTTACAAATGTGGCCTTAAAATTATAGTATTTCCTCCATCATTTTTTATTTACCCGCAACACTCTCTTAAAAGGAAAATAGTTAATTACTTCCAATACTTTCTATTTTTGTTTTTCCTTTCTCTTTATCTCTCTCCAATCACATGACCCTCTTTCTCATACCCATAAATTGCATTGGAGTTGATGGGAAAAAAAAAGTGTTGCAAGTAAAAGAAAAACGGAGAAAATAGTAGATATTATTCATAATTAATAATATAATTAGAGTTCTTTCATGGTACACCTGGGTCTACCATGAGCATGGTACACCCAGGGGTATTTTTGTAATAAATTAGAACTTCAGGTGTTCATTTGACACCAAATTTGCTCATATAGACATTTTGCTCATTTACTCATTTGCTCATTTAGCTCATTTTATAATAAAAGTGTTTGTTCATTTTCTTAAATGAGTAGAAATGTTTGCTCATTTGTTCATTTTGTTAATTTGCTCATTCGCTCATTTTGCTCATTTGGAGAAAATAGTCTTGGGTGTACCATGAGCATGGTACACCCAGGTGTACTATAAATATTCTCATATAATTACGATATATTCCATTCAAAAAATTATATCAATATTTTTTTTTTTTGCAAGACTGCAAATCATATTAAGACCGACTTACCCCAAATAAAAAAGTTACTTAAATCTTAAGGGTAGAATAATGTGACTAAAATAAAGAATATAATTCAAGTATTAAGTTTTTTAAACGGAACCTTATTATAGGCAGAGGCGAAACATCACGGGGACCGGTAGGAGCCGCAGCCCCAGATAACTTTTGAATTTTTCTAAAAATTAAGGTCGAAATATAATTTTTTAAAAATAAAATAGCTTATTTTTTATATTTGATCTTTTTTAAAAATACAAATTATATTTTTGACACCCTCTAAAATATTTTCCTGATTTTGCCCCTAATTGGTCACTCTACACACCTTCTTACGCGCATGGAAAATGAAAGAAGGCACTTTCTTCCCCTCTAAAAATCGATATCTACTCAGCTTTCAACATAATCACTATCGATGTTACGTGGACCAAAACATACGCTGGGTATTCTTGATCTCTTTCATTCTTTGTGATTAAAGCAAGATTAAAGCATATTACGTTAGGCGGTGGCTTAATATCATAGTCCATCTATTATAATCAAATTTATTTAGGGTCAACGTCGGAAACAATATTTTAGGTGGAGCACCCATATACATTACTTTGAAGCTACGTACTTAATGCATTTTGATAATGTCAAATCACTTTGAAACATGCATGAATAAAGAAAGAAAAGGTAAACTTTGGGGTACATTTTTATTTCTATATTTTTTTTTTCCTACTATTAGGAGTTTCCTACCATATTCGACGAGTGGTCTAATCTCCTGCGGAAGTTTGCATGGATACCTCGCTCACAGGACCAAATCCCTTTTAGCTGTGAATTTTTTTCATACTCAAAGCTCGATCACGAGATCTTGGTTAAAGAGCGAGAGACCCTTAACCACTCAGGCCAATTCCAGTTGTTTTTTTTTATTTCTATGTAAACAACAACATTCACATTCATCGAATCATTAACCAACCAAAATTCCAACCATTCTAAATTTGCGTATTATGGGCATTTATTGTTCGTTGTCTTGGTCATCTTTTCGTCGACAAATCTCAAAGTACAGGCCCCAAAGGCCAAACCCTATGACTGCTGGCATGTTTTTACATCTTCGTCTTTTAAGTTGTATGTGACCCAATTTTAGTTTTGCGTGTGGACTTTGGCTTAAGATATAGGATAGGTAATACTATTTGTCTATTTCTTTATGTTTGAGGTTGTTATGTGTTAGACATATTTCAAGGAACATCATGGAATTGGTTAGAATAAAGGGGAGGATTGATTTGTTTGGTTCATGTCTTCATGATAATCTTTTATCAATTTCTTATCCATCTAACTTCAATCACAACTTAATAATAAGCCTTAATATTAACTTACTCGAAAAAAAAATCTACCTAATCATTAAATTATTCATTAAAAATACACATATAAATTATGAATTAAATACGATAATTTATATAAATTTGATTTTTTACTCTTTCAATAGATGGACAACACACTAGATACATGTTAACAAATAACAACCCTACTCCCAACTAACTCAACTTTATCTCCTAAGTGTATTATCTCTCTTTGTTATCACCGTCTTTTAATATCTAGTCATTTTGTCGCTTATTTTAGTATGGTACAAATTTGGTCCCCATGTATACTTATCAAGGTCGTTAATGTTATGGCCACACATATAACTAATTAGGTTTGGTGATGTTGGAGTTTAAGAAGTATGGCATTGAAGTTTAGCCTACCAGTTGCATCGATTTAAGAAAAAATAAGATAAGATAAAATAAGATATGATAAGACAAAATAAGTTGAATCAAACGTACCCTTAAGGTATATTACTTAATAAGAGGCTCTCTTTTCCTCTTTAGATCTATATATGAATTATAATAAAAGTGATGTTAGGTAAATGAATGGTTATGAAAGCTTTAGATTGGTGCATGGCAGAGGTGGTAATTAGTGGTTAACACTAGGTAATAGGAGTGCGTCCACAATTTGACAGGTTATTGCACCATGATTATAAGGAGGGTATAACAAATTATGAAGTTGATAGATGACTACAAATCAAGAAAACAAGATTCATCCTAATAGGCTAATACAATGAATTGGAGATCCTGCTTCCATTTTGTTGCAAAGACTATGAATTGGAGATCCTAATTCCATGTGTTTGGTCACATATACTGATATACATATTCCTTCACGTCAACTTTTAATATTATGACTTAAAAAGAACATCAAAAAGAGTAATGTGATATACAATACAAATTTTAGCATATAAGATGTTGTTGGATTTATCATAATAAATATTTACAAATTATTAACTTTTTATAATTTTTACATAAAATATATTTAGAAATATTAATGGTCAAAGTTATATATTTACAAGCGTGAAAATAACCAACTACAATAATACAGAAGAAATATGGGTATTGGGTGAGA
This sequence comes from Beta vulgaris subsp. vulgaris, assembly GCF_026745355.1. Taxonomy (NCBI): domain Eukaryota; kingdom Viridiplantae; phylum Streptophyta; class Magnoliopsida; order Caryophyllales; family Amaranthaceae; genus Beta; species Beta vulgaris. The sequence goes on from NC_079203.1 coordinate 52,160,552, forward strand.
ATTCTCTAAATACATGGTGTTCGGGGCATGTTTAGTTAGTGGTACTAAATGATAATGCTTTTTAGTGTAGGTTTATGAAGACGTTTACATTCACCAATGTTAACATTCATGGTAATGAAATTTGATGTCAAAACATGTGTTTTTCTTCACAAAATTTCCATCACTACCCGGCCCACTATCACCTTCCCAAGTGGTAATGGATAGTAATGAAAATTTAGGAAAAAATAGGTGTTTGGAGATAAAGTAGCATTACCATGAAAGTTAACACGAGAATGCCTTCACAAATTTACACTAAAAATCATTATTATTACTATCATATAGTACCGCTAATCAAACGAACCGTCAGTGTATAGGCAAAGGTGTTTCTAATCACGTTGATTCTTTAATATATGCTCCTAATCTTTTCAAACATTACCATTTTTTTGAAAGTAACATTAATTCATTGATTCAAAGTCATACGACATCTACAATAAAAGTCAATACTAAACAAATACATATCAAATGAAATAAATACAATTCTAATATGATAAAACCACGATCGTTGAGTAGATCTAACACTTCTGAAAACCCTTGTCTTTCACATCGCTGTCTGATGCAGCCTTCTGCAAGGGGTCTATCGATCTTTTGTAGTTTTGAAGTAGAATCGGATTCAATTCAAGTGATTGTAAACGAAGTCTTGAATCTGTTGCAACTCCGCACAAATTTTGATCAACAAATCAACATCTTGAAATACAGAAAAACCCAAAAATAAATTCTCTAAACTCTCACATGGAGAGAGATAAAACCCAATATATGGGTAGACATAACCCAATATATGGGTAGAAAAACTCTCCATTAGAGAGAGACTAAGATTTATTGGAAACATAAACGTAAAAAGCTAGTAATAAAACCAGAAAAGGGGCTTACCACCGCCCAAAAGGGTGGTGGTAGCCCCTAGATTGAAAATTAGGGTTTTGTGGGAGAGGAGAGAGAAGAGAGAAAAAGGAGGAGAGAGGAGGCTAGACTATTCAATTTTTAACTAATTAATCGAAATTATATTCCTAATAACCTTTTTCAAACATTACCATATGACATCCACTATTGTTTCTTCCATGTTATATTGCTTAATACTATGCTAGTTGGTAGTTTGGCACCCTAATAATTGACATAAAATTCCAACCTTAGTTGTAAAGAGAAGGGGGTGAGGGAATTGGAATAAGACAGAAAGATATACAATCAAATTTCAATAATAAACATATATTCCATTTTTCTCATAATTTACATTTTTTTATTTTCTCATGTCAAGGGTAACAATAACTTGATTTGGTGATTATCACCAAACAAGTCACAAAAAAAACCCAATCATGATAAATAAAAATGATAAAAAAAACCCTAATTATCTAATAATCCCACATAAAAATACACTTTTTTTTTTGTATTTTCTCCCCAATACATATGAATTCAATCTCTCTCCCTCCATCTAAAATCCAGTAAGAGAGCCTCCAAAATTCATACCCAAAAATAAAAAAACCAATTTTTTTTATTTTTTTTTTACTTTTTTTTCTTTTTCTTCTTTTTTTTTCTTTTTTTTTTAATAAAAAAAATTCAAAGTTTCCTTGAAAAAACAGGCTCTTCAACAATAGTCTCAAGCACTGGTTTCTTAGACCGGCAAACCGATCTCCGGTGAGTAAACTCCGACAACAACTCTTCAATTTCAGCCTTAATTTCCGGCGCGTCTTCTTCACGCGCCGGTGAATCACTTTCAATAGAGTATGACGGAACTACCCTCACCTTCCTTGCGCCACGTTTGGCAACAAGGTAAACAGCACCCATATCAGCTGCATTAACAAAGGAATTTACCCTCTTCATTCCAAACATAACATAAACATTTCCCATCTCTAAATCTTCATCTGCATTAAGAGCTGAAAATCTCTTCCCAATTTGTAAAGACTTAGAATTTACTAAGAAATAGTTTGGAATTTCAAGCATAAGTTCTGCAGCTTTAATTGATTGTTGAAATTGCTTGATTTCTCCTGATGGTAAAATTACTTTTGCTGATTTGTTTTTACCAAATTGTGTTGATAATGCGCAAGATGCATAGTTTCCCATCTTTTTTTTTTTTACTGTGAATTGAACTGGGTTTATATCAAATTCCAGAAAAAAAAATGGTGTTGCCGGAAAATTTGGTAATTTAGCCGGAAAAAATGGTGAAGTTTGAGAGTTTATAAAAAGAAAGGAAAGATTTTGTGGTTTTGGAATTTTGATGTGTGTGTTGTGTTTATATATAGAGAGGAAAATAATTGAAGTCAACTGGGATTAAAAAAGTGAGGGAAGTGGAAGTTTCATATTGCCAGTTGTGAAAGTTGGAAGTTTTGGTAAGTTGAAAATTACTAAATGAGGTTTTTATACCTCCTCTATCTTATAATATTCGATACACTTTTTATTTTGAAAAAATTTATATTACTTGTTACACTTTTTTTTTTTTTTTTGAAACATATTACTTGTTACACTTTATTATATACAATAAATTTTCTTTATCTTTCTCCTCTCATATGGGTCCCTTTTATTTTTACTTTCTATCTCTTTCTTTTCCAAAAATGACTTAAAAATCTTGACTTATTGAAAAGTGTAACAAGTAATATGAAATGGAACATGCATATTGTATTTATTTTCTCTTCACTAGGAAAAAGGTAACAATTTTAGGTTATGTTAGTTTGGAATATTATTTTATTATTATAGGTGTTGCCGCGTTTTATAGTTGGGATCCGTCAATTGTTGTATTTATGTTCAGTTGTTTATTATTGAGTTCAATCATATTACTAATTTTTATTTTGCAATTAATCATTTTGTGTATGGTAATAATGCAATTGGGTTGAATTTCAGTGGTGCCCATTTTGTGAGGAATTTGCATGGTCCCACCACGAGCTATGATAGTTATATCATGTGGATGCACAATCCTTTCACAACTTACCAAGTCGTACTTAATCTAGTGGTAAGGAGATCACCTTTCCAACTCAAAGTTGGGAGTTCAATCCCCACTGGAGGTATTTTGAGGGTAAGGATTTCCCTTACTCTTCCCCCTTACTTTCAAGTATTTGGCCCATTAAGACCCGAGTGGAGTCCGAGCCACTTCTTCTTACCCAAAAAAAAAAAATCCTTTCACAACTTAGGAAAATAAGAGGCTTTCGATAAGTAGGGCATGTTCGGTAATACTGTGGTTTTCTTTTTTTATATATATTTTTATTTTCAAAGTTATATGATATATATCCTTTGATGAATAAAAAATTAGTCAAATTTATTAGGAATATGATGATTTTGAAAACTTACAACTAAAAAGTGAAAATCACTTTTTTTATAGTTTCTTATTTTTGATTTTTAGTTTTAAAAAAACGAAAACTGAAAACAAGAAACGATAACGAACAGGCCTTAACTTGCTATTTACCGTTTTAAAGTTATTAATTATCGTCCTACTTGGATAATATTTCCCCCACCCTCCGAATCCTCTAGAGTTTTAGTAAAACTCTCCAATATAGAGTTGTAAATGAGTCATACATTTTAAGATCAAGGGCTTATATTAGTGGAATGGAAAGATTTAGGGGTATATTTTGATGAGATAAAATAGGAGGGATTTTGGAAAGAGAATATATAAGCCATTGATTTTTTATTCAGTGGTTGATATTGCTCAAACTCTACCTTGTAAAGTTATTTTATAACTCTAGAGGATCCAAACACCCTCTCCCCGCCTCTCTCATCTTCTTCTACTACTACCACATTTAGGGGGCGTTTGGTTAAGGGGTTAAAGGAAAGGGAAAGGGAATTAGTTGATTCCATTCCCTTAAATATTGTTTGGATTGGGGGTTTTGTTTCCCCTCTTTTCCCCTCCATTACCCCAAATCCCTCTATTTTGATTCCCCACTACCCCCTCCACTTAGAAATGGGGGAATGAAAAACCCTTGACCATCACCTTTGACCACCCAACCTTATAAACAACTACCTCCACCACCCCACTTCTATCACACCACCCTACCTCTGTCAACCCAACCCTACCCCTACCTTCACCACCGCACCTACCTTCACCACCGCACCTACCTTCACCACTGCCACAACACCCATAAAACCAAAGTTTGCCCAAACTCGCCACCACAACCACTGCCACAACAACCACCTAGCCTCTCCCCCAAAAACCACCCGCAACCCATGAAAAACCACCCAAAACCTCCCGAAACCAACCCCTTCCCACCAGAAAAGCACCCCAGACCGCCGATGCCCACCCCTACCATTCGACGACCCACCCCAGCCCATCGATGACCCACCCAGACCCACGAAAAAAAATCCCGACTGCACCATGGATCTGTTTCGTTGCCGGAGAGAGAGAGAGGGAGGCGACGCGGAAAGTAGCCGGCGAGAGTTGGTTGCCACCGGAGAAGAGGGATGGCTGTCAAAAGAAGAAGAGAGGGGAGGGGTTTTTTTTAAAACCCTTTCCCTTGTTTTTACTACCAAACATGTGTTTTAATTGAGGGGTTTTTGATTCCTTTCCCCTCCTAACCCATACTTGATTCCTTTCCCTTTCCCCTCTTCTAACCAAACGCCCCCTTAGGACATATATAAATCCCCTTGGATAATCACTTCAAACAAAAAAAAATTAAAATTATTTGATTGATCATCAATATATATTTGGTTGCCCTACATAAGATATTACAACAATTGCATTGAAAATTTCTTTATACTAACGTTAATGGCTTAATGCTCCCTCCGTCTTTTTGTTGTTCCACTCTGATATTTGCATTATTCACATACCTCACTTTATCTATTAATACAATAGTTACCGTATACTAATATATGTTATTGGATTTGTAACAATTCTATCTTTATTACACTACTTTAACTACACTGTTTTTACATTTGCTACTTGCTAATGTTTTTTTAGCAGGTCACCTCTCCTTCAAAAACTACTGCAGAATAATGAACCCAAATAGATTATTAGTTTCTCCGTTTATAAATACATGCGACATATCATGACCATGTTTGGTAAATGGCTTTTTCATTTGGCTTTTGGCTTTTCAATTTGGTCAAACAGCAAAAAAAAGTGTTTGGTTATTGGCTTTTTGGTTGGCTGAAAAGCTGGCTTTTAAGCCAAAATGAAAAAGCTGTCTGGAGCAGCTTTTTGGATTGGCTTTTAGCTTGTTGGCCCACAAACTCTCTAATAAACAGCCAACAGCCACACTTAATTTTGCCAAACACTTTTGCAAACAGCTGGCTTAAACAGCCAACTTAAAAAGCCAATACATACAGCCAATGTTTCCAGCCACTCAAACAAGCTAACTAAACCAGCCAACAGCCGATTGCCAAACAACCCCATGTCTGTATGCTATCCAATACACTACTTTGTTTCTTAATATCTTTATTTACTTATGTACAAGTAAAAATAATATAAATAGCTGATATTATGAAAGTATATATAAATATATTGATACAAATCAAATTAGGCTACAGTTGATTATAATTTTTTTTCTTATATATTTATGAGAGTCTGAGAGAATATGGGATAAGTTTGGTTGATGAGTAGTGGTTACTATATAAATGTTGCACGTATTTAGAAATGGAGGATGTATCTTTTTTCATGTGATAAGAAGAGGGTTTATTTGAGGGGAGAATAAGGGGAGTTGCTCAAATGAATTTCATGAGGTTTGGGGCGTGTTCGGCATAAACTTTTTAAGTAGCTTTTAGTGTCTTGACTAAGTCAAAACACTAATTAAGAAAAATAGTAGTGTTTGGTTAGTGTTACAATTTGTAGCTTTTGGGGTAGCGTTTAGTGGTGCATAAATTATATATTATAGTATTGTTTGAGTTTTTAATTAATTATTTGTAAACAACTACTTTGACGGCTTCTTTTACAGAACATCAATATCTTATGTCGCTACTTAGACAGCTAACAACTACACATCAACCACTAACAGCTACCAGCACAGCTAACAGCTAGCTAAATGCTACTACCATAGCTATGGTTGTCGAGCACACCCTTGATTCCTAGACCTCAGGGATACGAGATGAGAAGTGATGTCAGTACTACACCACCTCATTCTCAAATGGAGGAATTACTTTTTTTTTAGAGGAAATGGAGGAATTACTTAATATAGAGGGTTTTATATTTTAAGGCATTATTTAATATAGCTGTTTAATATTTTTCTATTTACTATTCGTAAAAACAAAAAAAAGTACTTGTACATCAAAGTAGTGCTTTTTGTTTGAACATAGTGGGCTAAACTTTCTTTAAGCTGGCAAAGTAGGATATGTGTTGTCTACTTAATCAATTAATATGTTTTTTTTGTCAAAGATGAAATGTTAAATACAGAGTATCATTCGTGTTTGATTTCTTGTTTTATCTCATTAGATAAGTAAAGATTGCTGTCAAAGTATGACAAAGACTCGAAAAAATCTTATCACTTATTCTTTAAGATATACAACTCACTCTAACTCACATGGGTTTGGATTCTTAACGAGTATGTTGCACTTTCCAAATCACAACTAGTCAAGATTCATGGTTAGGTTCAGTTTTATTCTTTTTCCTTCTATTTTCAAATGTAAATACATGTAGATCCTCTATTTTTTTTTTTTGATTGGGAAAGAAAAACCTTAGGCGACCCAGCTTAATCAGGGGGCCAACCTAAAACATCCTTACGGATAAGAAGGGAAAAATCAATACAGTAGGGGGGGTGCCAAAACCAAACTTCTGGGTGCGAGTGCCCCTTGTGAGCCATGAAATCTGCCAGCCGGTTAGCCTCCCTATAGCAATGTTGAAACTTGACATCTTGAAATCTGCCCAGTAGAGCACCTGCATCCATGATGATGTTAGCAATGGTCCAGGGAACATTAGCACTTGGGCTCGTAGCGTTAATAACAGAGATATTATCCCCTTCAATGATGACCTTCCTACTCCAATTTTGGAGCGAAAGGGCCCCATTAAGGCCCTCTAAAAGCCCCATGGCTTCCGCCATTAGGATCGAAGGGTAGATGCCCAAAGCTTTAGCACTAGCCATGATCACTTCTCCATTAGAGTTTCTGATGACAAACCCATACGCCGCTTGCCCATTATCCAGCTTGGATCCATCAAAATTAACTTTAAGAAAATCCTCATTAGGCGGGGACCAACATGTAGATCCTCTATGATCTCATGAGGTAGGACTTAGGAGGGGAAAAGTGTGAAAAATGGATCTCATAACCTATGGCCCATGGGGCTGTAATGATGTTGAACACTAAACGGCTAGTGATATTATATTGTATTGAGTATCAAAGTATATGGTATATAGAATGATCCCACCAAACCAACATCTTTCGGGGATCAATTTAACCATCGAACTTAACTATTCCAAAATAAGCAATTATTAAGTTTGGAGAATAATGCTCTAATTGGCCAGACCTTTTGAAGAGGGGAGATAATTGGAGAGGGGATAACTCTGATACCATGCTAGATTTGGGAAAACTCTTCAACTGAAGTGATTACCATTGATCAATATTTATAGTGATATATTCTAGGATAGTTCGATTATGATTAGGAAACCTATCTAGAGTATAATTCTAGGAACTGAATATATCCTAATATATATTTATATTCTATCATGAACCTTAACCTCAAAAATTAATTAGTGGGATTTGAAACAAATATAATACTAAGAAATAACGAAAATCCAATTAGAATACTATAAGGAAATGTATTAAGTCATTCCCTTTTCGCAACAATAATGTTAATTAACATGATGGTGTATTGAAGATGAGGTTATCTAATTTTTGTTACTTGTATAGAATATTGTATGGATGGTCGGATGGATGATAACAAAGCTCTATTTTACCCTAAAGTCGGAGTTATGAACAAAAATTAGAGTCTCAAGGCTTTAGATATTCAATTTAGTATTATAAGTCGAGGTCGAAAGAGGATATATATATAGAGTAGCCTGGGTCGAACTATCAGAAGCATGGAGATATTGATCAACATGTGACTCACATGATTTAGTATGATTGTATAAGTGGCTTAAATGGAGATCGATCAACATTTGAGATATTGTGTAATTAATACGTCTAAGATCAAAGAGAATTATTTATATAAGATGGTCATTAGACCAATACTATCATATGGGTTGGATGTTGGATATCTCAACATATATATGGTCATATCAAGAAGATAGTTGTAGCAAAGTTAGAGATCGATGTGTGGAAAATCTTAAAATAAGATAAAATTTCGAATGACTATATTGATTGGAGGACATATGACGTTAACTAGAATGCACAGATATAAAAAGTTGATATTATAGGGACTTTAAAGAAATCGAGTAAGACCAAAGACATGAGCTAGCAATTAGCATGTAACAAGAATGGATGTAGACAATTTGTCATAGACGACCGCATCAGATAATCCATTGGTTGATGCTGTCAATCCATATTCAAGGACTAAGACTTTGACAGTGTTGTTGTTGTATAAGAATATATAAATGTTTATTACTCAAAAACTATTCATACACGAAGAATCTCTTACCTAATTATTATTGGACTAAAAATAAAAAATTTTTGAAAAAGGACAAAAATGCTTAATATCTGACAGTCCAAATTCCTTCCCAAATGATTTGTCATAAATTATATTCAGAACATCATATAAAAATGGCATAGACTCTAACTACAGTGTTGATTTAAATAACTCTTTAGATATCATTATCTGCGTACCAAACTCATACCACAATTACTCAATATGGAGTAGAGAATGTATGAATGAAGAGGGAATAATTTGTACATGGAACTGATGCGGAAAGATCACAGCACATGATCGTTGTAAAAAAAGCCGGTGAACAGTCTAAATCGCAACTTCGGTTGAGCTTCTATGGAATTATACACGTAAATATAGCATCAATTGGCCTTGCAACTTCTCATAAGATCAACAGCATATATTATATTCAGAGTTCTGTAAACTTACTAGTTGCTGCATCACGAGATAACGTATATCAATCATTATTGGTAATAATAGAGTTTCATGTATTATTAGCTATATATTTTAATATAGTATGAATACTAATCAATATATATAAAGTACATGTTTTTGTTATAACAATTCAGAGGTTGCACTACTTAGAATAGGAAGCACTTATGTTATTGGTCCTACTTATTGTTAATTTGTTTCTAAAAAATCTGAACTGTTATATAAACTTAGAATCCTAATTTTGCAGGATATGGTTTCAAAGCGATCACGTTATCCTATACATTGACTTGGTAAATTGGTTAAAACAGTCACCTGAAATAATCCTATTTTTGCTTACTAAATCGATTTTTCTGGTCCCAAGAACATGTAATATAACTTGACAAACCGGTAACTCCAAGTTAGTTTCCCCTCCTAGACCCCGCCCCAGCCACTGGACCACGCACCAGCCACCAGATCCCTCCCCAGCCTCCAGGCCCCCACCACCTCTTTCTCCCCGTCGCCGCTTCTCTCTTTCTCCGGTCCTCTCCTCGAGACGACATTAGAACTCCAGTGGTGCGAGCACCCCGCAATCATGGAGAGCAAAGAGTGGCTCGCAGCCACTAGAGTGCATCTCTCTTTGCGGATTTCAAGGTGGTGTGAATGGTGGAGATGATGGTGCGAATGGTGAGATGATGGAGTGAGTTGTGGAGATGATGGTGCGAATGGTGAGATGATGTTGGTGAGATGCTGCGAATGGGAGGGGGTGGGGGTGCGAATGGTGAGATGATGGTGGTGAGATGGTGCAAATGGGAGGGGTGGGGGGCTGAGACGGGGGAGATGAGGGGGTGGGGGGGCTGCCAAAGGGGGAGAGGGTTGCGACGGGGGGAGGGAGGGGGTGGGGCAACAGGAAAAGGGGGCTGGTAACTTGTTGTTACCGGTCACTATGTTATTGGGACCAAAAGCTTAATTTTTTTTTTTTGACGGGAAACACACCAAAATATCATTACTCAGCAAATTTGTCACAAATTACAGCATTAGCAACCTCCAAAGTGCTTCCTCTAACCACACTCGAAGCTCCATGGCAGACTTGCACATCTGAGCTAAGAGGTGGGCAACTTTGTTGCCTTGCCTTCTAACATGAGCAAAAGTAATATAAGAACAGTGATTAGCATACTCTAGGATGCCTGCAACTATTTTCCCAAATGGAGATGTTTCATAAACTCGCCCTTGTAGATAGTTAAAAAGCTTTTTGCTATCCACTTCCATAATCAGTCGCCTCAGACCCGTTTCCACAGCTATTTGTAGCCCATGTCTCGCACTTAACGCTTCAGCAACCTCCACATTTGTTATGCCCTCAAGACCACAGCAAGTAGCCATCATAACCTCCCCGTCAGAGTCCCGGACCACCCCTCCCATACCAATGCCTTTTCCTTTTATCATGGACGCGTCAGTGTTTAGCTTGTATACATCCCCAGTTGGAGCACACCACCTTACTTCAGCTATTTCCCCACGCACACGGCCTTTTTTCTTTTCATCTTTCAAAGTGAATTCCAACGCTCCCCTCACAGCTTTACTCACTATCTCCATAAACGGGAGTCGCTTTCCCTCAAATGCCCACGTATTACGGCTTAACCAAATATTTCAACACAATACCCAGAACATATCCCACCACTCATCTTTTCTCCTACTCTCCACCTGCATTTCCACCCAATCACGCACCGTGCCGGCCTGAATTTTGTCCGTTTCCAACCTAAGTGGTGAAGCATACCACACCCGCACACTTTCATCGCATTTCATAAGCATATGTTCAACCGTTTCAGCTCTTTCTCCACATCTCTTACACACTCTATTCACATCCATACCTCTATTTGCAAGGTTTTGGTTAACTGGAAGCCCATTGCGAAGTAATCTCCAGCCAAACATCTTCACCTTTTGCGGGACATTAGCTCCCCAAAGTTTCTGCCACACTCTACTTTTTTGTTGTACCAACGTCGAAGGTTTTGAGCTTCTCATACTTTCCAGCTCAATGAAATATGCACTGCGAACCGTGTATTTTCCATGGGTCGTATGGCACCACATCCAATCATCTTTTGTGCTATACTTTGGTAAAGGTATGCACTGAATGGCCACACACTCATCTGGACTAAACATTCTCTGTAGGGCCTCTACATTCCATCTGCCACTCATCATCAGTTCACTCACCATTTGCGGCACTCCTTCAGTCTCCCCCCTTGTTCTTTCTTTCACACGACATTGTGATAGTCCTGGCACCCAAGGGTCGTTCCAGATGTTCGTATCCCTCCCATCTCCAAGCACCCGACACATACCTTTTAGAACCAAACTTTTGGCCGATAAAATTGAGCGCCACGTAAAGCTGCTACTAGGGTGTGCATTGGCCTCCAGAAGAGTCGAAGAAGGAAAGTATTTTGCTTTTAAGACCCGTGTCATCATTGAACTTGGTAGTGTGAGAATCCGCCAAGCTTGTTTTGCCAGCAAAGCTTTATTGAAAACCTCAAAATTCCTTATCCCCATTCCGCCTTCTCTCTTAGGTAAGAACATTTTATCCCATGCAACCCATGCTAATTTCCGTTCCTCCGCTTTTTGGCCCCAGAAAAAGTTCCGACACATTTGTTCAATGCCATCCGTAATGGTCTTCGGTAATAGAAAGCACTGCATTGCATAAGAAGGAATAGCTTGAGCCACCGCTTTTATCAACACTTTCCGTCCTGCTTGTGAGAGATATTGCCCTTTTCATCCTTTTAACTTTTTCCAGGCACGATCCTGAATTGATTGGAAAACTCGTTTTTTGGAACTCCCTATGAATGTAGGTAACCCCAGATATTTATCATGTCCCTCAACAGCCTTAAAGGTTAACTTCATCTGAAGGATATTAATCTTCTCTGGCTCAAGGTTTCGGCTATAGGACATTTCAGACTTTTCCATATTCAGTTTCTGCCCCGAAGCAGCTTCATAGATAGATAGCACCTCTAGCACATTCTCCACTTCTTCCTCAGTAGTCCGGATAAACAATAAACTGTCATCTGCAAAAAACAAATGAGATATCGGATCGACGTGTCTCCCAATTTTAACACCATGAATAAGCCTCTTTGATTCAGCCTCTCTGAGTAATGTGGATAGACCTTCTGCACATATCACAAATAAAAATGGAGATAGCGGATCTCCTTGTCGCAGTCCTCTGGTCGGAGTAAATTGGCGTGAAGGTTGGCCATTAGCAAGCACCGAGAAGGTTGCAGATTCAACACATTGCAAAACTAGTCGTGTATACCTCGGCGGAAACCCCAATTTTAGCATCATTTGCTCTATAAATCTCCACCCCACTCTGTCGTAAGCTTTGCTCATATCCAGTTTTAACCCCAGATATCCTTTTTTCCCCCGTCGCTTTTTCCTTAAATAATGAAAGCATTCATAGGCTACAAGGACGTTATCAGTAATCAATCGTCCCAGAACAAAACCACTTTGAGTCTCATTGATAACCGTGGGCAGTACATTTTTCAACCGCTTTGCCAAAACCTTCGAAACCAATTTATATAACACATTACATAGACTAATTGGACGATAATCAACAGGGGACTCACAATCTTTTTTCTTCGGAATAAGCACAATGTGAGTCTGATTTACCATACCAATATCATCTACACCATTTAGCAAATTCAATATCTTGTCTGTAATATCGTCTCCAATGTCATCCCAAAAGCTTAATTTAGTAAGCAAAGGTAGGATTATTCCAGAATAATCTAAAGGTGGGATTATTTTTGGCAGATCGGCCAAAAGCGGGATTATTCCTGTCCAATTTTCCTTAATTATTTGTAAAAGAAATTGATCTATTTTCACACCTTTGTCTACCCAACTTAGTCACTCACCAAGAGCAAACAATCCGTAAAATTATCGAGTTTCAAACACCTTTTCTCGATTTAATAACTTAATCTAAGTTGAGACAATTATGGGAAGATATCCGAAAAGTCGGGATAATTCCAAATCAATCAAAAATTTAGAATACTTTTTTTCATGTAGATTGTTTATATTGTGATGTATGGTTTAAATTCTTCTATAAAATATCAGGAGGGGATTATATTTAAGGTATAATCTCAATATTCATTATACATTGGAGTATAAGACAATAGTGTTCATGCAATTGGATTTCTTAAAGCTGAGCATAACTTATGAAGCCTAATAGATTAAGCCAACACCTGAGACTGAGGACGCAACCCCCCCCCCCCCCTCTCCACCTTAAGAAAAGAAAAATATAAGGATGGATTATAAATTGATAAAAAATTACATGACTTTTAGTAAGTCTCTATAAGTTATGAAATTTGTTACAACAACTACGACTATCAATAAGTTTATATGATCCATGATATATTCAAGTGCAACTCAAAATTTAATCGGTTAAGTCAGTAGCCCTTACTCCTTAGACAGTCCCCGTCCTTACAGGCCTACTCGATAGTCTCAAAAGAGTGAAATTAACCGTTACGAAGTGTAAACCCCACCATAGTTGATAGTAGAGCATGAATATGAAAGGGAGAGAATAACAGAACTCTTCTTGGCGCACAATTCGTGAATTCCGACCACCATTTTCACGACCTTCATTCAAAATATGCACCATGTCCACCACCAAAACCCTAACCCTAAAAACTACCGAACTTTATCTTCAACCTCAAAACATTCATTCTCACTCTCTCTCACCAATTCCTTCAAACTTCCCTCTCTCCAAACTCATCCCTAAAACTCGCTTCATCATCGATGGCTTCCGAAATTCCGGCGAACATTCTCTCTCTTACTTCCTCTCTCACTTTCACGCCGATCACTATTCCGGCCTCACTTCCACGTGGAATCGCGGCATCATTTTCTGCTCCGAAATCACCGCTCGTCTCGTCGTCAAGGTTCTAGAAGTTTCTGAATTGTTTGTTTTTCGTTTGCCGATGAATGAGACCGTTGTAATCGATGATTGTGAGGTAACCTTAATTGATGCTAATCATTGTCCTGGTGCTGTTCAATTTTTGTTTAAAGTTCCTGTTATTGGTGGTAAATTCGAACGTTTTGTTCATACTGGTGATTTTAGGTATTGTAGTGATATGTCACTGACACCTGTTTTGAGTGAATTTGTTGGTTGTGATGCTGTTTTTCTCGATACGACTTATTGTGACCCGAAATTCGTGTTTCCGTTGCAAGAGGAGTCGGTTGATTATGTAGTTAGTGTGATAGATAGGATTGGTAGTGAGAATAGGAATGTGAGGAAGAGTGTTTTGTTTCTTGTTGCAACTTACGTTATTGGAAAAGAGAAAATTTTGTTGGAAATTTCGCGTAGGTGTGGGTGTAAGATATATGTAGATAGCAGGAAAATGGAGGTTTTGCGGGCGTTGGGTTATGAGGATGAGGGCGTGTTTACAGAGGATGAGTCGGCGAGTGATGTTCATGTTGTTGGGTGGAATGTGTTGGGTGAGACTTGGCCGTTTTTTCGGCCTAATTTTGTTAAGATGAAGGAAATTATGGTTGAGAAGGCGTATTCAAAGGTTGTGGGGTTCGTTCCTACTGGATGGACATATGAAGTGAAGAAAAATAAGTTTGCAGTCAAGACGAAAGAGGCTTTTGAAATTCATCTGGTGCCGTATAGTGAGCATTCTAACTATAATGAGCTTAGAGAATATGTTAAGTTTTTGAAACCAAAGCGTGTAATTCCTACAGTAGGCTCTGATGTTGAAAATGTGGATAGTAAACATGCTATTAAGATGCAAAAGCACTTTGCAGGATTGGTGGATGAAATGGCCAACAAGCAAGAGTTTTTGACGAGTTTTTATCATGTACCCCAGGGAAGAGAAAAAGTCGAGGTAGGTGATCTGGTGATTGAGTTGGACAAGGATGTAAAACATCTCCAAGAGGAGTTTGACGTGTGTGACATGAAGGAAGATCATCAAACTGGTTCCAGTTCTATGGGCAAAACAATACATGAACCTGGTTCACAAGATTTAACCTCGCTTACTAATACGGAAAAAGATGAAATCCTGCAAGAGCTTCGCGATTGTTTGCCCATTTGGGTTTCCGTAGATCAGATTGTAGAACTCATCAAAATTTATGGTAGAAATGTTGTTGATGCAGTTTCTCATTTTTACGAACATGAAACAGAATTTCATGAGCAAAGTGGAAAATCTCTCCCGTCATCTCAGTCAAATTCAAAGAGTCCAAATTTTAGTCTTGATGAGACCAGTCTTGAGACGTTGGTGGAGTCACCTAAGCAAAACCTCAAATTTCCACTGTTGAAGCAGTCAGTTGCAAGCAGTGTTTCTCCTAGAAAAAGGAAGAGAAACTCAGAGAATAAGAATAATAAGAAGGGAAAAGTTAAATCTAATCCTGAACCTGGTGGCATAAAGCAATCTACAATAACTAAGTTCTTCAGTAAAAGTAGCAGTGTTTGTCAGGGAAGTATTGCTGTTCCTTTGTCCGGGAAAAGCTCCGAAGACCAGAGTTTATCTTCTGTACTTTCAGTTAAACAGTACGAGGAAGAGTTGGAACAATTTATTCAGATCATTAATGGCAGTGAATCAATGAAAGGATATGCTGCTGAACTGATCGAAAAGGCGAGAGGAAATGTCGACTTGGCACTGGACATGTATTACAGTAAATCTGAAGTTAACCCCGGTGGTAAGCAGAAAAGGCTAGATGCTAGTAGCAAATCACTAACATGTGAAGATCCAGATGCTAATTTATCTAGCCAAGGAAAAGAAAGTTCTGAAGCTATGAAGAAGGTTTATCATGAAGATTTATCGGCGGAAAATGTTGCTGTTAGCTATGTATCACTACTGCCAGAGAAGTATTCTCTTGTAGAACATGGTAGGCCTCAATTTTACCCCATATATTATATCTCTTTTCCTGGGCATTGCTTGCTCAATTTCTTGTGTGCTGCATGTAGCTTGCTGGAAGCAAGGCCAGCCTGCTCCGTATATACACTTGGCACGGACTTTTGATCTTGTTGAAGGTGAAAAGGGGAAAATTAAAGCTACATCTATGCTTTCCAATATGTTTAGAAGGTTTTGTTCTATGTTGTTTCTCATATGCACTGTCTTTTTAAACCTGTCATTTCTGAAAGGTTCATTTTTCATTGTATTTGCTTGCAGTTTACTGGCGTTGTCTCCTGAGGATGTTTTACCTGCTGTTTATCTGTGCACGAACAAGATTGCCGCTGACCATGAAAATATGGTTGGTTTAATCTCTTGCTTCATATTAATTGATGTATCTTTGATAATATCCTCCTTTTATTTAGGATTGTGTTTATTACTTCCTCCGTTCTATTATGATTACAACCCCATTGACACTTGTTTTAAGAAACCCGTGTGAATAGGAGATAGATAGAGATAGAGAGAGATAGAGATATTACCAAATAAGGAAGTGTTACCCTTAATATGAAACTTCCGGATAAGGGAAACGCTTCAATTAATAAAGAACGAAGAAAGTATTTGAACTTTTTTCTAGTATGCATGGCACAAATTAGTGACACACTATAAAATTATTCCTCTGAAAAGGAGACTGTAGTAGATGAGATTCAGGTTATGAACTAGAAAGAGGAGGTAAGAATTCTGGAAGAAAATGAGAAATTCAGTAGAGGAAGATGAAGATGGTGAGTGCATTGCTAAGCTTGTAAAATAAGTCTGCAGCAACTCGAGCTTCTAGATGACTCCACTACTCCAATCTCCCACTACAATGAGAGCATAGTTTTTAGATGAGTTTTCCTCTCTAGTTATTACCTCTTATGATGCCCCTTTCACGCTCTAGTTGCCTCTGTTTAATGTATTACCCGCCTCTTTACTGTGCCTTACATATGTGAAGAGTACTGGTGGTTTGTGCATCATAAACCACCATGGGGACTCTCTGTTGGTTTAGATGTATGGAGTCTTCTCCATAAACAAATAAACTACAATGGAGTGACTTAGGAAGTAAAGGAGTAGATAAATATAGAAATAGAAAAAACAGTGGTTGTTGCCTGTTGGCAAGATTTTCTTTAGAGAGTTAAGTAAACATCTTGATGGTATAACGAGCATGAAGTAGAGTAAGGTTTTTATATATAAATAGGAGAAGCGAAAAAGAAGATAGAGAGAACCAAAGCTGGAGACTAGTGATTTGAACTGAATGTACTCGAAAGTCCTTTTTAGATTAAACTAGAGTACTAGACTGCTTCGGAATGGCCTTTATTCGCCAGAGTCTTTGACAATGTGATAAGACATGGGTGCTGTAATGTATTAAGCTAGACTGCTAGATTAAGTCATTTCTCTTTCTATGTAGATCCTTATTTGGAAGACTATATCTTCTATATGCTGTATTCACTCTAGCGTCATGCATCTAATTATGAAAATTGCATCCCATAGGAATTAGATTTTGAATAATTTCTAAAGTTAAAAAAATGTAAGCTTTTTTTGCTTCAGGAGTTTCAAGTGAAGTCATCATCCAGATAGTCAACAGTTTTGTATCTTAATTTTTCTCTTTTTCTCAATGCACAACCATCTGGAACTATTTGCCTATTGGCCTTGAGTTTGATGTGTTTCTTGAAGTCAGGATGGAGTCCCCTTGGGTAGGGATGTTCGTGATCTTTTAAATCTTTGAAGTGTTGTGCTGTGCACCGAGTCTTTATTTCTGATCCCCCAAGTTGTCCTCTAGGTAGCCTTTTGTCTAGTGCCTTTCCCAACAATTATGTTCATGACATGTGTTGTGTGGAGATTGAAATTCCTAAACACCATATTAGATCTCATCCTTCGCGTTATCTATTCCTAAATCAAGTGCTTTTTTGCCTTGGCGTCTTTGATGGTTTTGAGTTTGGCAATTTCATTTTTTTTTATTTCAAGAGTCTCAGAATTTATTTTCCTAATGCTAATGTAGGAACTAAACATCGGTGGGAGTTTGGTTGCATCTGCTCTTCAAGAGGCATGTGGAACCAATAGAGCTAAGATAAGAGAAATGTATAACATCTTTGGTGATCTTGGTATGTGCTATTCAATGATACATCTCATCATGAGTTCTCTGTCTACAGTGATAATGTGCATGGCCTTCATTTGTTATAGGTGATGTTGCTCAAGAGTGTCGGCAAACACAATCTTTACTTCTTTCGCCTTCTCCCCTTTTGATTCGAGATGTATATTCTGTACTTCGAAAAATTAGGTAAGACTTGATATCTGGTTTGTTTGTACTTGAGCTAAGGCATGGTTGTAGCTAGGATACTGTGATTGGAAGATTTGGCAAGTGGCTGCTGTATATCTCTTCCTTCCTCCCCTGGGGACGGATGATTGGACCAACTCTTGTTTGTGATATTGAGTCGTTTGACCTTCATTGTTCATTTTTATGCTTGTAATTAAGTGAAGCTTGTTATATTATCAAATTGTTTTCTTTTTTCCTTTTCTGTGACGGGTCATGTTGAGACTAGCCATGCACCCATATAACCTCCACTACTTATCTTCGTCATAAGCACTTCAGAGATCAATCACTTCTACCGATTTCCTTAAGATATTTATGCTTTCTTAAGCAATTTTCGTGCCTGTTGAATTGCTCGACATTTTCATTTTCTCACAATGTGGATGCTCAGCATACAGACGGGCACTGGAAGCACAAGTAGGAGGAAAAGCTTAATTGTCAGTATGATGCGATCTTGCAGAGAGAAGGAAATGAAGTTTCTTGTCAGGACTCTGGTGAGTTGTGCAAGGATTTGTTTTAACATACAATTATTTAGGGAAGATGATCATGTTTTAACTGGCAAGTAGCTTGGTGTGAACTGCCATCATATAGAGATTACTGGTCTTGAACTTTTTCTTACTTTTGCATGCTTCCCTTTTGCATTTTTTTGTGCTTACATCCTATCCAGCATTAGATTGCCTGCCTTTTCAGTGATCTGAAAGGCCATAGTCAATGGGACTGGATCAAGTTAAATGCAGTTATTAGCAAATGTGAGTCTTGATATGTTCAACATGTTTTGAATGGGTCAATCTGTAATCTGTATATGCTGAGATGGTTATCATGGCTACTTAAACAGTGAGGATTTTGCTGATTGCAGTTACTTAAATATTGACGATCATACATAGTTCTGTTATGTCTGGATCTAACTAAAAATATAATAAGAAAGCTTATCATTTTCAAGCCACTTATGCGGTTATGCATACACAGCTGTAGCCCTGTAGGTCAATGCATTTAATTTGCAGTGGATGGAAGAGAATCTTGTTAAACATTTTAAGTTTTTAACAATGTTCAGCTTTTAGGTGAGAAACCTACGGATTGGAGCCATGATGAGGACAGTTCTTCCTGCATTGGCTCAAGCAGTTGCTCTGAACTATTATGACGAAAAATCAGTTAAAAATACAAAAGAATTGCTTCAGGTTCGACGTCTATTCTGTTAATGGCTGTCTGTTACATCCTTTGTGTTGTATAAGGTATTGGAAATACCACAATATATGTCTTGCTGTTAACCTTGTGAAGGGTTTAATCATTTGCTTTTTGAATGCTGATACAAAAAGTGAAATCACTGTTTGTCTTGGTTAATAAAAATTGTTTCTTAATTGTGATGATGTTGTCACTCCTGTTTAATACTAAGTCTTTTCTATTGCGTGTAGGACCTTTCTGCTGCTGTTGTTGAAGCTTATAATATTCTTCCAGACTTGGTAGGCTGTGTTCTTCCTCCTTTTCTAGGTGTTTTTCTCAAGAAAAGAGGAAACTTTGCTCAAATTGATTACGTTAGATTAGTGTGCTTGCGGTTACGGAGTATGCTAAGTTGTAGTATCCAATTTCCACTCCAGATTTGTCGTTGTATTTGATGGCAGCTGCTTACTGCTTAATATATCTTGGCTGGTGTCTGGTTATGCTTTCTGATACAATATGCATCTTTGTTTTGAAGAATTTATTGGTGCCCTCTCTGATAAGCAAAGGCATAGAGTTTTCCACCACTACTTTGACTATGGTACCAGGCATTCCTATCAGGCCCATGCTTGCTAAGTAAGTTCTCTTGGGTACTCCCTTTCATTGAAGCTTCTCCTGATCTTTATACATAATATTTTTATTTCACTCAATGACAGAATAACTAACGGAGTTGAGCAAGCACTAAAGCAATTTCAGAATAAAGCTTTCACATGTGAATACAAGTAAGTCCCTTCAATTTGGTTTGTTCTTCATCGCTTCATGTCTTCCCATGTTGGATCTGTTTACACAGATTATTTGGATGCCTGTTCTTACTTGTATACTCTAAACAACAAATATCATACTCTTATTTTATGTAAAAATATATTTTTGTGTTTCTTTGTGCGCCATGATTTATTTGTTTTAGCTAATGTGGATGGTTAATCCATTCTTGTTTTACAGCCCCGGAATTAGTTGATAAAACATCATTTTGTACTGCATACATGAGACCTTTTATAGTAGAAATTTGCTCGTGGACTATGGTAAGAAGAAAACAAAATACAGATTGCCAAAACACCACCACCACCACCACCACCCCCAAAAAAAATAAAAAAATAAATGAAAAGACAATAAATAAATTCAGTTTAATAAAAGACTTCAGTTTTGAGTTGCTTCCTCTTCTCGGCTTATCCCATTTTGTGCTTACTTCCATGGAGCCTTCTTTCTTCCGATCTACAGTGTATCATGGGGCCATTTTTGGAGAACTTGCCAGGTGGACTTTTGGTGGACCTCAAGTTTAATTGTAGATCTATGGCATGTCAGAAATTGCCGAGTCCACTTTCTCTCAACAGGGTCCAAACCATGTTATGTGTCCGCACCCTTGTCTAGTCATGTAGAAATGGATACAGACTGTGATTTGGTGAGTTTGAGCATCACAGGATGGACAAGAGTCTTGGCTTGTGATATGCCGAGCAAGATGCTTTGCATGAGAAAGAAATGCAAAAATCTAAAAAGAGATCCCCCAGGCAAATTTATCTATAATATTTCATTGTGTCTACATTTGACATTTGTGCAGGTATGATGGTCAACGCGCCCAAATTCACAAACTTGATGATGGTTCTGTGCGCATCTTTTCAAGAAATGGGGATGAGACGACATCAAAGTTTCCAGATTTGGTGCAGGTTATTCAGGAATCATGTAAACCTTGTGCAGAGTCTTTCATTATCGATGCTGAGGTATTCCTCCTCTTTCTTCTGTGGCCTTCCTCTCGTTATCTTTGTGTTTGAGATTAATTCCGGTTTCAGGTGGTTGGAATTGATCGCAAGAACGGACACAAGTTTTTATCTTTTCAAGAATTATCTGCCCGAGAGAGAGGTGGCAAAGCTACATTGATTTCATTGGACAGAATAAAGGTTTATACTCGTCTTTATTTAATATCTAATGCCACTGCTATGTATCTTTTCGCCATTGCCTTTGAAGTTTGGTTGGTTTAGACTTTAGACATGTGTTCCTTTTTAATATTTGAATATTACTAATCCTTTTTTTTCTGGTGGGGCGGTCTATCTTGCACTTTGTGCAAGTGAGTATTGTGTCTTCTGTTTATCTCAATCCTCAATACAATGCAGCTTTCAATCTTAAAAGGCTTTGATAATGATGGCAGTTTAAGCATGGTGGCACATAGGAAGTTCACGGTACCAGACATGATTATTGAGAAACTCAGTACCCTGTTTGAAAACTTCTAGATATAAATGTTAGGATTACTGTGGAAGTTCATCATGTTTGTGCAACACTGGCAATGCACTGGCCTGATGGGGAGGGGTAATGTAGCTATTGCATTATTAGTTTGTTAGGAATAGCTTGAGGAAGAAGGAAGAAAATTAGTTAGAGGACAGAGGGAGAGAAAGAGAACCTGATAATTGGAGGAGATCACAGAGAGGAAAGGCATGCTAGAGAGTTCTTTTAGTTTGTTTCTTTTCGAATCTGGAGAGAACAAGCCTATAGAGAGCTTGCATTTATCTTCGTATTGCTGTAGTTTTTCTAGATTATCAATGAAAGATCAGTTTCATCTCTTATTCATCTTCTTTGAGCTCCCCTAGCTATGTTCGTTGTAACAAGGGTGAATTTTTTTAGGCAAGGTTTTGTCAAGGCTTCAAATTATTACTTTTGTTGTGATATTGGGACCTTAAGAGCTTTAGCGCAACAAGATCAGTTTCCATGTTTTAAGAGTAAAAGTCAAACCATTACATGCTTTTTTTTGTTTTTTAATAACAAAAGGCGTATTATTATTGTAGTTTCTGGTACTTGCAGTACTTGGTAAAGAGGACATATCAATGTATAGAAGCCTGGAAGCTCTCTTTTTCTGTTGACTTGCTTCCACTTAACTCCTGAATACATGAGTAGATGGCTCTTTATGGATTCTTTCTGTTTCAGCATTGTGTTTGTTTCAGTGTGTTCATTTTCCCATTTTGCTTTTTGTAAGACCATATTCCTTCCTCCTGTTGCTCTATATGATTTTCTTTCCTAAAACTGTGGATTGCAGGTTGACGTCTGTGTCCTTGCATTTGATGCCATGTTCGTCAATGGAGAGAAGTAATCATCTAGACCCTTCACCTAATTAGACCTCTGACTTTTCCCTCCTTGTTCTGTTTACATGTGTCTCGTCCTATATTTCCTCATTCCCTTTTGTGTGGAGTAAGATGGGTAATTGGCTTGGTTGATGACCTTCTTGCCTCAGTTTGGGGCCAACACTCGCCAAGGGCCATTAAATTATTGGATTTTATTTGGTGCTGATGAAATTTCTAGGGAGCTCCACTTCCTGTTATGATGTATAATCATGCATTCCATCACATTTCGCTGGTGTCAATCTTAATCTTTCATTGCTCGTTCACACCAGTTTCTTGTTCTGAAATATGCATGCACATCTTGAACATTGTTATCCTACTTCTGGCTTGGCTCCTTTAGGATTTTCTTTTGAATGGGGTCTTCCCCGTTTACGTTTACTTTGTTGCACTTCTCCTCATATACATCTCTTTTTGTTCCGAAGTATCTGTAAACCCGATTGATCAAATTTTGTGCTGACTTGAGATACAATACGTGGTCCAGGCTGTTGGCTTGTCCACTTAGGCAAAGACGGCAGTGTATGTACCTTTTCTTCCTACGATGATACATTTTTTCTTTTGCCAACGAAATATCATGCTGATGGCACTCGTGTTTGATTTAATTTGCCTTCTAATTTCAATATACGCAGGTATGAAAGATATTTTTAGAGGGGAAAAGCAGGGGTTTTTTGAGTATGCAAAGGAAATAACTGTAAGTGCCTCGATTTATTGATTGATCGAGTCTGACTTTTCTCATGGTTATCCATTATAGCAGTCTCATGTTCCTCAGGTTGAAGCAGATGAAGCTCGTCCAGATTGTGAAGCCAGTTTGGTAAAGATAGATGCTTTCCTTAAAGATGCATTTCTTTCCTCTTGTGAAGGCATCATGGTTAAATCACTAGATGTTGATGCTGGCTACTTTGCTTCAAAGCGTGCTGATTCATGGTTGAAGGTGTTGTCTGGATCACCTTATGGGTTCGTCAATATTTTTGATAGCTATTTAGTATAACAGGAATTTTTCCCTTTCAGGTAAAGCGGGATTATATGGACGGAGTGGGGGATTCCCTAGATTTAGTTCCCATTGGTGCTTGGCATGGCAGTGGAAGAAAGGCAGGATGGTACTTTTCCTTGCACCGAACTTCTGATGCCCTTAGTGGTGGCCCTTTCTATTTAACAGTGTGCTGATGCACTTCCAAGCATAGATTTAATGTTACATACATATCTGAATCTGGCTAATGTTTATTTTCTCTGTTTTTAGGTATAGTCCATTCCTTATGGCTTGTTACAATCCTGATACCGAGGAATTTGAGAGCTTGTGCCGTGTAATGACAGGTTTTTCTGATTCTTTTTACAAAGAGGTAATTTGTTCTCCTGACTGTCAAGACATTTTTATTTATATACCTTTTTCCTGTCTTCTATTATGGGGAAAGAGAGTCGATAGGGTTGCCAAAATGTGATCGAAAATGAATTTTGGCAACGTGAATAAAGGTGCATATCTGGTGGATGTCTGGATTTGCATCATATAATGGGAAGGATCATGCTTGAGGGAATAGACCTTGTGTGTTTTTCCTTTCTTTGATGAAGCTATAACTTTGTGATATCATAAATTCATAATACTGGATGTTTCTGAATACTCTTAGTATTATGTGAGTAATACATTTTGTCCGCTAATTGATTTTTTGAGTTAATTAGTATAGAAATTTATGACCATCTTTTCTCGATGGAACGTAGGACATATATCAATTTGGGTATCCAAGGACCAAGGTGGGTAGTTAAAGCCTTTTTCAATTATCGCTACTGCTTGTGTTTGAGCACTTAACCAGAGTTCACGTGTCCTCCTCTCAGACTTTTTCTACCTTGTAAGACTAGTTCCTTGTCTCAATATTATGCAACATTGAAATAGTATGAATATTGAGTCCATAGTAAGATATTCTTTTCTTAAGTGATTATTAGTGATGTCTCACCGGCTCACCGCCATTAAAGAACAGGAGTCTTGACTAGAACATTCAACGTAAGTGTGTTTATGTAAAAATTTACGAACATGCATATCTCTTCAACATACTATGCTCAAGACAGGATGCAAAATCGTGTCTTGAAAGTTCATGATTAGAAACAATATTCAGTAGTGTTAAGGAACTGACAGCATGCAGGCTGGTTGCTATGTTTTTTATAGTTAAGACTTAAGAATGAGGTAAAAGTAGTACTGTGACTCTCCACTCTCGGAAATGCATCTTTGAAATTATTGACGACGTAATTGTACCCACCAGGGTGTTTACTGTCTACCCTTCCATATGTTAGTTTTTATTACGTGAAGAAATCTGGTCCTGCCCTATATTAATAAAGAGGGTTTTAATGATATTTTTGAATCATACTGAAGGATTTACATTTCTTCTTTACATCATTGAAATGCAGATGAAAGAATTTTTTTCTGAAGACAAGACCTTGACCAAAAAGCCCCTATATTACCGAACAGATGAAGTTCCTGATATGTGGTCTACAGCTGAAATGGTCTGGGAAATAAAAGGTGCAGACCTCACTGTATCACCTGTTCACAAGGCTGCGTTCGGAATTGTTCATCCTTCACGAGGAATATCTATGAGATTCCCGAGATTTATCCGTTCGCTATTGGACAGACGACCAGAAGACTGCAGTACCTCAACAGATGTTGCTGAAATGTTTCATTCTCAGACTCGAAAAATGGATGTAACTGGTGCTCATTGAAATTTTGGTCTACAGATGTACATAATATATGTGTAGTAATAGTAGTACAATTAGATACTTCTCTTTTGTCAATGAGCACTAAGTAAAGCTTAATGTAAATGTAAACTTTTGCTAGTTCTGTAAATAATGAAGAACTAATTTGGTATTACTCCCTCCATTCCAATTTAGTTGCTACATTTGCTTTTTCACAGTTTACGAGATGCAACTTCAAATACCAATATCTTGAGTTATATATATATAAAACTTATAAAAATTATATATTTGGAAAATACGAATTGGGACGAATCAAATTAGATTCAACATGATTATGTTTTTTCTTATGTATATGGAGTAAAAGATAGTCAAAGTTATAACGTGAATAGTGCCTACGGTCAAAATGTAGCAACTAAATTGGGACGGAATGAGTAACTATCACTCCCTTTGTTTTTGTTTTAAATTATACATTTTGCATTTTAAACACAATTCGTGTGATTTATTTTGACCACTGTTTGTGGTTTTTATGCAAGGAAAAATATAGTCTAGTAGCATTTTGTTACTCATTTAGACATACTCCTCTGCTTTTAAATAAGTGCAATTCTCTACTCATTATTGACGACATAATTGTACCTTTGTTTCATTTAGACATATCCTAATTTGTATTTATTGCTTGAACACTAATGAAGAGTACATGTTTTTTTTTTCTTTCCTTTAGAACAGAAACACAAAATAATCGGAATAATATTTTAAAACATCCAAAAAGAAATACAAGCACTATATTACGAGATGGAGTAAAAACTTTGTTAACTGACACCCAAGGACAATTTCCAGCCAAATTAACCTGAGAGTGGCTAAAGTTCTGTATATAATAGTAGAGAATTGTTCAAGTATACATCCTTCACTACAGTCTAGGTTATAAAACATTGCACCCATCCCCAAGTATAAAACTTGCTTTCAAAGGTCATTCTGGCACATAAAATGCATTCGACTCAAGAAAAAAGAGTTGATAACAAAACTGAGACAGTAAATTAATCCACATTTTTTCTCCTCCTCTTAGCACGGTTTTCCTTCTGTTGTCCAGACTTTGGTATATTAGCAGAATTCTCCTGCTTCTGCAGTAGAAAAACGAGCAAATATTTATACATCTCACAGTGCATATCAATACAAATCTTCTTGTAAAACATTTACAGCGTGATTACCTTCTTTTTTAACCGGAGCCTTTGTCGTTGCCGCCCTAACCCTTTGTTTTTAATTTTAGTTGGCTCCTGGATGGAAAATGAAAGTTTAAGAAATCCATCAGAATACTACCATAATATCTCAAAGTTCAAAGGGACTGGAAGATTTAGGATCATATTCTCAAATTGTGTTTCATCCTATGCTCTTCTTGGAATTTCGGAACATCAAGGTTATATGATCAAAGGTTATTTATAATAGAAACAATTTTCACACTGCAAGGTATTGCATTCATCTCAATATATACAAACAAGATACTAATGGTCAAAGATGTGCATTGTAAAGTAAAAAAGTCAAAAGTGTTGCAACTAAATTTAAAATGTGGGAGTATTGAAGATTATTGGTTAACATAAGCGATGAGTCACAATTACAGTTGATTGCACATAAAACGGGATATAGGATCTCTACTAGAAAGGGATACCCCAACTTTTCTTTACCCAAATTACCTTATTTCCCCTTTTTGGGCTTGGGGAGGGGAGGAGAAATGGATTATAAAATATTCCAACAGAGTAAAAACGAACCTGTGCCAAAGCAATAATTCTTGCATGCCTTTCTGCATGAGTCTCACGATCATCGTCAGAGATTACTTCTTCCTCCCCATCACTATTGAGAATACACTTTAACCTTCCATTACTCAATAATTTCTCCGATCTTGAATGTCTCTGAATGAGATAAAATAGAGAATAGAATATCATAAAGCAGAATTTAACTAACAAAAGTACGATGCAGCTTCCAGATGACACATGAGATATCAGACCTTGGATTTGAGGTGAGTCTTCAAACTCTCTTCATTCAGACAGACGATTTTTGGACAAAGCCTGCATTTATAGACTGATTTGCATTTCAAAACACATAGGGGAAGATCATCCACGGCTGACTGATCTTTGGCTTGTGTGGTTAGTTCACCATTCTCTTCCTTTAAAATGGGACTCTCATCAAGCTTGCCTCCATCTTTCCCAGAATCACTGTCATCATCATCTGAAAATAAACCTGCCAACACTCAGTATTCTCTAATAAATAAGATAAATCGTTCAAAGTCACTGTTATACAAAAAATGATACTAATCTACACATTGGATAATGGATATAAAAGCAATAGCAGTTCATAGTGCTTTACAGTCCACACAGTAGACAATATGCTTTCTTATGTTCATATGCCACAGTTTCCCCATAACAAATTTGCATTTTCTCTTGAAGTAGTAATGCTATCTTAAGCCAATATTTGAAGGAGGCAGGGGACAAGGGAAGAACAAAGAAATTTACTAGCATATTACTGTTAAAAAACATCTCCTAATAAGCCAAATCATATGCAAGGTACATAGAACTTTGAGTTTGGCAAACGCTTCAACAAAGCCCAATAATACTGGCCAATAATTCATGAAAATACTGGCCTCGAATGCAATCCAGACAAGCACACTCCAAGGTCTCCCCATCTTTTACTCCACTTAGTTCTAAGTCCAAGTGAGGAGATGAGTCTTCCCAGATGTCCTATGTAAACTCTAAACCAAGCAATGTTTCTCATACTTTCACCACGACAAAGGCAAGGGATAGCATGAGAATCTTCTTCAGTTCTTCCGATTTCTATGGACGCCTTGACGCCCATAATGAACACATCTTCATCATTTCTTATAATAGAGATCAATAACACATGCGTATATGATGCATAGCCATGTCCACAAGAAATTCCTGAATTGACAATGCAAGTCGCAATTCATTCTACTGATATGATGTATAGCATATGTCCACAAAGTTTTCCTAAAATGACCACGCAAGGCGTAATTGTTCCCAATATCCTTTCCAACCAAAACATCAATAAAGCTTACCTTTACCTCAACTCATCGAGACCATCAATGTTCTTAACCTAGCTAAAACATGTCTTGACATGGGAATCTAATAAAGCTACTCAGGAACAAACGTGACCTGCTACAACTCCACACGAAACTCCGCATTCACGCAGAAATGGAGCATTACAGAACATCTCAAGATCTTTATAAAATCTACCTTCATCTAAAATTAATCATGTCATGCTCCTTCTATGGTTTATTCTTGTCTCATAGGCCATAGCATTATCCCCATACCAACAACCCAAAGAATACAAAGACCCCTCTTTCTCTTCTTTCAGAAAACATAGGCCAGTATTCCAGGTAAATCATATTTTCCCTCATAATTCGGGCACAAACCCATTTTCTTACATAAAAAATCAAAATCAGTAAAATATCCAATTCGCCAACAAATCTCCAATACAAATGCACACAAGTATGCAACAATTAATTGAAAAAAAAAAAACTAAATTACCTGCGGATTCAGCATCAATTTCATTCCCAGAGCTATCTTCACTCTCATATCCTATACTCAATCAACAAACAAAAAAAAAACCCGTCAAAAAATAACCAAAAAAATACAAACCCACAAAAAAAAAATGATCCCAGAATAAAATAAAAATTAACCCAGAAGAATAAAACAAAGATAAAATGAACCCAGAAAAAAGAAGCAAGAGAGAGAACCAGAAGTAGATGAAGAAGGATGTTTAATTTTTGAAGGAAAGCGATTATCATCATCATCATCATCGTCATCATCACTGTCAGCTTCAACATTAGAAACGGGTTCGGGTTCGGGTTCGGATTCTGGTTCTGGGTTTGGATGTTCATTTTCTGAATCTTCGGAGCTCCGAGATTCAACCTCAGAATCTGATGAAGAAGATGAAGATGCATCGTCTCTATCACCACGATCAGCTCTATAAAATCTTCTCTTTATCATCTTATTAAAATTATAATTCTCTCTCCTCTGGGTTTTTTGATTACAAGAGTGGAAAACTGGTAAGATAGAGTGGGGGAGATAGTGTAGGGTTTATGTGAGATTTTGGGGAGACTGGCGGACTGCTACGTATTATAGTGTCGGGTCGGGTCGGGTACGGTTAGGACCTCTTTCTAGAAGTTTGGTAAGAATTGTTTTTTTTTTTTAATTGGATTATGCTATATGCAGTCCTTAGGGTTGCATATAAGACATAAATACATTGCTTAAAATGGAATGTAATTGTAAATTTATGACAAAAGTTTGCATTAATCTATGTAATAAATGATCAGTTAATGCTTGTTTTCTTCATTTTTAGCTTCTTATATGCAGCCCTTAGAGCTGTATTTAGCTTTTTCCTTTTTTATAAACTTCCTTCCTTCCGAGTTAAATATAACAAATTCAGTTTTTCGTTATTTACGTTTTTTACATTGACTAAGATGTGTGATTTATACATGATGAAAGATATTGTCAAGTGAGATCTTGTTAGAATTGTCTCGTAACGTATTTTCGTAAGATGTAATTTTTATACTTTAGCCTTCAAGACGTACTTTTGACCATCTATATCTTCTATTACATATTAGTAAAAAAAAATAAAAAGTTGATATTATGATTGTATATGTTGAGACGAATCTAACAAAATTCCACATAAAATTATGTTTATGTATGCATAATGAGTATATTTGGTCAAAGTTTTTGAAATTTGATTCCCAAAATAAAAACAGGAACTATATTTTGGGACGAAGGGAGTAGTATTTTTTGCACGTATATCGCATATATGTGATTTTGTGGAAATTTTCGATTTAATCTCATTCGTTATTTTGGGTTAAAATTTTCCTTTAAATAATGTAATTATATAAATAAGTGCATAACTATCTATCTATCAAAATAATGCTTGATAACTTTCTGTGAAAACCTATTCGTAAGATATAAGTATATTTCTATTATATAAAGAAAAAAGGAGTTATAGTGTCCCCAATTGAAGAGATTATTTTACTCTTTTTCCTTTCTAAATTACAAATTCACTTGCATACCAAAGGGGATTCAAACAAAAATATTGGAAATAAAATTATAACAATCACTCACAAGTCAGCTAAAATCATACAAATTCCATAAATTACATTATACAAATCACTCAAATGAAGAAACTTTACAAAAACCAATAAATTAACTTACAAACTACAGCCAATACACTACAACGTCAATACATACTCACAAAAATTTGACTTGACATCAAAATGTTAATTTTCTCAACAATATACGAAGTAGTGTACTTAATTCAAAAATCAATAAAAAAAAATTATAATATTAGAAATCATAAATAAATTCAATAAAAAATTTTTTTTGTTCATAGAATTTAACTTTGAAAAGTAAAAAAAAAAAAAAAAAGACTTGAGAGACTTAAGTGACAGAGACTAAACCAATTAAATTTTGTAACTAAAAACAATTATACCTCGAATGTCTAATGTTAAATATTTTTTTTTACATACGTCGAAAAAAATCGAGTTTCTGTCTTAACACGCATCGCTTGCAAAAAATGCTAGTATATCTATGGATAATGAGTTAGGATTAATAGGAAATTTTTAATTATTACTTTGAGAGTTGTACATGTTTCTTTTGTATTTAATAATCTGGAAGTTACCTTCATTCAAAAACAAATCTGGTTGTTAGAATTTTTTCCTTGGATAATGCAAAAGTGGGTTTTAATTCCCAAAATATGCCCAAAAATATTAAAATTCCCTGCGTACCGTCCACGTAGGACGGCACGCGAGAATTTTTTTTTTTTAGTAAAACCGCTACTCGGATAGCGGTTTATAAGTGTCGAGATTTTTTTTTTTTTTCAACTTAGGTAAAACCGCTACTCGGAGTAGCGGTTTATAAAAAAAAAAAAAAAAAAAAAAAAAAAAAAATTTTTTTTTTTTTTTTTTTTTTTATAAACCGCTACTCCGAGTAGCGGTTTATTATGAAAACTGATATCTGCCTACCATATTTTTGCGCAGGTAAACCGCTACTCAGAGTAGCGGTTTATATTTGTAAACCGCTACTCAGAGTAGCGGTTTTTATTTGTAAACCGCTACTCCGAGTAGCGGTTTATTTTAAAATTAAACCGCTACTCTGAGTAGCGGTTTCTGTGGGTTAAAACAAAAAAATAATAATTTTCTCGCGTGCCGTCCTACGTGGACGGTACGCAGGGAATTTTGATTTTTTTGGGCATATTTTGGGAATTAAAACCCACTTTTGCATTATTTAAGGAAAAAATTCCTGGTTGTTACATTAGCGCTTTTATTTTTTTATTTCCAAATTTTTTTTACACTTAGTAATTATCTTAGAATAACAAATACATAAATAATATTTAAAGGAATTCATGTGAACATCAAAGTCCTCAAGTGTTCTCTTATATAATAAAAAGTTGGTCATTTTTCGATTCAATTAGGCTCACTTCGTACTTTTGTCTCTTCACATTCCACTTGTTCCCCTCTCGATCTTTTAACCTAAGTATATTGTAACAACCGATTTATTGACAGGAATTGTTTTCCCACATTCAATGAAATATTGCAATAAGGGATTATAAATTCAGTTGGGATTGCTAGAAAATTTTCTACAACGTGAATTAGGGTTGTTGTTTCTATCAATTCAAACAAATTTTTAGAACTTCGACGCTACATGTTCTTCATGGAAAAGCCTACCCTTAGGGTTGTATTTAGCTTTTTCCTATTATTAATTGTCAAACAAAAGTTTGAAAATATTACTTCGTCAAGAACAATAGGATAGTCATCCGCGCACAACCTAATAGAATGTTTGAGTAATAGCGTGAGACTGAGTTGCTCTATTAGCTTCTCTAAACACATAAACGGAAAAAATATAATTAAAAAACTTGCAACCTTTAATTTCAAAGCTAGTTGAAACAATCACGCTCCATAATAATGGAATGTGGGTACATTGCATGGCCATTTGAAGTCCCAATACAATTGTTTTTGCCTTTATTACAATATACACAACAGCTACCTGCCTTTTTTTTTTTAATTGCTGACAAGCTGTCCTAATATGCATATCAAAGAAAGTTCAAAGTTGTTAAAATAAACTATCATATACTTCCTCCGTTTCTTTTTACTTGCAACGGTTTGACTTTTACACTATTCACCAACTCTACTTAGTTTACATTTGGTGATTTATAGTTAAGGAAAAACATATTCATGTGCGATCTTATTAGATTCGTCTGAATGTATATTCTCCGAATATATACTTTATAATTTTTATTTATCGGTAATTAAACTTATTGATGGTTGAAATAATGCATTGGCAAGCGTGAAAGTCAAACTGTTGCAAGTAAAAAGAAACAGAGGAAGTATGTAGTGAAAGGAAAGGTGTATGATTGAAGAATAAATTAACATAACTAAAGGAATTTCCAAATCAATTACAAAATGAAAGACACAAAATTTTAATTATACCTAAAATTTTGAATGTAACAACAATACCAACATCCATCAACAAGTCATAAAAATACCGAGAAAACAAAGATAATCATCATATCTTTTTAATTTATGGGGTCAATAATTATCATGTGTATCAATTATTATAATATGTCCCTTTATTTTACCGGGAATTGTAATTCTCATTTGTGTCAGTTAAAATAATCTTATCATTTTAGTTTTTAGAAGAAATATGAGATGATTTTTTAAAAAATAAGTTCATCTCTATTATATAAGTCAAAACAGGTGTATGTGGTGTTTCTTAAAATTACAGTAATATAACCTCCATGTAGTATATTCATTATTCAATGTCATTGCGTCCTATCTTTTTGAATTTTTTAAATCCGTCGTATAGTAATATGCAATCAAAATAAAAGTTACGGAAAATTTCCCACAAATTAAGCAATGACAAAACAACTTGACATAAAAACCTTCAAATAAATTTTAACATAAAGAACTAAATAATTAATCAAACAAAAGAAAAATCTTTCACAAATTTGATCTGACAATCGAACTTTATATCTAAATCCACAACATTACAATTTCTCAACACTAAACACAATCTTCTTTCTTTGCCTTCCAATCGGAACAACTTTTTCATCTAAATCCACATAATAATTAATGAACACTAAATTTAAGAATAATTATTGCCAAAATAATCCATGCACGCATCGAATGCATAGAAGCCTAGTTATACCTGAAATGACAATAACAATTCTATTATACTTCTCTTACATCTTTTAATCATTGACACACCTCTCTCAAAAAACTCTTACATAAAAGCGAGAAATGTGTCAATGTCACACACACACACACACACATATATATATATATATATATATATATATATATATATATATATATATATATATAAGTGAGTTCATATGAGAATGCATACTTACATGAGAAATGAGAATGGATTTTACACGCTATAACTCTAATGAACAAGTGATGTAACTCCTAAAAAAAAAAATTAGAAAAAATATTTCGGAAAAAAAAAAATTTTTTTTTTTGGGTTTGAATTTTTTCAGGGGTATAACTCTAATGAACAAGTGTTGTAACTCTAATCCAATCGTGTGGTTGAGATTCATTCTCATTTCTCATGTAAGGAGCATTCTCATGTGATTATATATACATATATATATATATATATATATATATATATATATATATATATATATATATATATATATATATATATATATATATAAGTTAGTACTTCATCCATTTCTTTTTACTTGCAACGGTTTGACTTTTACACTATTCACCAACTCTACTTAGTTTATGTTTGGTGATTTATAGTTAAGGAAAAACATATTCATGTGGGATCTTGTTAGATTCGTTTGAATGTATATTTTTTGAATATATACTTTTTATAATATTTATTTAGGAAAAATTGATTCTAATAATCCAACCTTTGGGCCGTTCGCTCAAAATAATCCCACCTTTTGATTAATTTTTAATAATCCAACCTTTTATCTCTATCCGCTCATTTTGCATCGTGACCTGTTGAAACAAGTTGATGGCCAGGAGAATGATTTAACTGTCAGGTGTCTTGCTCTGATTCGTTGTGATTTCATTAAATATTTTTTCTTTTGTTCTTTTACCATTTTCCTCTCTTTCTTCTCTAATCACTCTCTCCCCCTTCCTCCCATACCTCACCAATAATCCCCACCTTCTGCCAAGAACCCCCCACCCCCTGCGACCACCGCCTCCTCCACCCCCTAGGAACAACCTCACCTCATGGACCACCCCCTCCCTGCCCCGCCCTCCTGCAAACAATCCCGCACCCCCCTAAAAATGTCGGCAACCCCTTAATTTCTCCTCCCACATTATTCTTTTCCATCACTCTCATTCCTTCCACTCCATGCCCCCTATATCCTCTCTTCCAACACCTTCATCCCCTCATATCACCCCCAGCGAACAGCCCTAATCCCCTTGTGAACAACCCCACCCCCCCCCCCCCCCCCCCACCCCACCCCTTACGAATTAACTTCCCCCACCCCTGCGATTCGTGTTGTTGATAGATTTTAGATGGTGGTGGTGAATTAATGATGGTTTATCACCCCCTATGAACAACCCCTCAATTTTTTTTTTGTTTTGAATTTGGTTGAGTTTTTAGTCAAATTGAGGTTTTCAATTAAATGAGTTTTTAGTCAGATGGGTCGAATAGATCGAAATTGGTTGTTCGCAGGGGATGGGGATGGTGGTTCTTTGTGACTGGTGATGCAGGGGATGGAGGGGAAACAAAGAAAGGGAGATTAAAGGAGAAAATGATTTCTTTTTTTACCATTCCAACAGTTTACCGGTCTCACGATGCAAAATGAGCGGATTGGGATAAAAAGTTGGATTATTAAAAAATAATCAAAAGGTGGGATTATTTTGAGCGAACGGCCCAAAGATTGGAGTATTAGAATCAATTTTTCCTTTTATTTATCGGTAATTAAACTTATTGATGTTTGAAATTATGCATTGACAAATGTGAAAGTCAAACTGTTGCAAGTAAAAAGAAACCGAGAAAGTAGTTTATAGAAGTAAGAATTTCGTCATTACTCCTCCTCAGCGGTGTTAAGTTCATCAAAGTGTCTTAAATACTGGATTACCTTAAATAATCAAACAAAAAACTATAGCAAATCTATTATA
The DNA here is from genome assembly GCF_026745355.1 of Beta vulgaris subsp. vulgaris. Taxonomy (NCBI): domain Eukaryota; kingdom Viridiplantae; phylum Streptophyta; class Magnoliopsida; order Caryophyllales; family Amaranthaceae; genus Beta; species Beta vulgaris. The sequence continues at coordinate 52,195,782 of NC_079203.1, forward strand.
AACATTTGGTCAGTACTCGTTACTCCACATTAATGGGGTCCAATATATCGTCAAACTACCAGACATGAGACACCAGTATTCAAGGACGATGAACAAATTCCACTTCGCTTTCTCCTCAATTCATTCTTCTTCGCGTGCCGTTTAATTAACTCAAGATCTGGACCCTCGCAACAAAAGATAACCATACTTATAAAATTTCATTTAAGTTCAATAATTTTGGGAAAGTTATTATTATGAAAACAAGTACTCTCTCTATTTTTTTTTTTATCTTGTAAGATTGTTTTTGCACAGTATTTGATGTATAATTTTTACGGTTTTTTCACCAGATATCCCTGTAGTTTTTCAAAATTCATGGGATACACCTAATTTTTTTTAATGCACCAGGTACCCTTATTATTTCAGTAAAATGCACAAAATGCCCTTAATGACTAACGGTGTCAAGTTTCCGTTAGTCATTAGGGTTAATTAACCCTTCTAACCCTAATTAACTAATAAACCCTAACCTCTAAGCCTACCCTAACCCCATAATTTGAAACCCTAACCCCACAACCACCACACAACCACCACCACCACCCCTCCCCCTCCCTCCCTCACCCCTTGCAGCAGTCATCCTCCCCCTTGATTTCCCCAACACCACCCACCCCACCCCCACCCCACAATCCCCCTCCCCTAGCAGCAACTCCCAAACCACTGTCCCCTCTAAAACTGATTTCGAAAATCAATTTCGAAAACATTTTCGAAAATCAATTTCGAAAAAATTTTCAAAATTAAAAACCATTTTCGAAAATCAATTTTCGAAACCTTTTGCGAAAACCGAAACCCAATTTTGAAATCATTTTCGAAACCATTTTCGAAATCATTTTCGAAAACATTTTCAAAATCAGTTTTTGAAATCAAAAAAATCAATGAAGAAGGAAAGAGAAAAAGAAATGAAGAAGAAGGAGGAATTTCGACAGGGGTAGGGGTGGGGTGGGGAGGGGGGAATTCGACGGGGTGGGGGGCTGCGTGGGTGGAGGAGGGGTAGGGGAAGGTGGTGTTAGGGTGTTAAGATTAGGGCTTAAGGGTTAGGGTTAGAGAGTTAATTGACCCTAATGACTAACGGAAATTTAACACCATTAGTCATTAAGAGCATTTCGTGCATTTTACTGAAATAAAAAGGGTACCTGGTGCATCAAAAAAAAAAAAAATTAGGAGTACCCGATGAATTTTGGAAAACCACATGGGTACCTGGTGAAAAAACCTTAATTTTTATTTTTGTTGGCAAGGAAATACTCCATCCCTCCTAAAATTAAGTTTTTGTTTTCCGTTTCGGGTTCTCAAAATATAGTTATTGATTCTATATTTAGTTTCATATTTTTTCATAATTTGCCTTAAAAAATTATGTTTTCATTATTTATTTGCTTATTGAAATTAGTTTTTTTTTGCTTTGTTTATTCTCCATTCTCTCTCCTAAAATTAATTTTTCCCATACAATGCTTATTTTAATCGTTAGGTTTTGGGTAAACTCCCTTGAGTAGAGTATTTGCCATTGATCAATATTTATAGTACGATCTGATGATAGTCCTAACATAAGTGATGTGGAAGACTTTTTAGTGAAGATGTTAACAAACTGATATCTGATAGGAACATGTAATACTCAGTAACCGGATGTGACCTCAACACAACTGTTTCGCAAACAACATGAATATTCATCTCAACATATTTAGTTAGTTGATGTTGTACGAGATTATGAGAGAGGTGAATAACACTGACATTATCGCAGTAAACAATAGTAGCCCGTCATTTATTTTATATTCTAATTACAAAATATAAAAGAATATTTTATTATTCTATCATAAATATATAAAAAAAAGTCTCTATTATATTTTAAAATGGAGGAAATAATATTAAATACATTAATCACAATTACAACCTAAGAGAAGCTAGACAAACCTAGCAGTCCACCACACCAAATTGGACACAACCAGTATCAACAAACACATCTACTCACAAGTCACAGAGCTTCTGTCCAATTCCTATTAATTCATAACCTTCTATCCAATATTTTTGATTGTTAATATCGCTAATTAGGCATTAATAAAAAGTTTAAATCTTGCTGATAGTTTGACTAGAGGTGTTTATTGAGCGAGCCGAGCTCGAATAGCACTGGGCTCGGCTCGAGCTCGTTTAACTTTTCATAGGGTCGGCTCGGCTCGAGCTCGTGATTAGAATTTGCGGCTCGAGCTCGGCTTGTGAACTCGTTTATGTTCGACTCGTGAACTCGTTTAGGCTCAGACTCGACTTTTAATTGTTTTTACCTTTTTTTTTTTTTTAATCTTTCTTCTATTACATACCTTAGTTAATATCTTAAAAGAAATACTTAATATAATTGTTAATATATATAAATAATTTTTTAATATATAAACAATTTTTTAATATATAAACAATTTTTTAATATAAAATATTTTTTTAGTATAAAATAATAATCGAGCTTTTCACGAGCTTTATGAGCCGAACTTTGCCTAGCTCGGCTCGGCTTGTTTAAGTCTCGAGCCGAGCCCAAATTGAGCTTAAACGAACCGAGCTTTGACCGAGCCGAGCCCGAGCTGCTTGCGAGCTTGCCAAGCTCATTATCACCCCCTAAGTTTGACACAGAGACTTCCATAGAACATTATGTTTGTTATTATTATAAATAGTTATTGATAAACGATAATACACATTCTTCATTTGTTTCATATTCATTGACAGATTATCATACAATTAAAATTCAGAATAATCAAGTAACATTAACACTTATAAAAAAAAAAAAAATCAAGTAACATTGACACATTATCTCCTCAACTCGAATTAAGGAATCCGTTAAATATGATACATCATAAACAACATCGACTCGAACTAAAGAATCCCTTAAATACGATGCAGAATCAACCTCGTTTTATCCTTTTATCGTAAAAAGAATTTCAGATTTCAAAGAGGAGAGAGATAAAGATAGATTAGAAAAAAAACCCATGCCAAGTTTGAAGTTTGAACACGAGAGAAAGACAAATATTGTACGCCACAGTAGTGACCACATTCCATGTAAGAGAAACAGTACAGAACCATATAAAACCCCCCAACATTTCCTTCTAATTTCCTCCACACTCCTTCACTCACAATATCACACACCTAAACCACCAAAACCTTCCTTTAACCTCCAATGGCGGAAATCGACGGCAACACTCTAATCGCCAAAACCCTAGCACACTCCGGCGTAACCCACATCTTCGGCGTCGTCGGAATCCCCGTTACATCCGTCGCAACTCGCGCAGTTGCTGAAGGCATCCGCTTCATCGCCTTCCACAACGAGCAATCCGCCGGTTACGCCGCCTCTGCTTACGGTTACCTCACCGGAAAACCCGGCATCCTCCTCACCGTTTCCGGGCCGGGCTGCGTTCACGGGCTCGCCGGGCTATCCAACGCCGCCATCAACACATGGCCCATGCTCCTCATGTCGGGCTCCTCCGATCAACGTGATTCCGGCAAAGGAGACTTTCAGGAGCTCGATCAAATCTCAACCGTTAAACCCTTTTCCAAATTCTCCGTCAAACCCACCTCAATTTCCGAAATCCCCATCTCCATCCTCCGGGCCCTAAACCGGGCCGTATCGGGCCGGCCCGGTGGGTGCTACTTGGACCTCCCCACGGACGTGCTGCATCAGACAGTGTCGGAGTCTGATGCAGAGGGTATTATTTTGAAAGCCGAAGAAACTTTGAGAAATGAATCCTATGAAATGTGTGATTTTGTTGCGTTGGAGTCTGATGTTGCGAAGGCGGTAATGGCGTTGAGGGAGGCGAAGAGGCCGTTGATTGTGTTCGGAAAGGGGGCAGCGTATTCGAAAGCGGAGGAGGAATTGATGAAATTGGTGGAGAGGACTGGAATACCATTCTTGCCTACTCCTATGGGGAAGGGATTGATCCCTGATACTCATCAATTGGCGGCGACAGCGGCGAGATCACTTGCAATTGGACAATGTGATGTTGCTGTTGTAATTGGGGCGAGGTTGAATTGGTTGCTTCATTTTGGGGAGCCTCCTAAGTGGGATAAGGATGTGAAGTTTATATTGGTTGATGTTTGTAAGGAGGAGATTGAGCTTAGGAAGCCTTATTTGGGGTTAGTTGGGGATGCTAAGAAAGTGGTGGGTTTGATTAATAAGGTGATCAAGGATGATCCTTTTTGTTTAGGAAGGAATCATCCTTGGGTTGAGTCGATTTCAAAGAAGGTTAAGGATAATGTGTCTAAGATGGAGGTTCAGTTGGCTAAGGATGTTGTTCCCTTTAATTTTTTTACTCCTTTGAGGATCATTAGAGATGCTATTATTGGGTTGGGGAGTCCTGCACCTGTGTTGGTTTCGGAAGGGGCGAATACGATGGATGTTGGCCGAGCTGTGTTGCTTCAGACGGAGCCTAGGACGAGGTTGGATGCCGGTACTTGGGGAACAATGGGGGTTGGTTTAGGTTACTGCATTGCAGCTGCTGTGGCTTGCCCTGATCGCTTGGTGGTTGCTGTTGAAGGGGATTCTGGTTTTGGGTTTAGTGCTATGGAAGTTGAGGTATGCTCATCTATCTTTTATTTACATTGTTACATTAAAAGATTATGTGGTATCTGTTTGTTTTGAGATTCAGGTAGATGCAATTCTTGCCGAATTTTGGTTCTTTGTGGTAGTGGAACATAGTTTTGTTGTTGAATGATACTACTATTGTAGCTCTATTACTTGAGACATACTATGAATCCCCATATATTAGGAGTATATGTCATTGTTAAAGGATTTGATTGCCTACTTTGGAGCTTTGAGGTAGACAATGAGACATTGGCATCTTGTGAGGATTTCATTTTATCTCTATATAGTTAATCTGTATATAATTTGACTGTAATTGCAAAGGTTTGATGTGAATTATCTCGCATTGTGCAGTAGGTTGTTATCCTGCAAAAAGTGTCTTGATCAAGAACCTTCTTGTGGTTTGCTTATACATTGTGCAGTAGGTTGTTATCTTTGTCTGCACTGTGCAGTCTCTGAAATCTACTTGTATAGTTGTATCTAATACTACCTCCGTATTCTTTTAGTTGCATCATTTGGTTTTGTGACACTATTTAATATTTATCAACCAACTTTGTTAAATTATCTTGCATTATTACATAAGAAAAAAATAGTCAAGTGTCGTCTTCTTAGAATCTACCCTATATAGCTGTTAACCCTGAGGCTTGTAGTCTTTGTGAGGTTGCCACCTGTGGGCTGTGGCAGGGTTTGTGAAGAGAACGGCAAGTGCATAGCCTTACCTTTTAAGTTCGGAAGGCGACTTCAGTCATACCCTTAATTGGAAAGGCATGGACTGGCTTACTAAACTCTCTCAGTTAGACTTCTGCTTTTCTTCATTGTTTTAGCTTTCTCCAATTTGAGCGAAGGAGGCAAGGATTCTTGTAATGTTTTGGCTTTTGGATTATACTGGACAAAGGACCTTTTTTCTTCTTCGCCTGAACTTTTCATCTTATCTTATATTGATCTTGTCCAATTTTGTGAGTCTGTATTTCTGAACTGTTCTTCTGTGAATACATCTGAATTATCCAAACAATGTCAAAACAAGGCGAATAGAAGGGACCTTGATTCAAAATGGCTCATAAGTTTTATGTGTTGTTGATAAAGTTGTCTCACGATCGTTACATCTCTATCCAAGGCTTGAATGGAAATGATTACCAGTGGCAACTGGTAAGGCTGTGCAGCTGAGCTGCATTATACACCTCGGTACACTGCCCAGTTCCTAGAACAAGAGCCATCATAAATGCGTTAAGGTAGTGTTTGGAAACTTGTATTTCATTTCAAATAATGGAATTGAAATCTGGAATTTAAAGTTTGTATTTCAATTCCTAATCACTGTTTTGTAAAGGGGGTTTGATAGAGGAGAGAGAAATAGAGGTTTAATGGAGGAGGGAGAAAAAGTGTGGGTTTACTAAAGGAGAGAGAAATAAATATTAGAAAGTGTGGGTTTACTCATGGAGTTGGGATATGTATGAGGAGAGAATTTGAAATGACAAGGTAATAGCTTGAACTTGAATATCTACTAATATAGGCTTTTGATAAGAATTTGGACAAATTCCATAATTTCAAATTCCATGCCATCCAAACAATAGATTTCATCCAAATCCAGGATTTGAAATGAAATCTTGCTATCCAAACATAGCATAAAAGTATTGTTGAAACTGACGCATATTTAGTTTTTAGCAGAAAGTTTGTAATTCTTTTTAGCTAAGAGTTGGTCTCAACTCCTTGCATAACAATATATGAACAGACAGAATTGCCCATTTCTCATTAAGTGTGGTTCCATTGTTATGCACATAACTTTTAGCTGAGGAAGCTTCTTTAGCTAAATGGTTTCATGTTAGAACATTATTGTGCAATCTTCTTGATAGTAAATTTAACTGCGGCCTTCTCACCACTCTTTCAACTTTTACAGACAGTTGTCCGTTATCAGCTGCCTGTTATAGTTATAGTCTTCAACAACAATGGTGTATATGGCGGTGACCGGAGAAATCCCGAAGAGGTCACAGGACCTCACAAAGATGATCCTGCCCCAACTTCCTTTGTCCCCGAGGCAAAATACCATGTCTTGATTGAAGCTTTTGGAGGGAAAGGTTATCTTGTCAGGGATCCCGCTGAACTGAAGGCGGCCTTGGATGAATCTTTCTCAGCAAGGAAGCCCGCTGTTATAAACGTCATAATTGATCCTTACGCTGGTGCAGAAAGTGGGAGGATGCAGCACAAGAACTGAGGTATAATAAGCATTTGCTGAATGAAAGATGCATTTTTTTCTTCCCTTCTTTACTAAAAAAAAATTGTGAAATGCAGTAGCTGGTGCCCTTAAAATTATATCGGAGGGCAGCATATCACAAAGCTTAATTGTAATAAGTTGTTATAGGAAGTATAAATCTGTATTTAGTAGTGTTTTATAGGGATTGAGATTCGGATGTATACTAATGTACACTAGCAATACATTATTAAAGCTGAGTGTTTGCAGAAAAAAAAAGTTTGTTGAAGCAAGTATTTTTGTATGGGACATTATGCTTACTTAATGTACACCAGTTTAATTCATACTGCAATCTTCTCTACTTTCTGGAATTAGTTAACCGATCCTCAAACCAGGGTATCTGAAGGTAATTGAGAAACCCTTGGATGGTATCAATTTTTTCAAATCCGACCCTTAAATTTTGTGAGACAGTGAATACCACTTTAGTATGAGACAAGTGCCATAATATTCTGCTGTAGTTTTATTTATAACTTGTGAGGCCAGACAAACGAGCCTTCTCAAGAGTCAAGACTACTATACCAATACCACTACACGATATATTGATATTGTCAAGGATGAACAAGGCGATCTCAATCCCGCTTATCAAAATTATTAGCATATGCGGTCTAATTTTTACATAAAATTAGACAAATTCAAGCCTGTATTTTCTTAACAAGTCAACTCGATCTTATTCTAAATTCTAACTAACACTATTTCTAAACATCTCGCATAAACCTAGTCGTGCATTCTCTTCCTTCCTTTGTTTTCATTTGAATCTCGAACCACATCAAACAATTCTAAAAATACCGGCAGTCAATAAATAGAGTAAAATATATGATTACTGGATGGATTAGATTGGTCATTAAATAGATTAAACTAGTAATTATATTAAGAAAAATGGTCTATTGGTTTTTTAATATCAGGTTTCAGCCTTGCTTATTTTAAAATCAAAAGTAAACAGTCTTTTATAATTAAGACCAACCCACAAGCTTATACCCATTTGCTATAAAGTTTGCAACACAACTAAATTTGTGAGATGAATGAAAATATGCTTTTATTTTTCTTGTAAATACCACTTTTCCAAGACTGAAATGTTGTGAAGCCGTACATATACCACAACTTCCGTTGTAGTCTAGTTGGTCAGGATACTCGGCTCTCACCCGAGAGACCCGGGTTCAAGTCCCGGCAACGGAAAGTCACACCTTTTTTTGCCTCGTTCTCCACTGATTACTACTGTTCAGTGTTAACTAGTCTATAGATGATCAAATTCTAAAGTGGAATAAATCTAATCTATATGAATCAACTTATTGACAGATTCCAAAATATAGAAATCATCAACTTGAATTTCATAATTCTTTGCTCAAGCCTCAAAGAACCAAAAAGAGCAAATACAATAGCACAGGCATTAATTAAGCAAGCTGATCTATAGTATACTCTTCTTAATTCTAGCATACACAAAAATTTATTCATATATAAAATACATAGGATGAAGAAATTAAAAATAGATGCTAGCTGGATCATCATCTATTCTTCAGCTAGCTAGATCACTTAATAAGGCCGAGGTGGCGGTGGCGGCAGCGACGGTCCGCCATGGCGAGGCAAAGGAGTAGGTGGGCCGTAGGGATCACGATCCATGTATGGTGGTGGTGGTGGGCCGTAAGGATCACGGTCCATGTAGGGTGGTGTAGATGGGCCGTAAGGATCACGGTCCATGTATGGTGGTGGAGGTGGACCATAAGGATCACGTTCCATGTATGGTGGTGGAGGTCCAGGAAGGTGATGATGGCCATGAGGTGGACCAGGTTGTGGTGCGTAATAAGGAGGTGAAGGTGGGCCAGGTGGTCCATGATGATGTGGGGGGCTATAGTAATCGTTCCGTGGTGGCGGTGGAGGGCCGTAGTCAGGCCGTGGCGGACCGTGTATCGGTACATGCGGCGGAGGCGGCGGGCCGTAAGGATCAGGAGGAGGTGGTCCTGGTGGATAAGGACCTCTATAAGCCATAGTGTGTTGTTTTTGGTTAGTAGTTGGTTAGGAAATAGAAACAAAATTTGGAACTTGGAAGTTTGGTTAGGTAGTGTGTGGAGAAAACTATAAGTATTGTACTAATGTTATAGTCGGTGAAGTAGCTTTCGATGATTGTGTCAAAATTCATTTATTTATGAGTTGAATTATAGTGGAAGGTGAAGGGGGTCGTGTCCAATTTTTCTTTCCTACTAGTATATATGTATATGTATGTATATCCCAAGAAAATGCATGTGGTTCAATCATTTTCAGTGCAAGCTATCACTTGGAGTACTATAATGAACATTTTGACATGTTATACATTCACAAGCACTATTGTTATTTATGGGATGTCTTGTTTTTTTTCCCTTTGCCTGGCCTACCAAAACAAACTTATGAATTTGGAATTGACATTGTTGTTTCAGTGTAGTCTTAACAAAAGTTTCCAGATGTATTTTATTCTGTGATAATAGAAAGTTTATGTGTGTTCAATATTTTTCAATTGACTTTTAGACTCATATAGACTTTATAAAGTGCCATACTGCCGTTTGCTAATTTACAATGGCATATACAATTGGTCTATTCTATATTTCTATTCGAGTTATTTTTGCTTTTTTTAAAAGGTAAGAAAAGATTATTAGGCTACCCTTCTCGCGAGAGGAATATCTAATGTGTCGGATACATGAATGGAAGAAAGAGAAGAGTTATTACAAGGAGAAATATCCAAACTAAATATTACTAGATGCCCTACATCGACTATCCAATCAGCAGCGCGATTTGCTTCCCTAAACACATGTCTGACTTGGCAAGAGGAAAATTGGGTGAACATGAGCTTACCATCATCGATAATAGTCCTTATTATTAATTAAACTTATTAGACATATCTGAATAATTTGAACTTATTTCATGTGAGTGTCAGACCTCATCTTTGCTGAACCGAACTTATCTAAATTTATAAGATGTTATTAGTCCTTATTAGACATTATCTGAACTTATTTTTTTTCTAAAAAAGACTGAAAATAAGGTGAACAAAACATGATGAAAGTAGTATATCACCATAGAATAACAACCTGTCCTCATTACTCATTAGTATCATCAAACAATATTGAATCAGTAATTGTGTAGCAATTTTTAAAAGTTTTTGTTGTGAGATTTTTTTAAAAGGGCTTTACTTTTGCCTAAATTCCTTTAGATTTCTTTTATAGTCAACTTCTTATCACAAAGAAAATTTTATTTTACATATCATCCATCACAACATATTTTTTTCCTTATGCGTGTAGGAAAATTAGTTGGTTTACCTCATTCGATGCTTGGTATCCATGTTTGTGCAAATGAGTCATATGAAACATGGTTAGAGATAAAGAACATTCGAGATTATGAGGTAAGATATACTATTGATTAACCTTATGTCTGAAATAACTCATTGCTTATACCATGCAATAAAAAGAGGTTGAAAATAGTTTTTTGGCTGGAGATTCAATCCCGACATCATTGATGACACGCTTTGCACCAAAGCTAATAATTTGTGATATTTCGACTCCTAGTCAATGTTTGTGGTGTACACGCAACTCATAGTTTATTATATTGCGACCAATTTTGCCATAATATATAAGGGAATTACACTTATACGTAAATTAAACATGTTTTCATTAATAATCCATGACTTTTGGACATTACATAGCTAAACCCACATAATATAAATGGCAAAAAACACGTGCAATATAGTATAGTAGTACTACCTGAGTACACTTTGCCTCTAGATCATGCTTTTTTCACGCTCAAATTTTATTTATGCTCTCAAGTAACCCTCAAGCTAAGTACTAATATAACTATATTACTATAGGAGTCATTGGGACTTCATGGAGGAGGAGGTGGGCCTGGTGGGCCCAAAGGCGGTGGTGGCCTTTGAGGAGGAGGACCTGGTGGGCCTAAAGGTGGTGGTGGCCCAGGTGGGATCGATAGAGGTGGATGGCCAATTGGGCCTGATGTTGGTGGGCCATATGATGGCGGAGGACGGACAGGACCTGGTGGTGGTGGGCCAGGAGGTCCAGGTGGTGGCGGGTGTCGCGGTGGTGGGAATGGTGGCTCGTGGCTGTTGTATTGGCCAGGAGGTGGCATATTGTTTTCGTGTTAGTTGAAACTTCAAATGTTGGGATTTCTAAGTTGTGTGTTGGGCCTTGTCTAGGAAATGAGGCCTCGTTTATAAAAGACAAAGGGTAGGGCTAAATTATGTTTGGACTTGTAGGTAGAAGATATGTGGACTGATAGGTGAGGTTACTAAAAGACTAGGAGAATGATATGATGTTAACTCTTTTTTAACATTGGAGAATTCCTTTGTAGGAAGGTGGAATAATTGAAAATTAGGCTTCAAATTACTAGACAATTTTGATTATTATGACATGACACTAATTATTGATGATGACATTTTTCCTCTTCCGTTCGTTATTGCTATATTATATATAATGAAAAATATAGTCATGTCAATGTTAGTAGAAATGACGTGTCTTTCTAGCCAAGTTTGTATACTGGGATGTATACTTAAGACTTTGGTTATATAAAGAGAAATGAGGGAGGACTAGAGGAGCGGTAGAAAGTTGTATGTGGGGTATGTGGACTAGTAGGTGATTGCAAGACTAGTAGATGACATTCGAGCACAAGATCTTTAAACAAACACAACAACTTTAGATGACACATTCCAATTGTTATATATGGAAAAGATCCGTAATTTCCTTTTTACTACTTCAAGCACCATGAAATTACTAGGTTACAATCCCTTGTCAATGTTCAATAAAACTAGAGGACCAAACCAGGGCACATTAATATTCATACCAATCCCCTTATTTAGGTGAAGAAAAAAAAAACATAAAGCCTGTTACAAGATAGTAAATCACCTTTTCAATATTATTTATAATTTACAAACGAGAAAACGAGTCCTTCCTCTTGGATGATCATATTTCACAAGTAAATTCCTTATTTGTGGACTTATTTTAAGTTCAGTTCAGTTACTCACTACTCCCTCTGCTTTTATTTATTTGCTACATTTTTCAAATAGGTTGCTTTTTTTTATTTGCTACATTTTCTTATTAGGGACTTGGCCCACCAAAAAGTAATAGTATTATATTTATTTCCCCTCTTTTTCCACCAAAAAGTACTACTTTTTTCTCTTTCCCCACCCTATTTAATGCTAAAGGGGTCAAAAAGTACACATAAAAAGAATGAAAATGACATCTCTTAAATTCTTGTGTAAACCAAAATGTAGCAAATAAATAAAAGCGGAATGAGTACATTTCAATTTCTTTCATTTTATTTCAGATTCTTTAAGTTTAAAAAACGACGCATTAATGGTCCAGCAAACTAGCGACTTCCAATTGAGCGCACCGTCTCTAATTCTCCCAAACATTGTTGTTAGAATCCCGATCCGGATCTTACGATCCTATGATTTTACGATCCTGGAGGACCTCACTGATCCCGATCCTACCCAACCACAAAAAATCACATGATAGGATCTTAACACGATTGTACGATCCTACCATATAAAAATCATAAAGTAATTTCACGTATTATATTTCTCATATTAAATTTTGGTGGCATGTTATGTGCAAATTTTTAACATGAATTTGTTACCATATTCTAGTATAATTATCTCTATTTCATCGAATTGTAGGATCTTATAATCCGATCCCACCGATTCGATTCTACTAACCTCTACAATCCAAAATAAGATTTCGATCCTGATAATATAGCTCCCAAATCCCAATATGAACAATTAAAAGAGGCCAGTGGAGCTTATCCGACCTAGAGCACACGAAGGGTGTAAGTGTAAGTCATCAATTGTACTTGTACCAAGCAAGGTACCTACTACAGTGACAGCTGACAAGTACAGCTACTACGGTGACAAGTACAGCTATTGGTAAAACTATAATCTCTCCAAAAGTAGAAAGTGAGTAAAATTTTAACTTGCCACATATGGAAACAGAGTTGGTTTGACTAATATGGTAAGCACTCATTTTCATTATTCACATGATGGAAGGACAAGTAACATAGAGTTCTGACAAATTGCATGTGAAAAAGCTGAAAACGCGTACTCTGTGATATTGATATATACACACGAACACGATCTAAGTTCACCTGATTGAAAGGGTTTTTAATCTGGCCATCAGACAATGCAATCACCGCCCAATTGAATCACATTAAATCTTTCTTCTCATGAATGAATTGGGGGTCACTTCTCTCAATTGTGTTGGCTACAGGTCGATTTTGATCAGTTTTACGAATTGGGTCAGAATATGGTAATTTTAAATTTATGATATTACTTAATATAATTATTTAACGAATTATGAGATTCAGTGGCGGATCTTGACTGTCATTGGAGTTGAACCTGAGATCTTATGCGCACACTTGGATGGTTTGCTTACCAGTATGCCATATTGCCACACCTCTATTCATTCACTTATCTGCAGCTTTTATATCTTGCTGTATGGGGGCCAGGCCCACCTCCGCCCTACCTAAGATCCGCCATTGATGAGATTAATATGTCCAATTTATATTCGAATGTACTTAAGCCGCGTTCTTTTGAACTTATATCGAGTTTAGTTCAACTCAATGTTTTAATTATTATTTTTGATTTAAATATTACTATTATTATTGTTATTGTTAGTAATATTATAATTATTTTCGCATTATTATTATTATTATTATTGTTTATTTTTATTATTGTTGTATACACCACCACCACCAATAATTCAATAAAAATAATAAATAATATTAATAAAAAGATAATAATTACAAGTATTGATATTATTATTTTATGTTAATAATTACTGATTATTATCAATATATTAGGAAAATTTTCAAAAAACTATCTTTTATAACCAATTTTTTTTCAAAAAACTACCTTTTAAAAAATTTCTTTATAAAAACTACCTTATATATCATATTTCTTTCAATATATATACTCCCATGTTAAGTTTATATTTAATACTAATCAATAAATGACAATCGCCCTGAACGATAGGGGAGGAAAGAATAGCAATTTACAGTGATTAAATTATTAGTGATGATTAAACCCCATTTATGGTAAAATGATAGTATATTGAAATAAATTTATTATATAAGGTAGTAATTTGAAAGAAAATTTTTGAAAGGTAGTTTTTTTTTTAAAATTGATTATAAAAGGTAGTTTTATGAAATTTTCCCTTATTATTATTTTTAAAGATTAAATATAAAGTTCAGCTTATTTCAATAAGTTGAGTTCAATTCAATTCAGTTCTATCCAATTCAGTTTCTCGCAACACAAAACAATGATCCTTACAACTTGCTACTTTAACTTAGCTTTTAGTTGAGAAATGAGAAAAAATATTGTCATTGGTTCAATCAAGATGAAACATGCTTCCTTTGTTTTGAAAAGGTGCAATATTTACTTTTTGGTAATTAAAGTTAACAAACATTTACCATATTTCCATGTACAATAATGTGATTATAATAACAATAATAATTTTTATTACTAAACACTACTCCATCCGTCCCATAATATAAGTCCCGTTTCCTTATAAGGTGTCCCAAAATATAAGTCTTATTTCTATTTTCAATCAATAATTATACCCAAAATACCCTCATGAAAATAGTTTAATTTCCAAAATGTCATCATAATTTCAGCTTCCAATGCACCTTATTAATGACAAAATGAAATCTTTTACCTCATTAAACTCCTCTACACATTAAACCATGCAACATTAAATGACCGTTTTTATTTTTTGTTAAAAAGAAAAAAGCAATGTAAGTGTTTCTCAATAAAAATAATTTTTTTTATTCAAATAAAACAAGATTCCATTTAACCTTAATTCCCGCGTAAAAACAGAATCAGGACTTATATTATGGGACGGAGGGAGTGATAAGTGACATTTATGTCACTTCTAGGAGTAGTTTTTACATTATTTTCATAGTTATTTTCATATATTTCTACCTATTTTAGCCTTTATTTCTTATTTTCACATTTTGTAGCTTAATTTGTTTATTTAGTGATTTTTGTTAGTTTTTAGTTCTTCATTTCGTAGTTTATTTCTTTCCTTTGTTTTATTAATTTTATAGATTATTTAGTTTAGTTTTCGTATTAATTTTCTATTTTATTCCCTTTAGTCACTCTTGTTTTCTTGTCTTGTGCCTTATCTTTATGTGTGTAGTGAATGTTTGCGAAATTAGAATAATGGATTTTGTCGAGTTAAGTTCAATAGCTTAGCACAACTCTTAACCTTCACCACATCTCCACCTATCCTACACCACACCACCACAAGCCACGAGCCACAAGCCACGAGCCACAAGCCACGAGCCACAAGCCACAAGCCACCATACATATTCCCTAATTAACCCAAAACACCATAGCACCACCATCACCATCCCCATCCTCAACCTCACCAAACACCATAAAACCACGACACAAATCTGTTCCAAAACAAAGGGGAGCGGGCGCTCCTCTGTACAACGGAGCGGACGCTCCTTTCAAACTCAACGAAAACAGAAAAGTTCCAGAATGTTTTGAGCGACCCATGAGCGACCTAGGAGCGGGCGTTCCAGACGTTGTACGGAATTAATGATCTTAAACGGCTGAGATTTATTTTGAGATCCAAAGGTGCGATGTTGACGGAGATGCAAATCAGATGACCATTATTTGTTGAGCGACAATATTAATGGACGGTGATGATTAATGGACATTGATGATGGATGATGATGATGCGTCGATGTCGCTGATGATGCAGCGAACTGAGTGCAGCGAAGAAGACGAGAGTTAAATATGGGTCTGATAGTTTTAGTTTGGAGGATTTTCACTTTTCTTACTTTTCAACTCTTTTTTTCTTTTTTTTCTTTCTTCCTTTCTTTTCTCCCCTACTGTACTTCACGTGTTCCCATCTTTCTATCCTTTCTTTTTCTTTTTCCTTTTTATTTCTTCCTCTTTTTACTCTTTTTCTTTAACTTCTCCTTTTTTTTTACTTTCTACTATTTTTCCTATTTTTGTATTTTCTCTCTCTCTCTTAATATGAGGAGTATAAATACTTTAAGTCATCTTTTTAGGAGGAGAGTTTTTCTTTTTAGCCTAGTTTTATTTTTTCACCACTCTTAGTTTTAGACTTTTGAGGGTTTTAAGGAGGTTTAGCCTCCATAGATTAGTTTAGGAAGAAAAGGGAGAAAACTCAAAGAAAGATGGAAGATTGTAGATTCAAGGTGACATTTGTATCGAAACTTTCAACCATTAATCAATGAGAATTTCTTACTCTTTCTCCTCTTTTATTGTTTTATTTTCATTGTTTTTCTTAGATTAGTTGTTCTTGATTAGTTTAAATTATTTATATTATTTTATTTAGTTTAATGTTAGATTAATGATTATTATCATGTTATTAAAGTTTAATTTTTCTAAAGTCCTCATTTTTGTATTTATGGAGTAGTTTGTTGGTTAGGGTTTGGGTGAAAACCCAACCATGATTGAATTGGGCATTTGAGATTGGATTTAGAGATTTGCGTGATTAAATTATTGCTTTGTTTAGCTCTTCTAATCTATGTTGCATTCTCTTTGATCACTTGAATGTCGTATTAGATGGAGTTGATTGATTTAGGTTGGCATGAGAGTGTGACCTATTGATTTCTATTATTGACTTGGGTTACCTTGAACCTCGGGATATGTTAGTAATGGATGAGAGTCCTTATTTGATGTCTTTGAGGATTTCTCCGCCTATGAGAGTAGGATGGGAGTTGTGTGTTGGGTCAATAGCTAATTCAAGTAGTGTTCATGTATTATCTCTATGTTTGATATTCTTATGCCTATTTCATGATTAGTTGGTGTTTAATCCCATCTCCTAACTTTAGTTATCTTTGATATTTAGCTTTTTCGTAGTTCTTAGTTGGTTATTGACAATTTCCGACTTGATTCCGGCCTAGCTTATTGTTTTATCAATACATTTTGGTGTTCCTTAGTCCTTGTGGATTTCGACCCTTACTTATCACTTTACCTAGTTTAGTGATTTAGTTAGGTTTTGTTTGATTTTAGGAGGCTAGTAACAACCTAGTTTTTCCTCTATGTCAAAATGGCGCCGTTGCCGGGGACTTCGGCTAACATTGATTTGTGTTGATTAGATGAGTCTAGGCTATTTGTGAATATTTCTCTTTTATTTATTCTATTTGATTTCATTTTCTTTTCTTAAAAAAAAATTTTCAAAAAAATGGCAATCTTTTCCCTTCCCCAATATGAAATGAAGTATTTTGGAGGTACTATTGGAGGCTTGGAGATTCTCTTGGTTGTGACCATAGTTTTGAAAAATGGGAAATATGTGATGTGATGTTTGAGGGCTAAATGAAGAAACTAGAAAGATGGTAGAGTCTATGTCTAATGGTGATTTCCATGCTCAATCTTTGGATGACGCTTGGAGTCTATTTGAATGGTTGGCTAGAATACATATGAATGGGAAATGTCAATGCATGCTAATCACAACTTGAAAATTTCTCTAATTATGAACCCGAGACTTGTATTTCTACCCCATCTTCCTTTCATTTGGATGAATTTGCTAATGTTGCTCATGTATCCTATGAATTGCCTTCAAACCATTGCATAAATTCTTATGATCAATCCTATGCTCCCAATGATGAATCTCATATGCTTGACTATGAACCCCTTCCCCAATTTGATTCTCAAAATGCTCCCCTAACCATTGTTGATCCCCTTTTGCAATTAGAAATTGATTTGAAATTGCTTAGGGAAAAATTGGGTTGCAATGATGACATTCTTGAGTTCAATTATGTTGATTCGAGGGATGTTGGAAATGAAAATCAATTGGGAAAGAGTGCATAGAGCTTGAAATGATTTTGAAGTTTTGATGAATAATGGAGATATTCTTGAGGATAACTCATTAATGGAAGAAGTTTTCCCTCTTAAGTCTTGTGATGTGAGTGAAGTGTGTGAAAACCTTGTTTCTATCCCTTCCCTCATATTCCATTTGCAAGAAGGATTGACATTATTCCCTCTAGTCCCATTTTATATCCTTCACATGTATCAAAACTCCAAATCTAGATGAGCTTCTTGCCTCTTTTGACCTTCAAGTGCCCAATCCATTCATTATTGAGGAAAAGAGTGAGCTTGCCACCAAAAAAGATTTTGTTGAGGAGAGTTTGCCATTTTATTCTTATTTTGATTATTCTCTTTCTTACTTCTTTGTTTTTCCTTTTAATCCTTCTTCTTTTTGGCATCCCTCTCCTTATTTGCATGGAGTTGCATTGCACTTTATGCATATTTTGCATTTTATCATTGCATACTTAATAATAATTGAAATGTGTGCTAGTGCATTTGACAAACTCTTGCGATCTTTGAATTGCTATTTACTAGAAAGGTCAAGCTTAGGACCTTAAATAAGCCTTTCTCGGGAAGTAACCCGTGATTTATTGCTTTCATTTTCTTTCTTTTAGTCTTTCTTATTTTTATTATCTTTCTATCCTTGTTTTATTTAGGTACATAATTGGAATAACACCATTCTCAATAGCATGTGGAAAGCAAATCATGGTGTTGAAAAGTTGATTATAAGTGGAGAAAATGGGTCATTTGCGGGTATCTACACCCACTATCATCCGGTAGCATCCTTCCTTTTCTCTTTCTCTTATGCTTTATGATTGTGGAACATGTGGTTGTTGGTTTGGATGTTTCTTCCCCTCCCTCCCTCCCTTTGATCGTCTTGTTCAAGCATTGAGGACAATGCTTTATTCTAGCTTGGGGGAGTAGCTATTCGCTAGCTTGGGGAGGTGTATATACTTTATTTCTTTACTTTTCCATTTTCAAAAATTTCAAAATTTCAAAAAAATATTTTCCTTTCTTTTCTTTTTCCTTCAAGTTTTAAGTTCTTCTTAATAAAGAAAAAAATTGAAAAAAAATGGAAAAAAGGATGTTTGGCAAAAAATTTTTTAAAAAATTTATTAATAAGAAAAGTACAAAGCATTTCATGCCCAAGGAAGATGCTAGTTGATGATATATGTGGATTCCTTGCTTTATTTTGAGTAAATATTTAGAGCTCCTTTTGTAAGAGTGTGAGCTTGGTTTGTGATGTTTTAGGAGGTGATTAATCTTGATTGCATTAGGGTCTACCAAAATGAAACTAATGAATGCTCAATTAGAGGTCTAGTCTTGAATCTTGACTAAGTTGCTCATGCTTGGGTATTCTTGCTTCTACTTTGCGGTCTCATGTGTCCTTAAATGCACTCCTTGTGTCCCGAAATAAAACTCTACAAGAAACTTAATTAAGCTTTAATTTTTGTTATATGTAATAAGTGGCACAAAAGCCACAAGTGCTTGTAGTCTTCTATGCAAAGTTAATCTCATATTTGTGTAATGAAGTCTCATAATAAGGGAACAAAAAGAAAAAGCCAAAAACAGTTAAAAAAGGCGTGAAAAATGAAAAGCACAAAAATAATAGAAAAGTTCAATAAAAGAGGTCAATTTGTGGATGCCTCCCGCACTTAGTTCCATTTTCTTAAGTTTTGAGTAGAGTGGAGTCTAAGGCTCAATTGTGTGTTTAAGGAAAGTGGACTAGTATTTGAAATATTTATACCTTTGAAGAGCCTTTGTCTTTTGGATAGCTAGGTGCTCTCCAATGAGCGAGTAAAAAGCCTAATTAGGTGTCCTATTGCAATCTTGATTAGTCTCTTTCTCTACCCATAACCTTTGAGTACATTTGAAAATTAGTTGTCTTTAAAGTTGCTCTTTATCATTGCTTGTGAACCATTTCATTGATAGTTGACTTGGGCATAAATCTTGAGTTTGTTGAATAAATGATTGATGAAAATATAAGAGTTGTGGGTTTAAGCTCTTGGGAAACCCTCGCGAGATCCCACTCGCCCTCTAGAGCGATTTAGGGGTTTAAAGAGCTTGTTGCATATGCTAAATGCAACCGTGATTCCTACGAAAGTGAGTTAGTGCATATTCTCATCTCTTTTCCTTTTGTTTTCCTTGAATAATTTCATACTCTTCCCTTGTGTCTCATCTGGTTTTGCTCGAGGACGAGCAAAAGCTTAGCTTGGGGGAGTTTGATAAGTGACATTTATGTCACTTCTAGGAGTAGTTTTTACATTATTTTCATAGTTATTTTCATATATTTCTACCTATTTTAGCCTTTATTTCTTATTTTCACATTTTGTAGCTTAATTTGTTTATTTAGTGATTTTTGTTAGTTTTTAGTTCTTCATTTCGTAGTTTATTTCTTTCCTTTGTTTTATTAATTTTATAGATTATTTAGTTTAGTTTTCGTATTAATTTTCTATTTTATTCCCTTTAGTCACTCTTGTTTTCTTGTCTTGTGCCTTATCTTTATGTGTGTAGGTGAATGTTTGCGAAATTAGAATAATGGATTTTGTCGAGTTAAGTTCAATAGCTTAGCACAACTCTTAACCTTCACCACATCTCCACCTATCCTACACCACACCACCACAAGCCACGAGCCACAAGCCACGAGCCACAAGCCACGAGCCACAAGCCACAAGCCACCATACATATTCCCTAATTAACCCAAAACACCATAGCACCACCATCACCATCCCCATCCTCAACCTCACCAAACACCATAAAACCACGACACAAATCTGTTCCAAAACAAAGGGGAGCGGGCGCTCCTCTGTACAACGGAGCGGACGCTCCTTTCAAACTCAACGAAAACAGAAAAGTTCCAGAATGTTTTGAGCGACCCATGAGCGACCTAGGAGCGGGCGTTCCAGACGTTGTACGGAATTAATGATCTTAAACGGCTGAGATTTATTTTGAGATCCAAAGGTGCGATGTTGACGGAGATGCAAATCAGATGACCATTATTTGTTGAGCGACAATATTAATGGACGGTGATGATTAATGGACATTGATGATGGATGATGATGATGCGTCGATGTCGCTGATGATGCAGCGAACTGAGTGCAGCGAAGAAGACGAGAGTTAAATATGGGTCTGATAGTTTTAGTTTGGAGGATTTTCACTTTTCTTACTTTTCAACTTTCTTTTTCTTTTTTTCTTTCTTCCTTTCTTTTCTCCCCTACTGTACTTCACGTGTTCCCATCTTTCTATCCTTTCTTTTTCTTTTTCCTTTTTATTTCTTCCTCTTTTTACTCTTTTTCTTTAACTTCTCCTTTTTTTTACTTTCTACTATTTTTCCTATTTTTGTATTTTCTCTCTCTCTCTTAATATGAGGAGTATAAATACTTTAAGTCATCTTTTTAGGAGGAGAGTTTTTCTTTTTAGCCTAGTTTTATTTTTTCACCACTCTTAGTTTTAGACTTTTGAGGGTTTTAAGGAGGTTTAGCCTCCATAGATTAGTTTAGGAAGAAAAGGGAGAAAACTCAAAGAAAGATGGAAGATTGTAGATTCAAGGGTGACATTTGTATCGAAACTTTCAACCATTAATCAATGAGAATTTCTTACTCTTTCTCCTCTTTTATTGTTTTATTTTCATTGTTTTTCTTAGATTAGTTGTTCTTGATTAGTTTAATTATTTATGATTTATTTTATTTAGTTTAATGTTAGATTAATGATTATTATCATGTTATTAAAGTTTAATTTTTCTAAAGTCCTCATTTTTGTATTTATGGAGTAGTTTGTTGGTTAGGGTTTGGGTGAAAACCCAACCATGATTGAATTGGGCATTTGAGATTGGATTTAGAGATTTCGTGATTAAATTATTGTTTGTTTAGCTCTTCTAATCTATGTTGCATTCTCTTTGATCACTTGAATGTCGTATTAGATGGAGTTGATTGATTTAGGTTGGCATGAGAGTGTGACCTATTGATTTCTATTATTGACTTGGGTTACCTTGAACCTCGGATATGTTAGTAATGGATGAGAGTCCTTATTTGATGTCTTTGAGGATTTCTCCGCCTATGAGAGTAGGATGGGAGTTGTGTGTTGGGTCAATAGCTAATTCAAGTAGTGTTCATGTATTATCTCTATGTTTGATATTCTTATGCCTATTTCATGATTAGTTGGTGTTTAATCCCATCTCCTAACTTTAGTTATCTTTGATATTTAGCTTTTTCGTAGTTCTTAGTTGGTTATTGACAATTTCCGACTTGATTCCGGCCTAGCTTATTGTTTTATCAATACATTTTGGTGTTCCTTAGTCCTTGTGGATTTCGACCCTTACTTATCACTTTACCTAGTTTAGTGATTTAGTTAGGTTTTGTTTGATTTTAGGAGGCTAGTAACGGCCTAGTTTTTCCTCTATGTCAAAATGGCGCCGTTGCCGGGGACTTCGGCTAACATTGATTTGTGTTGATTAGATGAGTCTAGGCTATTTGTGAATATTTCTCTTTTATTTATTCTATTTGATTTCATTTTCTTTTCTTAAAAAAAAATTTTCAAAAAAATGGCAATCTTTTCCCTTCCCCAATATGAACATGAAGTATTTTGGAGGTACTATTGGAGGCTTGGAGATTCTCTTGGTTGTGACCATAGTTTTGAAAAATGGGAAATATGTGATGTGATGTTTGAGGGCCTAAATGAAGAAACTAGAAAGATGGTAGAGTCTATGTCTAATGGTGATTTCCATGCTCAATCTTTGGATGACGCTTGGAGTCTATTTGAATGGTTGGCTAGAAATACATATGAATGGGAAATGTCAATGCATGCTAATCACAATCTTGAAAATTTCTCTAATTATGAACCCGAGACTTGTATTTCTACCCCATCTTCCTTTCATTTGGATGAATTTGCTAATGTTGCTCATGTATCCTATGAATTGCCTTCAAACCATTGCATAAATTCTTATGATCAATCCTATGCTCCCAATGATGAATCTCATATGCTTGACTATGAACCCCTTCCCCAATTTGATTCTCAAAATGCTCCCCTAACCATTGTTGATCCCCTTTTGCAATTAGAAATTGATTTGAAATTGCTTAGGGAAGAATTGGGTTGCAATGATGACATTCTTGAGTTCAATTATGTTGATTCGAGGGATGTTGGAAATGAAAATCAATTGGGAAAGAGTTGCATAGAGCTTGAACATGATTTTGAAGTTTTGATGAATAATGGAGATATTCTTGAGGATAACTCATTAATGGAAGAAGTTTTCCCTCTTAAGTCTTGTGATGTGAGTGAAGTGTGTGAAAACCTTGTTTCTATCCCTTCCCCTCATATTCCATTTGCAAGAAGGATTGACATTATTCCCTCTAGTCCCATTTTATATCCGTTCACATGTATCAAAACTCCAAATCTAGATGAGCTTCTTGCCTCTTTTGACCTTCAAGTGCCCAATCCATTCATTATTGAGGAAAAGAGTGAGCTTGCCACCAAAAAAGATTTTGTTGAGGAGAGTTTGCCATTTTATTCTTATTTTGATTATTCTCTTTCTTACTTCTTTGTTTTTCCTTTTAATCCTTCTTCTTTTTGGCATCCCTCTCCTTATTTGCATGGAGTTGCATTGCACTTTATGCATATTTTGCATTTTATCATTGCATACTTAATAATAATTGAAATGTGTGCTAGTGCATTTGACAAACTCTTGCGATCTTTGAATTGCTATTTACTAGAAAGGTCAAGCTTAGGACCTTAAATAAGCCTTTCTCGGGAAGTAACCCGTGATTTATTGCTTTCATTTTCTTTCTTTGTCTTTCTTATTTTTATTATCTTTCTATCCTTGTTTTATTTAGGTACATAATTGGAATAACACCATTCTCAATAGCATGTGGAAAGCAAATCATGGTGTTGAAAAGTTGATTATAAGTGGAGAAAATGGGTCATTTGCGGGTATCTACACCCACTTATCATCCGGTAGCATCCTTCCTTTTCTCTTTCTCTTATGCTTTATGATTGTGGAACATGTGGTTGTTGGTTTGGATGTTTCTTCCCCCTCCCTCCCTCCCTTTGATCGTCTTGTTCAAGCATTGAGGACAATGCTTTATTCTAGCTTGGGGGAGTAGCTATTCGCTAGCTTGGGGGAGGTGTATATACTTTATTTCTTTACTTTTCTCCATTTTCAAAAATTTCAAAATTTCAAAAAAATATTTTCCTTTCTTTTCTTTTTCCTTCAAGTTTTAAGTTCTTCTTAATAAAGAAAAAAATTGAAAAAAATGAAAAAAAGGATGTTTGGCAAAATGAAAAAAAAATTTGATTAATAAGAAAAGTACAAAGCATTTCATGCCCAAGGAAGATGCTAGTTGATGATATATGTGGATTCCTTGCTTTATTTTGAGTAAATATTTAGAGCTCCTTTTGTAAGAGTGTGAGCTTGGTTTGTGATGTTTTAGGAGGTGATTAATCTTGATTGCATTAGGGTCTACCAAAATGAAACTAATGAATGCTCAATTAGAGGTCTAGTCTTGAATCTTGACTAAGTTGCTCATGCTTGGGTATTCTTGCTTCTACTTTGCGGTCTCATGTGTCCTTAAATGCACTCCTTGTGTCCCGAAATAAAACTCTACAAGAAACTTAATTAAGCTTTAATTTTTGTTATATGTAATAAGTGGCACAAAAGCCACAAGTGCTTGTAGTCTTCTATGCAAAGTTAATCTCATATTTGTGTAATGAAGTCTCATAATAAGGGAACAAAAAGAAAAAGCCAAAAACAGTTAAAAAAGGCGTGAAAAATGAAAAGCACAAAAATAATAGAAAAGTTCAATAAAAGAGGTCAATTTGTGGATGCCTCCCGCACTTAGTTCCATTTTCTTAAGTTTTGAGTAGAGTGGAGTCTAAGGCTCAATTGTGTGTTTAAGGAAAGTGGACTAGTATTTGAAATATTTATACCTTTGAAGAGCCTTTGTCTTTTGGATAGCTAGGTGCTCTCCAATGAGCGAGTAAAAAGCCTAATTAGGTGTCCTATTGCAATCTTGATTAGTCTCTTTCTCTACCCATAACCTTTGAGTACATTTGAAAATTAGTTGTCTTTAAAGTTGCTCTTTATCATTGCTTGTGAACCATTTCATTGATAGTTGACTTGGGCATAAATCTTGAGTTTGTTGAATAAATGATTGATGAAAATATAAGAGTTGTGGGTTTAAGCTCTTGGGAAACCCTCGCGAGATCCCACTCGCCCTCTAGAGCGATTTAGGGGTTTAAAGAGCTTGTTGCATATGCTAAATGCAACCGTGATTCCTACGAAAGTGATTAGTGCATATTCTCATCTCTTTTCCTTTTGTTTTCCTTGAATAATTTCATACTCTTCCCTTGTGTCTCATCTGGTTTTGCTCGAGGACGAGCAAAAGCTTAGCTTGGGGGAGTTTGATAAGTGACATTTATGTCACTTCTAGGAGTAGTTTTTACATTATTTTCATAGTTATTTTCATATATTTCTACCTATTTTAGCCTTTATTTTTATTTCACATTTTGTAGCTTAATTTGTTTATTTAGTGATTTTTGTTAGTTTTTAGTTCTTCATTTCGTAGTTTATTTCTTTCCTTTGTTTTATTAATTTTATAGATTATTTAGTTTAGTTTTCGTATTAATTTTCTATTTTATTCCCTTTAGTCACTCTTGTTTTCTTGTCTTGTGCCTTATCTTTATGTGTGTAGGTGAATGTTTGCGAAATTAGAATAATGGATTTTGTCGAGTTAAGTTCAATAGCTTAGCACAACTCTTAACCTTCACCACATCTCCACCTATCCTACACCACACCACCACAAGCCACGAGCCACAAGCCACGAGCCACAAGCCACGAGCCACAAGCCACAAGCCACCATACATATTCCCTAATTAACCCAAAACACCATAGCACCACCATCACCATCCCATCCTCAACCTCACCAAACACCATAAAACCACGACACAAATCTGTTCCAAAAAAAGGGGAGCGGGCGCTCCTCTGTACAACGGAGCGGACGCTCCTTTCAAACTCAACGAAAACAGAAAAGTTCCAGAATGTTTTGAGCGACCCTGAGCGACCTAGGAGCGGGCGTTCCAGACGTTGTACGGAATTAATGATCTTAAACGGCTGAGATTTATTTTGAGATCCAAAGGTGCGATGTTGACGGAGATGCAAATCAGATGACCATTATTTGTTGAGCGACAATATTAATGGACGGTGATGATTAATGGACATTGATGATGGATGATGATGATGCGTCGATGTCGCTGATGATGCAGCGAACTGAGTGCAGCGAAGAAGACGAGAGTTAAATATGGGTCTGATAGTTTTAGTTTGGAGGATTTTCACTTTTCTTACTTTTCAACTTTCTTTTTCTTTTTTTTCTTTCTTCCTTTCTTTTCTCCCCTACTGTACTTCACGTGTTCCCATCTTTCTATCCTTTCTTTTTCTTTTTCCTTTTTATTTCTTCCTCTTTTTACTCTTTTTCTTTAACTTCTCCTTTTTTTTTACTTTCTACTATTTTTCCTATTTTTGTATTTTCTCTCTCTCTCTTAATATGAGGAGTATAAATACTTTAAGTCATCTTTTTAGGAGGAGAGTTTTTCTTTTTAGCCTAGTTTTATTTTTTCACCACTCTTAGTTTTAGACTTTTGAGGGTTTTAAGGAGGTTTAGCCTCCATAGATTAGTTTAGGAAGAAAAGGGAGAAAACTCAAAGAAAGATGGAAGATTGTAGATTCAAGGGTGACATTTGTATCGAAACTTTCAACCATTAATCAATGAGAATTTCTTACTCTTTCTCCTCTTTTATTGTTTTATTTTCATTGTTTTTCTTAGATTAGTTGTTCTTGATTAGTTTAATTATTTATGATTTATTTTATTTAGTTTAATGTTAGATTAATGATTATTATCATGTTATTAAAGTTTAATTTTTCTAAAGTCCTCATTTTTGTATTTATGGAGTAGTTTGTTGGTTAGGGTTTGGGTGAAAACCCAACCATGATTGAATTGGGCATTTGAGATTGGATTTAGAGATTTGCGTGATTAAATTATTGTTTGTTTAGCTCTTCTAATCTATGTTGCATTCTCTTTGATCACTTGAATGTCGTATTAGATGGAGTTGATTGATTTAGGTTGGCATGAGAGTGTGACCTATTGATTTTATTATTGACTTGGGTTACCTTGAACCTCGGGATATGTTAGTAATGGATGAGAGTCCTTATTTGATGTCTTTGAGGATTTCTCCGCCTATGAGAGTAGGATGGGAGTTGTGTGTTGGGTCAATAGCTAATTCAAGTAGTGTTCATGTATTATCTCTATGTTTGATATTCTTATGCCTATTTCATGATTAGTTGGTGTTTAATCCCATCTCCTAACTTTAGTTATCTTTGATATTTAGCTTTTTCGTAGTTCTTAGTTGGTTATTGACAATTTCCGACTTGATTCCGGCCTAGCTTATTGTTTTATCAATACATTTTGGTGTTCCTTAGTCCTTGTGGATTTCGACCCTTACTTATCACTTTACCTAGTTTAGTGATTTAGTTAGGTTTTGTTTGATTTTAGGAGGCTAGTAACGGCCTAGTTTTTCCTCTATGTCAAAATGGCGCCGTTGCCGGGGACTTCGGCTAACATTGATTTGTGTTGATTAGATGAGTCTAGGCTATTTGTGAATATTTCTCTTTTATTTATTCTATTTGATTTCATTTTCTTTTCTTAAAAAAAAATTTCAAAAAAATGGCAATCTTTTCCCTTCCCCAATATGAACATGAAGTATTTTGGAGGTACTATTGGAGGCTTGGAGATTCTCTTGGTTGTGACCATAGTTTTGAAAAATGGGAAATATGTGATGTGATGTTTGAGGCCTAAATGAAGAAACTAGAAAGATGGTAGAGTCTATGTCTAATGGTGATTTCCATGCTCAATCTTTGGATGACGCTTGGAGTCTATTTGAATGGTTGGCTAGAAATACATATGAATGGGAAATGTCAATGCATGCTAATCACAATCTTGAAAATTTCTCTAATTATGAACCCGAGACTTGTATTTCTACCCCATCTTCCTTTCATTTGGATGAATTTGCTAATGTTGCTCATGTATCCTATGAATTGCCTTCAAACCATTGCATAAATTCTTATGATCAATCCTATGCTCCCAATGATGAATCTCATATGCTTGACTATGAACCCCTTCCCCAATTTGATTCTCAAAATGCTCCCCTAACCATTGTTGATCCCCTTTTGCAATTAGAAATTGATTTGAAATTGCTTAGGGAAGAATTGGGTTGCAATGATGACATTCTTGAGTTCAATTATGTTGATTCGAGGGATGTTGGAAATGAAAATCAATTGGGAAAGAGTTGCATAGAGCTTGAAATGATTTTGAAGTTTTGATGAATAATGGAGATATTCTTGAGGATAACTCATTAATGGAAGAAGTTTCCCTCTTAAGTCTTGTGATGTGAGTGAAGTGTGTGAAAACCTTGTTTCTATCCCTTCCCTCATATTCCATTTGCAAGAAGGATTGACATTATTCCCTCTAGTCCCATTTTATATCCGTTCACATGTATCAAAACTCCAAATCTAGATGAGCTTCTTGCCTCTTTTGACCTTCAAGTGCCCAATCCATTCATTATTGAGGAAAAGAGTGAGCTTGCCACCAAAAAAGATTTTGTTGAGGAGAGTTTGCCATTTTTATTCTTATTTTGATTATTCTCTTTCTTACTTCTTTGTTTTTCCTTTTAATCCTTCTTCTTTTTGGCATCCCTCTCCTTATTTGCATGGAGTTGCATTGCACTTTATGCATATTTTGCATTTATCATTGCATACTTAATAATAATTGAAATGTGTGCTAGTGCATTTGACAAACTCTTGCGATCTTTGAATTGCTATTTACTAGAAAGGTCAAGCTTAGGACCTTAAATAAGCCTTTCTCGGGAAGTAACCCGTGATTTATTGCTTTCATTTTCTTTCTTTTAGTCTTTCTTATTTTTATTATCTTTCTATCCTTGTTTTATTTAGGTACATAATTGGAATAACACCATTCTCAATAGCATGTGGAAAGCAAATCATGGTGTTGAAAAGTTGATTATAAGTGGAGAAATGGGTCATTTGCGGGTATCTACACCCACTTATCATCCGGTAGCATCCTTCCTTTTCTCTTTCTCTTATGCTTTATGATTGTGGAACATGTGGTTGTTGGTTTGGATGTTTCTTCCCCCTCCCTCCCTCCCTTTATCGTCTTGTTCAAGCATTGAGGACAATGCTTTATTCTAGCTTGGGGGAGTAGCTATTCGCTAGCTTGGGGGAGGTGTATATACTTTATTTCTTTACTTTTCCCATTTTCAAAAATTTCAAAATTTCAAAAAAATATTTTCCTTTCTTTTCTTTTTCCTTCAAGTTTTAAGTTCTTCTTAATAAAGAAAAAAATTGAAAAAAATGAAAAAAAGGATGTTTGGCAAAATGAAAAAAAAATTGAGTAATAAGAAAAGTACAAAGCATTTCTGCCCAAGGAAGATGCTAGTTGATGATATATGTGGATTCCTTGCTTTATTTTGAGTAAATATTTAGAGCTCCTTTTGTAAGAGTGTGAGCTTGGTTTGTGATGTTTTAGGAGGTGATTAATCTTGATTGCATTAGGTCTACCAAAATGAAACTAATGAATGCTCAATTAGAGGTCTAGTCTTGAATCTTGACTAAGTTGCTCATGCTTGGGTATTCTTGCTTCTACTTTGCGGTCTCATGTGTCCTTAAATGCACTCCTTGTGTCCCGAAATAAAACTCTACAAGAAACTTAATTAAGCTTTAATTTTTGTTATATGTAATAAATGGCACAAAAGCCACAATGCTTGTAGTCTTCTATGCAAAGTTAATCTCATATTTGTGTAATAAGTCTCATAATAAGGAACAAAAAGAAAAAGCCAAAAACAGTTAAAAAAGCGTAAAAATGAAAAGCACAAAAATAATAGAAAAGTTCAATAAAAGAGGTAATTTGTGGACCTCCCGCACTTAGTTCCATTTTCTTAAGTTTTGAGTAGATGGAGTCTAAGGCTCAATTGTGTGTTTAAGGAAAGTGACTAGTATTTGAAATATTTATACCTTTGAAGAGCCTTTGTCTTTTGGATAGCTAGGTGCTCTCCAATGAGCGAGTAAAAAGCCTAATTAGGTGTCCTATTGCAACTTGATTAGTCTCTTTCTCTACCCATAACCTTTGAGTACATTTGAAAATTATGTCTTTAAGTTGCTCTTTATCATTGCTTGTGAACCATTTCATTGATAGTTGACTTGGGCATAAATCTTGAGTTTGTTGAATAAATGATTATGAAAATATAAGAGTTGTGTTTAAGCTCTTGGGAAACCTCGCGAGATCCACTCGCCCTCTAGAGCGATTTAGGGTTTAAAGAGCTTGTTGCATATGCTAAATCAACCGTGATTCCTACGAAATGAGTTAGTGCATATTCTCATCTCTTTTCCTTTTTTTTCCTTGAATAATTTCATACTCTTCCCTGTGTCTCAATCTGGTTTTGCTCGAGGACGAGCAAAAAGCTTAGCTTGGGGGAGTTTGATAAGTGACATTATATGTCACTTCTAGGTGGATTTTTACATTATTTTCATAGTTATTTTCATATATTTCTACCTATTTTAGCCTTTATTTCTTATTTTCACATTTTGTAGCTTAATTGTTTATTTAGTGATTTTTGTTAGTTTTTAGTTCTTCATTTCGTAGTTTATTTCTTTCCTTTGTTTTATTAATTTTATAGATTATTTAGTTTAGTTTCGTATTAATTTTCTATTTATTCCCTTTAGTCACTCTTGTTTCTTGTCTTGTGCCTTATCTTTATGTGTGTAGTGAATGTTTGCGAAATTAGAATAATGGATTTTGTCGAGTTAAGTTCAATAGCTTAGCACAACTCTTAACCTTCACCACATCTCACCTATCCTACACCACACCACCACAAGCCACGACACAAGCCACGAGCCACAACCACGAGCCACAAGCAACCACAATACATATTCCTAATTAACCCAAAACACCATAGCACCACCATCACCATCCCTCCATACCTCACCAAAACCATAAAACCACGACACAAATTGTTCCAAAACAAAGGGAGCGGCGCTCCTCTGTACAACGGAGCGGACGCTCCTTTCAAACTCAACAAAACAGAAAAGTTCCAGAATTTTTGAGCGACCCATGAGCGACCTAGGACGGGCGTTCCAGACGTGTACGGAATTAATGATCTTAAACGGCTGAATTTATTTTGAGATCCAAAGTGCGATGTTGACGGAGATGCAAATCAGATGACCATTATTTGTTGAGCGACAATATTAATGGACGGTGATGATTAATGGACATTGATGATGGATGATGATGATGCGTCGATGTCGCTGATGATGCAGCGAACTGAGTGCAGCGAAGAAGACAGATTAAATATGGTCTGATAGTTTTAGTTTGGAGGATTTTCACTTTTCTTACTTTTCAACTTTCTTTTCTTTTTTTCTTTCTTCCTTTCTTTTCTCCCCTACTGTACTTCACGTGTTCCCATCTTTCTATCCTTTCTTTTTCTTTTTCCTTTTTATTCTTCCTCTTTTTACTCTTTTTCTTTAACTTCTCCTTTTTTTTACTTTCTACTATTTTTCCTATTTTTGTATTTTCTCTCTCTCTCTTAATATGAGGAGTATAAATACTTTAAGTCATCTTTTAGGAGGAGAGTTTTTTTTTTTAGCCTAGTTTTATTTTTTCACCACTCTTAGTTTTAGACTTTGAGGGTTTTAAGGAGGTTTAGCCTCCATAGATTAGTTTAGGAAGAAAAGGAGAAAACTCAAAGAAAGATGAAGTTGTAGATTCAAGGGTGACATTTGTATCGAAACTTTAACCATTAATCAATGAGAATTTCTTACTCTTTCTCCTCTATTATTTTTATTTCATTGTTTTTCTTAGATTAGTTGTTCTTGATTAGTTTAATTATTTATGATTTATTTTATTTAGTTTAATGTTAGATTAATGATTATTATCATGTTATTAAAGTTTAATTTTTCTAAAGTCCTCATTTTTGTATTTATGGAGTAGTTTGTTGTTAGGTTTGGGTAAAACCCAACCATGATTGAATTGGCATTTGAGATTGGATTTAGAGATTTGCGTGATTAAATTATTGTTTGTTTAGCTCTTCTAATCTATGTTGCATTCTCTTGATCACTTGAATGTCGTATAGATGGAGTTGATTGATTTAGGTTGGCATGAGAGTTGACCTATTGATTTCTATTATTGACTTGGGTTACCTTGAACCTCGGGATATTTAGTAATGGATGAGAGTCCTTATTTATGTCTTTGAGGATTTCTCCGCCTATGAGAGTAGGATGGGATTGTGTTGGGTCAATAGCTAATTCAAGTAGTGTTCAGTATTATCTCTATGTTTGATATTCTTATGCCTATTTCATGATTAGTTGTGTTTAATCCCATCTCCTAACTTTAGTTATCTTTGATATTTAGCTTTTCGTAGTTCTTAGTTGGTTATTGACAATTTCCGACTTGATTCCGGCCTAGCTTATTGTTTTATCAATACATTTTGGTGTTCCTTAGTCCTTGTGGATTGACCCTTACTTATCACTTTACCTAGTTTAGTGATTTAGTTAGGTTTTGTTTGATTTTAGGAGGCTAGTAACGGCCTAGTTTTTCCTATGTCAGGGAGTATCTTGTTTAACTTTCTTGATGTATATAATTTTTTTTTGAAATATCAAATTAAAATTTGTTGTTTGTGCTAATACACATTAAAATGTTAATATTTAAAGTGGTGTATTTGGCGCTATAAATTAAAAAATAGATATTGTAATTAACAAAACAACTGAAGTTTTTTTAAATAGGAGTAGGACTTCATAATAAGAAGCCAAAATAGGTAATGATAAAGTTCATATCCAAATATAACATACTACAACTCCAAAACTCTATTGACTAAACTAATTGCCTCTTGTACATTATTTTATACAAACAAGTACTAACATTGATATACAACATATTTTATGTGATGAAATTGGCCAAACATAATTATGAGTAGAGTACTACTCTATGTTTTTTAATTGCAACTTTGCGAGCTGCGAAAAGCTTCAAAGATTTGACTAAGTACATTTGTACTTATACAATTGTACGAGCAGTCGAGCATTATATTAAATTATAACCTAGAGGTGACGTACATGATGTTTGATTCCTAGTTTCCTACCACCTCACTTATTCCCCTCTGCCCAGTACACTTTTAAGTAACTGGCGTGCACACTGCACAGGTTAACTGAGTTTATGGGTGAGATGTTCCAAATCAGTACTGCAAGGTAATTCTCTTTGCAATATGAGAACTAGTGTGTGGCCGGGCGTTGCTCCGGTGTTATCGTTTGTAATATCATGTATTTTGTAAGTTGTGATATAAAACAACTAATTATGATCGTTATCTAGCGTTATTTTTGGATATATGTCAATTGCAATAATGAGAATAATACTCCAATTCATATGGTTGGAGCCTGGAGGAATGAGATGACAACCACTATTAACATTTTGTGACATGAAAATCAATAAAACATATTAGATGAATGATAAATGTATCTTAAGAGTTATATTTGCGCATAGACTTTGACAAGCACACCTTTTAATATATTTGTATAGATAAACAGTTCAGACATCGATCGGCCAAGACTAGCTTAATTAACAGAAAATAGAGGGCATTGAGTTTTTAGATAATCCCAATAAAACAAAGGCATATTTTTGTATAGAGAACAATAATGTAAAATGGGTTCAACTTTTTGTTTTGTGCTCAACTTTAATAAGATTTTATCAATTAACTACTAAAACGTAAAGTATAATTATATTGTCTTTTAAAGAAAAAAAACACTAATATAACTTACTTTAAATATTAGCATTAAAACATAGAGATATTTACTAATTGTGTGTATGTTTCGGGTATGAAACAGTGGACATCAAGGGTTGACGATCGTTGAAGTGATGACAAGGCTTGGTGTTGTTGGGGGTTGTCGGTGTACCTGCACAAGTAACAAAGATGACTGACCTTGGGGTTGTCGAGGAAACCCATTCTGATGCTTAAGTACGTAAGACAAATTTCGTCAAGATAATGTGCAGATAATAAGGTAAGTAGGGTTAAAATCAATGTACCTCAAAAACAATATAAATGGTCTATTTATAGGCGATAAATAGTATTTTGGTTCCCACAAAGAGAACGATCCACTATGTGTATGTGTGTATATATATATATATATATATATATATATATATATATATATATATATATCATAACTTCATTATAATGACAATTAAGATCACTATATATGATATAGGAATAAATTATACTCGTACTAACAACATGTAAAAAGTAAATCCCAATGACTCAGAAATGCTTACATATATATGTTATGTATATAGCTAGGAGTATGCATGACACATGCAAATCGATGCTAGACTAGCTATTAGAAAAACTATGCATAGTATCAAAACTTCAAAAGTGGTTTAATTTGTTAGACAGTTAGACTATATATATATATACAAAAAATTATGCACAGTCTTATATTATGTAATGGCAATTAATATCACGTATATCATATATAACATTTTCAATTGAGGTGAGGAGATGACAGAAGATGCAGAACACAAAGAGAACGAAATGCAAAGAGTTTCATACGGTTTCACCCATCTGTGCTCTCTATATCTTCTGTCAGCAGCTTTGCATCATGTCAATAGTTCACGCATAAAAAAAACTCCAAGACACAAATTAGAAAAAATAACCTCAATATTAATTTGAAGTGAAAATCTGACAAAGTATATAGATTGAAGGAAAAAAGTTCAAATTATTATTAACCCAAAGTAAAAGTAAGAAAACATATACTAAACTAAATATAATACTAAGGCCTGTTCTCTTCGGCGTAAAATAGCTGAACTGAACTGAATTGAACTGAACTAAACTGAATTGAACTGAACTGAAATTGAACTGAATTGAAATGTGAATAGTGATACGTGAGAGTAAAAGTATTGTAAAGAGCTGAATTAAACTGAACTGATCTGAACTGAAAATAAGTTGGGGAGAACAAGCCTTAAGAAATATTCTCTCAAAATAAACACTTCTAGATGGATAAAAAGAAGAAAAATAAAAAATGTAGTTTTTTAGTATTATCTATATTTATGATAAAAGAGAAGGGGGGTGAGGAATTGAGGATGATGACAGAAGATAGAGAGCACAAAGGAGTGAAATGCAGAGATTCTTATCTGTATATCATCCTCAGTGCTCTCTATCTTCTGTCAGCTTCCATTCACCATTAATATTTTTTTGGTGATCAACGCAACTAACTTAAATTATCATATTAAATTTACCATTAACATTGCCACTTCAGCTTTTTAGAGAGAAAAAGAGAGAGAGGGTTGAAGATGAAGATATACATGAGAAGCTTGATCTTTCTTGCTATGAACTTTGGTTATTTGTGGATTGCTAATGCTGGAAGGTAGTAGCAGTACATGAAGCTATTTATAGGGGAGATTATATGTGTGATGCACTTTATTTTGTTATAAAAAATGGTGGTCATATACTCATATTATAATATTCCCTATATGAAGGTAATTAATATGCTAGGTTGTAAGTTTTAAGTATATTATCTTGATCAATATTTGCATAAGATTCAAATTTGGTATTGGGCACAAGATGAGTAGTTCATGCTTGGCTGGATAAGAATTACTTTAGTTCTGGCTGGAATTGTACTCATTTAAACAAAGTTTATCATAGATTATTAATGTTGCTTCTGCACGGCTAGATATATATACTACCTCCGTTTCTTTTTAATTGTTACACTTTGATATTTTACACTATTCACAAATTGCACTTTGACCCTCGTTTGTGATTTATACGTGAATAAAAACATAGTCATGTGGGATTGTGAGTTGTGACTTGCGCGAAGGAGCTGAACCAGGAGGGAGCTCGGTCGCGAGTCGCGACCCATGTCGCGAGGTGCGACAGTCCAGTTTTGGAGCAGCGAGGCAGAAGCAACGTCGCGAGTCGCGACGATCATCGCGACCCCTTCGCGACCTTCTCGCGAGTCGCGACCTAGCTCGCGAGTCGCGAGCTGGGCGTTTTATCGCGGAGCGCGTTTTTGCCCGGTTTTCTCTACGACTTACGACTTGTATTTTAGACTTCATATAAATATGTTATTTCATATTTTAGGGTTCTTTTAACCACAAAAGCTAGAGAGAGAGATTAGAGAAAACACAATAGAGGAGATTAGAGAGAGTCTTTGAGATTCAATTCGAAATCCATTCAATTGAATCTTGCCTATTGTATTTGTAATCGTCTCGTTCATAGTGAAGCGATCTTTTTCCCTGCCTTGAGGACGTAGCTATCACATTGATAGTGAACCTCGTTAAATCTTGTGTGTTCATTTATTCGCTTTCTTGTTTTTCTTGTGTGTGTGCTTGGTTGTTGTGGATTATTGTTGGTTTAATTAAACGCTTCCGCATAACAGGGATCTTGTTAGATTCGTATTAGTATGTATTTTATTAATATGTAGTTTTTATATTTTTTACAAATACAAAATTAGAGATATAAAGGCTCAAAATAGTGCATCGGCATGCGTGAAAAGTGTAAGTGTAACAATTAAAAAGAAACGGAGGTAGTAGTAGAATTTGACTTGGGAAAGACATTACAAATCTTTTCATTGTAATTATGTTACAAGTTTAGCACTTAGGTTGCTAGAAGGGGTAAATAACGCAAATTAGACGGTAGACACGGTCCATTCAACACAATGAGCAAAACAATATTCACAATGAACAAACTAAGCAAAAGAACAAAAGAACGACACACGAGACTTAATGAACATCTAAATCATTAATAAACGACAAGAAAAAAAAGATGAATATAAGAGGAAATATCTGATGAAAAACCACTCAACCTAATGAACAGACAAAGAAAACACAATGAACAAAAAAAGATCTACAATAAACAAACTAAGAAACATAAAAATAAATGTTAACAAAGGAGAATCATCGAGATTGATGTTTGTAGAGCAATTGATGTACATTAGTTTCACATGTTCATTGGAGAACAATTGATGTACATCGATTTCACGCGTTTTATGTTTTTTGGGTTGCGTTTTGGCCCGTACCGTTAGAATGGTAGATACGAGTCCACCATCTACCAATTGAGTGAAAAACCATCTCACTGAAATTTGTAAATTAAGATCTACTCCATTTGTTTGTTTTTTTTATCTTTCTCACTCGCATTCTTGACAATATTCATACTTATGGAGATCAATCTTCTCAATTTATAAAGAAAAATATATTCATGTTGGTCTTGTTGATTCGTCTCAAGTAGTACTTTATTAATATTCAATCGTTATAATTTTACTAATAGATATTTAAATTTAATGATGTGTACTGGAAGACGCATACAAAAAAGTGAGAAAGATAAAAAAATAGAGGGAGTATACATTTGTATTGGATTAATGAGATAAGTGAACTCACGAGCTAGCGAAACCTAACATAACATAACATTAAAAGTGTGTATTGGGTGTAACATGTTACACCATAATTATTGTGTAACATGTATAAGGACATAAACTTCAACAAGACTACAAGAGTGACTTGGACTATATAAATATTGACATGAATCTCATGTCATTTTATCATTTATTTCATGTCATTTGAGTTTTTATTTTTTTTACAAAAGAATGGGTGATTGTGGGTTGTTACTCAATAAATTATGGCATGACAATTACCTCCAAAAATTTGTGTTAAATCAATCTTATAGCTCTAACTATTAGTTTAAACTTTTGGCTTAATTGAGTTGATCCTCTAACAATCCAATTTATTTCAAAGTCATTTCATTTCGATGTCAACTTTAGTATATCTCTATTATATAAGCCAAGGGAGGAGGTGTGGTGTCCTTTTTTGAAGTGACTAAAATACCCTTAATGATCTAATTAATGGAATAAAAAAAATTACAAAAGCAAATCATTTAAAAATTCTCATTCCAACTTGCCATTTAAAACAAGTTTAAAATGGTATATGCATCCAATACTTCAATCAAAAATTAAATGGACAAAATATTTATACCTTATAAAAAAAGATGGCATACATATTACATAACGTGCACAACCTTTTTATTTTTTTACATTCCAACTTGTCATTTAAAACAAGTCTAAACATTCACTACCTTTGATACTCTTTAATCCATAAACCAACTCATTATTTTTGTTCTTTCTGTTCAATATTCATTCACAAAAAATTAATGTTAACAATCACTCACAACCTTTTTATTTTTTTACATTAGCGAATTAATATATCTAAATTTATCTAACTGTTGAATTTTTCACATTTTAAGTTTAATCATAAATAAAGTACGAATGGAGTATCTAATAGAATAGCAAATTTTGAAATTACCGCACGCATCGCGTGCATATGAAGGCTAGTGTACTAAATTCAAACTCACTAGTTCTCTATCAAAAAAAGTTCAAACTCGAGTAATATAGAATAATCAAATTTATACAATCAATAATATTGTATATCACTACCATTATACTATGTGATGTTAGAGTTATTATTTTATAATAACCCATGTATATATATATCTTGTTATTGTTACAAACTATCAATAGGAGCAATAATGTAAGGGACGATATCATTATAAAGCACAATTAATGTCTATATCTATTACCAGCTTTTGCAACAGAAATTTATACGAATTGGTATTCTCCCAAGCCTCAATCAATTGTCTATAGTTGGGACACCGAATATGAGAGGAGAATGGCATATTGGCATGCATAGATATGTCTCAATCTTTGAATGGTCCTGGTAGGTATGATAATTATTGTTCGGAAAATGATATGGGTAGTTTTAAGTATTAATTTCCGGGCGATGTTTCGGGTTGTTTATTTTCGTAAATTTTTAGCTTGTAAGGAAGAAATCGACGTCATAATTTGAAGAATACAAGAAATTAGAGTAAGAGTTTATGTCTACAATAGTCTAATATCATTACCATTAACGTGTTAGGTATCTAACTACTTGACCACTAAAAAAAGTTGGCTAAAGATAGAATTAGCTAACGAAAATAATATATTATCTTTAGTCAAGTACCATTTTAGCTAACCATTCAATTTTCTCTAACTAGTTGAATTAAGTTATTTGTCAAGCTAAGAACCAGTTAAATTATTTGGCCTAGCCACTACAAGAATCCGTGTATATAGCGTCTGACGTTAGTGTCCGTCTAGTAAACCAGACGGTATACGTAGAAATACCGTCGGCTGACGTTAGCATTTCTGTTTGAAAGTCAATAAGTGGAAAGTTGTGAGGAGAAAAAATGTACCTAGCTTGGACGTTACAGTAGAGTAGGGGAGCAAATTGTTGCGAGTTGAGGAAATTATACACACACAAACCACATGGCCGATCGACGACGGAGAACCCTATTCTTAAGTGCATGCCTTATCTAAATCTTTCCATACTATCACCTGCCTCATTTGTCTCCTATTGCTGCTTTTACTTTCTTGCTGAAACGGAAATTATGGGCAAAAAATTATTCGAAGGATATTTTTTTTGGGGCTATTCTTTAAAATATTCCATTGTAATAATATGATATGACTTATGAGTACGAGTGGCGGATATAAGATATGACCAACGTGAGTTTGAAGTATTTCAAGAAAATGTGAGATAAATGAACTTAAGATCGTTGATGTATATTAATTTAATGTGTGCACGTTAAATTAAAGTTCAAACTGTGATGAACCATACCCCGTAATTATGAGTAAGCCAATTCCTCCGGTCTATAAAAATTGTGATTCGGTACTTTCCGGTTCAGATCGGTAGATCGTAAATTCTGTTTTTTTTAGTAAATTAAAAATATAAGGGTTAAAAAAGTTTAAAAGTTAGGAAGTTAAAAACCTAATTAATTTTTATTGTCTTTAAGATTATTTCCTTTAGAAATATTAAAATTTTAATGTATTGAATTTATTAATATGTTTAAATCTAAGCAAAAGTTTTTTTTTTAAATGCAGATTCCGGTCCAACCAGTCCAAAATCGATCCCGGTCCACAAAATTTCCAGATATCCACTGTTTCAATTGGTCCCAATCCGGTCATGGATCGGAGCAAACCCCTACGAGTTATTACTAATGCTTATTACTAGTTAGTCATATATGCATTATTCAACTAATTGTTTATTCTAATTACTAGTTAGTAACTCATATCACGCTACTATAAAATGATTGAGTTAAGTGGGCACTTGATGGGTTTCAACACACCCCCTCACTTGTGAGTGTCCTTAGAAATTCAGAGCTACCTTGATGGGTTTCAACACACCCCCTCACTTGTGAGTGTCCTTAGAAATTCAGAGTTAACTGGATAGGTTAGAGCAATAATCCTCTTAGGGGATTAACATCCTGTCGAGGTAAATCCTTATCCAGTAGCTATCAAACACCCAGTTTAGACGAGACCCGCAACCCGGGCTCTGATACCATGTTAATTTTTTAGATTATATGAAAATGAGCCTGGGTAACCCAATAAGGAGGAGGAGAGTTTAGCCCACTTACAAGTTAGGAGGTTCCATCCTAAAACCAATTGGTGATAGGAGGAGTAACTCCTAATCTTATAAAGTGGTTTATTCTCTCCTCTTTCTCCAATGTGGGACACTCACAAGTGGGCACTTAATGGGTTTCAACAATAAGAATTTGTTATAAGCATATTAATGAAATTCTAAATGTTTCCATACTAATGTAATTTAGAGCTAGATCATGTAATTGAAATTCTTTTATGATAAGAAATTGATCGATCTTGCAGGATTAAAAGTCATGTAACTTCCACATGTCATCACCCCATATCTTCAAAGAACTCTTATTTCTACCTTGCATTGTCAAACAAAATATACATGATGCAATATGATGCTCCTATACTTCCTATTTATCTAACCAATTATCTTATCTAAAGTATTTCATTCTATGGCCTGCCCCATTCTTTCTTTATTGCATTATCCTGTTGGTCCAAGCTACCAATCGATGAAGATATTTGATGATGTTTGGTCATGAGTCATGATAATTTCTTTTATGTTTAGTCTCAAGTGGCTTTCATGCTTGTAAAAGTTACATTTGCTTTATGAATTATTCATGACTATTTCTACATGTCCACATGCATATACTTTATTTGATTTTATAGAAGTATTAGATACTTTTTTTAAACTATTCGAAATTCATGAACAGAAAATTACACCATGAATACGATGATGCGTTACTAGCTTTTTTTTTTTTCTAAGGCAGCTGATGCTACATTGTAAAATAATATCCAATAGTATTGCAGTTATAACTTCTTATCGTTAAATTATGTGTTCTTTTACGAGAATGATATGTTCTTTAGGGTGCACAATGAGTAATGTGCGCCCTAGTGCATATCCACACTTTGACTTTTTTGTTGATAATTGTCTTGTAATTCGATCATGTATGTAGATCCTAGTTTTCTGGAATGACTATAAAAAACTTGTACTGGATTTTTTTTTTATACAAATTGTTCAAATTCGTATGAGAACTACATTTATGGTGAGAACCGTGAGAAACGGTCATTTTACCCAGATTTTGCTCACAACGTTTTCGCTCATTTTACGTTTCTCTCATTAAATGAGTAAAAATATAAAATGAGCAAAAACTTGTTAAAATGAGATTAAGTTTCCTAAAATAAGCAAAAGTTTATTAAAATGATAAAAAATGTCGGTTTCAGCTTCAGGCTAATTTTCAAGCTATTTGCTTATTTATTGATGATTGAGTCTACAACTCTAATAATTTTGTGATAATTTGTATAGTAAAAAATGGACAAGATTGGTTATTCAGCCTACCACTATCTATTTGCTTGATGAGAATAATATCAATGATTCAGTGTGCGTGATGCTCTACATATTTGCTTGACTTCAAATCTTTATTTGCAAATTGCAACCCCTTATAGTACCACCACATTTATATACACACTAGCGCTAAGAAATTCTATTACAGATGCACACTTTTTTTTGGTTAAGCTAAGTACAGATGCACTCTTTTTTTTTGTTAAGCTAAGTACAGATGCACTCTTTTTATTGTTAAGCTAAGTACAGATGCACTCTATTCTTTGCAATATTGTCTTTTTCTGCATGTAGAAATTTGTATTATACTACATATAGAAACTAACTTAGAAAACTCAATATGGAAAGTTCTCATAATTACACGAAATCGGTGGACAAGTGACATTTAAGTCTGCCAATTACATGTGAAAATTGTACTCCAGTAATACTGCTGTCAATCTGTCATACAGTGGGTCAAAAAAAAAGTCTACCATATCATCACACACGATTTATATCGACCGGCCTAAATCATAGCCCTTTATTACATTGACCTGACAATCACCGCCCTTAAACTTTATCTTCCTCCATCTTTCCTTTCATCAAATCTTGACCAATTAATAACTAAGGATGTCTTGGCCTATTAGCTAAGATTGAGGTGTTGTGAACGATAGGTCATAGGTTTGAATCCCCCATCCCTTCTTTGTACTTTGTATTGCCTTCGTGGCTCATATGGATCAAAATTTTTTTTGACCAATTAATTAATTAATAATTTTTTATTTTCTTTGGTGGGACCCTGATAAGAAGAAAGACCCTGCTGGACTAGCACCTCGCTCAGGTCCGTCAGCCCAGCTACACAGGTCAACGCTCGGTAGTGCCAGTGGGGTTCGAACTTGTGGCCTCCAAGTCACAAGGTGATTTCCCCACCACCTCCCCCAAGCAAGCTTGATTAATTAGTGAATTAATAATTATGAGACCAAAGAATTAAGTAATAATCAGCTCTTGCTTCAATGATGTTTGTTTTCTTGTACACATTTTGGTTGCATATTAAGAAGCGAAATGTAAAATGGAGCATACAAAAATATTTTTTGGGACCATACAATTGAAGTTTCTTTTCTATGTAGAGAAAGATTTTTTATCTACAAGAAAGTACAAAGGTTATGTACTACTACTAGTCTACTACTCAAACTAATCAATTATGATTCTATGGAGGCACAAATAATTTTTTTGCTGACTTGAAATTTTACTTTTTTATCTGTTTGAAACATTAGTCATTTGTGTTTTATGCT
Organism: Beta vulgaris subsp. vulgaris; assembly: GCF_026745355.1. NCBI lineage: Eukaryota > Viridiplantae > Streptophyta > Magnoliopsida > Caryophyllales > Amaranthaceae > Beta > Beta vulgaris. The sequence goes on from NC_079203.1 coordinate 52,238,485, forward strand.
AATGAAATTCGACAATGGCTTAAATTCAAGATTGTTTCCAATTTGTTTATAGAACTTTAGCTGTTTTCGTGCTATATAGCTGATTAAAGGGGAATAAAATACGCCCTGTCTTTGAATATCAATAATCAAACAAAAGTAATTTTAAGAAGAAAAATTCTATAAAACTACCTTTTATAATTGCTTTTTTTCCAAAAAATTACCTTTCATAAAAATTCTTTCAAAAAACTACTTTATATAACAAATTTGTTTTTAAATACTACCATTTTACCGGTTTAATCACTAATAATTGAATAACCGTAAAATTAGGTTAATCAGACTTGTTGCTGAATCAGGAGACTGTATCTACTCTAAGCGGAGACTGTATATTACTATTTCATTGATCCTGAATCAAGTTAAACAAAATTGATTAGGGAAAATATAATTAAAAAACATGAAAGAGCTAATTTGGTGCTTGAAAAAACAGGGAAAGTTGGGAATATTACTTCTTGAAAAGTTGCAGAATTACCTATATTTTGTTCAAGAAAGCTCCAAAATTAGGACTTGATATATGAATCTTCAATTGAGAAATATCAAGAATTGAACATATGAGGGTTTTCTTTATACCTGCAAAAACATCCAAATTTATTTGCTTTCTCTTTTCAGTAAATGCTTACCTTCATCAAAAAAAAAAAACGAAAACTAAAAACAAATAATAGGTTATCTGAGAGAACCATAATTAAGATCAAATCACTCAATCTTAATGAATTATTCAATAGGCCTAATTATTAATCAACAACTTGTTTTAGTAGAATTCTAAGTAATTAATGAATTACTTACTATCAGAAGTTTGCATGTGAAATATATACTACCTCCGTTTCATTTAATTAATCTATACACTTATACTTTTCACGCATGTCAATGCAAAGCAAGGACTATCTAGAAATTATATACAAGTAAAATATACTATATATAATGATTATAATCACAATATATGCATTTGTGACAAAAAAAGAAGAAGAGGGTTTAAGTAGAGATGATGACAGAAGATAAAGAGCACAAAGGAAATGAAATGCAAAGTTTCATCTCATTTCACCCATCTGTGCTCTCTATCTTCTGTCAGCATCAGTTTCACATTCACCCCTTAGAAAAAAAATTGGCACAAAACTTGAAAAATTATAGACATGCCTTAATATAAAAAAAAATCATAGAAGAAGTATTAGATTATTTTAAGAATTGAACAAAAATTCACAAAAAAAAAAGAGGGGCTGAAGGTGGTGACAGAAGATAGAGAGCACAAAGGATTGAAATGCAGCAAATCCAATAATCTGCATATCATCCTCAGTGCTCTCTATCTTCTGTCAGCTTCCATCCACCACTGCCTCCTCTTCCGACTCCCTCTAGTTGTTGTAATACGGCTTATATTGCGGACTGTAAAACTCGTACGACTAATATGACTATATAATATGCGGCTTACTCTTTTCATAAAAAAAGAAGAAGAAAGAAATAGAAGTTTAAAGAAGCTGATATAAGCTTTCTTTCTTTTGAGTTGTTTGTGGAGATTTCTGTAAAGGAGTAGAAGTACAGAAACCTATTTATAAGGGTGGAGGGTTATTGTATGTATCTTTCTAGCTTAAACTTTCTGATGATTATAAAATGTGTAAGCTTTTTTAAATTAATAAAGAAGAAGAGATAAAATGATAAAGGAGGGATATATACTCATGATATATTCTCAATGTAAGGAAAATATATAATTTGTTATAATTAGAGAATATGCAAATGATTCATTTACCCTAAATGCAAGGCTTTCTTAGGAAATCCTAGTACTTTTGGTAGATATATTGCTTAGGGTTAGTAAAATAATTTTACTGCTATTTTGGGAAGTTCTTATTTTTGTGTTTTTATATTTAACATTGTGCATGAAATGGAATAGTGAACCTATACTATGCTGAGTATCATAAAAGATAACGCAGAGAATCCTACTATATATATCTTTTTATTATTATTATTTCTCTCTCAATTCTCAAATTCATGAAATGTCAAAGTCCTTTCATGCAAGTAAATTAATGAAGTTCAACGTATTTGTGTCTTTATTCTTCATATATATAAAGTAATCTCTAATTTGATTAAGTCTAAATTAGAAGTTTCTATTTATATATGTTATGGATTTGTGTAAGCATAGCAAACAAATCTACACTTTATTTTGCAATAAGGTTGCATGTAAACCATTTATTTCTAGCTACTCCGATCCCTCACAATATTTTCAATCCAACTCTGCAAATGTTTGGTTGCAATAGGAATAATTTTCCTATAGGAATTTACAATTTGTTGGAATTTAAATTCTTTATGAAATTTATAGGAATTAGTGGAAGTTGTTTGGTGGTCATATGAGAAGTTGTAATTCATAGGAATATATGTAGGAATTTTGAGTGAACAAGGGGGGCATAGGTAAATTAATTCCTACATATTGTGAGAATTTCAAATTCTTATGAATTTTCATTGTCTCCATTTTCCCCACTTACTGTCAACCAATAGAACTACCCAAATTAAAAAATCATGGAAAATTCTATTACCTACGTTTCCATTATACCAAACAACCATTAGACTAATAAGTAGAAGAAGTTTAACAAAGAACTAATTATGATAGAGTGAAAATAAATCTAAGTTGCATGGAATTGGATACAGATGATTTGAAACTTTCATGAGATAAAATCAGAGTGTCGAGACGATATATATTAACTTGATTATATGTAAAAAGTTAGAGAACGTATTGTGTCGGACTCGTCCGACCATAATCTTGGTCGGACGACTTTCAGGTGGTTCCAATTTTTTTTCAGGTAGTCTTCATTTTTTTTCAGGTGGTTCCAATTTTTTTTCAGGTAGTCTTCATTTTGTTTTCAGTTAGTCTTCTTTGTTTTTCAGTGGGCTTTTGTGCTTCAGTTAGACTTACTTGGGTTTCAGTTGGTCTTTATTCTTTTTCAGGTAGTCTACATTTTTCTTCAGGTAGTCTTCATTTTGTTTCAGTTAGTCCATTATTTCTTTCAGTTGGCCCATTATTTCTTTCAGTTGGTCCAACTGAAAGAAAAGAAAGTCTAACTGAAAGAAAAGAAAGTCCAACTGAAAGAAAAGAAAGTCCAACTGAAAGAACACATGGGGAGAAGCCTATGATTGTAGTTAACTACAAAGGTGAGGAGAAGCAGTTTGCTGCTGAGGAGATCTCCTCCATGGTCCTTACCAAGATGAAGGAGATTGTCGAGGCTTACCTTGGTTCCACTGTTAAGAATGCTGTTGTTACAGTCCTGCCTACTTCAATGACTCTCAGCGTCAGGCTACCAAGGATGCTGGAGTTATTTCTGGCTTGAACGTGATGCGTATTATCAATGAGCCAACTGCGGCTGCTATTGCCTATGGTCTGGACAAGAAGGCCACCAGTGTCGGTGAAAAGAATGTGCTTATCTTTGATCTTGGAGGCGGTACGTTTGATGTGTCTCTTCTTACTATTGAGGAGGGTATCTTTGAAACTCCGGCAAACGACGACTTCGCCGGAGTTCGAGTTTCATCGCCGAAGATTATGTCAGAAAAATGAGAGAACTTCACGTGCGAAATCGAGAGGGTCTTGTAGTGGTAATGGCAACAATAGTACAGAGTGGGGAGAAGAAGAAGAGAAGAGAGAAAGTGGTGCGTACAGAGTTTGAGTTTGAGTTTTGGGCTCAGCCCGTCTGACAGTAAGTATTGGTCAGACGGTCTGACCCAATACTTTCACAAAAAGTTAACGTGATAATATGTGATTCATGTCTTATTTAAATTGCACCATCTTTTTCACAAAAAAAATTTACACCTTTTTTCATAAGTGTTCATACGACCTAATGAGACTAGATGAACGTACAATTTCTTGTTTAATTCAGTTTTATTTTATAAGTTTCTCATAAGTTAAAACAAGTTGATGATAATATCATATAGGAAGCTTGTCCTTGATTAAAATTAATCATTTATATCCTTAGTATAATTGATTAATTGAATATGTCCGTTAAACCTATTGATACTACCTCTGTTTTTTTTAGTTGCAACATTTGCTTTTTCACATTTGCCGAGACGATTCTTTGAACATTAATATCTCTTATTGGGTGTAAGTAAAAATTATAAAAATTTGATATTTGGAGTTGTCGCATTGAGAAGAATCTGACAAGACCCCACTTGACTATGTTTTTTCTTATATAATAATGCGAGATAATTCATCAAAGTTGGTTGATGAATAGTGCCACAAACCAAATGTTGCAACTAAAAAAATACGGAGGTAGTATTACATACATTGAGTAGAATATAATTTTTTTTTTTTGTTATATTATTTGTATGCAATAAATACATTGTATGATGAAAGTCGAAAGACAAACAGCCAAACATAACATGACTCAGTTGTAGGTCTATATCTGATTTCTGCTTTTGCAATAGGAGAATATATTGGTGTTTTGTGCAAGTATTTAATGAATTTGCTATATTAAAGGAAATTGAAAACATAAAAGCCAAAGAGCAAGGATACGTCCCAGTCTTTGATAGCGGCTGGTAAACCTTGTCCCCATCAAACGTGCAATTGCAATGATAGATGGCCACTATTTTTTAAGGCAATTCTTGCTTCACTAATTTGCATCATACTTTAATTTAGAGTCTATATTGATCAAGAATTCTCTACCTATATGGGCTATGGTCACCAATTTCTTTCGATTATATTAATATATTCTCCGCCTAATAAAATAAATGATTTTTTTAGGTCTTGGTCGTTATGCCTTAGTTTTTTTTGACAAGTTGTATTTTGGATCATTTGAGACAAATATCTCCTAGAATATTTAATAGTTTAACAGTACCAGTGTCCATCTCTCAGGTTGGAGACTAGCAGTCGAATATGGAGAGGGATCGGAAGAGGGAGTTTGGGGTATAGGGAAAGGGGGATTACATCTAGAATTTTGAGATCATTTAGTATATATGTCCATGTGTTTCATGTATATCTATTGAAAATCATATTCATTTCATTACTTAATTAAGTTAGAAATATAAGAAGGTGATAGATTCAAAAAGGATTTTTTTTGTGTGTGAGACTGTATCGCATTAATAACGAAATTAGGGTGATTGTTCTCATTCTTTTGAAGGCCAGGAAGCTGTTTTTGTTAATATTCTCTCCTTTGCTACAAACATACTAGTAAAACTAGAGTTCTCCAAATAAAATTAACAAATTACATCAGTAATAACACCATATATAAAGTCCTAATTCTAATATTGATTTGGTTTACAAGTGTAAAGGCTAATCCAAATGTGCCCTAACCATGCGGCTGGTGCATGGGGTTCTACAAGCAAATCTTCATAGTTCTCACACCCATGAGTCATATACATGAATGGCTGGCAATAGGCACGAGAGAGCTATAATGTGGACAAATTTTGTCTATTTTTTCAGATTGCAAGATAGTCATTGATTGAGATGTCTAATCAATAAGATCTAACTTATGCCAGTTTATTTGAAGTTATGAGAAATGATTGTAGAGATCTTTGTTGTGCTTAATGGTAGAAATTGTGATTCATCTTCTTTAGAAAAGACTTATATGATTATATCAACTTGCACATGTGATGTCCAAAAAGTTTATTCTATGCAATCAAGAATGAAACTAGTTAAGATGATCATTGTCCAAGCTAGTTAAAGTCGATTTTTGTATTAGGCATATTATTATGTCGTTTTAATACTTTTATTGATGAAGTTTTTCTTTTTTATGAAGAAAAGTCTAATCAAATGCATCTGAACTCAAGAATTAGAAAAGCATCTACGATCATCGAATCAGTTAAATTAATTGGCATCCCTCTGTCTGATCTAATCTCGATAAAGAACAACTTTTCTAAAAAGAAAGGTAGAAAGATCTAGAGAGAAGAAAAAAGAAAATTGAATGTCACCACTTAGAATTTGTTGCAAGTTGGGACATAAAGCACAGAAGATGGAGAAAGTTGGAGAAACCCTATTCACAAGACCCTTATCTTACATATCTTTCCATGTTATCATATGCCCCAATTGTCTTCCTTTTCTTGCTTTTTATTTGTTGGTGAAAACAAAGATATGGCCGAGCTAAATAAGAAAGTCGGTCATGATCAACTAATGAAAAACTTCCAGCTGTCATCACCCCATACCTTCATTAACTCTTATTCAGTAGTTCCACCTTTGCTTATTCAATTAGGGATCCAATTCATTTTTTTTTGAAGTTTCCACAATCTTGATGTGATTATTCGATATTATGAGTCAAGTGTTTGTATGCATGTTTTATTGCATGTCTTTTCCAATCTGAGGAGATAATCTTATCATCTAACTGTACTAATTAGCCGATGATTCATGCTTATATAAAAGAAATTGAACACATTGATCAATCACCACAACAATCTATAAAGTTGATTCCCTTCTTTAGGTCATCTTAATTATTAGGCCAGAAATAGCCAAAATTTTAACCCTTTTTTATTTGTTTGATTCAGTTTCTATGTCTTTGAGTTTCAATAAACTTCATGATGTATTGTAATTTGAATTTGATTAGTAAGTTAGTTTCTTTTATATAATTAAATTGTGTTTGTTCAAGATGTTTCTTAGTGACCAGTGCAAAATTTTTTGTTAATGGGGATGTGTACTATGTCGAAGGATAAGTCTCAATTCTTCATTTACAACTGGTTGGATCAGATGAAAATAAACTTGAAATTAATACTGCAATGAATTGACAAAACCTTCATATAAACTGGCATCGATATGAAAGAGGATATGAAATCCTTTTAGATCTGATCCGCAATAATTGTAGTTTTGTTAGAGAAAAGTTTAGTTTTTATTTGATTTATATATGTTACATTTTAGACTATATTGTAGATGTTGTATGACTTTCAAATTTCACTAAATGAATTAATTCTAGTTTTAAAACAAGTAAAAATCGTTTTATTCCTAATAATTTATTTCATAAATGTAACTTGAAATTATGCTTTAAGTAAGGGCATCTATGGGGAAGGAGGACAGGATGAGAATCAAATGTGAACATAGGTCCAAATATCAAGGATGAACACAAACCCTTAATATATTTATAATATTATATTACAGTAAATGCAATCCATTTAATATTCACAATACGTGGTATTTGTTATTGCTAGCTGTTTTTTTTTTTTTTATCGTCTTTTAATAATAGACTTGTCTTTTTGGAGCTTGGACACATGTGCTAAGGCCCCATAACAACTTTGCTCACAAAAATCAAACTACAAAATTAGGGAAAATCCAAACAAGAGAAAATAGTTTACTAGGGAAAATGATAAAAGATCAAAATCTCATAAATAAAGTAGGCAAGAAAGGGTGGAAGAGGAGAAAGGAGGCAAAAGAGCCATTCCTGTTCTTTGATGAGTAGGGACCCAAAATTTTTGGACTATCCCAAATTTGGTGGAGGGCGTATTATTCCTTTTTGGAAATTGGAATACCAACATGCATGCTTACAAGTTCGTCAAGAAGAGACCAACCGTAGGCCATAGTTTAGTAGATAAGAATCTCCAGTCAAAAATACTATAGTTTTATTTCATTTCATGCAAAAGCTAGCATATAATATCTTCTACATGGCATAAAAGTTAGTATGATATCTAAATGAAAAGAAAACACACCATTATAATTGATCATAAAAGCATATTTCGCTTCATTGTAAGGCACTTTGATGAATCTTGAATTTATCGTGAAATAAATGGTTTATATCTTAGGAGTTGCCATTTGTATGTGACAGATGTAACATAAAAATTCTTAATGTTGGGTGTAAAATGATGGAACTAAATTCTTAATGTTGGGTGTAAAATGATGGAACGACTAACAAAATTATCTTTTGTTGATCGGTAGGTTCACATTGTGATGTAATGTAATGTAATGTCAAAAAAAAGTATTAACAATATAATAGGAATATAGACATGATATACCGTACAATTATTATTGTAATGATTAGAAAAAAGTTCCTATTAAAAATGAAAAAAATGTTTATTGTCTATCTTGATTTATACAAAAATTCATATGAACCTGTACCCAATACATGTTATGTAGGTTGTAATAATTACAACTTTTACTATTTTGTCTTTCTCTCTCCTCAAATTTCCTTGTCTTTTGAGTTTCTTTTTCATAACTGCTTCATTTTCTATATTTCAAGTTCTTACTGTGTGTTTTTCAGTTTTTGCTATATAATTGATTGTACAATTGAACCTATTAGAGAAGACTGTGATTGTATTGTCAGATTCGATATAATGTGTTTGCGTGTGGTATATTGTGTTTCTCTGTTTTACATTATGTTGTGATAGTGATTCTTTGTGCAATAGTGTTTTTTTTTTGTGATATAGTGTATTTCTTTCTAAGATAGTGTATCTGTTTGTGATATAGTGTTGTTTTTGTGTATTATAGTTGATTGTACAATTGAAGTTGTTATATAAGATTATATTGTCATCAGTTTCGATATAATATGTTTGTATGTTGTATAGTGTGTTTCTAGGTGCTATAGTGTTTTCTTTAGCAAGAGCTATAGTGTTTATTTGTAGTGCAATTCTCTCTTAAATAGTGTACCTATTTGTGATATAGTGGGTTTCTGTGTATTATAATAGTGCGTGTCTCGATTCACATGCGTGACCGGGCCAGGCTGTCGTTGATGAATTGGGGATTCTGTTGTGCTTAGAGGAGAAATAGGGGATCGGAAATTTTAAAATGACATATTTTCTCCGTTTAGTTTTAAATGAAACGTTTGATTTTTCACGCTATCCAATGCGCTTATTTAATCATTATTATCTTTATTTAGTTGTGCACGCGTGAAAAATATAAAAAAAGTTATAGTTTGATAGTATGCATCGAGACGAATCTAATAAGATCCTCTTGACTATGTTTTTCTTTATATAATGGCGATAATTTGGAGTTAAAATTGATCAATAAATAGTGTCATTTCACCCAATATTTCATTTAAGACATAACGGAGGAAGTATATCAAACTCAGAATGATATAAATATACTAACAATGACATGAAATAGATTTTAAAATGACATAAAACAATTCCATAATGTCATGGACCAGAATTCTAAATAAAGTAAACTGTACCAATTACAATGATATAAAACAGATCAAAAATGACACAAACAATTCTAAAATTATAATATTTCAATAGTGACATAATTTATGTTTTGTAAACTGGCATGAACATCTATATAAATGACATGAAACAATTTCAAAATGATATGAGACACGCAATAATGGCATGAACCAATTATACTACTCCCTCCGTCCCGTAATATAGTGTTTATTTCTCATTTTTACGAGAATTATAAGGAAAGTGAAACATGAATGATAAACAATTAATATTATGGAAAAAAAGTTGATCTTAGGAGAGCGAATGGTGCATAATGGGTGAAAGAGTATTAAATATATGACTAATTTAACCCTTAGGTTCAATAAACAAAGAAAAAAACTATTTTCAAGGAGTAAATAAATGATGGTTGCATGGTTTTTTAGGCAAATAAGTGGGGATTGTGAAATTAAATAATAGAAACAAGAATAGCATTTTGGGACACCCAAATTGGAGTGCAAGCACTATATTATGAGACGAAGAGAGTAATTTGTACATATAGAATTTTATTATATAATAAGTTATGACATAACATATAATTCATGTTACACCTAAGATGAACTAAAAGAATCGTGATAGACATGTGATGATGTTCGAATATGGTATACTGGCCTTCTATGCACGCGATGCGTGCGTCGATTAATTTGGTTTGTTCTTAATAAATTTCATCTAAATATAATTTTAGAAGTGTGATTTACAATTGTTGTACAAACTAATATAATGTACTTAGAAATTATAATGAACATTTAGATGCTTGTAAGGTCTTATAGTCAAGTTAAATTTGTAATTTTTTAAAATTAAATAACCATTTTTCTCATTGTGTCAAGTTACTTCGTTAATGCTTATTTAGTTTAATTTATTATTAAAATTTTGACCACATCTTTAAATTAGGAAAGGATATATTGTACAAAATTTGAATATCCAATTACATATTTAGCTAAAGACAAAAAATACTTTTTGAAGAGGGACACCATAACTCTCCTTGACTTATATAATAAAAATATTTAATTTATAAGGGAATTTCTTAGTTATGTCAAACATTAAATATGTCAGCATATGTCTTCAATGACCTCTACTTTGTAAATCGCCTTAACTCGGATACATCTTATAACCTTACATTCTTTCAATTGTTTGAATAATCTGCGCTTTTTAGAGATGAAACCTCATTATAATACAACTTAGTGGAAAAATGAATATATTAGTGGAAGAAGGTCCAACTTAATAATAAAATGTCAAAAAAGCTCCAACTTTTAATAATAGAGTTGACTTCTCCTTCTAAAGCTTAGACCTGGGTTCTAGGCATTTCTAGAGTATTCCCACCACAATTTAATTCTAAAATAGGAGGCAAGGGTGTGATAGAGTGGCAAATTCAGAATACGTTTTTAGGGGGTCGAAATAAAATTATTATATTTTAGTGGTTGAAAAGTTAAAACAATTAATTTTACGAGAACATTTTCAAAATTCTCAAATTATGTTAAGAAATTATATATAAATGGATCGGAGTCAACTAATCTTATTAAACACAATTTAATTACATGCGCTTTTGTGTCTATTCTTGTGAAGTGCTAGGTGCATAACAACATCCAAAAGGACAAAACTACCCCCCACTTATCATAAATGACTTTTCGTATGGTTCATCATCATGAACAATTGTTAGCTAGATTGTTAGAAGTATATATATATAAGTGATGTAACTCTAATAAAAAAGTGATCAATATGAGTACTTCAAAAAAAAATTAGAAAAAAAATTCAAAATAATAACAATAATAATTTTTTTTGAAGTACTCATATTGATCACTTTTTTATTAGAGTTACATCACTTATTTATAAAAGTTATAGCACGTAAAATTTATTCTCATTTTTCATATAAGCATATATTTTCATAGCATCAACCACTACGAGTATAAATTCTACTATATGAGTCATCACTCATCACATGTCTATAGCCTATGGTGAACATAAAATTCTTCCAAAATGAGAAAGTTATCTACGCAAGATCTTTGAGAGAGAATATATATGTAGAAAGTACACTTCAGTGAAGTGATCTTATGGTCTATCCAATTTCAACTTTTTCTTCCCCCTTCCCCTATTATTCCTACTTAGTGTTCAGTTGCTTTGACTCTAATTAGAGCATATCCATAAAACTAATAATGATCATATTATATATGAGCATTGCACAATGTATGACGTTACTTTAATTTGCACTAAGCATATTATGGCATCCGAAAGTAGAAGCCTAGAATCTAGATTACACTTTAGTTTAGATGGACATGTCGTTTCCAGCACTTCAAATTCGATCCATATATATTTGCTAACAGTATCACACATTTCAAGCTACTGAAAGATGGGAGAGCATAGGTTCTGTCAAATAAGAATATCTTTCTTTAGAAATATAACTATTCGGCTTATAATGAATGTGGACATTTTAGCTATGTACCTTTTTTTTCTATTAGGAAAGATAATTGGTCCAAATATCAATTCCTATTAGGCTACTAGCCTCCATGGTACACCAGTTCAGAAGCTGGGTTAGAGATGGCCAATAGTGCGGGTCAATACAGCCCAGTCCGCCTCTTGGGCTGTGTGAGTTGAGCCCGCAAAAAGCCCAGTCCAGTCCAACTCGAATTGTGAAATTGGTGGGTGGGCTGTCGGCCATATATTTTGAGCCTAGCCCACGAAAGCCAACTACTTAAACCGCCCATCCCAGTCCACGAAATCAGTCCAATCTAGCCCATGAACCAGACTCACCCAGCCCAAGTAATTAGTCAACCAAATTGTGTACGTATTAATCAAATTGTATATATAAATTGCATATATTATAATTCAATCAAATTCAAAAATAATAAAACTAATTAATAGTAAATAATTATATTTATTTTAATTAATTGTAAAGGTTTTATGTAACAATAATAAATGATTATATAAATTTGAAAAAAAAAAATCTCATGTCAGGCCGCTAGGCCCACGAACCGCCAGAACCGTTTTTCGAACCGTGAAAACTGGTAACAAATCGGTGTGGGCCAAGATTTTTGAGTCCATGGACCAGCCCATCCAAACCGTGAATTTCACGGTCCGATCCTGGGCCGTGAAATCTCAGCCCAGCCCACTAGGACCCACGGACCAACTCGATCAACTCGCATCAGTGGCCATATCTAGGTTGGGTAAAAGGCTAAACAGTCCTAAAGTAAATGCTCATTTATATTGTTGGGATGAGGATTAGAACCTGGGCAACGCCCTGAAATTTGGGGTGGTACTCCATTGAGCTACCACGTCTCTCTCTTAGCTATGTACTTTCTAATGATAGGCTAGGTTTGGTATGTATGGTAACACTATATGAAAATGAGCTCTAATTTAAGAGTGCACCTAGTGAAATTGATGAGTTATCTCTTATAACTTGAGGGCTATCCATGGCAAATTAGCACGTAAGTGGAAGGGAGTCGGTTATTTATGTCTGAATTCTCTCATATCCATATTAAGCATATTTTTTCGTGACGCTAATCATGTAATTGGTTTTTTTTTTTAGAGGAATCATATAGCTGGTTAGATGGACAATTGTTACCATCCTTCACCCTTATTTTTCTCCCTTTGCTATTCTCGAAAATGATGTGGTAGGATTCGTCTATAAAATTTGTATCTCTTTATAATACACTTAATTCATAGTATATCAATTTATAAATACATACGTAATACGTATACATATGTATGTATATATGTGTATGTGTATGTGTATGTATATGTGTACGTGTGTGTGTGAGAGAGAGAGTGAGAGAATGCTAAAAGCAAATTAGTTAAGTATTATCAATGCTGAACAACGTATAATTTTTGTCATAAATTTATTGTTAAGTACAAGAGTAAATAGTTATACTAGCCTTATGTTTATGACCTAAGTGGGCTACTTTTCCTATTACTCTATGTCTCTATGGTTTTAGCTTAAACATCATGTGGGCTATGATTATGGGCTTTGATTGTGGGCTTTTTCTCTCATATTAGTCAAGGCTTCATGACTATGGACTGAATGATATTAGCAACTGCAGAATCTTTCCTTTGGGTATTGGCCCAAAACAAGTATCTATAGTTCTCGCCGCTTTAAAGAATGGAAGACGAAAGCCCAAGTTTTTTTGGTTTATGTTTCATATATAGCGTAGAAAAATGGCTTAGAGATAATGAACGAGTACACTTAGCAAAAGCACACAAAATCTTTAATTCGATCACTGCCAAAAATAATGAGAAAGTCTTGCAATCAATTGAGTAGCTCAGTTTGGAACAAAAAAAAAAATTGAGTAGCTCAGTGTACTGCCACTCTTAATTTTCTATGTGACACAACTAGTCTCAAGTCTCAACTTAGAAGTTGGTTGTTTTTTTATTAGCTAGCTAGTAGTTTGGTAGGTTCATTCTACATAGTGTAAAATAACTAAATAAGAGATGATAAAACGATAATCGTTAGTGGATATCTTTTCCCACTATCAGGGGAAAATTATTAATATATGGTCTGAGACATTAATTTACGTGTAAAAAGTATAATTATAGTGATTTGTCAGAAGCATGTTTTTTTGTCATAAAGTAAAAAGTTATATTGATTTGTATATCTCGTTTTAGTTTTTTTTTTTTTTCAAAAAGTAAATTGGTTATTTATAAGAAACTCTATTTGTGTATTCAAAATACTCATTATTGATAAAATAATCCCTGTTTGTATACTTTTAAACCTATGGTATTGTTAAATCACCCTCTATTTGTATATGTAAAAATGTTAAATGACAACATTGTCCTTACTAGTATTATGAAATTACATCATTATCCCCGTTAGCGGACAAAGGTGCCCATCAACTATTAGAGTTTTATCACCCTTCATTGTAAAACAACCATATCATTTGATCAACTAATGCATGTTACACCCTCTGTTTTCTAAGTGGTTATTTTTTATCATTTATATTTTCCCACAATTTTCAAGATATTAATACAAGTATATATTTTATTGTAAAAAATTGCTCCAGTTATTGAAAGTGACATCACAACAGATATAACCATATTTCACTTGATAATGTTTTTCTTAGATATTAAATACATCTAAAAGCTTTAATAGGTATATATTATGACCTTGTATAAAATTATTAACAATATTTAACATACATGTAATCCACATCCTTGCCAATGCAAGCAATGAGTATAAGTATATATAACATTAACTATATTACATTTCAATAATACACATTCTTTAACAACTCACGTCCACAAAAGAATAAGGCAAATATTATTTGGTTGTTCCCGAACTTATTATGAACAAATGACAAATATAAGAATTGATGAGTTTAGGAGAGGGAGTGGCGGAAGTGGCAGCGGTGACCGTAGGGGCAGGTGGCGCCGGAAAGGACCATACGGCATACCTGGGTCTTGTATCGCGGGTGCCGGATCACGGGCCGGAGCTCCGATAGTCCATGGGCAAATTGGCATTGAGGACCATAAGGGCAAGTACCAGTCTCTTGCCATTTGTTGCATAACTCAGTTTTGTACATGCCTTGGTTGAACACGTCCATTTCTAATGCGCTCTCTTCTTTTTTCACCTTCAATTTCTGCCATAAATTACAATCATTTGTTACTACCATTTTCGGATGTTTAATAATATTTATTGTGGTACAGTGAGTCAAAGCTCAAAAGGTTTAATTTTGCTTCAACATAAGAGTTCAATATAAACATAAAACCCACTCATCAACAAAGTCAACATAAGGGTCCAATATAAATTTGACCTAACATACTCATGAAAAAAAAAAAAAAAAACTAAACTTATAGTTTCTTCTTGAATTATTTAACATAAAATTATTGCATGCACCTACCATCTCCTAAAGGCTTTGGACCTAAAATCTATTCTCATAGTCTCTCTTAAATTAAAGGAAATAAATTATTGGATCTTAACCCAAAAAAATGTTACATTCACTTATACAGTGAACGTAAATTAAATCATTCATTTTTATACAAAAGAATATAGTTGGTGCACTTTTAGCACAGAAATCACGCACAAATCGCAATGTGTTCATATATATATGTATTATGTTTCTGTTTTTTTTTTATAGTTGCAACATTCGTTGTTAGATCGAGTCAAATTTCATGCCTTTTTGTTGCTCTAGTAAATTACTTAGAATATTTTTAGTGTTGTACACATCAATGGCATATTTTACCCATAAACTCTTTTTATAATTTTATTAATTCGTAATCAAATTTGTAATTGATGAAAAAAAATGTGCATTAGAAGCCATTAAAAAATCAAATATTCCAACTATATGCTTAAGATTAGATCATATTGAAACTCACAGTTCCATTGCCATGTTGAGATGGACTTCGAGACTGATTCATCACTGTAGTAGGCAAATTCACAAGCTTAAAAAAGCCTGAAGATCTCACTGATATACTCTTAGGCAATACAACTCTCTCATCTTCTTCCTCTACCTCCTCATCATCATCATCAATCACACTTCTTGTTGAACTATTACTACTACCAAACACATTATTCTGTTGATCACCACTAGTACTAGTACTCCAACCACCCGTCACAGGACCAACACACGGTTGCTCGGACACCGATAAAACTTCATTGAGGCGGCGCGTGAGGTCTTCATTGGCCAATCTAAGCCACTCATTCTCCTCTTGGAGGGCAGTAGCTTCCCTACTAAACTCCCGAAGGCGTGTGATAGCTAGCTTGTACCGGCTAAGTAGCTCATCATAGAGGTGGTTTTCGAGGATAAGACGAGCCCGGTAGTGGCGAGAACCGGCTGCCACCGAAGCATCGGTGGCGGTGGCGGAAGGCGTGGAGGGACGAGAGGTGGAAGTAGTACTAAACAAACAATAGGAAGTGTTGAGATTATTAGCATGATCATCATCATTCTTGTAGTAGTCCATAATATTGAAGTTAATTGAACTAGTATATTACACTACTACAACTTTATGAATTATGATAGTAAGTGAAAAACATACCATAAAATTATATATAGTAAGGAATTTGTATAATAAAAAGTTGCTTAACATGTAAGGAGAAAGAAGGGGGGGTGGAGGTGGCTTCAAAGCTTCAATCGTTGGGTCAATCATGAGGTGTTTTGGTTAGATTTGGAACACTTTTTATTTTATTTTTCTGTTGAGTTTGTAAAATTTGATCACATAGTTTGTGAAAAAGAAAGGTAGAGAGACTAACAGAAAATAATCATGGCATTGTATTGCTTGCTCCTCACAATTGTAACTAACACACACACACACACATACTCTCTCTCTCTGGTTGCTAGTGTAATAGTATGCACCTGAAATAGACAACTCTTAAGTCACATCCGATATCATGCCTTTAATTTCATATGCAAGTGATATATTAGCTGCATTATCTCTCAAAGTTTGGTGGCTAATTTACTTTAATTGTATCCTCAACAACCACCGTTTTTTCTATGAAAATTTTTCTAACTTGCGTATTAGTGTAGTTTTGAAAAATATATAGTAACTCCTTTCTCTAAAGTCTAAAGATAGACATGCTTTCATGTTATCAGGCTATATATATACTCCCTCCGTTTCCTAAAAATCTTCCCTTTTTCCGTTTAAGGGTGTTTCCAAAAGATCTTCCCTCTTTTGCTTTATTCCTTATTTGGCAAAACAAATTTCCCTATTTACCCTCTCATGTCACTATCATATAGTCCACCACTACATTATTAATTCAATTTTACTTCCTTTCTCTCTCCTACTTTAACCCTTTTTATTTGTTTATTTATCTTAACCCCTTTCTCTCTCCTACTTTACTCACACCATGCCCCACACAACTTGATTTTTCTTGGTATCTGTAGGAACAGTAAGTGGGAAGATCTTTAGGAAACGGAGGGAGTATATATAAAGAGTTTTTCTTGTAAGAGATCACCTACTTTTAAATTAAAACTAGTTATTAGGCCCGGGCTATGCCCCGGATAAGAAAAAATTTCATTTATTAATATAATACTTTATGATAATAATATTAAATACAACTTAGCCTAGTGGTTACAACTTTAGTATATGTACTTGAGGTTTTGAGATCAAATCCTATACTATATAATTTCTTAATTTTTTTTATTGTACATGGATTATATGAACTAAAACTCCCTAGGGAGAGCGTCACGTGATACATTTTCTTGTTTTTGCACGCCTTTTAATATATTTGTATAGATTAGGCAATGGTAAGCGCAATATTAATAAGAGAATTAACCCAATAATGATTATGTTAACTTCTTTCAGTGACTAGTTTAATCCATTTAATAACTAAATTTACTTTTATATTAAAATTAGACCGTCTCTTTTAATAATTTTTGATGTATAAAATATGAAAATATTGCTTTGCATAAATTATTAAATGATGGACCATATTTTTTTTTAACCATTCATTCAATAACTATATATATAGGTTGCTTTGTAAAGTTAATTAGTGTTAACATTTTGTACGTAAGGCGTAATTCATCATGGATCCATCATTGTCTTTTTGTAATTATCAATTCGCCAATTTCAATAATACAACACATTGAGTAATTCAATACTATATAATTATGTATGTTTTTTTTTTTTGATAAGTTTTGTTTCATTTTATTTCATCGAGTAATCCGCCCAAGGAGGGGGTACATTAATGGAGACTGAGCTTGAAACCATACAAGATGCAGAATTTAAATTCATTTGGCATTCACAGCCAAGACTACTACTTTAACAGAAAAACATAATCCCCACAAAGTATCAAAAATAAAAGATCTCACATCCATGCTAGAAACTCAGCATCTCTAGTGAGACCTTGCTTTGCAAGTGTGTCCGCAACCATGTTGGATTCTCTTCCTTTATGACAAATCATGACATCTAACCATTGAGACCTTGCATTGCGGATGAAATTGAGTTGGAAGCCCAGATTCCACGGACCACCCGAGGCTTCATTACACCATCTCACAGCATTTTTAGAATCGGATTCAACAATGATAGGGGAATCTTTTATGATGTTGCTAGCCATTGAGATTTGAATTGCACGAAAGATGGCCAATATTTCTGCACAATTTATTTCAAGGGGAGGAATTGGGGAGGAAAACATACACATGAAACGGCCCGAATAATCTCTCAAGACACCTCCAATAGCAGACATATGAGGGGAAGATTTGACCGACGCATCTACGTTCCATTTTAGGAACCCAATATGAGGGGGGGACCATTGCCGAGGGGTTACAAAATGGCTCCCAACACCACTAGCTTCTTGGGGAGAGGCCCATGCTAGGCATTGAGGATTCCTAATAACCTCGTCACAAGAATATGGGAAGGGATCACCCCAACCCTTTATCCACCAACAAAGACGGGCTAGAACGAGCTCTTTAAGTTGCGAAGGCGAGAGAGCGACACCATTGAAAATCCTTGCATTTCTCTCTTTCCAAAGAGACCATACTATGATATAAAAACTAGCTAGCCAGACTTTTTTAAAGAAAAGCCCCTTGCGCTTGAAGCGCCATTGGTCAAACGCCTCTCGCAAGGATGAAGGAAATACCCAGTGCAATTCCCAAATTTGAAGCCACCATGCCCATAGGGCTCTTGCCATTACACAGTGGAGGAACAGATGATTGCAGTTTTCGGACCCAGTATTGCAGAGGACACATTGCACATCATTTTCGGGGATTACCCCTATGCGAGCCAATTTTTCTTTAGTGCTTATTTTTCCAAGTATCGCTAACCAAGTGAAAAGCTCAATACGGGGGGGGACCAAGCCTTTCCAAAAACCTTTAATCACATCATGATTCGAGAGGGAAAGAGATTTCGCGAGTTCGAGGCATACCGATTTAACTGAAAACATCCCAGATTTATGCGGGGTCCATATCAACGAGTCTTCGCAGTCAAGAGAGATAATGGTATTATCGAGCATTTTCTTAAGAGATTCTAGTTCTTCAGTGTCTCTTGGCCTCAAATTCCGTGACCATGAAAGGTCCCACACCCAATTAACTCCTTCCCAGTGGCCATGAGCTGCTATAACAGACAGGGGGTGCGCTGCTATTTTAAAGAGGCGAGGGAAGGCTATTTTCAACGGCACATCGCATAACCATCTGTCGAGCCAAAAAAGAGCTTGATTTCCATTACCAAGTCTGGTCTTTATTCGGGCTTGAAGGAAGAGTTTAGCCTCTGGGAGGCTTAGAATAGAGTTACAAATATTCTTCCAGGGCCCTCCTTTATGAATAGGGCACAAATCATGAATGGTGAAGGAATATGAGTATTTGTATTTATCAATAATGACTTTCCTCCATAGCGCATCAGATTCCGAGAAAAATCTCCACACCCATTTGAGAAGTAAACCAAAGTTTCTGTGTAGCAAGTTCCCGACTCCTAGCCCCCCTAGAGATTTTGGGAGTTCAATGAGGCTCCAAGGAACTAGGGCCATGCATTTCCCAGATTTGCCGCTCCATAAAAATTGACGCTGGATCATGTTAATCTTCTCTATAATTCCTTTTGGAATTGGAAATAGAGACATATAGTAAATGGGAAGGCTTGATAAGGATGCCTTGATGAGGGTAAGACGCCCACCCATAGATAACAATTTGCCTTTCCACAAAGAGAGCTTTTTTTCCATGCGGCCAATGATCGGATTCCAAGCACTCAGCCTGGAACAATTATCACCAATTGGAAGGCCCAAGTAAGTGAAAGGGAGGTTCCCCGATTTGCAAAGAAGGCAGTCCGCCGCATATTTGATCCATGAATCTTCTACGAGAATTCCAATAAGTGAACTTTTATGGAAATTCACTTGTAAACCTGAAGCAAGATGAAATAAGATGAGAATTTTCTTGATATTAAGCAGATAATCAAGATTTGGAGGGCAGAAAAGAATTGTATCATCTGCATATTGTAAATGCGTGAGCTTTAGTCCTCCATTCCCCACTTCTACACCCTCCCAGAGATGTAACCGTGATGCCTTCTGGATAACTAGACTGAGAGTTTCTACAATGAGATCAAACAAGAATGGAGAAAGTGGGTCTCCTTGGCGAAGACCACGGTGGAGCTTAAATGGAGCTGTTGGAGATCCATTAACAAGTATTGATGCTGCGGCATTCATAGTGCAAGCTCTTATCCACAACCGCCATTGAGAAGGAAAACCCATCTGATCAAGCGTCCAATCCAAAAAACTCCAAGACACACTATCAAAAGCTTTATGGAAATCGAGCTTTAGGATAGTAGATTGGATTTTTTTTCGCTTGCAAGTGTCAATTAATTCCCCAGCAATGAGAGCACTATCCAGAATTTGTCTTCCCTTTACAAAGGAAGATTGAAACGGCCCAATAAGAGATGGCATAACTTTTTGGAGCCTCCTTGCCAATAGCTTTGCAATAATCTTATAGGAACAACCAACCATACTGATCGGGCGAAAGTCTTTGAAATTTTCTGGATTGTCAATCTTGGGGATTAGAGCAACCCACGCAACATTAGAGCCTTTGGGCAGGCTACTGTCAGACCAGAATTTATCAACCATGGCGTATATATCTTCTTTGATGATGTCCCAGGCATCCTTGATGAAAGAGAAGTTAAAACCATCGGGTCCCGGTGCCTTATCAGGGCTACATGAAGCAACGGCTTCATCAATCTCCTCTTTGGTGAATGGGGCAGTGAGTTGAGATGCCTCTTGAGAGGATAGGCATTTAAAGTCGAGACCATTGAAAACCGGTCTTGGTGAGTGTGGCTCATGAAAAATCCCTTTGAAATATTTTACAGCTTCCTTTTTTAGACCTGCACAATCACAAACGTTAGTTCCGTCAATTCTTAGTGAGGGTATTGTGTTTTGCCTCTTTCTCATGGTGGCAATGGCATGGAAGTAGCGGGTATTCTTATCACCCTCTTTGAGCCATTTAGCTCGAGAATTTTGAGCCCAATATTGCTCTTTCCTTTTTAACCACATCCATAGGTTCAGCTGGGACTGTTTTCTTTCCTCCAATTCATCAGGTTCAAGGGTTTTATTATTTGCCAAGAGGTCAAAGTTGTGAATAATTTCTTCCAAGGCTGCAATGTTATGTTCAATATGTCCAAAGACATTTTTGTTCCACTTTTTGAGAGATTCTTTTGTGAGCTGAAGTTTTTCATTCAATTGGCCAGTGTTGTTTTTTGACCATGATTCTTGGATGATTTTTAAACATCCTGGGTGAGAAAGCCAGGCGTTTTGGAACCGAAAAGGTTTCGGCCCCCAGTTTAGTTCAGTGGATTGGATTAAAAGTGGAAGGTGGTCGGAGATACCTCTTTTCAGGAGGGAGACTTGAAGATGGGGGAAAGCGGATAACCATTCCGGGCTAATAAGAAGACGGTCCAGCTTGCTTTTTGATGGGCCTCGATACCATGTGAACCAGCCATTGGAAGAAGGAATTTCTGATAATTGCATATCATGTATAAATTTTTTGAAATCTTCAATCCCCCTTTGAGATGCTATGTTACTGCCCCTTTCAGAGATATCAAGCACTTCATTGAAGTCGCCTAAAATTAGGCAGGGAGATTGATGCGATAAATAGTAGTCTTTGATTTCCTGCCATGTCTCGCGACGATCATCAATATTACATGAGTTGTAAATATTGATGATACAACCAGAGAAGTTGAGGTCTTTAACTAATCCCAGCATGCCTGTCCAATGTTTCGAGGCCACGTGAGATTCAAGAGCAAAGAAATTCGGTTGCCATAGGCTGAGCAAGCCACCCGAATTCCCAGATGAGGGGCTAATCACATAATCAGGCTCGTCATCAGTATTCCAAATTGACCTGAGAGCTTTTGGATTGAGGGATTCCATCTTAGTCTCTTGAATTAGAATGATATTTGGTTTGTGGGTTTTTATAAGTTTTCTAAGGCTGGTTTTTTTGATGCGGGCATTGAGCCCCCGTATGTTCCATGATAGAATGATCATTAGAAAAGGATTTTTTGGGGTGAGGAGGGATCAGCTTATGAGAGATTTGACTCCCAGTCCCGCTTTTGATTCTTGAGGACCAAATCAATCCTCGAGAGAAGTTCCGAGGAGGAGCCGTTAAAGGATAAACCTATGATCTTAGCCATCTTCATGACATCAGAAGGTGAAATATGGTGGAGGTTGATATCATACTGGTTATTTGAGGAAGGATAGGAGGAGTGGGAAAGGTCTAGCAGTCTTTTTTTGGCTTTCTTTTGGAGTTTTTTTTTTCTTTTTTTCTCGATATCGGACTTTCTGGAGAGGGGGATCCGATCCTCAAAACCCGGAGGGTGCAAAGGTCCAGAGAGGGAGGTAGAGATGGTAGAGGCTGATTTTGATGGCCTATTGAGAGGCCCAAATTTATTATGAGTAGGGAGAGGGCTTTTTGGTCTGGGTGGTTTATTATTGGGCTTGGAAGGGGTAGTATTGTTTGAAGCAGAAATGGTGGTGGCCTGAGTTTTTGAGTTTTTTGATTTTTCAAGGGAGGCTGACATAGCATTATTGAGTAATAATTGTGCATCATTTTCCAAGGGAGAGGGAGATTGAAAGTCTTTTTGGGGTATGAGGTTTTCATTATGTGCACTGTCACCAAAGGCGGCGGGATCATTATCCTTGGGAGCGTTAAAAAATTCCTGGTCCCCATTCAACTCATGGTTTGGAGGCCTAGACAGATCATGGGGATTATCTGACATCATTGATGAGGTTTCCGGCAGATTCTGACCTTCGGCCTTTTCCAAATGATTATCCGACCGACAGATCTCATTGCCAAGGTTTGGGATTGTTTTAACATGGTCACTGCTTTTTAAGTGATGGGGATGGGAATCATCTTCAAAAGTGAAGATAGGGAACAGAGAATCTTCCATTTTTAGATGCATCCTACAATTTATTTTGAATAGACAGTCAGTAATTATCATTACCTTTGCACAATCCAAGCTTGAATAGTCTATGGAAATCACTCTCCCATATATGCTTGCAATCTTATGGAAGTTTTCATAATTCCAGGCCAATAACGGAACACCATGGATTCTTAGACTTGTTTGTCGCCATAAATTTGATACTGAGTCAGTGACTTCATGAATAACAGAGAACCATTTTTCCAACCAAAGACTTTCCACTATAGCTTCCTTGTCCTCTACTGTATCAAATGTAGACCACCCATCGGCTTAATCGTGAGGCAATTAATGCCTTCTGCTAAAATGTTGTTCAATATTTCTGATGATCTCTGTGATGAGATGGCAGTTGCTACAACACTTCGTTCAAAAACATCATGCAAATCTTGGTTCTTAGAACCTTTAATAATCATGGTGAATTCCTCATCAACTTCGTCCGTAATAATATCGTTCCTGGCTTTTACTGTTGCTTCTCCCAAAGCTTTTGAGCTAGCGAGCCTGGCTGTTGAGGGGTTTTTTGCGAAAAAATCAGGCCATGGTTCCTCAATCCTAAATGGGGATGAGATTGGGTCCACAAAGCTTTGGGTTTTGGTTGTGGGTATATGAGAGGGGTTTTGGGGTGGTTCAGAGGTGTTAGTAATCGGGTTTATGGAGGGTTGGGGAAGTGTTTTTGGAGCTGAGACTTCCTTGTAGGTGCGGTGGTCACGGAAGGAGTGGTTTTGGTTAGGCCGGGAGAAGGGGGTGGGTGGTTGGGTACGGTGGATTTTGAAGTTCCGGTCTCTTGGGGATAACAGATGGTTTGAGGGTTTTGGATTAGTTTCAGATTTCGCCGGTTGAACGATTAATCTCCTTCCTTCGAAATTTATGCCATGCATCTCACTAATGGCCATCTTCTGAGAAATTGATTCACAAAATCTAATAAAAGCGTATCGGAATTTTGTTGAAGGTTTAGGGGAGATGGGTAACATAATATTTGAAATTCTACCATACTTACCGAATAATCCACCAAGGTCAGAGGTTCTAGTATCTAGAGGGAGATGGTTGATGAAAATTGTTTTAATGGCTGAAGGTAGTGGTTGGTTGGATTTTCGCAGCTTTTTCCTTGATACATTTATCCATTTCTCCATGGGTTTGGGGAGGGTGATTTGGATTTTGGTTTTCTCTCTCCGCAAATTATTATATAATTATGTATGTTAATTAATCATGTCTATAGTACATATGTTTTATGTATGTATAATGTTCGTAACACTTCAATTAATTAACACGTAACACAACTATCGGCATATGGGTGCAATACGTATCATAATTGACACTGGCAGCCAAAGATTATGCCAGAGTAGGGGAATCTCTGATGGATTGTTTAGACGTTGATGTCATTTATGATATGTATTGTAGTCATGACAAGAGTTGGTGATGTTCAGACTATCAGTGTGGTATTGCTCCTTACATACATCCAATTTTATAATTGGTGTTATTGAAGCCAATTCTGCATAACATAATCTTTCATCTTTCTGCCTTTTCCTAATCTTTCTTTAATTTATATTTTTCTTCGAGTTTTGCCAAAAAAATTCTGATTAATTTTTTTAATCTTTATCTCTTATAATTATGAGTTACTATAATAGTTTTTATTTTTCACCTTATTTTATTGGTCTTTTTCTTCTAAGAATAACCAAAGGTAACTCACCCTTTTTTCTCTTTTTTATTGACGGAGTTTACATAAGTTTTAGTGTAATTGTGGGTTTAATTTGCTTTCTTGTGTTTAATTTTGCGCTTTTATCTTTGTAGTGTAATGTATATATTCTTTTGTAATCCATTCTTCATACTTGGAGCACATTCATGGCCTTGTTTTAAGAGTTTATATATATTAGTCTTCTTTGAGTATTGAACTTCTTTTTTGGCAAATAGGAAAAATATAGAAGAAAAAGTTATAAGTCAAAGGTGGTATTGCTCATCGCACACAAGTCATAGTTGGTGCTACTAAAACCAACTCTGTCATGTTCTAAGATTCCTCGGCTACGACGGATTCTTTGGCCGCATACGTCATTTATGACAAGCGCTGCTCCCAACTCGATAGTTGGTGATGTTTTGACTATTAGTCAAATTTGATGGTGCTCTTTAAAGTGCTTGCACCCAAGCCATAATTGGTACTATTGAGACCAATTTTCCTAATAATGGTCATATATAAAGTTTTAAGATTTACTTTCTTCCACATGATGCATAGGTTTATCATCAACTTTTTTCCTAATTGTTTGTCCGGGCTAAATTTGTGCCCTGAGACAGTGACTCCAATTTGTACTGACGTACTACAACTGTTGTTTCAATCAGTTAACCACCAATTTGTTTTGTGCATATTGTGCTACAATTGTTGCTCTACTTTTAACAGTTGTCACTATAATGTCATTTCTAAGCAAAACATATTATGTTTCCACTACATGAAAAGAACTATGCATGCTGTATGACATGCATAACAAACTTTGTTACCTCAAATCAATCTAGTACTATTAGTTGAGCAAAAGAAAGTTGGATAAATATAGATGACAGAAATCAAAGAGCCACTAAAAATAGATATTGAAAATAACGGAAATTTTTATTACCTCAAGTAAAAGATATATGCTTAAAAAATAGGTCTTGTGTGCTATCATGTAATCATATGTACATCATGTATATATATAAGGTCACGATCCGGTGATAATGGGTCCTTTTGTGAAAACATATACCATATGTGAGAATAAATTTATGTTTACAACATACACAACACTTTTTAGAACATATGCAATACTTTTTAGACATACATTACTTTTAGTTTTTAGAACATATTCAACACTTGTTAGAACAATAATTTATAGAACATATGCTATGATTTTTAGAACATAAATTTCCAAAGTTTAAAACATGAATAACAAGTTTTAGAACATGAAATAACGAATTTTAGAACATGAAATTCAACCTAAATAAAACCGAACTTCAGAACTTTTGATGAAGAATTCGTTAAACTTGGTAAGAACCTTTTTTGAATTCATGTAACTTTGTTAATTTATATATGAAGAATTTTGTTGAATTTTATCTTGAATTTGGTGGAGTTTTTTTAGGAGAGAGAATGATTATTCTTGAGTAGTGAAAATTATCATCTTGAGAAAAGAGGACAAGCATGGATTCATTCTATATAAGTTGTATCTTTTATGAATAATTTCGTTGCACATGGAGTTTGAAATTAAGTCTATTTCAGTAAAGAAAATGGTTATTCTTGAGGAGAGAAAATTAGTCTTCTCAAAAGGAGAGAGAAACGAAATAAATTCATAGTTAACGAATGCGAGCTAAATAGATTGAATTTCAGAATTTGAGTTTGAAACTTTAATAAGAAATAATTTAGAACATATCACTTAATTTATAGAACATAAGATTTTTTTTTTATATATAATAGTAAGAAAAAATAACTATATTAGAAGACCCTCTGTTCGAGAAGAATGTGTCAGTTACAAGGATAGAGGAAAGAGAAGAGTTATTACGAGAGTTGACAATAAAAGAAGAATCAAATAATTAAGGCTATGTTCAGTTCACCTTATTTTTGTTTATTTCAGACCTAATCAGATCAGATCAGAAAAAATAAGTTCAGATCAGATCAGTTCAGATCAGATCCTGCTTATATTTAAAAATCATTATTACTATTAAATATCATTCATTACATATTAGTAAAAATTATAATAATTGAATATTAATAAAGTACTCATTGAGACGAATCAAACAAGACCCCACATGACTATATATTTTCTTATATATTGAGAAAAATCTAAAAGATAAGATCTTGTAATCAAATCAGTTCAAATCAGAAAAAATAAGTTCAAATCAGATCAGATAAGTTCAAATCAAAAAAATTCAGATGAACTAAACATAGCCTAAGCCACCGATGTTGGTTGTTCAATCCCGCGCTCGAGTTGCTTCGTGAAAAATATGTGTGTGTATAGCTTGATATAATACACATCTTATTTTCCTAAACAATTGAATGCTTTTACATCATTACAACTGGAGTTACTTATATGTCATGTTAAGAGAAGTGTCAACCTAAAGCTAATAGTCATATGAAGATTCAAGCCTAAGCTATAGTCAATATGTCTATCGATAACAAACATATGGTTGGAGTGGGAAAAGGGTCAAAAACTCAAAAAGGCTAAGATAGAAAACCATTATCTAATCAATTAAATATATCAAATCATTTTAGTTACCAAAATCTGATTAATGTTCTTTACTTCACTCAGAATTACATCGAGCTAAGATTCAAGCTTAAGTTATAGTCAATATATCAAATCATTTTGATATATGCAATCCTTAAAATTTTAAATAAAGACATTAAAAATATAATATATTTCTTATATATACATGTATTAATTTAGGAATTCAGGATATAATTATGTGGCAACCAATGTAATTAGTGATAATCTATGGTTGAATATATATATTATTAATGTCTTATATGCAATTTTTAGAGATGCACATATCTTTCTTTACGACAAATATAATTATGATACTTTACTTATAGTAATTACTCCCTCCGTTTCAAAATATAAGTCGTTTAAGGTTTTTGCACACAAATTAATAATTTAGTTAATTTTAGTTAGTTTTGCATGGGTAATAAGAATTGACATTTAATATTGTATTGATAATACAAAACAACCTATAAGCTTATCTTGATAATATAAAATTGCATTTAATCTTACATTGGTATTGTAGAATGCCTTATAATTTGAAACAAATTCTTTTAGCTAAAATGCCTTATAATATGAAACAGAGGGAGTAGGATACTAGACTTGATTATTATTTGTCTGAATGACCGATTGAGCGTATAATTAACATGGACATCACTAGACTAATAGTCTTGGAATTTGATCATATAATATAGACTCAAATCAAACTGAAACACAATGAGATGATTCATGGCACGCACTAAACTAATTCATATTGAAACTAATTGGAATTTTCCGTTCTTCACCTCTAACTTAATTATATAGAGAATTAGAGCTGGCAAAATATTACCCAACCCGCCAACCCGACCCGAACCCAACCCATTAATAATGGGTCGGGTCAAAAATTTGAACCCATTTAATTAAATGGGTCGACCTGACCCAACCCGTTTAATTAAATGGATTGGGCCAGGTTCAAAATTTCAACCTGATTTTGACCCACCTAACCCATTTATGAAAAAATTAAACAAGCTAAAAAATCCCAAAAAAAATTGGATTCCTCTATTGCTCTTAGTTATTATGACTTAGTCATTACACTTAAGGTTGAACAATTGCTTACGAAGTTGTAATGATGTTAATTTTGAACAAAAGTTATGTTGATTTTGAACAATATTATCATATGGTTATGTAATGACTTAATTATAATTTGCCGCCTACTGTTATTTGCAAATAAATTGTGTTGTTTTTATTTTATTTTTTTAGAAAAAACACGAAAAAAAATTAAACGGGTCGATCTGAAGGTTGACCCGTTTATCATAAGGTTGGGTTGGGTTGTAAATTTCAACCCGTTTAAGTTAACAGGTCAGGTTGGGTCAAGGGATTCTCAACCCACCAACCCACCAACCCAACCTGATCTTGACCCAACCCGACCCATTACCATCCCTATAGAGAATTCTAACAACTTCAGAAAACATGTATGTAGAAAATGTTGTAACAAATGCAATAGAACAACGAAGAATTAAAGAATAATCAATCACAAGAATTTAATGTTGTTCACTAATAATATGGAGAACATTTTTCTTTAGGAGAGAGAGTACATATTACAAAATATGGAGGCAGAAGTTAATTATAGGATTTATATAATACCCTACTATTTAAAGTGAATGGGCCTAAACTCGAAGGGTTATGTTGGAACTAAAACAGACTCAATATCTAAACATATTCCGAAAAGCTATCTTTTATTAGGGCGTGTTGTGTAAGTATCACCATCTCTTAGGGAAAACCTGCTAGAGTATAGAAGAGGGTAAATGAGGGTTTTTTTTTTAGGGGGAAACGGAGCGAGATTATTATTAGCAAACATCCAACCCGCTAAGGTCAAAACACCTTGTGGGGAATCATCTACAAAAACTTGTTCTACCCCATCAGTTGGGCGTAATCTAGCAACTAAATGAGCGACAGTATTCCGTCCTCGTTTAACATGTGCAATAAAAAAATTCGGCTATATTATCCCAAGTAACCAAATGAGGGGGTTAATTAGACTAGAGAGGAATAGTACAACTCAATTTCTGTCAACACGAGAAATTAAAGTTGGTTTATCCCACCAAAAATGCACAAACTTCTATATAACGCTAGTAACACCATGAACAAATAAAGTGGCCAGCTAATATAAAAGTCCTATAACAAATCCCAAGCTAAATAAAAAGGCTCAAGTTGAATTGATGGTATTGTATTATAGAGAGATTTTAAGCAAGGTTGGAGAGTAAGTTATTGTTGTTGTGTTGTTTATTTTCTCCCGCGAAGTGCGGTATATATAGTGCCGGGTGAATAATTCACCCGGTGATACATCAAATCACTGCATAACTGCAGTGTAATGTCTAATCATGGCGGCGCCGTTTTATCCGTTCACTGTTTACATAGAATATTACAACACTCCCCTTGAACGGATCTTAAAACATATATTACGGGGTGACAACTGCCTCATTAAAAACTTTACATTTGAAAAACCCTAATGGGATAAAAACAAATAAAAATACAGTTGGGCTCTGATATGCCTATATGCTTTTCTGCCTCGTTAAAACCTTGCCAAGAAAAACCCTATGGGATAAAAACTTGGACGAAGGAAAAAGAGTACAGAGCATATGGCGCTCCCCTCAATTTAACGTATATCACGAAGGCGACGCAGACCAGTTAGGTGTACAAGCTCTTGGAATTGCTTTGCTGGTAATGCCTTTGTGAGTAGGTCGGCTAAATTGTCGCATGATTGAACTTGTGTGACATTAATTGTTCCTTCCTTCTCCAATCATGAGTGGAAAAGAATTTGGATCGATATGCTTTGTTCTGTCACCTTTGATATAGCCTTCTTTAATTTGTGCAATGCAAGCGGTATTATCTTCATGGATTATAGTTGGACCTTCTTGTGTCTCTTTGATACCACTTTCCCTGAGTATATGATGAGTCAAAGATCTCAACCATACACATTCTCTACCAGCTTCATAAAGTGCGATTAATTCAGCTTGATTTGATGAAGTAGCTGTTAGAGTCTGTTTTGTTGACTTCCAAGAGATTGCTGTGTTTCCATAGCTAAAAATATAACCTGTTTGCGATTTTGCCTTGACTGGATCTGATAGGTAACCTGCGTCGGCATATCCTACAAGGGTAGGATTTCCGTCTCGTGGATAGAATAATCCCATATCCGTTGTCCCGCGTATATAGCGGAGTAAGTGTTTCACTCCACTCCAGTGCCTGTTTGTAGGTTCGGAGCTTATCTAGCTAATAAATTGACCGAGAATGCAATGTCTGGTCTAGTATTGATGGCTAAGTACATTAGGCTCCAATGGCACTTAGGTAGGTACTTCGGACCGAGTATATCCTCACCTTCTTCCCTAGGGCGGAAAGGATCTTCATCAATTTTTAAGCGACGAACAACCATAGGTGAACTCAACGGATGTGATTTGTCCATATAGAACCTTTTTAGCACTTTCTCGGCATAATTGGATTGGTGGAACAGGATTCCATCCTTTAGGTGTTCGATTTGTAATCCAAGACAAAATTTGGTTTTTCCAAGGTCTTTCATCTCGAATTCCTTCATCATGCATTTAGCGGTTTCTTCAATTTCATCGGGTGTCCCGATGATATTTAAGTCATCAACATATACTGCAATTATAACGAACCCTTTTTCGGTTTGTTTGATGAAGACACATGGACAAATTTGGTCGTTCTTGTAGCCTCGATTTATGAGGTATTCACTAAGACGGTTGTACCACATCCTTCCAGATTGTTTTAAACCGTAAAGTGATTTTTTCAATTTTATGGAATGTAGCTTCCGAGGTTTTGACCTCAAGGATTCAGGTAGTTCAAGTCCTTCTGGGACTCTCATATGGATATCATGTCAAGCGACCCATAGAGATATGCTGTCACGACATCCATAAGGCGCATTTGTAGTCCTTTGCATGCAGATAGACTTATAAGGAATCTTAGTGTCGTGGCATCTACCACTGGAGAGTATGTTTCCTCATAGTCAATTCCAGGTCTCTGGGAGAAACCTTGGGCTACAAGTCTGGCCTTGTATCGTACGATTTCATTTTTCTCTTTCGCTTTCGCACGAAGACCCATTTATATCCAACGGGTTTTATTCCCTTTGGGGTTTGGGCTATAGGGCCAAACACTTCTCTTTTTTGAGAGATTTCAATTCTACCTGAATGGCCTCTTTCCATTTAGGCCAATCACTCCTTCGTCGACATTCATCCACGATCTTGGTTCGGTGTCCTCGATATCAGTGGTGATTTCTGTGGCTATTGAATATGCAAATATTTCATCAATCGGGGTTTTTACCCTATTCCATTGCTTTCTAGAATGGACAAAATTTATTGAAATTTCGTGATTGTCGATGCTAGCATTTTCATGCTCCCCCTCAGATGCAGCATCTGATTCTTTGAGTTCATTTTCGGGATTCATGGCGTTTTTATCGTTTGAAAATTGTTCCACTTTAGAAGAATCATCAGTTTTCTCATTATTGGTGTCTATTCTTCTAGACTTCCTCGGTTTCAAGTCTTTGGCTCCGAGTGGTCTTCCCGCCTTTTGCGTGTTATAGATTCATTTGCGAGTTGATTTTCCGCTTTTTCTCTTGGAATTTCAACCGTGCAGGAGCATTTACAGCAGGTATATGTGATTTTATCACTCCTTTTGAATCAGTGAATGCATCTGGCAATTGATTGGCAATGTTTTGCAAGTGTATAATTTTCTGAACTTCCTGCTCACACATATTTGATCTTTGATCAATATATGATAAATTTTTGGCATTCCATGATATTTCATTCCAACATGGGCCTGCTTTATCTCCCCCTAAGGTTGGGAAAATTGTCTCATCAAAGTGACAATCCGCGAACCGAGCGGTGAAAAGATCACCAGTTAACGGTTCTAGATATCTTATGATGGACGGTGATTCAAATCCAACATAGATTCCCAACCTTCTTTGTGGGCCCATCTTAGTACGTTGTGGTGGTGCTATGGGAACGTAGACTGCACACCCGAAAATTCGTAGGTGAGCAAGGCTTGGTTCCTTTCCAACCACTAACTGTAGTGGGGATAGATCATGCTTGGCGCTTGGCCTTAGTCTCAGTAAAGCCGCAGCATGTAGTATGGCATGTCCCCATGTAGAAGATGGGAGTTTTGATTTCATGAGTAATGGCCTCGCAACTAATTGTAGTCGCTTTATGAATGCTTCCGCTAGGCCGTTTTGTGTGTGAACATGGGCTACAGGATGTTCCACGTCTATCCCAATTGACATACAATAGTCATTAAAAGTGCGGGATGTGAATTCTCCGGCATTATCAAGCCGGATTTTCTTTATGGGATAGTCTGGGAATTGAGCCCTTAGACGGTAATTTGTGCTAGCAGTTTTGCAAAAGCAACATTCCTTGTTGATAGGAGACTAACGTGAGACCAACGTGTTGATGCGTCTATCAACACCAGAAAGTATCTGAATGGTCCACATGATGGGTGTATTGGCCCGCAAATATCTCCTTGGATTCTTTCTAGGAATGCAAGATTTTCACCTTCAAGTTTATTTTTAGGGTCTTATGATTAATTTGCCAAGGGAACAAGCCTTACAATTATGCTCATTTGAGTTGGGGCCGTATGTTTTTCAACGGATGCCCATTTGAGCTTGGACGATTTTCGTCATCATGCTTGTTCCTGGGTGACCCAAGCGATCATGCCAGAGTAAATATTGCTTGGTTGTCTTCCTTATGGTGGGACACCAAGATTTGTTTCGACTGGACTGATATAAGTAAAATACAGTCCGAGGAGTATGATGGCATCCTTTCAAGGATTATTTTCTTGCCATCGTCACATTTGTGAGATACATGTACTCCTTTCCGTTTTCGTTAAGGTTTCCACATGGTAACCATTTGTGCGCAGATCTTTGAAACTCAATAGATTTCTTTGAGTTTTACCTGAATACAATGCGTTGTTTATAGTGACGTGTGTTCCTTTTGGTAACACTATGCATGCCTTTCCTGAGCCCTCAACCATCTTTGCAGTGCCTGCAATGGTGTTGAGGTCGCCTTTTCTTGGCTTGAGGTGAGTGAAGTATGACTTGTTACTCAGGATGGTATGTGTAGTGGCACTATCAATCAGGCATTGTTGGGCGCCTTTGTTTGTCATTATCTTCATTCAAATATAAATTTGTCAAAATCTAAAAATTTATTCATGAAAAGAGTACATTACATGAAATGTTAAAAGAGACATCAAATAAAACAAGTGACATGAAGTAGAGTGATACAAAACATAAAACAACATCAGGTTGATCTAGGGGGATAAGAGGGCTAGGCATTAGAAATATCTTCCATGAGGTAATCAGCTACATCGAGGTCCGGGAGTGGATAGTTTCAGTGACTAAATTTGTTTCGCCACGTCTCCCTTGACCCTTAGTAGAGGCCACATATAGATCCACAAGATGTTTGGCTGTGCGACATTCATTTGCCCAATGCCCTTGAATGCCACATTTAAAACATTTCTCTTGTGTTCTTTGTTGGGAGTTTCTTCCTCCGCGTCCTCTATTTGGGCGCCAGTTTTGGCGTCCTCGTCCTCTTCCTCTTCCCCTGCCACTTCCATTGTTATTTCTTCCTCCATTACCCTATTTTGAACTGGCCATTCCAGTTTGAGTTACCTCCCCGCTTTTCCAGCGCTTGCCACCTCTAGTGGCATTTGTTTCAACTGCGCTGCGCTGGTACCTGCTGGCCTTTGATTATGAATTGAGAGCAGGATTTGATTGTTCTGTTCTGCACCAAAAGGATGGCAATTAGGTCGCAGAACTTTTGGCAACGCCTTTCACGATATTGTTCTTGCTGAACAACATTATTGGCATGCATAGTGAGAGAGTTTTCTCAATCATGGCTCGTTCAGACACAGGTTCCCCACACTTTAGCTGTGAGGTGATGCGAAGTACGCAGAATTGTACTCGCGTACTGATGCAAAGTCCTGAAACCTGAGTACTGACCATTCATGTTGGGCCCTTGGAGCGATAATTCTTTGCAAATGCTCAAATCTATCCTTTAGGTTATCCCATAATCTTTGGGATCTTCCACAAGGATGTATTCAGATTTGAGTTCTTCATGTATATGGTGTTTGAGATACACCAATGCTTTCGCTTGCTCCAAAGGGGTAGGGGCACCACTTCGACAATGGTGTGGTCAGGCTCAGTGACTTTAGGTAAGCTTTTGCATCCACCCTCCATTCTAGGTATCTTTGGCCTGAGGCTTCAAGGATCTCAAAGTCTCGGTTTGCAAGTCTAGCCATTTCTGAGTTCATGTGATATTTTAAAAGTATTAGTAGAAAATTAATATATAAAGTTCCGAAAGAAAATCACACTGGGATGTAAGCCATAGTGGTCCGAGAATCCTTAACCGTTCAAGAGGTTAAGGGTTCGAAACATGATAATAACATGAAAGGTGAACAATAAATATATAAAAAAGGCTACATTTTTTTTTGTTTAACCAGAATTTGACTATATGTCTAAAAATAAACCACTGTGTTAATAGCATATAATAGAAAATTTACATAATTAAGCATTATAATTGCGTTTTACAATATGCAAAACAGAATTACAATAATTCCTACTAAAACTGTTATAAGTATCATTCCCCAAAAACATGACCTTCAACTGTCTGAAAGATTCTAGAAGATCTGGTGTGTCGTTTTGAGGACGGCGGTTTCCGGCATTGTACATGGTGGCCGAAAATAGTGGAGATGAAATTTGTGAAGTTTTATGAGAGAGAAAATTTTATGGGGTAGAAGTGAGTGAGGGAGGCGGACGAGAAAATGAGAAGGGTTAAAATCCCTTTTATAGTGGTGTAAAAACACTATTCGTATGTAACAGGTAAGATATATATATTGGTATGTAATACATAACGTGTTTATAAAACAGAAAATGGAGTATTACTATAAGAAATAATAATAATTAGTTTTCCAAAAATAAATAAATTAGCTAATGTATGTTCATGGTCTGAGATATTAGATACTAGTCATACCATTTATTGTCTAAAGAGGCTTTTTATATATGCTTTTTAAGTCCAAAAGAAAAAAAATAACAAAAGGCATTAAAGAAAAAAAGAAAAAGAACATAATTTTGGGTTCCTAAATGTACAGCTAACGTAACTTTGGGTTCCTAAATGTACATCTAACATAACTTTGGGTTCCTAAATGTAAAGCTAACATAACTTTGGTTTCCTAAATGTACAACTCAGAAATCCCACTTTGGATTCCCAACGTGACACTATAAAATCCCTCCCCCCTTTTCCTTTTTTTTTTTTTATAAAAACTTAGTCTAACCTTGAAAAGGGTGGACATGCATTCAAAGAAAATCAGAAGAAAACACATGGGGACATGCATTTAACAGTAGGCAGGAGAAAGCAAAAGCACAAGTCAAGTCAAGGGGTTGCATATGTAAAGCAGTAGAATACAAAACATTAAGTTAGTGTTGGAAATAGGTGAAGACAAGTCATCAAGATTATGACATTATGTGTCATCATATGGGCATTATAACTAGTAGGCTTTTACAATTTATAAGAAAAACTGAAGCTAGATGTTATAAGTTGTTTCATTTCTGTGTATTGCAAGTCTAGCTATTTCTTTCACCATTTTCTTTCAATGCTCTCCCCCTTTTTTTTTTTTTCACTCTCCAAAAAAAAATACAAGACATAAAAATCAAACAAGAAAAAAATATATAGCAGGTAGCTCCACCATTATAGTTATTTTCCGGCCAAAAATTCATCCTCTTTGTAGTGTAAGCCGTCCATCCAGGCGGGCGGAGTCCGTCATATAGCAGCGTCCATATAGGCGGCTTTAAATGCAAGGTCTTTGCCTCCATGAAGGTGGCGCGCGACTTGCTTGGGGCGGCCGAGCCGATACCGCCAGTTAATTACTTTGCCGTCGCTTGTTGCTGACGGAAGGACCCTCATCGTCCCTACTCCTTTTATTATTATTATTAGGAGTTTGCCGGATTTCAGTTGGTGGTTCCGGAGGAGGGTTATCATTGAGGTTAGGGACGGTGGTTTGTCGGCGTTCACCGACGTGGCTATTAACGTTAGTATTATGGCGTTGGGGTGTACTACCAACTCCTCGTGCCGGGTTTGTGGTGCAAGGTACACTATTACGTTCTATGATAAAATATATACTACAAAGAGATACATTGTTTAGAATAGTATTGATCCCATTACATTGGTGATCCATATTTTTTTTGAAAAAAGAAAATTAGTAGCAATTGAGAAGAACTACCTTTTGATAGTAGAGCGAAATCGTGCTGATAACGTATTGTATTATAGAGAGATTTTAAGCAAGGTTGGAGAGTAAGTTATTGTTGTTGTGTTGTTTATTTTCTCCCGCGAAGTGCGGTATATATAGTGCCGGGTGAATAATTCACCCGGTGATACATCAAATCACTGCATAACTGCAGTGTAATGTCTAATCATGGGCGGCGCCGTTTTATCCGTTCACTGTTTACATAGAATATTACAACAGATGGGTTATTTTATGTAATAAGGGTTACTTTTATTGGATTTAGGGTTTTTTTTTTCTAATGTTAAGGTGTTACTTTTAGTGAAATCAAGATTTACTTTTTCAAATGCGAAAGGGTTAGTAATACTAAAATTAGGGCCGGGATTACTTTTTGTAATGCTAAAGGGTTACTTTTACTGAAAGTATGGATTACTTGTTTTAAATTATAAGGGGTTACTTTTTGTAATCATAAAGAATTACTTTTACTGAAATTATGTGTTACTTTTTCTAAAACTATGAGTTACTTTAACTAAAACTAGGGGTTATTTTTTCTATAACTAAAAGTTACTTTTAGGAATTACCTTAAATTTATGCAATGGAATATATATTGTGCAAGGGGTTATCTATTTCATATGTTGCGCAAGGGGTTGCTTTCAGATTTATAATGTGGTTCCTTAACATTTATCCAGGAATTACTTTAGGATTTGTGCAAAAGGTTACTTTACACTTATACATGGGTTACTATTGTTATATTTTAGGAGTTACTTTATATATTGAGCAAAGGGTTAGTTTTACACTTATTATGGGAAGATTTGGACCCATTCTTAGCTTTAATTGTGAAAGTTTCAGGCGATGCTTTTGATTAAAACACCATTGAGTTAAGACCTAATCTGTTCAATCTCTTGATCAAACTATTACAAAATCAATTCCAGTACAAAAGACAATCAATTCTATATCATAAATCTCTTTCAATTTCACATCCAGAGAAAGATAAGAGGGGACAAAAAATATACAATATAAAAAATATGTTATGACTTATGAGTACGTTGATGAAATCGGCAGAAGAAGATGCAGTAAAACTTAGCTTAGCTAAAATACACATGACAAGATCATCCTAAAAAAAGTCAAAGAAATCAGAACCTCCTCTGGTAACTTCGAGGAGTGACGCGCATGTATGACCACACTATCAGTTGAAGAAAGAAAATGGAAGATAATGGAGTGAAGGAAGACACAAAAATTAGAAGGAAGAGCGAGGAAAGAGAATGAAACGTGGCCGCACCATTTGATTTCCTGTGGCGTGTTGCATAAATAACGGACTGCAATTAGGATTGGCTAGAGTTGTGCAATAAACGAGACCCAATTAAGATTATTGGCTAGAATTGTGCAATAAACGAGACCTAATTAAGTAATGCCTCACAACTTTTGTTATAAATGTCTGTTTTTTACAAGTTTTTCCTTGCAAAAGGTAGTCCCTTAAAAGAAATAATATTTCTTTCAAAGACATTCATAATATTTATCTACCCTTCAAAAGAAATATAATATCCGTCTCAAGAGAAATCAGAGAAATATTTCAATAATATTCTCATATCCATTACATGAGTGAAAAGAATCTCGAGCAAATCATCATTTATATAAAAAAATATCTTTGTTTTCCTTTGAAAAAGAGAATCGTCTTTTTGACACAAGTACCAAAAACAATTAAGAACTTACTATAATACATATACACATATAAAAAAAATTACTATGCAACACATACCACCTTCTTTTAAGATGGACGTTACACATACCATCTCAAAACCAAATTAACTCGTCACGTTACAAATTTACTAAGCTATATGACTACCAATTCTGGACAAAAAAAACATCTTACTAAGCTATTTCAGACAACCCTTTGGAAGTACTCAAAGCCTTATAGATCTCTAAAACAAGTCTTGCTTCAAATTCATCTTGATTTTTATACTTAATTCGAACTTGTCTAGCTTGTGATATCCTCTTCTGCCCAAATTCACTACCTCCATTAACTGGTCCAACGTCACCCGCCAATTTTAACATCATATTAACATACCCATTTTTAAACTTGTTCCATAGTTTCTTAGGTGAAAAAATCACCACCTTCTTCAAACTCTTAAACTTAAGACTCTTTTTAATCCTCCAAAACCTCCTAAGGATTTTTGTATTGTTGTTCGCTTCGCCGTTGATCTTAACTACATGTATTTTCCTCCTTGTTTGTGTTGCTCCATCTAAGAGATTATACCCTTTCTTTTTCCAATAATTCTTTCCATTAAATGGTTTAGAAATTTCTCCCATTTTCTTCCTAGGGAATTTTGTGTTTTTTGTAGGAGAAAGTTATGTAGTAGTAGTATTATTGTAGGAAGAAGAACGAAATTTAGAAGGTTTATATATGAAGATAAAATTAAAGATATGGTAAGGAAGAAGCCCAAATATGCTGGCTGTGTTTTATAGAACATATGGGTTGTGGTTGTTGTTTATGTTGTTAGGAGGCTTAATAAATGTATAGTAAGATGACATTCTAGTGGGTCAAAATTGAAAAGTCGCAAAAGCCGGTTTGAAAACAAGTGTTTTCTTTTTGCGACGATAATTCTATCAATGAGGTGTTTGCGTGCCCAATAAATATGATGGTGGATGTGATGGAATATTTGGGTATACATTATACTATGATACTACATTTAAGAAGCTGATAAGGAGTCATAGGTCAAGAATAACATAGAGTTTTTTACTCAATCATTCTAAATTTCTAATCATAGAGTTTTTTTTCGGAGATATATCAAGTTAATAGCACATTTTGTGGGAATATACCTTACTAAATCTTTTTGGTGGGGATATACCAACTTAAATTTAAGTTTTGTTAAAAGTTGCCAAAAATACTATTTTCGGCGAGAAAGTCAAATTTCCGGCTTTTGACATGCTTAATTACTCTTTATATAGTGTGTGATATTCAATTGCTTCTATTACATTCATTTTCCTCCAACTTCATCACTGTCACTTTGTGGCTCACTCGCGAATTCTTACCAAGTCAAAGGCTGGAAATTTGACTTTCTCGCCAAAAATAGTGTTTTAACAAAACTTAAATTTGGATTGGTATATCCCCATAAAAAAAATTAGTGAAGTATATCCATACAAAATGTCCAATTACCCTACCATATCTCCGCAAAAAACTCTAATCATAAAATGATGACTTCCTACCTTTCAATTATTTGCTCAATGTTTTTATTTTGACATTGTCTCAGATTATTAACAATAAACAATTTTCTGATTCATTCTTTATTTTATGAAATTACTACACTCGTTTGCCAACTTTTTTTCCTTTCTAATGTCTTCGGTCTTATTAAAATGTTTATTGTCTGCTACCAACTTGTTATGGAGCTATGTTTTCTAGACCAGTAGAATGTTACGAATAGTGTATGGATCATGTCACGAGTTTAGTTGAGAGAGTTTGGGATAGAGATGGCCATCAGGGTGGGCCAATTCATCCAGTCCAGCTTAGCTTGCCTTTTGGGTTGTGTGGGCTGAGCCCAAGAAAAGCCGGGTCCAACCCAGCTCGAACCGTGAAATTGGTGGATGGATCGTGGGCCAGATTTTTTGAACCCGGTCCACGAAAGCCAACTACTAAAACCGCCTAGCTCGATCCAAGAAAGCGGTTCAGTCCAGTCCATACATGAACCGGACTAGTCCAGCAGTAATTAACTAATTATTCAACCAAATTGTATATATTTTAATCAAATCGTATATATTTTAATCAAATTTTAGATAATAGAGTTTTCACAGGTTCTATTTAAAGTGTGAAAAGTTATTTGGTAAAAGTGTTGGAGAAGTCAAATTTTTGGCACTTTTGCCAATGAAGATAAATTTCATCAGGATAAGTAATAAGAATGTGAAAATGGCATGCATGTGCAAACTAATTCACTAAATGAGAAAGGCTAGACAAGTAGTGATACTCTATCACGCTAGGATAAAGGAAAGGTACACTGAAAAGGGTTTGGTGATGGAAGGAGCAGTATACAAGTCATATTGTTACACTTCCCTGGAAGTTTAATCTGAAATCAACTCTGAAGAAGTAAACATGGCAAATCCGTTGCTTGCTCTGCTTACTGATTCAACAGGTCAAAAAATGTCGGCCTCTGCATATCAAGAAGTCAAAAACATAATGTATAGTGTATACAGTATACTAGTATATAGTAGTACTTGTTATTTTACATATTGTCCTGGGTTATAAGTTCCTTCATAATAACAATATGTCATCATTTTGGAAGTAAAGATGTAGGAATTATGCCAATTTGTTTGAAGTTCATCAAAGAGCATGTTCGCAGACCCGCCTGGTCAAGTCAGGCAGTGCCGCTCGATCGGGCGGGGTCGAAGGTCTCAGTAGAGGCTTGGCAGTAGGCCGCCCGATTGGTTCGGACGGGTCCGCCCGATCGGGAGTGATCACCGAACCACGATCGGGTGACCAGTGCTCGATCGGGCCCGAAACTAAAACAACGTATGGAATTACGAGCGTCCAATCGGGCAGATGTCGTCCGACCCGATTGGGCAGTGGTTAATTTGATGCGGAGACGCGTTTTTCGAGTTGGGCTATAAATAGGTTTTAACCTAATTTGTATTACGTCGTCATTAGCGTGAAAACACATGTATAATCTGGAATTACTCATGAATCTGAAATCATCCACATAAACAATATGTACTAAAAAAGAGAGTTTCAAATAAGCGAAAGTTAGTTTTAAAAATATCATGCACATGGTATATGCAAGTTTATGATAAATGAAATCAACTTGCATTTGGTCATGGGCTTTCAAATTGTTGGTAGAGCTTTACTTCATCATTTATTATCTAAAGCTAAAAATAGGGTTGAAATTATGTTCCTTTTTTCACTACCTATAAAACGTTATTTTTATTACTATCATATATTAAAAACAATTAATCTCGTAACACACATTTTATCTATACTAATATATTAAAAGGCGTGTATAATCAGGAACGGTGCCACATGACATGGCGCTCTCCCTAGGGAGTTTTAGTTTATGTAATCCATGTACAATAAAAAAATTAGAAATTGCATAGTATAAGTTTTAATCCCATGACCTCAAGTTCATGTACTAAAGTTTTAACCACTAGACCAAGTGTTATTTAGTGATATCATATCAAAGTACAATATTAATAAATAAAAATTTTCTTACCCAGGGCATAGCCTGGACCTAATAACTAGTTTGTAATTTAAAATTAGGCAAACGGAAGACTCTAAAACGAACTCCTTTACTAACTTATCCAAACACTTATCGATCGATCTACCGAATAAAAATTTAAGTGCGGACAAACTCGCACATCATCCAAAATATCAAATGCTAGAGTTTTACAATGGCCAA
Organism: Beta vulgaris subsp. vulgaris; assembly: GCF_026745355.1. Taxonomy (NCBI): domain Eukaryota; kingdom Viridiplantae; phylum Streptophyta; class Magnoliopsida; order Caryophyllales; family Amaranthaceae; genus Beta; species Beta vulgaris. The sequence continues at coordinate 52,280,222 of NC_079203.1, forward strand.
GGCCCATGTACCAGTTTCGCCAATCTCCTGGATTTACCACAATCTCAATCTGACTCTAATTTACAAAGTACTAGTATATCTCAAATCTGAATAGCTGAAAAGTGAGACAAAACATTTCAAAAACAAAAACTCTCACTTAACTCAACTCTCTTAATTCTTATCCATTCAAAATCCTTCAACAAATTAAACACCATGAATTCCAAGGAAGGGAAAAACAGCAATAGCATCACCCTTCTTCACAAAGTTGACCCCGTTGACTCCTTCTGGAACTTTCGTACACAACCTAAGAAAACCAACAACCTCAACAAATGGAAGGTGGACGAGAAACGTTTCGCTGTCACTGAACTCTTCAGTTCGAATCGTCAGAGAAACGCCTCAAAAGATACGTTTGTTTTGGGCCCGGGTGCTGGAGCTGGTGTTGGATGTGGTGTTGGGCTTGGGCTTGGGCTAACTGGTGGGGCTGGATATTCTTTTGGGCTTTGGAATGAACTTCGCGTTGTTTTCGGGTTTGGGTTTGGATGTGGTGTTGGGGCCGGGTTTGGGTATGGGCAAGGGTTGGGTTATGGGTCAAGTTGGAAGTCAATTAAGTCCGATGTATTGGGGTTTAAGGATAAAACGGAGTCTAAGAACAGAAAACTTGTACAGTTCTAGTGAGAATTTATTTTTAATGTTGTAAGTTTTGTTTGCCATAATATTAAGAGACTATTGCTCATTTTAAATGGGATAACGACTGATATTTGTTTTTAAATTTTTTTGTATTATATGAAATGTCACAGAAAAAAAACTATATGGATGAAATTCGATTTCAAATTATGAACACGTCTGTTTGATAAATCGTAGACATATACTACACATACTTGGAGTATAATTTGCTAATTAATATTCGGTTTTAGAATGTTTTCGTATTATATGAAACGTCACAATGAAGAATGATGTGGATAAATTTCGATTTCATATTGTGGACACTTTTGTTTGGTAGACATATACATACATGGAGTAAAATTTGTTCATTATATCATCTATAATTCCTTTGTTTTTTGACAAATATGTTAGTAGATATACACTCTTATACTTAAATTGTTGCATTTCTCTCAATATATATTTCATAATACCAACTTCTTAATAATTTTAATAACAATCATTTAAGAGTTTAATGATTAAATTTGTACTTATATAGCTTGAAATCTTATATTATGGTATAGAAAACAGAATACATGTATGAATGAAGTTTGAATAAAATGGTGTACACCCAAATGCGTTACATGAGTCTCAACAAACCGAAGAGTGTATTATCAAAAATTGCAAACCACTCCAAAGTTAGAAACAATACTACTAAAGTAAAATGTGTGTATAAAACTTAAAGGCCAGTTACAAATAGTTCAGGCTGATGTGCCATTTCGAGGCCATTAATACAATCCGCAAGATAATACTCTAAACAATAACTAGGGGGGTTGGGGAAAACTCTAGCTACAATATTACAAATTTCTACGTCTTCATGTCTAATACAATACTTAGCCATTGAATCTGCAACGTTGTCGAGGCTTCTGGTTGCAGTGCATGATCTTGATCTCCTCAAAGTGCTTGACTAATTCCCTGCATTCATTTAACATGTTAGCATAAACATTGGTTTGGGTAACCTTTTGGTCAATGAGTTATGACTTATGAGCGATGGAGAGCCCTTCCCGAATATCCTGTAATTCCGCTGACACATAGCCAGTAACATGGTTGATATTCACACTAATTTTAGGTGAAATTTTACTTCACTACTATTCTTGTTTGTTCATTTAGATGGAGGATCAACAACTTAGCATATGTCGTGGTCTTTCCGATCATTTCAGATATCTGTTAGAAGTTGAACATTTAAATGTAAAACCACTAATTATCATTTCTCAATGAATTACATATAAACTCGACCTCTAAAAATTCGTGTTCCACCAGTCAATGAAACAAAGTACACTTCAACTTTTTAAGTCCTATAGTTAGCTTTGTTGATCCTAATCTTCTGAAATTCACATAATCTTCAGCCTTCATTCTTCCCTTGAACACTTCACTTGCTGACCCTTTCCCGTTAAACCCATAAAAGTCCTCTCTATGAAATATGGGAACAGATCAAAGAAGAAGAACTATGAAAAATGATTGAGTGATCTTAAAGATTATCAACCCTTTTATTATTAAATTTTCATTAGTCAGGAATACATTAAAATATATTTTTATATCATTTCTCCTCTCATTTGTTACATACATATCAATATTATATTTTAAATGTGTCTAACAGGATTGTCATCTCCTATCTTAACTCATACGATTTAGAGTTTTTTGTGAGGATATATCAGGATAATAGGCCATTTTATGATATATATCTTACTAATTCTTTTTTCATATCTTAAAAAAGTTCATTACAATCCTCAACTAACTACAATAACTAGGGGTGGGAAAAACCCTAGCTACATTACAAGCCATATCCGAAGTTCTACATATCTTGATCTGCCAAATGGTTATACTTCCTCTCACAGAACTCTAGCTTGACATCATGGAGACCCTGAATCAACCCCCTGCAATTAAGAAGCAGATAGTGGTAATGAGTTGGATTGCACTCTTAGTGGCAGTGGCATCACAAGCAAAACTTTTTAAAAAAAAAACCCCAATCCATTCACCCCTATATTACGGGCAGCAAACCCCCCCCCCCCCCCCAAACCCACACATGAAGCAATTGAATATCAGGCACGGTAAAAAAGAGTAATTAAACAATTCAAAGGTCGAAAATTTAACTTTCTCGCTAGACAGTGTTTTTGATACCTTTCAAAAAACTTGAATTTAGATTAGTATATTCCTTAAAAAAAATAGTGAGTACCCACAAAATGCTATATTTACCCTGATATATCCCTGCAAAAAAAACTCTACAATTAATAACATTTATTTACGAAAAATGCCACATTTTTACCAGTCCGAGATGAAATGACGCTCGCTTGTAAACCTCAAAATTAACTTATGAAGCAACCCCATGTAGATCAAACATTAACTATACGAAATGAAGTAAACCAAAGTTTCACATTTCCCAAACATTCAATCACAAAACATAATCCAAAATTCAAGAAAAACTCCAACTTTTGCAGAAGTAAACAAAAAAAAAAAAAATTGATCAACCTGAGATAAATTAGAAGCAGCAACATCATCAACAGTAAATTTTCCTTTACCCTTCTGATTACCACGACCCTCAGCCTTACGCTCAAGTAAACCCTTCCTATCTTTGTCAAGTTTTAACTTAGTTACAACAACATTCGAAGGATGAATTCCAACGTTGACTGTCGACCCGTTGACTTTCTCCCGGGTAACCCGTTCAATATGGATGACCCATTTCTTACGGTAGCATTGGACAATTTTACCCTCGCGTCCCTTGAAAGTTCCACGAACCACCTGAACTTCGTCGTCTTTCCGTACAGGGATAGAACGGACATTGTACTTACTTCTTTAAGTCAATGGAAAGTGGGGAACTCATGATTGTACGGCGGATGTTTGACGGTGCTGTGAAGTGTGATTTCCGGCACTTTCTCCGGGAACTTGTTACTCTTGGGTTATACTTCATTTTTGGAGTTTTTAGGGTTTTGAGGGTGAGAAAGGGGGGAAATAGTAGATGATGGATTTTGTTTTTAGGGTTTTTTGCGATTCTGATTTTGTTTGGGAATTGCGATTTTATATTTATGGACCACTTTGTTAGTTTGCTGGGCTGGTTTTTTGGTTAGTACTTGGGTCTTTTATTTCTATGATTTAAGAGTCTGATTTTAGTATTTTATTGTACAGCCCATTCAAAAAAAGATATCTTATTGGTAGCCTTAACTTTGGCTTTTTTTATCATTGATAGTTGAAAAAGAATTTGATTTTCAAAAATAGTCTTGAGGTTTTGAGCTTTTTTACTATACTTGAAACTGCATATTAACAATGATTTTTCGTTAAAACAAGTGTTTAAAGGATTGTTTTTGAACTAAGTATGGTTCTGTAAGCTAGAATGATATGATTAAGAGTCTCATTAAGTATTTATTTTATTGTATAGTCTATCCGGAAAAAATCATTATTACAAAATAGTGAGTGGTCAGCTTGGCCTCTATAGACTATAGAGGATAATCTTTTAGGGTCAATTCTCTTCGGCATAAAGCAGTTATACTGAACAGAACAGAACTGAACTGAATTGAATTGAATTGAATTGAATTAAATTAAATTAAATTAAATTAAATTGAATGTAATAAATATATAAATACTATTTAAACAATAATAATATGAATATTAAATAATTATTATAATGATAAGTAATAATAATAATAGTATTCTGGATATTTTTAAATGATTGTTATAAATAAATAATATTAATTATCATAAATTAATAATAAGGATAATTAATAATAATTATTTTATATTATTTCTATAATATATTAATACTTGATGATGATATATAATAACAATAATATCTAAAAAGTAAATTAATATTACTATTTTGATAATTAGATTTAATAATATAATAATATTTAGTAATAAAAATAATGATTAGGTGGGACCGCGAAAATTACATCATAAACCCTCTTGACACGATTTGATTGGTTTATGAGCTAAAAAACGTGGGTTTATTTGTGCTTTGACCTAAACCATGTTCCTCATAATAATAATAGTAATAATAATGAGTAAGCTATAATAAACAAAATAATATATAGAAACAACAGCAATAATAATAATAATAATAATAATAATACTTAATGGTAATGATATAAAAATAAATAATAATAATAATAATAATAATAAGAGTAATTAGTAAAATAAATTATACCAACATAATAATAATATTTAACAAAATGATTATAAAAGAATAGAGCTAAACTGAACTGAGCTAAACTGAACTGAACTGAAAATAAGCTGGGGAGAACAGTCCCTTATACTTACTCGGTTACTCCATTCTTAAATAAGTGGTACAATTACTTTTTCACGTAACCTAGTGCGTTTATTTGATCGAGTTCTCGAGTCGAATTCTAGATTACTAGCTCAACTCAACTTTCCAACATTTGGAGTCGAATTTTGACCAAATCTGTCTCAATTAGCTTGCAAGCTGACTCATTTAATTACCACTTCTGTTCTAAACAAGTTGCTCTAACCAACATCTAAACAAAAAAAGATTAATTTTTACATTAATAAGTACTCCCTCCGTTTCCTAAAGATCTTCCTTGTTACCGTTCCTACAGATACGAAGGAGGATCCATTTGTGTGGAGTGTGGGATGGGTAAAGTAGGAGAGAGAAATGGGTTAATATAAATAAACAAATAAAAAGGGTTAAAGTAGGAGAGAGAAAGAAAGTAAAATTGAATTAATAATAATACACTAGGGAGTGATTGAGTGACCTTAACGGTTGTTAACCCTCTTATTATTGAATTTTCATTGGTTAGAAATGCATTCAAGCATTATTTTTATGTTATTTCTCCCCTCAATTTATTACATACATATTAATTTTTTATTCTAATGTGTATTAAAAGGGTTGGCGACCGTGAGGGTTACTCAAACTCACAAGTGACATTCTTTGGAACAATAAAATTAATTGCAAATATTGCTTCGGGGAAAAATTAGAAGCTTGATCTCATATTATAGCATTTGACTAGCCAATCATCTAATTTAAGTGTTAGATAAAAAGAAGTTTCAATTAGCTTATTGAACTCAAAAAACTCTTTTTGAATAAGTCGAGGGGATGTGCTTTTGACATTAGAGATCTGAAAATGAGTAGATCAATTACATGTATGTCCTTAAATTGTTAAAATTTACATTAATAAATAATAAAAGGTATAACAATAGGTTATGCCATGTCTTTAGTAAACAGCTAGTCAAATCAATTAAGACAATCAACTATCAGTTCATACAATCAGCTAACATATATTCGTAAATTGCCTAACATAACCCAATAATATGAATGATATTATGTATAGATAACTTCACATTATCCAAATACTAAACAAGAAAAAACGTAAAGTCTCAACAGGATCTAAAAAACCTAAATAGAGTACCAATTTCTCCAAACACATGAATGTCACTAAGAAAAGACGAAGGATTATTTTAAATAAAAGGTGGAGAATTCATAATTATAATCTTACTACTAGTACTATATGATTACTTTAAGAAAATGGTGTAGGAATTATAATTATCAATCTTTAGTACTAAAGCATTGTAGTCTTGTAGATCTAAGAACTCTATAGCAGAAACTCAAACAACAACTAACACACAAAACTCTAATTCCAAATCCTAAATCTAACCACCATATTTCACAATGACCATGAATCCCAAAAAAGGGAGCATGACCCTCCGAAACAAGGTTGACTCTTTCTGGAACTATAAACAACCCAAGAAAAACAAGAACAGTTACCAATGGTTAGACGCCATGTCTAGTATCTTAACCTGGACTAAGCGGTGGTTCGTCATAAGCGAGTCGTTAGTTTATAAGACGGGGGCTGGAGCTGGAGTTGGAGCTGGTGTTGGGTGCGGTGTTGGGTTCGGACTTGGGTTAGCGGGTGGAGCTGGGTTTTCTCATGGGCCTTGGAATCATCTACGCATTTTTTCCGGGTTCGGGTTCGGATGTGGTGTAGGGGTTGGGTTTGGGTATGGACAAGGGTTGGGTTATGGTTCAAGTTGGAAGTCAATTGGGGATGCATTATTGCCAGTATTGCGGTTGAGAGAAAAAAAAATAAAAATAAAAAATCGTTGGAATTAGAATTGGCAAAACCTAACCCAATTTAACGCGAAACTCATTTGAAAATGGAGTTGGGTTAATGATAACGAGTTGGCTTGAAATTTTCAACCCGTTTTTTCAGGGTTGGGTTTGGGAATGGGCGAGGGTTAGGTTATGGTTCAGATTGAAAGTTAATTAATGTATTTGCGTTTAAGGAGAAAGAATTATAAGAAGAATCGAGTAATTAATCTTGAATGTTTCCAGTACATTTTGTAAGTTTCTTTTGTCATTTTGGTAGTGTTAAATTTAAATATTGTCTCCATTTTATATGAAATGGAAATCCACTATTCTTTTTAATTATAAAATATTAATATAAACGATATTCATTTCTTGTTTTAGATGAAAACTACCTTTAAAGAGCTTGGAAACTAGGCTCCTCGATGATTTGTTAAATTTTTCATTAAATTTACAGATCAACAGAGAAAAATCAATATCATAACTCATAAGAGCGGAAAAATAAGTGAGACAAGTATAAAAATGTTCCTTTCGATCCCTTAAATTCGCCGCTTGGTTTTCTTGAATATCGATGTGATGAAACTGAACCTGCCAAAACCACTCGACATCAACACCTACGTCCAAAACGATTGTGTTAATAAACCAAGGCACTTTAGAAAGGTTGGCCAACTTAGACATGGAAACAGTATCCAAAACTATATGAATATGAGATAGGATGACATGTTTGAGATAGATTTGGAAATCCATGGAGACAATCAACTTGTGATATTTTGAGTTAGAGATGTGTGATTATATCACAACTTAGCACGGTTGCACCAGCATGTCACCTATATACATGAGTAATAAATATCTCCTCAAACTTAGCATTTAAAGATCTAACTTATAATACTACATTTGTCTATCTCTATACTACAAGAAAAGAGGGGAGCAACAGTGTCTCCATCTGGAATCACATTTTTACCCCTATTAAATAAATTATATTTTAAGAAAAAAAACTGTAAATAACACTCCTAAACAACTCAAAGTTAGCACAATCAATGCATATTAACAAAAAATTGACAATTTTTTTTATAAAATAAAATTCCCAAACAATTTGAAGTCATCACAATCAACATAAACTTGACAAAATAATTTTCCATAAGGAAATTTACCATAAATTTTATTCTAATGTTTCTAAAAAGGTTGGCAAATGCGAGGGTTACTCAAACTCACTACTGGCATGCTTCGGAAAAATAAAAGTGATTATAAATAAGGGCCTGTTCTCTTCGGCATAAAACAGCTGAACTGAACTGAACTAAACTGAACTGATCTAAACTGAACCGAATTGAATTGAACTGAACTGAACTGAATTGAACTGAAATGAAATGAATAATGATATGTGAGAGTAAAAGTATTGTCAAGAGCTGAACTGAACTGAACTGAGAACTGAATTGAATTGAACTGAACTGAACTGAAAATAAGTTGGGGAGAACAGGCGCTAAGTATTAGATAAAAAGAAATTTCAATTAGCTTATTGAGTCCAAAAAACTCTTTTTGAATAAGTTAGGGGAAGGAGCTTTTGACATTAGAGGTCTGGAATGGATCAATTACATATATGTTCTAAAGTTGTTAAATTTTACATTAATAAATAATAAAAGTTACAAGAATAGATTATGTCATATCTTTATAATTTATTGGTCATTTTACACAATTATATAACAATCAAATATCAGCTACTTATCAAATAAATTTATACAAATAACAAGTCAAATAAGCTAAGATAATCAGCTATCAGCTAATATAATCAGGCAATCAGCTAACAGATATCCGTTAATTATCTACCAGAGCTCGATATATGAATGATGGCCTGTTCTCCCCAGCTTATTTTCAGTTCAGTTCAATTCAGTTCAGTTCAATTCAATTCAGTTCGGTTCAGCTCTTGACAATACTTTTACTCTCACATATCACTATTCAGTTCAGTTCAATTCAGTTCAGTTCAGTTCAGTTCAGTCCAACTATTTTATGCCGAAGAGAACGGTAGATAATTTCACAGCATTATCCAAATACTAAACAAGAAAAAACGTGAAGTCTGAACAGAATCCAAAAAGCCTACATATAGTACCAATTTCTCCAAGCACATGAAAGTCACTAAGAAAAGACGTAGGATTATTTAATTAAAAGGTGGAGAAATCATAATTATAATCTTACTACTAGATGATTATATTAAGAAAATGGTGTATGAATTATAATAATCAATCTTACTACTAAAGCATTGTAGTCTTGTAGATCTAAGAACTCTATATCAGAAATTCAGGCAACAACTAAAACACAAAACTCTAATTCCAAATCCTAAATCTAGCCACCATATCCCACAATCACCATGAATCCCAAAAAAGGGAGCATGACCCTCCAAAATAAGCTTGACTCTTTTTGGAACTACAAACAACCCAAGAAAAACAACCTTAACCAATGGTTAGACGACGTCATGCCTACTATCTTCACCTGGAGTAACCTGTGGCTCGTCATAAGAGAGTCGTTTATTCATGAGACAGGAGCTGGAGCTGGTGTCGGGTGCGGTGTTGGGTTCGGATTTGGGTTAGCGGGTGGAGCTGGGTTTTCTGACGGGCCTTGGAATGATCTACGTGCTTTTTCCGGGTTCGGGTTCGGATGTGGTGTAGGGGTTGGGTTTGGGTATGGACAAGGGTTAGGTTATGGTTCAAGTTGGAAGTCGATTGGGGATGCATTATTGCCAGTATTGCGGTTGAAAGACAAAAAAGGAAAAAGTCGTTGGAATTAGAGCTGGCAAAACCTAACCCAACTTAACTCGAAACTCATTCGAAAATAGTGAGTTGGGTTAGTAATAACTAATAACGAGTTGGCTTGGAATTTTCAACCCGTCTAATTTGTTTATTAAATGGGTTTGGGGGGGGGGGGGGTTCGGGTATGGGCGAGGGTTGGATTATGGTTTAGATTGGAAGTTAATTAAGTCGGATGTATTTGGGTTTAAGGATAAAGAATTATCAGAAGAACCAAGTAGTTCATCTTTAATGTTTCCAGAATATTTTGTTTCTTTTGCCATTTTGGTAGTGCTGAATTTAAATATTGTCCATTTTATATGGGATGGAAATCTAGCATTTTTTTTTTTTAGAAAATATTCTGTTTTTGAATTATAGAATATTAATGTAAACTATATTCATTTCTTGTTTTAGATGGCAACTGCCTTTATAAGAGTTTATAAACTAAGCCCCTTGATGATTTGTTGAATTTATTCATTAAATTTACAGATCAATAGAGAAAAATCAATATCATAACTCATAAGAGTGGAAAAATAAGTGAGGCAAGTACAAAATTTTTAAGCCCTCAAATTCGCCGCTTGATTCTGAATATCGATGTGATGAAACTGAACCCGCGAGAACCTCTAGATATCAACACTTACGTCCAAAACGATTGTGTTAATACACCAATGCGCTTTAGATAGGTTAGCCAACTTAGACATGGAAACGGTATTCAAACCCATATGGATACGAGATAAGGTGACATGCTTGCGATAGATTTGACAATCCATGAAGACAATCAACTTGTGATATTTTGAGTGAGAAATGTGTGATTCTATCACAACTTAGCACGGTTGCACCATCATGTCACCTGTATATAAGAGTAATAAATATCTCCTCAAACTTAGCATTTAAAGGCCTAACTTATAATAGTACATTCGTCTATTACAATTTAGGTAGTATTACCTTCACTTGAATTTCCTAAATTTATATAATCTAAACTAATATAGACTTAATATAGTATAATCTATAAAGTATCACATATTATTTGAAACTAAGTGCTAATACTACCCCCACATTACAACTAAGCTACATTAATTTAAAGTTAAAACCATTTAAGCATTCACCAATTTTATTTAAATTTCGCTCAAAACGACTCATAATAAGTCATTAATTTAATTATCACAAACATTTTGCGAATAATCATAAGCAATCATGGAAATATCATATATTTTTTTTATAAAAATGATATATTATTACAAGTTAATTGATATTTCATCCGTTTATTAAAAGATGCATCATATTAACTTTATCCACTACTTGAAATTCAACTTTGACCGTATTTAATTATTATTGTATCGATGTCATTATCTTAATAATTGTTGGCTAATCTCGATATATATTTCAAAATATTATTTTTTGAAAATATATAATCGAACATATTAATGGTAAAAAAGTTGTGAATCTCAAGTATGCTGAGTCAAATACAACGCATAGTTAATCTCAAAGTATTATATATACATTTTTTTAATAATTTTTAATAATATGTAATCAAACATATAAGGGTTTCTCTTGTAAGAAACCACCTATTTTTTAAATTAAAATTAGGCAATAGTAAACCCAATATTAAAAAGAGATTTAACCAGTAGTGACTAAGTTAATCTCTTTCAGTGACTAGTTTTGAATCTCAAGTATGCTGAGTCAAATACAACGCATAGTTAATCTCAAAGTATTATATATACATTTTTTTAATAATTTTTAATAATATATAATCAAACATATAAGGGTTTCTCTTGTAAGAAACCACCTATTTTTAAAATTAAAATTAGGCAATAGTAAACCCAATATTAAAAAGAGATTTAACCAGTAGTGACTAAGTTAATCTCTTTCAGTGACTAGTTTAAGCTATTTAGTGACTAGATCTACTTTTATATTAAAATTATACGGTCTCTTTTAATAAATTTTGAACATATAATGATCAAATTAGTGAATCGACAAGTATGTTCAGTCAATACAACGCATATGCAGGAAACTTTACATTTACTATAAAATCCCAAGAAAAACATCCTCCAATTCATTTTTCATTTCTCATTCATTTTTCCTCCCTTTACCAGATCCACCCCATGGATCCCTCCCTCCCACCACCGCCGCCGGCGACTCTCACGGGCGGCGGCGGCGGCAGCGGCAGCGGAAAAGAACTCCAAAAACTCCGTCTTATGATAAGCTACGGAGGCCACATTCTCCCACGCCCACACGACAAAACCCTCTTTTACGCCGGTGGAGAAACCCGCATTGTCGCCATTTCTAAAAACTCCTCATTTTCTCTCTCCTCTCTTTTCACCCAAATCACCAAATCCCTCTTCAACGGACCCCACCACCAACACCAGAGAAACCCTAATTTTCTCCTCAAGTATCAGCTCCCACAACATGACCTTGATTCTCTCATTTCTATATCGTCTGATGAAGATCTTGCGAATATGATTGATGAATATGATCGTATTTCTTCTTCGTGTTCTCCTACACCTGCTCGTATTCGATTCTTTGTGTTTCCGTCGTCGTTGTCTTCATCGTCGTCGTCGAAAGAGTTGAAAGATGAAGGAATTGTAAGTCATGGGTTGAAGAATGATGATGATTGGTTTGTTGATGCGTTGAAGGTTGCGGGTTCGAATCCTCCTGCTGATGATTCTTCGCATGATTCGATTGTTTTGGAGAGTAGTTCGTCTTTTGGGTCGACGAATTCTTCGAATTCTCCTGCAATTAAAGGTGGTTGTGGGGATGATTTGAAGCTTCTTTTGCCCTCTCTTGATTCCTTGGGAAGGTACTCATTTTAATTTTAATTTTCTTTTTGTGTTTTTTTTTGTTATTTGATTGATTTTTTTTGAGTAAATTGAGGTGTTAATTGTTAGAATTTATGTGTTTGAAGTTGAACATTTTGATTCAATCTATTAGGTAATTAATCAAAGGAACCATACATAGTGTTAATTTAAATTTATTGCCTTTGATTAGGGGAATTTGTCTGCCTGAAATTACGGCATTGTGTTTGTTTTGAGCTGCTAGCTTTTGAAGATTGATGAGCTCTAGTAATGATTTGGGATAGTGCCATGTATATTGCGGTCGACAGCGTTAGTGAATTAGGGGAAGGTATGCAGTGGCGGATTTTGAAAGATTTGCTACAGGGGCTAGATTTTTCCACAACAACATATTAACATATATGAAAGAATAAAATTATAAGAACATACGAATGTTAAGTGTCATGATTCCACTGTTGGAAAAAGAACTAAAGTAAGGCTCGATGGTCTTCAAAATTTTAAAATCATCAATAATTGATTTGGTGCTTAAACTTTTGGAAATTTTCATTTCAATATAAATAACTAAGCTATCCGTCAAAAACTCATCTTACTTTCAAAGTTGGTTCAAGACCTAATACACATGATATTGATCAATCAGTTTAACCCAACTCAACAAATATAAAGTGTAGTTAAAAAGTATTATAAATTGAGTTTAAGAAAATACATACCTAACAAGGGAATAAGCGTTGCACTAATCACCTACCTTTGTCAATTTTTCGTTTGAGTAATCAAATTGATATTAGTAAATCACTTAGTTATATATACATATATTTTATATAGTATAATTAATAATTACATAGTACAAGAACAATATGATAGATTGCTTGAATCTACAATAATTTAGAAAGCAAACAAAGCACACATCACACATGATAACATGAATAAGTTTTCAATTGAAAAAACAAAAACAAAAAATCAAATTTCAGAATTGAAATACTGTGATGAGTGGCGAGTGATGACAAAACACAAAATTGTAAGGGGTTGATGAATTATTAGTCATAAGTGCAGGTGTAGCAACCAACAAGTAAGCAATTTCAAGATAACAATTAACAAGATTTATAAAATTAAAAAACGTTGCACAATTCCAAAATTCAAGATTCAATGAGATAAATACCAAAATTAACAAGCAACCAACATGACCAAAATTCAAATTCAATGAGATAGAGTAATTACTTTTCCTGCCACAAGAAAGCTGTCAAAATTGCTTTAATAGAGTTGTAGTTGCCAGTTGCAGACTTTTCACTTTTGGTTTTCGAGTTTTGTTCTTCCCAACGTGCAAGGGTTGGGATTTTGGGAAGCGTTAGACTGATGCCGTGTCAATTACTGTCAAACACAAACTTTTTATTATTATTTGTATGTTGGGCTTTTGGGTTGCTAAACTACAAGCTTCATGATTTTTTAAAAAAATTTGGGCCTACCCCCATTAAGATGTGTCTATGAAGTTATGGAAAGAGAGGGATTCAAACTCTCTATGAGAATCAAGATGAGGAAGAAAACTTGAAAAACTGTTTTCTTGATAATTGGCAAGTCAATTGCTTTCATTATGTTTCAGTTCAGTTGGAGCAAAGAAGGGTGCTAAAGAGAAATCTTTTAGGTGGTGGTTAGTTGCGTCTGTGCAACTGGGGTAATGTATATTGTGTAGTTTGGGGAATTATCTATGTAGAGGTGTAGGTTGTTTGGAGCTAAGACGATTTTGGACTTTTGGAGCGACTGATGTATGCCAATGGCAAAAATACATATTGAGTGGGGCAGGTGGTGATGGTTGCAAGGATGTACAGAATTGGGTGAATGAACATTGTGAAGTTATATGATTCTTCTTTAGGTATCATGCAAGGAAGTTGTATGTGTTTGCTTTTCAGCATTTAGCTCTATATGATGGATAGCATAGGAACAACTCTTCGGTTTATGGTAATAAATGGATGTCAGTTGGCGAGTGGGGAAGGAGGTGTAGCGAAAAGCAATATGAGTTCCGAAAGCTGCAATTACTGGAACTACAATATGCCGGTTGTTTGTTTGGTAGTAATTGAACCATATTTATGTCTTTTGCTAAGCTTCTATATGATGTGTGGATGGCACATATGTTCGAATGCTAACTTCTAGTGTTGCTGTATTTGACTGTGGGTCTTCCACAATAACTGATTCTGATAATTTTTCTGGATTGTTGTATGTGGATTGTTGTATGTACAGTGACTGCAGCATCCCCAGCCCCAACTTTAGCCAGCAAGCAATAGTATATCAAGATGCGTCGGGATATTTTGACGCTAAACCTGTTTCTGTCAACCTCCTCGAGACTGAAAGCAATGCTTCTGATCGTTCTCCTCGGGCTGACATCCCTGCACCAGTTCAGGTTTCTGGTTATGTGGTATCTAAACCAATGGATCTACCACAACTCCACTCTGCACCTCCACCACCATCACCAGCGGCAGCAGCACCACCACATTATATTCACCACCCGGCTTCTCAATCTAATTATATAGCTCAATACTACCCAAATTCTATTCCGTTTGCATCTTATACACCAATGTATCAGACTTATGCCCAACCACAGCAACCTGTCCAGTATCATAACCCTTACCCAATCTACATGATGCCTGTTGGGAAAACACAAAATCTGTATGATGCGTCCATACCCTGTGCTTCTGCACAAAATGTTGGTACGAATCAACCCCAAGTACCTCCAAATTCTGTTCTGGTTGCTTCCCCAATGAGATATGAAGGGTATAACAAACCTACCACTCCAGCTCCCGAATATGGTGCTCAAGTATACATGCCAACTGCTGTGGCTACCCAACCTGTACATTTGCCTCCAGTGAATCAACCACCTCAGCCTGTTTCTGTTGCTCTCTGCGAAAATATGAACTATGTTAATGAAAACGTGAACTACGTCAATGAATATGAAGATCCTATGCATGCTCAGATATACAAAAGTCAACCTTCTGGTCCTACACTTCAAATGGCAACAAATGCTGCAACGTCAATGTTACCAGAAAATTTCACCCAATTACAGGTGGAGAATACTAAGCGTTGAGGACTCTGAACCACAGACTAGTGTTGCTTCAAGAAACAGTTTTGAGTAAGATACATGGAGTTCATTAATGTAGTTTATTCTGCTGTGGTTTTTCCTCCACGGTTCACTTTTTCGTGTTGCAGTATATGGTCTTTCGCTATTAATTCTTATACGTTTTTGATATAGTAGAGATACTATCTTCAGCTATTTGTTAGCTTATACAAAGAAAAGGTGCTCGATATCCATTTGTTGGATATCTGTAAGCGTTATGGTCCTGTCCATGTAACATTGTGGTAAAGTGTGTATCAGTATTTTCTGTTATCTTTTGATTTATATATTGAAGTATCAGAATTGATTCCTTGGTTTCTCATTCCATTGTCAATAGTTTATCTAGGAATTTGCTTGTGCTCCTGGTACATACTTGAAGACACAGGAAGCTGCAGAAATTTACTAGTGAACTTCATAAGAATCAAAATTTGGGAAGTACCTTCAGCAAAAAATAAAATTAAAGCATATCCAGCATATCCCACTAATCTAAATTACATTATGTACTTGTTACAAAATCTCACCCCTCAAAAAATAGTTACTCTGAAGAATGTGATTCTCTAGGACTGTCTTCCTTCAAGGGAACTGACTTCTCATTCTCAATCTGTTTATTAGCAAAATATTTTGCAAATCTCAGCATTATTCTTCTCCTTCTCTTCACAGTTAAAGAAGATGAAGTGCTCATTCGTCTCATAGCTGGAGACCCAACAGATTTCCGGAACTTTGCTTGTCTTACTGGTGTTATGCTATAATCCTGTTCTCTGGTTGATCTTCTTCTTTCCTGAAAGCTCTTGTTCTTTTGGCGTCTGGTTTTCTGCAGCTTTTCTGTTCCTAATCCTGCCTCGTTTTCTGAGTCTTCCGTATTATTAACCCTTTGCTCTTCCCTGAGCTTCAGGCCTTCAATCTCTTTCTCAACTAGAGTAGTCTTTATCTTTGTCTCTCTCTCATTCGCCATCAATGCTTCTGCCCATGCATGAGCTGCTACCACTTTCTTGTCTGCAATATCTTGAGCTTCTGCTGCACATCCTGTTAAATATTCATACTCAAATTTTGATATTGTGATGGTAGATTTTGTCTTGGAAGTCCGTGCTTTTACTGCATTTTTCGCCAAAGCTTCTAATATCTCAAGTACTTTTGCTTCTGCTGTTTTAACCTTTTCAAGCTCCTCGAGTACAGTTTGTAGTCTCTCTTCATTTGTCTCACTTTCAGACTCGATTCTCTGAATCTCAGCCCTGATGTTGTCTCTCTCCTCTTTCAGTTTCTTTTCCTCTTTCTTCGCCACCTCCTTTTCTTTGTTTAATTTCTCTAAAGACAGGGAGAAAGTTGGTAATATTGATTTTGCCTTCTCCTCGGATGCTCTGGCAACTTCGAACTTGTCTTTTGCTCTTAGAATTTTCGAGCTCAGCTTATCTACAGATTTAACGGCTATTGCTTCCATTTTCACAATTTTATCCTTCTCCTTCGAAATGTTTATCATCTGCTTTCTGATTCCATCCATACTACTCATAATCTGAAACCCTTTTGCTTTGATGGCCTCCAATTCTTTACTGGCTGCCTCCAAATCTTTTGTGATCGATTGCAAAGTCGATTCCTTCATTCTCCCACTCCTCCGAAACTTACTGTCCATCTCCTTAATCATATTCAGCTCACATTGCAATACATCAGCATCTGAGTTAGTAAGTTCTAATTTCTCTTCAAGATCTTTCATATCTTCAATCTCATCCCTCAAAACACTGATCTTTCTTTTAGTTTTTTCAATCAAGATTAAATATCTTTCTTCTTCTTCTTTTCTCTGAGCTTCAATCTCTGCAAGTTCTTTCCGTGCCTGAATTTGAGCTAACTCAACCAGTACCTCCTCTTCTTTGGCTTCTTCAATCTCTCTCCTCAATCTGTCAGCACTGCAAGTGTAAGACTCAAGTCTTGAACCAGCAGCATCTGCTTCTTTCTCTGCCCGGAATTTCTCTTCTACCGTGCGTTCTATCTCGAGCTTAATCTTGCTGAGTTCTCGCTTCACAATTTCAACTTCTCTCGTCACTGCTTCATACCGATCATCATCCTCTTGTACCGGTTTTTCCTCAACCTTCTCTCCTTTCTTAAACAATTTAGCCCTTGATTTTGACTGTTCTATATGCAAGTTGAGTTCCCTAACTAACTTTTTCGCCTTCATAAGTTCGAACTCAGCTTGGGATTTTTCTGACTCGGCTATTATCCTGTTTTCTTTGATTTGGTTGATTGTATTCTTTGCAAGGTGAAGTTCTTGAGCCTTCGAAGTACTTTTCTGCAATGTTCAGAACATACCATTAGCAACAAACTAAAAGATACAATATTTTTACAATCTTTAGTAAGTAGTACTATTATTTACCTCAGAATTTGATGCATCATTCTGAGACTTCTTTCCTGTATTAGTAACTTGATTGATCTTGCCTCCTCCATACATGTTAATGGCTGCTTTCACTGACTTAATTCTTCTTCCATTTCCCAATTCTCTCTCTTCCATTTCAACCAAAAACTTAAAATTACTGTTCTACGACAAAAACCCAGAAATTGAATACCTGTATTTTCCAAAAAATCTCATCTTTTTCTAGAGAAATTCCACAAGAAATTAAAGTTTTGAGGACCTAAGATTAGGGAGAAATAATGTTTGGTTGTTATTGTTACAAGTCTACAGAATTGCCAGCTTTAGAAGCAATTTTGGCCATGACAATGTACTTGAAAACTCTTCAACATTATCTAGTGCTGTCTAAGTGGGGCATGTAAGGACAGCTTTCCTTTTCAAGGCTTTAAAGATTTTGGTTCTTTTTTGGGTGAAAAAAGGCATACAGCTTTTACTCTGTATACTATCTGACTGTGTTTCACTGATAAACAACAGATCAAACCAACATTTTATCCAAAACAAATATCCAATATGGGAAGCAATAAGGCATATGTGGCCTTTTTGAGTGTACAGTATTTTGTGGTCTATAACGTGGCTTGATTGGTGATCATGGATATTGAGCGGCAGGCCGGCAGCCAGTTAACAGTTGATAAAACACAATGGAGGATAGCGAGATGTTGAAAGGCATGTTGAATGACAATTAGTCGGATCGGGTTATTTTATAAGTTTCATATCTGGTCTTCCTATTTTCGGGGTTAGAGTCTCGCTTTGTTTGTAAGAATGGGATGAGATTACTAGGGATGGTAATGAGACGAGACAACTCGCGAGCTACTCGAGATTGAGTTGGTCAAAGCTCGATTTGAGTGAGTTCGGATCGAACTCGAAATGTTGGTGAGTCGAGTTGAGCAGCTTGATACTCGATTCAAACTCGTGATAAGCTCGAATACTCAATTATCAATAGCAAGTAAATTTAACATTTTTCTATTGCTTAAAACATGAAACACTCGTAAGCTACTTGAAATCTACTAGGTCAAAGCTCGACTTGATAAAAACTCGGTCAAAACTCAACTCGAGTGAGCTCAACTCAAACTCGACTCGACATGCTAATGAGTTGAGTCGAGTCGAATTAGCTCAAACTCGAACTCTACTCGCATCATTGCCATCCCTATAAATTACATTTTCTCAGATTGGATTAGTCTTGAGTCCGATTCAAACTACTTCTATGTTGTGACTTAAGATCACACAAAGCATTATTCAGATTACTTAGTTCATGTACGCGAACATCTAGAAATCTACACTATTCTGTGGACAATGCTTATATTGTAGCCTTTTTTTTTTTTTGAATAGTGCTTATATTGTAGCCTACTTCATCAAAAAGAACTAGTTTATATCATGGTCCATGGAAGTTTACGTGATTCTTAATTTTCTATTTCAATTAGTAATAAGCCAACCTCATAAAAAAATAGTTTACATCATGGAAGTTTACGCGATTCTTAATTTTCTATTTCAATTATTACTTCATAACAAACTTATTCAATGAGACATAAACTCGTTTATTTATTATAGATGCAAATAAATTCGTTAAGTTGTCATATGACGTACTTATTCTTGTCAATTATATTTTAATGACACACAACTTTTATTAGGAATATCACTATTTACAAAATGATAAAACTCTAACACCACAAAGTATTATATACTACATGCCGGTTACATCTAAGGGCCTGTTTTCTTCGGCATAAAACAGCTGAATTGAACTGAACTGAAATGAATAGTGATATGTGAGAGTAAAAGTATTGTCAAGAGCTGAATTGAACTGATCTGAATTGATTTGAATTGAACTGAAAATAAGCTGGAGAGAACAGACCCTAAGTTAATGATGTGACTAGTGTACATATAAAGTTAATTATTGTATTTTAAGGTTACCAATACACTAAGGGTTACTTATAAATTACAATTGTTGAAGTTACTCATTACGTAAGTATTATTGATAATTGTTGCACTTACTTATGTCCCATATTAAGGTAACGGATTACCTACTTATAGTCATATACTTTTTCAGGATTACTTAGCATTACTAAGTGTCATTTATATAAAGAATAGATACTTGTATATAATATGCACGTGGCATATGATTATTACAAAAATTATTAAAAGAGACGGTCTAATTTTAATATAAAAGTAGACTTAGTCACTAAATGAATTTAATTAGTCATCAAAAAATTAATCTAATTATTATTAGGCTAATTCTTTTTTAATATTAAGCTTATTATTGCCTAATTTTAATTTAAAAACAGACGTTTTCTTACAAGAGTATAAAATTGAGACAATCGCATGGTTAAGTCGGTAAATACACCGTCACATTTCTTCTGAACAGATCACCAAATCATCAGTCATCTCACATCTGCACGTATTTTGGAAGAAAGATAAATCTTACACTAAAAAATTTACATGTTCTCAAATCAATATTCTCGATCGACATTAATGGCGGATTCTCACTGATTAAGCTGAAGAGAGAGAAAGCGATAGAGAGAGATAGAGGTAGACGACGATGATGGATGTAGAAAGATCATCGCTGTGCAATTGTGTGGTGAACTTCTTGTTAGAAGAGAACTACTTGTTGACAGCTTTCGAGCTTCTTCACGAGCTTCTTGATGATGGCAGAGATGCTCTCGCTATTCGCCTTAAGGAGTTCTTCGCTGATCCTTCTCAATTTCCTCCTGATCAAATCTCTCGCTTCAATTCTCTTCGAGGTTTTTTATTCAATCTTCATCGCAATTTTTGTTAGTTTATAGTGATAGATCTACATGTTGTTTTTTTTTGTTTTTGTTCTGAAGTTCTGTTGGATTTTCGATTTCGTATTTGCGATTGCGTATACATTATACTGTAGTAGCTGATTTATTGGAACATCAACATTGGAATGAAACTTGTTGCATGAATTTATTTGATAGTAATTGATTATTTTGTTGGTAGAAGTAAGATGTATGATATTTTCTGGAGGTAATATCAATATAGAGATAGCTTCACATGCAGATTGATATGACGGAAATATTGAGTTAGAATACGGACCGGACCTAGTGACCTGTTAGTTCAATAAACCTATTAGGAGGCGAAATGTGGACGAACGACATAATGTTCGAAGATGAAGGTAATTGATTTTTGTAGAAACTTAAAAGAGTAGAAAATCAGATTTAGTGGAAGTTGAGGAGAGTATGTTTGGCAGTAGTTGACTTAAGGAAGTGAGGGCCTGAGGGCGTCAAATTTAGGGCTACATATCACAATTTGTCGATGATATGGAGGATGTTGTATGAAAGTTGAATTTAGGATGCTAAAGGGGACAAGTCCAAGTATTCAAGGTTCAAGGGCAATGAAGGAAACCTTTGCATGTTTGTGGTTCAGCCGGTGATGCTGGATTTGATGTGTGAACTTTTGCTCATGAATTGTATTACTGTTTGTATTAGTACACTTGGTGATGAATTCTAATACTGAAGGAAACTAACTGTTCGTTTGATTTTATACGATGATGGAAGATAATGGAAAGGAAGGGAGGACATAAGAAGAAAAGAAAGTAGCGTTCTCAAGGTTTATTTTCTTTATTTTTGTAAGATGACTAGAAATGAAAACATTTCACTTTTTTTCTTTGGTGGAATAGTGAAACAAAAAGTTAATGAAGAACTCTTTCACCTAATATGGAACTTTCAATATGGTATGATAGAAAGCGTAAGTATTTTTTTTTGTAATTTCAACTCCCTTTATTTTGGCAAAAAGTTATTTTTAGACCAAATAAGCTAGCATGGATGAATTTTAGCAGATTTGGAGGAAATGTTGAGTGAGTTGCAAACTTGCATCTCTATAAAAAAGACTATAACTTACAGTACATGAGTACTTTTTTGAGACTCTTGAAAGCTGTTTGAGAACGGAAGGATCGAAATGAAGCTAAAAGGTTAACAACTAAGCACACAAGTGCGCCCCTATTTAAACGCCTGAGAGACTTGGACTTGAGTCCCGTTAGGCCATTACCCAGGGAGGGGCTCCTCAGCACAAGGGAAGGGGAGGCTGCATCCGAGACATAGGGAGTTAAATATGTTTATTATGTATCCTTCATTTCTATATACTCGGATGTTTTGACTTTTTTCATTTGTTGCTAGATAGTTGGTATTTTTGAGTGTAGTTACTCAGAAAGAGAAAAACAAGTCTCTTGCTGTCTGATTAAAGTCCCCAAAAAAGTCTTAACTATTACAAGCTCCCGCGCAATGAGAAATAAGGAGATTGCAATTAATTAATTCAAAGGCTTTTAGCTGGTTAGGAATATGTGAATCCTTGTGCAAAAAGGATAAACGTCAATTAATTAGAAATGAAAGTAGTATGAAATAATGAAACTATGGCAAAGTGAACAAAATAAGTTGACGAGTCCGTGTTTATTGTCATATCTTAGAGGATGAATTCTGTATATGCCGAAACAATACTAAGCGGCAAGATACTAGTGGACCTCAAGTGTTAATTTATCTTTCTCTACTCTCTTGTATAATTGGAATCAACTGCTCAGCATCATATATCCTTCTTGATTTTGTGAGATCATGCATGATTCTATAGATTAAAGACTTGCGTACTGGGGCATGAGACTTTCTGTTCCGAGCCTACGTTTTTCTAAGAGTTGACTTCTTTGGTGCCTTTGACATAATTCTTTAATACCTCTAAAATTTCTGATGGACCTTGGAATGATGCCAATGATTTGGATCATGAATTATTAGTTTATTGCTTGGTGAAATATGTATCTGTGTATAGCTGATGACAGTGTCACAGTAGGGATACTCTGTCTCAAATTTGTGTCCCATCTTATGTTCCAATACCTATTATTTTGCCATGTAATGTGCCTTCACAAGATGCGGAGAGATTGGGACTAAAGATGAAACATACATATGATCACAACCCAGCTGATTATGCTTGAAATCAGCAATATTGCGTTGTTGCTAAAAGCCAATTGAGATTGTTATGTCCCTTGTCTAAAACATGTAAAAGAGGTATAACTGTTGCCTTTTTCTGTTTGTGTGGGAGCAGTTGCGGACCCTCAAACCTTGCTGGAAGAGAAACAAGCGCTACAAGAAAGATTGGCACTGTGCGAGTATGAACTTCGCTTAGCTCAAGAAGATGTTTCAAAAGTGAAAGAAGAATTGCAAAAGAAAACAGAACTGCCGTTGCTTGAAACGAACAGTAAGTTTCACTGATGGTTAAATTTTTATCCTCGTTTGCATATTAACTATTAGGGTATCGTGTAGAGAGCTCAAAGAATCACAGTATCTTAATTTATCACTCCAGAACCATAATAGTCATCTGTCAACAAATTATTCAATTTTTCTTGATTCTCTCATGCTAATTCCCTTATTATTTTTATTAATGCTGTTTGATATCTTTATTACTTTATCATTAGTTATTAATTATTATGTGATCAATGATTTCAGAGTATCTAATCTTGATGGATACATTCCTATTATTTACTAGCTGATGTATGCAGTTGGTCTTCTACTGCAGACAGATTTACTTGTGTAGTTTGATGCTTCTTACAAATAAAAATACTAACAGAGTGTTGGAATTAATGATTGCAAAGTGCAAACACTGCAGGAGCTGTTTATTTATGACTGCTTTTTGATGTTCTAGACATTTGAAGTTATGCTATGCTTTGTCTCTCAAATGTTACAGGCTTACCAGTATACTTTGATCATGATACATTTGCTGATTTGAGAATTGGGAAGCCATACTGATTGCGAATTAAGCCCTTTTTTTTCTAATAAAATTCTGATATTATCCAGTTTGCACTGGGCTTGGGACGTCTGCAGGTACTTATGGAAATGTTTCCTTGGACCCCCCTTGTGGTATAAGAAGACAGAAAAAAGACACCACATTGTCGAACTTGGGTCCTGTGAAGGATATTGAAAGACAAGATCTGAACTGTGCTGTGAAAGAATACTTACTATTGGCAGGGTATCGTCTGACTGCGATGACATTTTATGAAGAGGTAATGAAAACCTTAATGTTCTGTATATGTTTCTTTTTTTCTCAGTTCCTGCCTTTGTTACTCAGAAACAGATAAAAGTATCGGGTATGGATGCATATCCAAGTTTAATACTCGCTGAGGTTGACTACTTAGGACCTGGGAACACAACTTTCTGCACGTGTTAATCATTATGCACACATATGTGCAATTATGCAGAGTGTAGGTTGGCTTGTTTGCTAGTTTTTTTTATATCATTTTCCGATCTTAAAACCCATATCTGGGCATATATTGCACAGTTTTGCCTTCTCTTTCTCTCTTGTTTTTGTACTTTTTAATGCATATGTGGATTTTAATTGAAGTGTTTGAGTGAAAAACAAATTGTCTGATTAGGATTTGATACCCTTATTGGAGTGAGACAGAGCATGTAAAACAATATTAAGAGTCGAAGTAACACGGGTTCATCGTGTGGGGTTTTGTTGGAGATGGTTTAAAGCAAATGGAAGAGCAAGAATACAAGAGGATTGCTCAGGCAAGCGGAAGTGAAGAAAGTGCGTAGTGACTGCCTGCTCTGCACGGGCGCGTAGGACTTTTCTGAAGTTCCTGATCGTATTGTTGCTGTTTGCTCGAGCAGGCAATCTGCTATGTTTTTGAGGCAGATCCCTTCTGCTCTCCAAATCTTGTTTGATCTTGAACATTGATTTGTATTTATGCCTTGGACTACAAATACCTACATTATTCATACAATGTTCAATGTCATTTTCTAGGGTTCTAGAGATCTTTGCCTTACCTCTTCTCATATTCGTGCTTGTTCAATTACATGCTTATTATTTATTTGTTGTTAATTGCCAGAATTAGTTTACACTTGTTTAAATCACAACATTCTTATATTATGTCATATATTGTCATTTTTTGGGAATAATTCATGGGGTTTTTTGGATTTTGGAAACTGTTTTTGAGGATGGCCTTCTACAGCTGCAAGAAGTTGGGATGAGAATAGTTTTTCAATTTTGAATTTTTTTGACCCTGTCAACTAAGTTAACAATTTAAGATTTGCTGGCACAGACTAGAATTCTGAGGGCTTGACTAAATTCCACATCCTGTGGGATTAACATGAAAGCTAGGATTCAGCCTGAGTCTCTATAAGTTATTGTCAATGCTTGGCCGAAATTCTTCCTGGTGCTGGTAATCATCAATTGTTTCATACAACCTCCGTTTCTAAGTACATGCACCATTTTTCACTTTAGGGGATGTTCCATAATACATGCACAATTTTCCTATTTAGTCATTTTTATTGTACTATAAAGGTAATTCCCCTCCTTTAACTACATAATCATATGGGCAAGAAGAGATTTTTACAACACTCTCTCTCCTCACCCTTGGTGATTGGTCCTTGTGCCAAAAAAAGAAATGGTCCATGTATTTAGAAAGGGACGTAGTATATAATTTTGGTTGTGATGTGTTTGTTGTTACTCAGTGAGTAACTATGATATGCTTCATTCATAGTGAGTCATTTTGATGCATGATATCTAGCAGAAATATGTACACTTTGGCCAGAACCTCATATTAAGGACATTCATGATTTTAAAAGCATTATCTTGTTGTTAGATTCACTTACAGGCTACTTGTATGAGATGTATAAATGTCAGGACTTGCCTTAAATGTAGATATTTACTTACAGGTGACAGACCAAAATCTGGATGCTTGGCCTAACTCAGCTGCATGTGTGCCAGATGCTTTACGTCATTATTATTACCAGTATCTTTCGTCTACTGAAGAGGCAGCTGAGGTACATCTGAGTTTCAATCTTAAAGTTGCTTAGAAATGTTTTTATATTTGAATGACTCGATATACTTTTTTCCCCCTCTTTTCTCTTTTCTTTTCGTTAATGGAAACTAAGAGTCGTTATTCAGTTTGCTCTGTATGAATAGAAAATCTTTAGCCTCCTAGGAATCTAGGATACTATAGCATACTCAATTGGCATATATGGCTGTTTCTTATCCCATTTTTCTCTTTTGGGTCTTTGGAGGAATATCATTCCATACCAATTAGTGCTAGGAAGGTGGACACTGAATAGTATACGTATCTAATTTATTCCCTTTATTGTTTTTATGCTGGAATGTATAAGCATCTACCGATATCTTTCCTTCTGAGTAGTGACTACAGATGAAGTACAAAAAAAGACTTAATGAAATCAAGAAAGGTGCCTAATAGGTTCAGAAAATGAGAGTGGTCTTTACAAATTGATCTTCTACTTCTTGAACTGCATAGCCATATTTCTGATGCCTGGACGTAAATATGTGATTTAAGATAAAAGTTTTTTTATATAGAAAAGTTTGTCAAAACGACCTTTTATATTCACTTTTTGTGAGAAACAATCTCTTAAATTTCTTTTGGGAACTTAAGACCTTAAAGGTAATTATTCGCGAAGACAACCTTAGCTTACTTTCAAGAAGAAAAAGAATGGGTATTTATGTGCCAAAATTGAAGTAAAGGAGGTGGAAATATAAGAAAAAGAACGTAACACATGTCTTGGACATGGTGTTCTTAAGTAAGTTAACGTCTAATAATATTTTATCAGCGCCTAAAAGTAGCCCAAGGTTGTCTCTCGCAAATAAAGTTTCTTTTAAGGTCTTAAGTTGCCAGAAAAAATTTAAAGGTTGTTTATCAGAAAAAAGTGATATATAAAGGTTTGTTTTTGACAAATTTTCCATTTATATATTGCTTTCGTGAATTCTAATGTCTCATGTGTTGGAAGCTTGGAACTCTGGAGTTCTTATAGATTCTAATTCAAGTAGGCATAACCGGAGGTCATTGTGGCTTCTATTAGGTAACCCACTAACCCAGTGATCAAAGATGGGTGACTTTAAGCTTGTAATCAGTATAATCTGGTATTAGTATTTAATAGCTTCTTGGGAAAGCTATAACTAGCACTTGACATTAATATCTTCCTAGATCTCCTTCATGCACCATCACTGGGCTATATAAGAATAATGTAGCGTCTGATGTCAATCTTTGCAGGAGAAAATTGCCATGCTTAGGGAGAAAGAGTCCTTGTTGAAGGAAAATGAGGAACTGCACAATGAGAAGGATTGCTTGCTGAGGAACAAAGAAGTAGTTGATGGTCAAATAACAGCTTTATCAAGATCTATAGATAGCTTACAGAAGGATGTGAAGGAGAAGGAAATTTTGGTATTACTGGGATCTTCATAATTTGTGCTTAATTTTATTACCATTTTATACTGGGAATGTTTATGCTGTTAATATTTATATAGGTTCAACAGATGAAGCAATTGGCTGAGAACCAAAGAAAGGAACTTAACGATTGCAGATCTGAGATAACTTCACTTAAAATGCACATTGAAAATTTCCTATCTGGAAGAGTTCAGTCGGCGATTTACACTGATCAAACTCAGTCACTTTCCTCGGGAAGCCTCATGAAAGACTTTGATTCCATAACGGTGGAGGCAGGAGATGCAAACACCTCCATTACCAGTAACATTGCTGATTCTACTATTTCCGAGGAGGTTGTGCAGAAAGAGGTCAATGCTGAAATTTCTCAAGATGGACCAGCGTTATCTATTCCACTCCATAGGGAATCCGATGTTGAGGTTCAGAAAAATGAAAATGCACAGTCCCATACAGCTGAGATGCTCAATGGCGAAGTGAATGAAGCCTCAGAAAACTTGCCTGAGTCAGTACTCAGTAATGTCCATGAAGATGGTAGTAATGGAAACCAGACAGATGCTGACATTCTTGGGGATAAACATCAGGTTCTCGATAGCAGCCGTTTCCTAAAAGCAGAGAACACAAATATAGCACCCGCTTCAGACAAGATGGCAAGTTTCTTTCTCCTTTTCACTGATTATGCACACAAGGCTGAAATCTTTCGTCTGCAATATCGTATTCCATATGATTAGGCTATATATTAAAACATTTTAACTTAACATGACATATGACTCCATTCATCTTACAGGGTTTGGAGACAATCCAGATTCTCTCGGATGCGCTTCCTAAAATTGTTCCTTGTGTTCTTATAAAAAATCGAGAGGTACACTTCTTATTATAAAGCTTGTCATCTACTTTTATTGTAGCTCACTACTTATCCACTTTTATATGCCTGCAGGAGCTTCTCCCCTTGATAATGTGTGCAATCGAGCGCCATCCTGATAGTACAACACGTGACTCTTTGACCCATCTACTGTTTAATTTAATTAAACGTCCAGATGAGCAACAAAGAAGAATAATAATGAATGTATGTGGTATCGTCGAATTAATTCGACTACTAAAAGTCTTAAGAGGGCTAAAAGAATTAGAAAAGGGTAAGGTTTCCTCCCATCTCATGACGTCTTCCTATCTGCAGGCTTGTGTTAATCTCGCTAAGAATGTTGGAGAGATGAGAACAGAGACAGAATTGCTTCCCCAATGCTGGGAACAGGTAAGCCACTTTATATCTTTGATAGGAGTTTAAAGTTTTTCTTAGCATGTGCATACAGTGTGCTCACATGTCTGTATTTTGTTTTGGAAGATCAATCACATGCATGAGGAGCGTAGGCTGCTTGTTGCTCAATCATGTGGAGAGCTTGCAGGATTTGTTCGCCCTGAGATCCGTGATTCTCTGATTCTATCTATTGTGCAACAATTGATAGAGGACTCTGCAACTGTTGTTCGTGAAGCTGCCGCTCATAATCTGGCATTGTTGCTTCCGCTCTTTCCCGATATGGAGAAATATTTCAAGGTCAGCCTCAATACATATGTTCCGAGGCCATCATGGAGAAGAATTGTGACTTGGCAGATTTAGCTACAATGTAAGCTTTAGAGCCAAAATGATCAAACAAGGTCTAGGGAGTGGAGCCTCGTCGTTTTGTTGCAACATGTTAAGTCAGAAAAGTAAATCCGATACGTATCTCCAATATTTTCTTTTGCTCTTTTAATAGGTGGAGGAACTCGTGTTCCAATTAGTCTGGGATCCGGCTGGAGCAGTTGTGGATGCTGCACTAAAAAATTTGGTTCCTGCTTTGGTCAAATGGGGAAACAAGTTGGATCACGTATTGAGTTTGTTGCTCTCACATATCTTGAACTATGCCCAGGTATGCTGGTCCATAGCCTAATGCTATCTGCTTCTGTTTTAAGCTGTACTGGTTTAATTGGTTGATGGACTCTTCTTTTAAATTTCCAGCGCTGCCCACCACTTTCAGGGGTTGAAGGTTCTCTTGAGTCGCATTTACGGGTTTTAGGTGAACGTGAGCGTTGGAGCATAGATGTTCTACTAAGAATGTTGTCACAATTGCTTCCATATGTGAACCACAAAGCAGTTGAGACTTGCCCATTTTCTGCTGCTTCAGAATCAGCGGGGACAATTTTTTCCAAATCTCTGCTGCAACTATATGCTAGGTTCATTGCTTTCCTTCATTCACTTTGCACCTTGTTCGACAATCTGAACCTTGTTTTTTGTTACAATATCTTTGTACTGAGAGAGTACTTGGTCAGGGGACAAGTGGAATGGTCTGCATTTGAGTGGATGCACAAGGAGTGTCTTCCAAGTTTGATTCAGCTTGCCTGCTTTTTACCCCAAAAGGAAGATAATCTAAGAAATCGGATCACGAAGGTATGGTTGTATGACATATGTTGCCTGAATGCCTGATGCTTTATCATGACGCATGAAGATTTTTTTTTGCTTGTTAATACTTAATATTGTAGTTTTTGGTTTTTGCAGTTCCTGTTAGCTGTATCTGAACAATATGGAGATTGTTACCTGACTCACATAATGCTGCCGATATTCTTGATATCGATTGGTGACAATGCTGATCTTACATACTTTCCGACAACTGTTCAATCGAAGATTGAAGGTCTTGTATTTCTTTATTTACTTTTGTTTTCTAACATCTGTAGCAAAACCATAAATATCATACTAGGTACTTAGATTTTCACTGTTTGCAGGTCTGAAACCTAACATCTCAGTGATGGAGAGACTTGCTACCATGTGTGTCATGCCACTGTTATTGGCTGGTGTTCTAGGTGCTCCTAGCAAGCGTGAGCAATTGGCAGAATATCTGCAAAAGCTCTTAGTTCAAGATACTTCAAATGAACCTCAGAGATGCCATGCTGAAATAGTTAATGCTGTCCGCTTTCTCTGGTTTGTAGCTAACAATTGGTTAAATTTCGCTTCTGCTATGCTTTATACTTTTCTGACCTCTATGATATCTCTTGTACAGCACGTTCTCGGAGCACCATAGCATGATATTCAATATATTATGGGAGATGGTTGTTAGTTCCAACATAGATATGAAAATCAGTGCTGCGAATCTCCTGCGAGTCTTGGTATAGGCCGTACTCTTTTGGAGTTACTCGATACCCACATATATGGAAACTGTTGTTGACTCCTATTTTCTACAGGTTCCATATATTGATTCAAAACTGGTCTCTACTCATCTGCTGCCGGCCCTTGTCACACTGGGTTCTGACCAAAACCTGAGTGTTAAGTATGCCAGCATAGATGCATTTGGGTCTGTAGCTCAGCATTTTAAGAATGATATGGTATATGTGATCTGGATTATTGTTTCGATATCCTAATTTATCAAAGTGGTCGTTGTGAACTTAGCTTACTGATATTTCAACTATTTAGATTGCCGACAAAATATGCATACAAATGGATACTTTCTTGGAGGATGGATCTCAAGAAGCAACCATCGCTGTGGTCCGTGCATTAGTGATTGCTGTACCACATACGACAGATAAACTTAGAGATTATATCCTTTAAAATTATCTAACAACTTCTGTTTCTTTTTTTATCTGAGGTTGATTTTGTTCCGTTTGTTTAGTATTTGGCCTCATACTGTTCTAATTTGTGTCCTTGACCTGGTATACATCTTCTGTCTAAGATACTCCATTTCACAGCATCACCTACTCCTACAAGTGATGTCATGCGTCGTCGTGAAAGAGCCGATGCTTTTTGCGAGGCAATTCGTGCTCTAGATGCTACAGGTGTGTTCACCTTGGTAACAACTTCTGTTCTTATTTCATTTGATGTTGATATTGTTAGCTCTACCATATATACTTCATCGATTCTGTTACGTGTTTGAGAATCAGCTCCGGGAACCTTCAAATGATCATAGTTGCTAGACGGCTATGATAAGAGTTAGTAGACCATATTTTCAAGTTTCTGAATCTGAGCATTAAAATACTAGGATTCTACGCAACAAGTATATGCCACTAATGCCTGCAATCCTTAATTCTGATACTTTTAGGTATCATCCGTGTTTGTTTAATTTAGATGACTTGGATGGAGGGTGTTAAAATGATGAGCAAAATGGGATTAGGGGAATAGCATTAGATAGACGCGAATGGAGGAATATGATATTTGTGGATGATTATAGGAGATACATTCCTGGTTCATATAGCCGACCCGACCCGACCCGACCCTTTGGAATAAATGCTCTGATATTGCTGTCATGGTGGTGGTTTCTTTAATTGAGATATAGATTACATCATCTCTAGGATGACCAAGCACATTTTCTTTGTGCAGATCTTTCTGCTGCAAGTATCAGGGACTTCCTTTTACCTGCTATTCAGAACCTACTCAAGGACCATGATTCACTTGATCCTGCGCACAAGGAGGCATTAGAAATCATAATGAAGGAAAGATCCGGTGGGACCTTCGACGCCATCAGTAAGGCAATGGGTGCTCATCTTGGAATTGCTTCATCAGTTACCAGCCTATTTGGTGAAGGTGGATTGCTCGGCAAGAAAGAAGCTCTAGATTCTGCTGCGGAACTAAGTGAACCCCCTCAGCCAGCGCCACCTCCAGCGGCAGAAGACACGAGATTCAAACGCATCATGAGGGGCAATTTCACTGACATGCTTCGGGGTAAATCCAAGATTCAGGACGAGAATGTGCCATCTCAATGATGTTATGGATACATTGTGCAACAGCTTCATGTTCGAGGTGACGTGCTTTCTGATGCCTTATAAAGCTTTTCTTGCCATCATTTTTTTTTCTTAGTATTGTTCGTACTCTTGATTTATATGTAAATTTTTCTTATGAAAGATTTAGCACATGCAATTGATAGAATAGGAGTATATCTTCTTCTTTTCCCTATTTTTGTTTATCTTTTGGTTAATATTAGGAGTGTATCATTTGCAGAAATATGATCTTACAGTTTTGCAGCATTTCAATAATATATTGGCTTATCTCCTTCAAAAAAAAAATATTTGTATTGGCTTATCAGGTATCTTATGGGTTCGGCTATTTGACGCATGGTTCTTTGGTAAACAAAATCTCTTTTCTTTGTGTACATCCGAAAACTATTTTTGCACATATAAAAATTATGTTTGTATATCTACAACGAAAAAATATACTTGCTCATCCAAAATTTATTTTGTATCTTGTACATCAAAAATCTATATTATACTTGCACATCTATATTTTCTTTTGAACATCTAAAAAAATAAGTTCATGCATTCAAAAACTATGTTTGCACATACAAATAGTATTTTGTATTTTGTACATCAAGTCTTGACACATCCAAATTACAGAATAGATTATAGTAGGAAAAAGATAGTTCTTGGATATACATAATTACTTTTTTAATGTATAAAAAGAAATTATGGATGTCCAAATACATAATGGATTTTTGATGTGCAAGACATAATACAAAATTTGGATCTAGTACTTTTCCAATATACAAACTCAATTTTTGGATGAACATATACTTTTGTAGTAGTCGCGAAAGATATTTTCTTTTCTTAAAAAATATATATTAGTAAACTTTTGTTATCATGTTATGTTCATTTTAATTATATAAGAGTACAATACTGCTATTGAAATTTATGAGAAAAATACACGCTTGGTATGGAATTTGTCACAATGAACATTGCTATATTTGGATCACGGCATAATTACGCGTGAGTTTTGACAGCTGAAAAGGAAAGAAATCGACTTGTTTAATAATCTGTGGTAAAGACGATAAGGAAGCTGGTCCACCTACATAGTCTTAGGCTCTTAGGTTATAGAGTTAATAATGCTCAATGATTTCTCTCCAAACGTGAGATACTCTCCAACGAGAGAAAGAAGAAAAGTTGAGTAAATGTAGTATTCAGGAATCAGGATGAGAAAGGCAAGCAAATGCTGCTAATTGCTGGTCAATTTACTTATAATTGTTGGAGTTATTTATTAATGTAGTGAGGATTATCTATAATTATTGGGGTTATTTAAGTCTCTTATTGAAGTTATTTATCTCAAGGATTCCAAATCACTTATGTATACCAAGAATGTCTTGTCGTAGTGGTTACGATTGAGGTGTTGTGAAGGTAGATCACAGGTTCGAATCCCCCTCTTATTAGGAGTTACTAATAAATCCTAAGAGAGATTATTTGTATCTTATTTGCACGCGCATAACTACATGATTGATAAATCGTACAACCAGCCACACAGAAAACTTGTTGTTGTTCGCCTTTTCCTTTCCTTTTCTAATTGTGAAGGTTGGAAAAATGTTACTCCCTCGACAGGTGGAAATAAGTCTCATGGTCTTTTAAAGACTTTAACAAACCCAATAGAGACATAGAGTAGCCAGGTTAATTTAGGTGGAACAAACACATACTTTACTTGGATATTACGTCATTCTTTTTTTTGCATTCTTTTTTCTTTGTTCTGAGTAGCTGGCTTAATTAGGTATTACAAACACTTTTAGAAGATGACATATTTCTTTTATAACACAAACATGTATAAACATGTAGTTGTATCATCAGTATTCCGTGCAACTTATAGTAGACTTTGCAGTTTGCACGGATGGAGAATAGATTGGATGTTGCCATGCACCCAAAATAGCTTAATTGGTCTCTTCTCTCCTAGTACATAAAAGAGAGGTGGGCGTAGAATCCCTTCTTCAAGGGCATTGGGCATAAAATAAGAAATACTTGTTCTTTCTGTTGCTGTTGCTGATAAGTCAATTATGGAAAGAAAATACAAGAATGACGTTTCAACAAGGCTCGAGAAGGAGGGAAGTATACATATCTGCTTGGCTGATTAATTTTAAAATAATTGCTCCGTGGTTACTTAATAAACATTTCAAGAAGAGTGAAAAAAGTAGAGAAAAAGAGACGATAGAATTTATTTCGATCAAGTCCAGACTTTAGAGAAAGGTAAGAGAAGTACGCTACAATAAAGGAATCAATGAGAATATGCAAAAGTGAAAAATGAAGTAACGAATTCAAGATGGAAGGAGTAAATATTTAAAAGAATTTTACGAGTACAATTCTGATAAGATTTTATTATTACTTTAAATTCTTTTTTCTTTCTTATTTAGAGAGCTCAAAATGAATATAATGAAGAAAGAAAATATAATCTGTTAATACACTAGCAAGAGTGTATAAAAGGATGTCTTGGAAAACTTGTGGACTTGGAAGATTTTCTAAGTTCAATATGGCATGGAATTATGGAAAACACAAAATTTCATGACTCAGATTGTTTTTGTCATTTTCGCAAAAGCTTACTAATACTAGTCTCATGTGCCTTGGAAAAGTATGTTTGGTTGATTATTCTTACAATCTTAGCTTCTAATCAAAATTTGTGTGGAAGTTGAGTATTGACCATAAGTTGGGGGGTGATGAATGCAAGATTTACACTTAAGGTTCCGTTTGGTAGGGCGTAAAACATTTTCCCGGAAAACTGTTTTCCTCTATTTTCAGTTTTACATTGTTTGGTTGGCAAAAGAGTGTAAAACCATTTTCCCTTGGGGTAAAATTACTCTCCCAATAATGGAAAACCATTTTCCTTTCAAAATGAAGGGAAAACTATTTTCCTTATCTCTCTTGTACACTCCTCTCACTACCTCCTTACTTTCCCTTTCATTTTCCTTTCATTTCATCATTTTTCTTACATCGAACCAAACAACGGAAAATTAATTTTGGAATTGTGTTTTTCATTGTAAATTGTTTTCCATGAAAATCATTTTATTCTGAAAATGTTTTACGTCCTACCAAAGGAAGCCTAAGTGAGAATCAACCACAAAAATTCAACATCTCCTTATGTATATGCACTATGTACCCACACTATTATATGCACAAAATATTTGTTTTGGCTCCAATAATCAGGCTAAACTCTATGCAAACTTATGTTTATATTTATTGAAAATTTTACTATAATGTTAGAAAAACTTAAAATCTTAGCCTCCTCTCAAAAAATAATATAAAATAAAAATAATTAAACAAAGAATGACGGTATAAGAAAAGGTCAAGTATCATTTGAGATCCGGCGAATGTGATGAATGTGGTTATGACTTATGTGCATAATGGTTCCCATTATTGTTGGGCATGGACTAAGAAATGATTTTTTGCATGATGAGACCTTCGGCACAGGTACTCAATTAGGCATGATGATAAACACTAATTCAATGCCTTAATCTTTCTTATCCTATCAAAAAAGCCTTGATATGAGGCTATTATCTTCCCAATTGTTTTCTATGCAAAAATACCATTATGCATAATCTCAAAAAGAAAAACATAGCATTATGCATATTTTAGGTAATTTCTAGGAACATAAAGAAAGATTTTAACCATTTAGATTAATTTCGAGTTGTAGGTGAATTCACATCTCTTAAACGGGTTGGATTTCGAGTTATTTTATGTTAGAATTAATTTTCTATTGTCATTTTAAGTTCTGTGAAGTTTAAGATTACAAACGTTTATTCGGATGAATTCTAATTGGAGTCTGATATAAATGTACCAAGTTTACTTTACGACGATGTGAACACATTTGTTTATAAAGCGGCAATGCGTAGTTTTTTCTTTGCTATAGTACGTACATGAGCTTGTCTTGGCAACCAACCGTTTGAGTCTCTTAGGGGACTCAAACAGGGGTAATTTGGTCATTTTAAGCCTTGGAAATTTCACGCGCGTGTTGTTTGGTACCAATGCTAGGTTAGATTGTTACCATTGTCCGAAAATTTTGATACCAAAGTAAGGTTGCTTGGTACCAATCCTGATAATAATGTGATACCAATACCAGGTTATAATGGTACCATTGTGTAACTTTTTGAGTGTTTGAGTCTTTTTTGGACTTAAACAGTTGGTTACCAAGCCTTTCTCGTACGTACATGGTCCAACTTTGTAAGATTTGCTTCTAATTTCTATTTATGTGATGATGCTTCTTTTTGCAGCCTTCGGCTGTGTTTCTACTCTTTTGCCATCTAATAGTAGAAAGAAAAGACCTCACGCACCTTTTATGAAAAGCATAAGCATACATAGATGCATCATGCATGCTTACATTAGAAGCTTTAATTTCTTTTATGTGACTTTTGACATACAACGAACGGTGCAATGTGATCACATGGAGCCTGCATTAACATAGGTTGGGCTAAACACTTAAGTGACATCCCAAAATTCTGTTTGTGTTATTATTGTGTGTTTAGAGTTGCGTTTTGAGGTAAAGAAGAGGTTCTTTTTAGTAATAAAACAGAACTCTTTCCATACCTTGCTAACTGTATTACTTTATTTGTGCCTTTCACTATTTTCACCTTAATTTTATTTATCAAAATTGGGGTGGAGTTAAATGAAATAGTAGTACTACTTACTTTTATTTGAAGAATTTATAGGATTAATTTCATATTTCAAATATACTTATAGACAAAAAAAATTGTCGAAATCGGACATAAAAAATAGTGAAATACCTTTTCAATTGTTCATTAAGAACATGATGAGGTGATGTTCAATTTTTGGGGTTCATCTCACATAAAACTAACAATATCAAATGTGTAATATTGCTACAACATGAACATCTTTTAAAACTAATACTTCCTCCGTTTCTTTTTACTCGCTACACTTCTCATTTCACGGACTCCTAGGCAATTTTTGTAGAAGAGAGAGGTAGAGAGTAAAAAGAAAAAGGAACCCATGTGGGAGGAGAGAGATAGAGAGAGTTTATTGCCCAAAAAAGAAGTGTAGCAAGTAATGTGAAACTTCCCATGATGGAAAGTATAGCGAGTAAAAAGAAACGGAGGAAGTAACTATATTTGATACCACGGGAAACTTCCTTTAATATTAGCTTGTTTCTTTTCCTCAAATACACCTTTCAAGAATTTTATTTTTCCACAATCGGTAGAGGACCACATAGCAGAAGACTTTCAATGAAAAGCAAGAATTTAGTATGACAAATCAAATCATGACTTGCTAAATGAATCAGGTGAAGATTTTTCAACTCATTTCTTGTATGTAGGGTATTATCCTATGTAATACCGCAGGATCTCATGGTTATGAGGTGCATTTTCGTGAAATAATAATTCCATAGGACTTTTTTTGTTTGTTTAGAGAGGCCACAAAGGCCGTTGATGATCTGTTACTACTATTTCATTTAACTCCACTCCAATTTTGGTAGAATATATGTAATATAATTATTTAACTTAAGTCGAGTTTCAAGGTAAATTAAACTAAAATATCTAAACTCGAAAAAGCTTGAGACTCTGCTCGAATTCGAGTAAAAGAGTTACGAGCCGAGCCGAGCAACCCCAAGCTCAGTCTCGATTCGGCTCGTTAACTCCCCTAGTGGAGGAGGTGGTTGTTGCTAGCATATCAAATAAACTTAAAAAATTTGACCGACCATCTTCACATGAGTTTTTTAAACACTGTATCAATAAGGTATCTTGCAATAATCATAGAACAAAATAAGTATATCAATAACAATAATCTTCCATTTATTAAAAAAATGTAGTTAAGGGAGTGTATATATTTTAGGAAATTGTTCAAAAGTACTCCAAATGTTCAACACCCCACCACTTGGACTAAAAATTAAAATGGTCCCTATTTGGCCTTGTAAAATGTCATAATTTGTACACATTTCTGAAAACTGGCTCCTCGCATTCACGGACTAGTTTCCACCTCAAAATACTCCTAACATCAATCATAGTTTTTTGGTTCATATTTCTATCTTTCACTTTCAAGTTTTAGCCCCACCCTTCCTTTAAATGTCCTCTATAAATTTGCATTTTACACTACCCAAATTCTCATTATAATAACTCCCTCTCTTACACAAACACATAACATAAATCTCCTCTATACATTTTTCTCTTCTAAGCATCATTATGGCCAAGGTGGCTACTCTTACCCTACTTGCCGTGGTTGTCGTGGCGGTGCTACTATTCGAGACACCAACGACCGAGGCGGTTACCTGCAGTGCAGTGCAGCTGAGCCCTTGCGCACCAGCAATTATGTCCAACCAAACACCAACAAGCGCATGTTGTGCAAAATTGAGGGAGCAAAAACCTTGCCTTTGTGGATACTACAAGAACCCTACTCTTAGGCCTTACATTAATTCCCCTGGTGCTAAACGTGTGGCTTCTACTTGTAAAGTCAGCGTTAGCTGCTAAACATATGTACCAGTGTTACCTAATTTGTTATCTAATTCGCCCAAAATGAGCCAAAACTGACGATAATTAGCTTTTCTCAATTCGTGATTTGAGGGGAATTAGGTAACTACTGATATATATACCTTCCACAAAACAAAAAACAAAAACAAAATCTATAATTAAACTTATATAATCCTAGTAATTATGCTCTTGATCATCACTATATGAGTGTGATTAAGGAAGGTTTGTTAGGGTGTTTTTCATAGACAATTAGAAGTATAAATTAAGTGATCATATTCGTGTTTGTGGTCATGTGTTCTTGTATCAAGTCGTCACTCGTGTGGCATTACAGTGATATACGTGCATGTTATTTGCACACTTATGCGTTGGGTTCTTGTGTTTTGGAGATTATACATGCTCCTCTCTAATAAAATTGTTATTTATTAAATTAATGAATGTTGTTACATGCAATTTAGATTAGAGTGTTTTGGTCTTCTTTGGTGGAATGGTACTCTTTTGTCCTAGAAGAATTTCAACATCTTGATTTAATAGACCGTTTTAACTTGAAAAGTGAATAAAGTAGTGTGAACAGTATTTTTATTGCCTCCTTATCTCTCTACCCATATAACATACTATATTCACTAATTTTTTGTTCTTCCTATTTTGACATTTATGATGAAACGTTGAAAAATGTTGACTTTTAATTATCACTTATAAGTTTTTTATATTATGACATTATTTTTTGATACATTTTTTATGCTATCATGGTAAGAGAATATAATGGTCGAAGTTCATTATTTTATAATTGTGAAAACAAAGTGAGCAAACTAAAGTATTATAGGGAAAATGTTTGAGTAATTTTTAGGGTTGTCAACCCTTTTAGACACATTAGAATATAGTATTGATATGTATATAACAAAATGAAGGAAGAAGTGATATAAAAATAATATTTTAATATATTCCTAATTAATAAAAATACAATAATAAGATGGTTAACAACTTTTAGAATCACTCAATCAATCTCCGCATTATAGTGCAACCGAAAGCACTTAGATATTAGTACTAGGCCATACTTTAGGCCCCCTAAGAGCATAGAGTTAACTAGCTAGTAGCTACGGAAGTCGAATAGTTTCCGTACTCCCTATAATTGAAATTTTAACCAACATCAATATTGGGCTTTTCATATTGGGTCCCCATTCTTTAAAATGTCAATCAATAATAGCTGGTCCTATCTGTTGTGGCTGGTCCTAGTTGCAACTCATAAGACAGTGATCAATAAACCAGCATTAATGAATCATATTGGTGTGGTCCGTGATGCCTTAATTGGGAGAGTTTTATAGAAGTGGTACCTAAAACGGTAAAACCTCAAAGTGAATTTCTTTCCAATAACTCCTGTTTCGGTATCGAAAACGGTGTCGGACTCTTTGAGAATTGTCCGACAGTAGATGGATGTCCGTGAGGGACCTGCAACAATGACAAACGTGAGCTACCCTCGGGGGTGTTTTCGAGGAAACCCCCTCCGACGCTCAAGTCAGCTAATTACTCAAGAGGATTCTAGAGAGAGAGAGAGCTTAGAGAGATAGGCTATTTTTAGTATGAGAGAATGTACCTGCAGGAATAGTACTGGATGGCTATTTATAGGCGTACTATTCACCTGACAGGGCGTGTAATCTTGTGACACTTGTACTGTTGTGATTGATCTTGTCAGAGGGAAGATTCCCTTTACTTTGTCGTTTTCCATGGCCGTGACGGCGGTCTCAGCATGAAGACAAAAGATGACGAATTTGGAATGGTCCCCCCTTTTGTGAGCCCACGTCACCTTGGTTTGCTCTCGGCCAATATGCAATGTCCGCTAGCAAATTTGGGTTGCACCCATACAACTAGCCCCCCAGCATCTTTGATGGTCGCGACCGTCATGGATGTTCAGACTTGGTGACGTGGATGAGTTAAGGTTCCCCTATTAACTGGCTTTTTTCCTATTTCCACGTGTCAACCTGGGGTGAGTCGTTGGTTTTTGAAAAAGTGCAATCATTACTAAACTCTGGAATCCCGCTCGTTTTTTCCTTTTTGGACTCTAGGGTACGCTGCGCAAGCGACACTTGTCATGCATCCGTAGAGGCAGTTGATACGGTTTCAATCCGAGCCCTTTATTTCGGTATTTAAAAGCAAAATCCCTTTTTTCTTTCTACTTTTACTCAACTCCTTCTCCTTCCTTCAGACTTTTCTCTGGTTTTCTCCATTTTCTTGCGCACTTTAAACTTGTTGTTTCTTGGTGTTAGATTGTTTCTTTCACCTCGAAATTGCCAAAGCCTGCTACTTTTCTTCGTTCCTTTCACCATCTCCGACAAAAGGTCACTTTTTGGCTCTGTTTCCTGGGTTTATTCTCGGAGGGTTTCATTGACACTGTTGCGACATTTTCTCCGGCGAACCCTTGCTTGAGAAGCGTTTCCTGGGACATTTGTTTTTGTCGAAGTTCTTATCTTTCGGTCTATCTCTTGTTCAGGTATCCCCTTTTTCTACCCTTTAATTCTTCTTTTCATTTTTTGCTTTTATTTTTCTTCCTTGAAATCATGTCGGACCAGTCAGATAGTCAGAACTCTTTAGGAACTAACTTGATGACCGAGAGTGAACCCTCTTCTCCTTCTCTTCATGGCGGGCCCAGCTCGTCAGATTCTAGCCCCCCAGACGGGAGGACTCGCCTCTTGGCTGACCTTCCTCTTACTTCTGACTGGGAGAAAGAACTTAGATCTAAGTTTTTAAATGACCGTTCTTCTCCCGAATTGGCCAACTTGACCACTCAGTTTTTGACCGCTATGATGAGTGGAGATAATCAAACACTTAAGGAACTGAGACACCAAATTCTGGCCCGTAGGACACTTAGGCATCCTCCCCCTGATGCCGTCCCTGGGTTGGATGTTCAACCTCTGAGAGATTATGCCTGGTTAGAGAGCCTAGCTGATGCCGGGGTCGTGACCGATCCCAGCGTTTTTGACCGCCTTGCCCGAAATCCAGCTCCTTCTCATCCCTCTCATCCTCCTGTTGTCAATTTAGGTTCTGATAGCGACTCTATTGCTAGCATGGAACATGATGCTCCTTCCTCTTCTGGCCGTGACCATGACTCCCGTCCTCGTCAGTTTGACGTTGGAGAGAGTTCTGCCATGCCTTCCTCTCCGCGGCCTGAGGTGATCCCGGCCCGGACAGATGTCCTTCATTCCGGGAAATGGTTGCCTGTGGACTACAGTGACGGCCCAAAGAAGACCATTATTTGCAAGAACTGGCGGTTGGCAGCTTTAGAGCTGAATTATTGTGAGGTTGCTAGGAAATTATACGGCTTTCCTCCTGAGTACAGCCTAGTGATCCCGGCCGAGGGAGCTAAAGTGATAGACTGTCCTCCCGGTCATGTTGCCGTGTATGCTCATCATCTGGAGTACGGACTACGGTTTCCATTGGATCCGGTAATAGCTAAGATCTTCCAAGCTTTCAACGTCTGCCTTGCCCAGCTAACGCCTTTGGCCGTTAGGAATATAGTCGCCTATGTTTGGGTCTGCCGTTATAATGGCTTTCCCGAGACTTTGAACTTATTCCGGCGGTTGCACTGGCTAAGAAAGAACGGCTCCGCCGAGAAGGGTTGGTGGTCTTTGATGACGGCGCGGACAAGATGACAGTCTACCCAAAATGAGTGGGCTCAAAAGTTGGCAGGGAGCTTTTTATTGGCTGAAGGTTCCGGACAACTTTCCTCTTCGCCGCCACTTCACCAAACCCTTTCCCAGGATGGAAGATGTCACTAAATATGAGCTGACGGAGGCCGAGGTGAAGGCCTTCGAATATTTTGATTCTGTGGACGCGGTCCTTGAGGGGGATGAGGCTGAGACGAGGATTCCCCGTATTTGGCTTCCTCACGCCAAATACATCCTTGGGAATGAGCCTTTGTCCGCTGTCTTCCTATGCCGGACTCATCCAGAAGGTGGGTAAAGTAGCTTCTGGTCCGACATGATCTTCATCTATCTTTTTTACTTTTTGTTTATGCGTTAACTTTCCTTGTTGTTCTTATGTGTTAACTGCTCTACATGATTTGCTTTCAGGGGACGTCAGCTTGGATTTAGAAGAGCTGGGTTTGGACGACAAGCTACGCCCCATGGCCCCAAACCCTGATGAGCCTCTTATCGACTATGACACCGTTCATGGTTTAACAGGTGGTCCGCGAGGTGCTGGCCGGAATCCTGGACGAGGCGGGCGAGCTGGACGGACTGTCCGCCGTGCCGGCCATACATCAGGTCGCGCTCCCGGCCGAGGCGAGCCGACTCCGTCTCGCTCTGCCATCCAGGTTCCAATTAACCGGGGTGGTAGCACTACCTCGCGTCGCCGCCCCCGGGACCCTGAGGCTGAAGTTCCTAACAAACGTCAATCTGTGGAAGTTAACTCCGCAGATGTGACTGTGGTCGGGGACCAGGGGTTGCCTACCTCTCCTGCCCGGGGTCCGGTGCCGGAGGTTCAGCTATCTCCCTCTTCTCTCCTACGCAGCCCCGGGGCTGCCGTCGGGTCCAGCTCTTCCACCCGCCAGAAGGTGTACGAGCTTCTGAGCCGGCCAAGCTTTCTCTCGGACTTAGGTCCGGGAATCTACTGTCGGGCCCAAGAGTGGATTGAAACTAGCATCGTCCCTCTTTGTGCGGCCGTGAAAGCTGCGCTGTTCCACCCGCCTTCCACTGTTGGCCAACTTTTTAGGCCAAATCTGGACGTGAGAGAGGATGAGTCCATTTTCGCGGACATCCCGGCCAATGGGGGTACGTTGGGGTACCGCCTTCTGAAAGGACTCCAACTGCCCTTTGACCGTCCAGCCGATAAGTTGGTGGCGCCTGCTGCTCAATTAGCTCACGACCTTGTCGTGGTAAGTACATGTATTCTTCTTTTTTGGCTTTGTCTGGTTTTTTTTTTTTTTTTTTTTTTTTTTTTTTTTTTAACTTTTTGTGCTATGCTTTTCAGGCCGGGAATTCTGTTGTTGAGCTTATAGCTCAATACTTGGAGTATCAGCGTCTGGCTGAGAGCGCTAGCGGAACCATCCAAGGTTTGGAGGCCGACAAGGTTGGCCTTTCTGCTCAGATCTCTCAATTGGAGGCCAGCCTGGAATCTGAGAAGAAGGCTAAGGCTGAGGCTGACAAGGAGCTGGGGGAGCTGCGCTTGAAGGCCAAGGAGCTCGAGGACCTGCAGCTGAAGAATTCCAACTTGGAAGTCGCTCTCAAAGCGTCCCAGGATGAGAAGGAAACTGCTGTGAAGAAAGCTGCTGCTGAAGCTCATCAAGTTGCTGTGGCGGACTTCAAGAGGTCTGAGGAGTTCGTTGGCCTTCTCGGCGAGCGATATGATGGTGGCTGGGTGGCCGCTAAGAGGTGTGTCTGCCATTCCCATCCCAGCTTTGATTGGGAACAGATGGAAGTCGCCTTTGGCGAGGGTGTTCACAGGCAACCCTTGGCGGACGAGCCCTATATCTGCTCTGAGGAAGTTATTGCCAACATTTTGCCTACCGCTGAGGATGATGCGCCTCCTTCCTGAAGACTTTGGCGGTCATCTTCAACTTCCTCAATAGCGTCTAATAGT
This sequence comes from Beta vulgaris subsp. vulgaris, assembly GCF_026745355.1. NCBI lineage: Eukaryota > Viridiplantae > Streptophyta > Magnoliopsida > Caryophyllales > Amaranthaceae > Beta > Beta vulgaris. The sequence continues at coordinate 52,323,870 of NC_079203.1, forward strand.
TTGTAATAATTTAGATTGTCAGCCTTTGAATGGCATGTAAACTATATTTTGACTTTTGTTACTGGATCCATAAATGCCTTGTTTTGAGTGGCTGACTAGTTTTGTTTGTAGTTGGCCGCCAAGCCAGTAATTTATGATTCACTTTTGTTAGATGAACCTTGTATTTACTTTGAAAATTTCTGTGTCTGTTACACAATTGCGTTGGTAGTGCTTATTTTTCTTATTGCGTCCATTTAATCCTTTTGTTTTGCAATGACTTGTTTGAAATTTTGCTTATTGCTTGTTGCCTGTTATATGGCCGTCAGCGTTTGTTTCGCCCGTTATGTGGTCACTAACGTTTATTTTGCCTGTTATATGGCCGTTAGCGCTTATTTTGCCTGTCATATGGCTTTGCATGATTGCTGAGCCTGTTATATGGCTAATTATCATTTAGCCTGTTATATGGCTGGCATGATTATTTAGCCTGTTATATGGCTGGCATGATTATTTAGCCTGTTATATGGCTGTTTAGCGTTTATTTTGCCTGTTATATGGCCGCTAATGTTTATTGCCTGTCATATGGCTGATATATGTACTTAGCCTGTCATATGGCTATTAACCTACTAGCCTATTATTGGCTGTATGATTACTTAGCCTGTTATATGGCTGTTAACATTTGTAACAATCATTTACTTACTTAGCGAAAATATGGATAATGATGAGCAAACATAAACAGAATGTCGGAAGCTAACGGAGTTTTATTTATGTATAATGCCATCAAAGGCTCCTGCCCATTACATTTCTTTTGAACATACATAATATTTCTTAAGGACGTCAGCATTCCAGCAGTTCTTCAGCTCTTTCCCATCCATTCCTTTGAGAATGAAGGATCCCGGACCTATCTTTCGAGCTATGAATATGGGCCTTCCCAATTGGCAGTTAGTTACCCTCTGTGTGAGCTTTTCCAGTGGCGGCTGTCCTTCGCAGAACTAGCTCGCCTTCAGCTAACGGTCTCTCCAAGACCTTCTTGTTGTAAGCTTTACGGATTCGGTCCTTGTACATTGCTGATCTCAATTCCGCTTTTAACCTTATCTCGGCAAGAAATCCAAATCCTCTTTCAGTGCCTGATCATTCCTTTCCAGGGCCTGATGTTTTACCGATAGGTGGGCAAGCCTACTTCTACTGGCACACTGCTTCTGCGCCAAATGTTAGCTTGAAGGGCTTCTCCCGTCGCTTCTTTCTCAGTTGTCCTATTTGCCCATAGAACAGCCGGTACCATCTCGGCCCATTTTCCCTTAAACTCATCGAGCTTCTTTTTTAAGGCGTTAGAATTTGCTTGTTAGCGGCCTCTGCCTGACCGTTGCTCTGAGGTGGCACACTGCGGAATATGCAAACTTCACGCGGAAGTCCGAGAGAAAAGACTGAATGGGCCTACAGTCAAACTGGACTCCGTGGTCGAATACAATCGCGGCCGGGATGCCAAACCTAGTCATAATGTTCTGCCAGATGAACTTTTTTACTTGGTTGGCCTTTATCTTCGCTGTCGGCTCCGCTTCGATCCACTTTGTGAAGTAATCAATGCCCACAATCAAAAAACGCCTTCCTCCCGTCGCGGTTGTGAACGGTCCCAGAATATCCATTCCCCACTGAGCGAATGGTATCGGACAAGAATGGGCTGTAAGTCATTGGCGGGCCTATTTATCACCGGTGCAAACTTCTGGCACTTATCACATCTTTTCACATAGCCTTCGCATCGGACAACATGCTGGGCCAGTAGAATCCAGCCCTGAGTGCCTTTAAAGCCATGCTTTACCTCCAATGTGGTTCCACAGACACCCTCGTGAATTTCTTCCATTATCTTCACGGCCTCAGCAGATGTTGCGCATTTTAACAACAGGCTAAATGATTTTTTGTACAACTCATTCTGATATATCACGTACCAACTTGCTTGCTTCTGCAATTTTTTGGCGGCTGTGGGATCTGCCGGGAGCATTCCTGTTTGCTTGTACCTCACTAGCTCTGTAAACCATTCCCCTTGCTGGTCAATGCTGTATACCATGGCCACTTTCTGCGCAATGCTTTTTTCCTTGAGGATGTCAACCGTGACCATCCCTTCCACCTGGAATGAGTCTGAGCTAGCTAGCTTAGATAGGGAGTCCGCCTTCATGTTCTCAGCCCTTGGAATCGCTTCTACTTCGAACTGCTCAAGCTGTGCTATTATTTCCTTGGCTTTCTACATACTTAACCATGTTGGGCTCTCGGACTCAAATTCTCCTTTAAGCTGACTGCTAACCAACTGTGAATCTGTTTTTCAAGAGGACGCTTTTAGCTCCGCTGCAATGCACATTCTTAAGCCAACAATGGCTGCCTCGTATTCTGATTCATTGTTTGAGGCTGGGAAAGCAAATTTGATGGCGTATTCGAAGGTGTTTCCTTCTGGGCTGGTTATCACAATACCGGCTCCAGCCCCGCTCGCGGCCGACGAGCCGTCTACCTCCAGCAGCCATGATTCTTTTTCTTTTATCTCTGCCTCCTCGTAAGCCTCAGTCATGAAGTCCGCCAGTGCTTGCGCTTTTATGGCCGTTCGCGCTTATACTGAATATCATACTCCGACAATTCAATGGCCCATTTCAATAACGCCCAGAGGTGTCCATCTTTTGCAGAGCTTTTCCAACGGCTGATTGTTAACACCTGAATTGGATGACAGTCAAAATAGGGCCTTAACTTCCGAGCCGCTACAATAACCGCCAATGCCATTTTTTCTATCTGCTGATACCGGCTCTCTGGGCCGTTAAGGATGTGGCTGACAAAGTATATTGGATGTTGCTGTTTTTCCCTTTCTGTTATCAGCACTGCCGCTACCGTTTTGGGGGAGGCCGAGATGTATAACTGCAGTGTGTCTCCCGCCTCTGGCCTTGTTATTGTTGGCAGCTTTGCAAGGTGTCCTTCGGCCGAGAAGGCTTTGCTCTGCTCTTCCCCCCATTCGAACTTTTTATTCCCCCTGAGCAACGCGAAAAACGGAAGGGCCTTATCAGCCGACTTCGATATGAATCTCGTCAAAGCGGCCATCCTCCTTAATCTCTGGATGTCTTTGACACCTTTGGGCTCCGGAAGGCTCAAAATTGCCTGAACCTTGTCCGGGTTCGCATCAATGCCTCTTTTGCTCACCATAAACCAAGAAATTTTCCCGCTCTCACTCCAAAGACGCACTTCTTTGGGTTCAATTTCATGCTGTATTTTCTCAATGTTTTGAATGTTTCCTCCAGATCCGTCAGATGCTCTCGGTCCGTTTTACTTTTGACAATAGAGTCGTCCACATACACTTCTATATTACGCCCCTTCTGAGCCGCAAATACCTTGTCTACTAACTTCTGGTATGTTCCCATTTCTCACCGAAAGGCATTGCCTTATAATTGTAAACACCCCATCCGTGATGAATGCCGTTTTCTTCACGGTCCTCCTTTAATAAGCTGATCTGATGATACCCTGAGAAGGCATCCATGAAACTCAGTAGTGCGTGCCCGCTAGTAGAATCCACTAGCTGATCTATCCTTGGCAGAGGATAGCAATCCTTAGGGCATGCCCTATTCAGTTTGTGAAATCCACGCACATACGCCATTGGCCGTTGGCCTTTTCACCATGACTACATTTGCCAGCCATTCAGGGTAGTCACAAGGCTCGATAAAATCAGCCGCTATCAGCTTTTCTACTTCTTCTTTGATGGCCTTATTCTTTTCGGCTGAGAAGGCTCTCTTCTTTTGCTTTACCGGTCGGACTCGCTGTCGACGTTTAATCGATGGACCATCACGGCCGGGTCTATTCCCGGCATCTCGTCTGCTGAGAAAGCAAATATGTCAGCATTTTCCTCAGGAGAGTTACCAGGTTTACCCGGACCTCGGGTCCATGTCCATCCCGACCGCGACCGACCGAGCAGGATCATCTGCCAAAACTTCTTGTTTAGTTTCTCCATCAGGCTGTGGCCTCGGCTCATCCTCGGCCGGGACTCCAACTCTTCTAGCGGCACCTCTTACTCTTCCGGACAATGAGTACTTCCTCTTCTTCATTACTGTCATTCTTCTCTCCTGAGTTCTTCTCATGGCCCTCCTTTGCTTTCTTGAGGGGGATCTGGATTTCTCGACCGGGAACCTTCTTGCTGGTTGCTTTAGTGTTGTTAAGTAGCATGATCTTGCCATCTCCTGATTGCCCTTCAATCTTGATGTGGATCCGTCATTGGAAACATACAACATGGTTAGGTGGTAAGTTGAGACGACACCTTGGACGTCATGAATGAATGGCGTCCAATGATTGCATTGTATGCTCCCGGAACATCCACTACCAGAAACTCAGTCATAACGTCTCTGGCCGACTCATCCTCCCCAACTCGCACCGGGAGTGAGATTAACCCTTCTGGCACCACTGATGCCCCTGTGAATCCAATGACGGGATATCGGACCGGCTTCAAGTACTCACGGCTTAACATGAGCTTTTCGAATGTTGATAAGTACAGAATATTCGCGGAGCTTCCCCATCCACCAAAATTCTATGTACCAGAAGTTTGAGACTTTTAGTGTTACCACCAGCGGATCATCATGAGGTACACCACATGCTTCGCATCCTCCAGGTGAAATGACATGGCCGGCATTGCCGGCGGATTCTTCCAGGGCAAGCTGGCGTTGAAATTGACTTGATGTCGGAACTCTTTTAAACGCCTTGCGCCGTTAACACTTCCTCCATGGATAGGTCCCCCACTGATAACGTGGATCTCGCTGATCCGGGATTGAACATTTCGAGTCACGGGCTTTACAAGATCCCCTCTTTGTCTGGGCCTTGTACTGACTGAAATACCTCTTCTTATCAGATCCTCCAGGTTATCTTTTAAGTGCCGGCATCCTCAGTTATATGGCCTGATCTCCCATGGAAATCACACCATTTGCTTTTATCACGATTTTTATGGAACATCGGTCTCGGACGCTGCCATTTATCGCTATCCTTATTCATCAGAAAAATTTGGCTTCTAGAAGTGGTGAGTTGAGTATATGCATCGAACCTCTCCTTGCGTTCACCTCCTTCCCGGCCATTCTTTTCACGATCCCTGCGATCGCGGTCATACCTTTCATTCTCCCCTTCACGGTCATTTCCCCTCTTGACCATATTCGACTCCTGCTTTCTTTCCTCACGGCCCCGATCCGCCTCGCGGGCCTTATCCTTCTTCTTGTCATCTTTCTTTCCGGACTCTCTGTTGCCTACAGCTTTATCAAATTCCTCCCCTTATATAGTCATTGGCCTTGCCAAGGACGGGACCCAGGGTTGTGTATGATTTCCGGCCCAGATAATTCCGGAAGGGTGATCCCTCCTTGAGCCCAGTCATTAAGGCTAAGACGGCCACGTCTTGCTGCAGTCGAGGTATGGAAACTGCCTCAACGTTAAAGCGGCCAATGTAGTCTCTCAGACTCTCGTTTTCTCCTTGTTTGACTGACAGCAATTCCCCAGTGGTGCGTTCACGACGCCTATTGCTTACAAAGTGTGTACTGAACATGGATGACAGCAAGAGAAAAGCTAGAGACGCTACCTGGCTTGAGACTTTTGAACCATGTCTGAGCTATCCCAGTCAAGGTTGAGGGAAAGACTTTACACCATATGGCATCGACTTGAGTGTAGAGGAACATGTGTCCTTCGTAAGCCGCGACGTGATCGTCGGGGTCTGATGTGCCATCATACTTAGAGGACGGCATCTTGATTCGCGTCATAGGATGATTCAATATTTCCAGAGTGAAGGGGGAAAGCTTAGGCTTGATCAAGAGGTGACCCCCAGCCGAATAGTTACTAGCACCGACGGTGCTGTACTCACGGCGGGAGTGACCCTGTTTCCTCTTCAGAATAGTATACCTCCTCAGTTTCCAGAATTTCCTCCTCATAATCAGATCGGTCTATTTTCTTCTCCATTTCCCGTCCTCTCTTCCCAAGGACTGCATTTTTCGGAGCGGGGTCCCTCCGCGTTCCTACCAGCCAGAGCCGGTGGTCGCTTACGGGTACCGCCAGAGGGTTGGGGAGGAGCATTTTGTTGAGGATTACCTGTCAGCATCTGGATAAATGATGCGACCGTTTGCAATTGCTCAGGAGAGAATTGACTTAGCTGTGCCAAGTTGAATGGTACGTTGGTGTTTGGGGTTTGATCCTCGCTCCCCGGTGTCCGGTAATGGAATTGCGGGTTTCCCAACGCACCAGTGATGACTGGCTGCGAGGAATTCTGGCCTTGCTCAAACTCAGGCTGACCATGGGTAGCATTGTTTGTGTCTTCCATGACTGATACCTTAGAAAGGGTGAGGTCCCCTCCTTCTAGCGCCAGTTGTTTCGGTATCGAAAACGGTGCCGGACTCTTTGAGAATTGTCCGACAGTAGATGGATGTCCGTGAGGGACCTGCAACAAGCTACCCTCGGGGGTGTTTTCGAGGAAACCCCCTCCGACGCTCAAGTCAGCTAATTACTCAAGAGGATTCTAGAGAGAGAGAGAGCTTAGAGAGATAGGCTATTTTTAGTATGAGAGAATGTACCTGCAGGAATAGTACTGGATGGCTATTTATAGGCGTACTATTCACCTGACAGGGCGTGTAATCTTGTGACACTTGTACTGTTGTGATTGATCTTGTCAGAGGGAAGATTCCCTTTACTTTGTCGTTTTCCATGGCCGTGACGGGGTCTCAGCATGAAGACAAAAGATGACGAATTTGGAATGGTCTCCCCTTTTGTGAGCCCACGTCACCTTGGTTTGCTCTCGGCCAATATGCAATGTCCGCTAGCAAATTTGGGTTGCACCCATACAACTCCTTTGTTGTAAATTCTCTATAAATAAAAACTGTGATAACATGACTTCCGATCAGAGTAGTGAGAATGGTGCTCCGCGCCTCCGCCTCCCCCTCCCCTCATATAAAGCTAAAGGGGATTACGGGCACATATCCTTCACACATATTCACAACGTCATACTTGCGATTGTGTGGCTGGTAACGATAAAACGGGTTTTGATATATGCCGGCACAACTTTTAGGATCGCATACAAATATCAAATACATTTTCTAAGATGGTATTATTTTAGGAATTTATAACATACTCAAATTACTCGCGCATCAATCAATGTTATTAATGTTTATTTATTATTTATTATGTTCATTTTCAACTTTTTATATGCCAACATATTGTTGGGATGATGATTCGAACTCTGGACAATACCCTGAAATTCGGGCTCGTCAAAAAAAAAAAAAACTTTTTATATGCAGTTTTAGTTAAAAGTGGAAGAAAGTTAAGTTATTAGGTTGACATTAATAAAGAAAATTAAACTTCCCACAAAGGTTGACTTATTCTTAGTGGTTGTTCAGGTCATAAATAAAAAAACTCGTTAAAAGCTAATTCATGTACAAGCTTTACTTGCTACTAGAATAAATGAAGGTTGACTTGTCAAAAGCGGTCAACGCAAAGGTTGACTTATTCTTGACAATTTTTCCTACTTTTTTTTTAAAAAAAACATATGAATTTATACGTGATCAAACTATTATTTCAACTAACTCATGACATATAAATCTAATAGAATACTCACCCTGTTACTAAACATTTTAAGAGTACTATTACATGAATTTGTATGTAATAAGACAATACCTTATGACGGATTTAAATGTAGTCACATTAAAGATTTAATATATACTACCTCCGTTCCTAAATAATTGTTACATTTTGACTTTTGACATTATTCACAAATCTCAATTTGACTATAATTTGTGATTTATGAATAAGAGAAAGTTTAGTCATGTGATGTGTTGTTTGATTCGTTTTGATGTACGAATATCAACTTTTTTTTTTACTTTTTAAAATTACAAAATTAATAATATAAAGACTCAAAATATTGCATCAGCATACGTGTAATTAAGTGTAATTATTATTTAGGAACGGAAGTAAGCAAATATGAAATTCCAAGGTTAATTTGTAATAGTACTATATAAAGCACTAATTGTCCCCACGACACTAACTATTTATCACTAAACATACTTTTCTCTCTCCCCTCTCTCCTCTCTACTTTCAAAAACCCTAGCTTCCATTGTTGATTTTTAAAGGGGCTTCCATCGGTTTTTACCGTTGGAAAGCCCCACCTTTGTTTTTTTATTTGTTTTTAGGTTTCCAATAACGATTTCTCCCTCGAAAGAAAGGGTTTTCGATCTCCTTCGTAAGAAAAGGTTTTTCGATCTCCTTCGAAAGACAAGGTTTTTCGACCTCCTTCGAAAGACAGGGTTTTTTCTCCTCTTTTAGAGGGGGAATTTCTACAGGTTACAATCCTGGATACTAGATCTAATGGATTGCCGTGAAATTATTTTGTTGGTGAAGAATTATGCGGGATCACAAAGGTTATCAATTTTTCGAATACGGTCAGATGAATCCGACGGAAATCATCCTCACGACTACAAGGGATCGTTAGATTGTCTCTCAACAAGGCTGTATTTTCCAGCGATATAAGCGGGAGATGTTCCACATTGCAAGATTTGTTTGACGATCGTAGTTTTTATGAAGGAATTTTTTGTTTGATTCAACTTATGTATTTGTTTGATTCGATTGCTTATGTAAATATCGTATGACTTTTTATTAATGAATTAATTTTACTATTCAAAAAAAAATATAAAGCACTAATTATATATGTTATCAACATAAAGTATAATGGCCCAACAAGGCAACAAGACAACAATCCAACCACCCCACTTAAACCCAAATGTTTTTGTAACTCTACATGTCAAATATTAATTTATGCGCACTTCTTAGTTCTTAACACTCAATCCTCACAAATCACAAATGTCCACCTCCAAAATCCCACATTCAAAGTGTCCCCAATTAATTATTTTCCCCTCTTACTCACTTTAAACACCACACTCAAATTCCCTCTATAAATTCACACCTTGTACTTCACTAATCCCTTACCACTCTCTCATAAACATACATCTTAAACAATATAACAGACCATTTGAAACTCTCTTACTTCTACTAAACATCATCATGGCCAAGAAGATGGCTAGCCTTACCCTACTAGTAGTGGTTGTTGCAGCGGCGCTACTAGCCGAAACACCACCAACGGAGGCGGTTAATTGTAGTCCGATAGAGCTGACCCCTTGTGCACCAGCAATCATGAGTAACAAACAACCATCAAGCATGTGTTGTTCAAAACTGGAGGAGCAAAAACCCTGTCTTTGTGGATACTATAAGAATCCGACCTATAGACCTTACGTTGACTCCCCTGGGGCTAAGCGTATGGCTGCCACTTGCAAAGTTAACGTTAGTTGTTAAGCACATGCACCACCAAAAATAAATAAACTATCAGTATGTACTATCTCCGTCTAAAATTAATTGTCACGTACGTGTTATCTTATATTATATAATCAAGGTGACAATTAACTCAAGACAAATATAATGTTGTTATAATCCTTAAATAATTATGCCCTTGATAAGTATTTATATCATGGATCAAATCGTTAAGTCGTGATGCATGTTGTTTCATGCTTTGTATGTATATGAATTTTCTTTTTTAATGTTTGGAGATTATATGTGCTCCTCTCTAATAAAATGGTAGCTTATGGCTACTTTGGTTTCTCTAATGACTAATATGATATTTGTGCGTTTGTGTATGTTACGAACCTTCCCCTTTGAACTCAATTTTTTTTGATAATTTGGTCATGCTATTAAACAAGGGGGAGACCACCCAAAAAAAACAAAGCGGCCCTTGGAGCCGGATCAGTCCAGAAACATTGCAAGGACACATTGCAAGAGAAGCATTACAGGGAAACCAAAACACAGGGACTTAACAAAACTATTCATAGCCAGGCTAAAAATTCCGCATCTCTAACCAAGCCTTGCTTTGCTAGTGAGTCTGCCACAATATTTGAACTTCGCCCTTTGTGGATAATTGTGAGATCAAACTAATGTTTTCTTGCGTTTCTAATGAAATTGAGTTGAAAATTAAGATTCCAAGGCCCACCAAATTAAAGTCTTCGTTGCACCATCTCACTGCGTTCATGGAATTCAATGACCATTGGACTGATTTTAATAGCTTCACATCTCAACGATATCTGGATTGCCCTGAAGATTGCCAAAACCTCCGCTGAATTGATTTCGATAGGCGGGATAGGGCTGGAAAAAACACAGATGAAAATTCCAGTTTTCGTGATTTTTGGCAATTTTTTCATTTTTGAGATTTTTTTTAAAATTAATTGACGGCTATTGCTCATATTAATTTAGGGTTTTCTTAAGGTTATTAGGGTTCTATATGTCCTATAAAAGGACCCTATTGGGTGGTTAAAACCTATAAGCTTTTTGTAGGACACTAAGACTCATTGGGATCCTCTAAGTTTCTCCATTGAAGATTATTGAAAAGCTCCCAAATCCCCCACCTGTGAACTAGATCACATTGGTCGAACCACGTAAATCCTTGTATCTTTTGTTCATCTTTTCATTGCTTTCTCTCTTATATTTCAATCTTGACTATTATCCGTATTAAATCAAACACAACACCGGTGCTCAACAAATTATAATAATAAACAATATATATATATAAAATCTTCTTTTTCTTTTGAGTTGTTGATAACAAAATTCTTCATTCAAGTTAAACCTTGTTTTTTTTATGGTCGAGTTAGATCTTGTTAATAAAGCTAAACAACATTTATTTGAAATGGTCGGGGAAATTTTAGGTAATGGTCCATCAGTTTATATAATAGCCAAACTTAATTAGGCATACCGATTGTATAAATTTAACCATCAATTCCTGGAGAAATTAGATTGTATTATTACATAAAAACTGATAGAGTATAAAACTATTTCTTAGAACTCTAACCATTAACATTTTGTAAGAAAAAAAAGAGTAACATTAATAGTGGACACTATTACTAACACACACACTATCGATTTATAACGGAGAGGAGTTTGGTAAAGGAAGTTTTTCCTCTTTTATTAGGACCCGACTCGACAAAAACATTATCTGGATTAGTCATCTCCAAAACGAAATACCGAATAATCTACTTCTTAACTTAACATCAAAATTGGAATCTATGGTAGTCTAACATACACCAAGAAGTTGCGCTTGGCCTATTGGTTGATCGAGATTGTGTCTTCCAACCTTGAGATTGGGAGTTCCATTCCCATTAGGGACACTTTAAGTGTGAGAATTTATCCTATCAGTCTCCCTATTCTCAAATTGTCTAGCCCACTAACCTATGACGGATTGACTTGTATGAGGTTCCGATCTCGAAGACAATTCATCTTCTCAATCCAAAGGACAAGAAGTAGTCTGACGTATTTTTAATATAATAGTGAACAATACCAGGGTTAATATGATCCGTGGTGATTGTCTCCAACCCATAAGACAAATAGACACTGATCCAGCAAGTGCATTTTATTAAGATAGGAAAGCGTCAAAAATGTTTAGAAATATTAGATAAGACACATCTCAGTACACTGAACAGTCGATAACTCAATATCAGAGCACCAAAACAACGCTCACAAAGTCACAGGTCGCTCTTGGGGGTCGAGTGTGGCCTAAAAAAACACCGACTTGGCTCTATTTAAAAATGGCCGGCCTAATACCGATTGTTGTTTGGATGTATCATGTATTCATGTATGAAGGACCAAGGAGTATCAACTAAATTGAGTACATACGAATAAAAGGTAACACAAACTTTAGAGTGAACTTTAATGTTAGTGTGTCCGATGACATATTTGTAATAGATTTTGATAGAGTTTAGAGTTTAACCGTTAGAGTTTAGAGTTTGTTGTTAGTGTTTTAATTTTTGTTTAGCAGATTTGATTGCTGGTTTTGACAACTTTTTTTTTATAAATGTGTTTGGTAATAATTAACTGATTGCTAAAAACTTATTACCATTTGTTTGTGTAAAATGACATTTATAACCATTTTAATATATATGTGTAGTATTATTATTAGAGACAAAAAAAAGTCATTGAACATATTTTTACCTAATCCTCTAAGTAAAAAGTTCATAATAAGAGCTTTTTAATTTTGAGAGTTTTTATTCCAAAACTATCTTTTACCAAACACCCCCTTTCAGAGTTTTTGACTAGTCAAAACTTTAAAAGTGGTCCAAAACTCTCATTGCCAAAGACCCTCAAAGGCTTTCTTAATTTATCACTAGCCTTCATATGCACTGATGCGTGCGTTAATTTCAAAATTTGTTATTCTATTAGATACTCCATTCGTACTTTATTTATGATTAAACTTAAATGTGAAAAATTCAACAGTTAGATGAATTTAGATATATTAATTTGCTAATGTAAAAAAATAAAAAGGTTGTGAGTGATTGTTAACTTTAATTTTTTGTGAATGAATATTGAACAGAAAAAACAAAAATAATGAGTTGATTTAACTGGATTAAAGAGTATCAAAGGTAGTGAATGTTCAGACTTTTCATGTGCATGTTATGTATGCCATCTTTTTTAATAAGGTATAAATATTTTGTCCAATTAATTTTTGATTGAAGTATTTGATGCATATACCATTTTAAACTTGTTTTAAATGGCAAGTTGGAATGAGAATTTTTAAATGATTTGCTTTTGTAATTTTTTTCATTCCATTAATTAGATCATTAAGGATATTTTAGTCACTTCAAAAGAGGACACCACACCTCCTCCCTTGGCTTATATAATAGAGATATAGTTATGTGACTTGAACTCACCTAATAAAGCATATAGAATATTTTTGTCATATATTTAACTTAAAACGACTTATTTTTTCGCTACATATCCGTTACCTTTCTACATTTTGTAATTTTATTTTGATAAACTAAATATAGAGTTTGATATACATTATACCGAAATTTCGTTTTGAAGTTGGATCACATACCCAAAAGACGAATTGTATGCATTTAGTAGCTAGCATATAACTACATAAATTGAGTAATCGACGTTATGTGAACAGTACACTAAAATGCAAACTTTTAATAATTGCGTGCATTTGCACTCAATTCTCCATTATACAACGCATTTAGTACCATATGACTACACGAATTGAGTAATCGACGTTCCATGAACAAACTAGATCCTAAATAAATTCAACCATTTTATTTCAAATTTTATTCTTTATAATATTATTCCTACATATAGTTTTGTGTTAATAAGGTCTCCACAATTTCTAATCTCTTCTTATATCCTACTGATTATCCCACATTTAAACGAAAAATACTATCTACCTACTCACTGAATTACATGGTATACAAACTACAAGAAGAAAAATGGATCAAACAAAAAGAATAATAGAAGTGTAAAAGTAAGGAAATATGTTAGGTAAAGAGATAAAGAGAGTAATAGTGTAATACAAAATCGAGAAGGATACGAGTTAATTGAGCATATAGCACAATAGACCCAAAAGTCCAACAACCCACTTAAACCAAAATGAGAAATGACATTATTTGTGCACACTTTTGACACTCATACTCACGCTCACGCTCACACTACCACTCACAAAATGTCCACTTCCAATATCACACATCCAAGTGTCCCCAATCATCATTTTTGTTTCCTTCTTTTACCTTTTACCCTTTCCTCAAATCCACTATAAATTCACACATTGTACCACACATATCCTTCACCATTCCATCCCTACTCTTACCTACACACACACACACACATTACATAGTACTACCACAATTTTCTCGTCCATCATTATTCCGCCACCATCATGGCCAAGAATGTGGCTACCCTTGCCCTATTGGCAGTAGTTGTCGTCGCGGCGCTACTAGCCGAGGCACCAATGTCGGAGGCTGCTACTTGTAGTCCGGTGCAGCTAAGCCCTTGCGCGCCAGCAATCATGTCCAACAAACCACCATCAGGCGCTTGTTGTGCAAGATTAAGGCAGCAAAGACCTTGCCTTTGTGGTTACTTAAGAAATCCCACTCTTAGGCGTTACGTGAACTCCCCCGGTGCTAAACGTGTGGCTTCCACATGTAGAGTGAGCGTTAGATGCTAGACTTACATAGCATCTCCAAAAAATTATTAGGTGGTTCAGAACCACGACCATTACTAATATATTATGATATCCTATACTTATACCCTTGATTATTACTTTATGAGTGTAATCGACAGGAGGATGTAGGTGTTAAAATAAATTCATGATGTTCTATGTTTGTGCGTGCCTATTTCATTGTATTAGGTTGTATGGTATGATTATATGAATCTGATATGTATACGTATATGTTGCACAAGGTTCTTTGTATTATGGAGATCATATATGATAAATAGTAAAACGTTTTCGTACTAAAGGTGTATTCTGAATTTGCAATATGGTACGGTGTTGTTTGATACTTTGATTGTTTTAACATTTTGCTCCTTCCATTTTTATTTTTTTTGGTACGAAAGCAACCAGCTTAAATTAACTGTTCAATGTAACCCGTATTACAAACCGAGTTTATTTCACTCAAAAGATAACTAGGGGGAGGGGAGCTCCTTCCATGATCAACATTCGTGAATTGCCATCAAAAACAGAAAAAATTGTGCCTACTTGGGTTTTCACTTTTCATCACTTAATTTTAATGTTTAAATCCTTTGAAGGATGAATTTTTATGGTCATCATAAAAATGTACTCATTGAATGCATGATTGAAAATTAATTAATTGTGGACCTACGATTTTTAAGAATTATTAAGGTATAGGTGTATGCATATAAGGATAGTTTGGTCATTTCATTATTTTAAGTATTGTATACTACTATATTTATATATAGCACTATCGCTAGCTAATTTAAGTGAACTACAATTCATCCTATATATTCACACAAATGTCAATTAAACGACTTTAATCTGAACTCAATACCTGTTAATTTTATATAATATTATGTAAAAGAATCCATAATTTCATCCTCAAATTATAAGTAATTATGAGAAACATGAGGCAAGAAATGAGTATGCAATGTTAATTATTGCAATCGCCTAAATCTTGGTTACATTGGCCAATGATAATAATGCATGAATATTAAGGTTGACCTTCCAAAGTTAATAATTAGATGTAATTGTTTTAAAAACACAAATCTTATAAGTAGGGATGGCAACGAGCCTGATCGATCTAGACTGGATCTTAATGGATTTAGATCCATATCAGTAGCTTTATCCATGAACTCACCCGATCCAACCCATATTCGCGGGATATAGAAAAGTGAGATCCAAATTCACATATTTTTTTGTACTTGAATAAAAAAAGAACACCTTAAAAATTATTATTATTGTAAATGAATTATCAATCACTTAGTTTATTTTACAACAAAATAACATTAACGAGACTATTTGAAATGTTATAAAATATATAATCACTTAACTATACATATATTCATGTATTTCACAACCTAAAACGAATCCACGGGTCGGATGTGGATCTCAAAAATGTGATCCATACCTATACTTGTCTCCACCATACCCTAGATCCTTGTCTGACCCAAATAAGTTGGATCAAGTTCAAAGATTCGAATCTTATAAAACTAATATGGATCCACGGATTTGGAGCAGGACATCCCTACTTACAATTCACTAGTAGTCAAAAGGTTCATAGTAACATAACTTCTAAGTTTGGCAACACTAGCTAGAAAGAAGTTATTGATTGAGGTTATTAATAGTTAAAGAAGTGTATTCCTTCTATAATACCAATCTCTATTCTATAAGGCAACATATGGGGGACACCAAAAAATAGAAAAAGGAAAAAAAAGAAAAAAAAAATAGAGGATAACTAACTGTTTCATTTAAAAAAAAAAGGGGGGAAATTAGGACATTTAAAATATCAGTTTTTTGATAAAATAAAATGTAAAGACAATTATTCAACCCAATTAGTTTTATTTTCTACTTCATTTGTTATCACACGTTATCGCACGCATTGCGTGCATGTAAGACTAGTTGCACATTAAGTCAGCTAATGGATCTTGATCAACACATGTTTTTTTTACAAAATAAATTCTCATTTTCGATAGAGTTAGGACAACTATATATATATATATATATATATATATATATATATATATATATATATATATATATATATATATATATATATATATATATATATATATATATATATATATATATATATATATATATATTATAATATAATATATATATATATATATATATATATAATATATATATATATATATATATATATATATATATATATATATTGCATATAGTAATTTGTCCCTATTATATCCTTTTAAGAATAAAATTTTGGTGAATTTGGAAGAGAACTTCAGGTTCGGAACTCGAAAGAAAAAGATAGAAGACAAAGTTTTCGTTGTAGTAGATATTAGATAGTATAAACTTATTTTTAAGGTTTTAATTTCTTTGCTCTAGATTATTTTATACAGTTTACAGACATATTTTTAAGACATACTTTATTTTCACCATTTATATTGTTAGTTAACAGTTACAAAAAGAATTGGTATTTTGAAAATACATATTGAGACAATTCCCGTCGATGGAAATCTTTGCCGGAACGTTAACGGTCAACCGCTTTTAACAAGATCCAAAATGATTATCTTTCATCCTCTATATAGATGAAAACTGTTTTCTAATATCAGGACCCGACCATTACTATTTTCATTTACTAATATTTTACTTTTAACTTATAACACTAAACATTACTTGATTTATTGGTTAAGATTTTAGTACACTTGACTTTAAGTCATGAGATCAAATAGGCTTAACGTAAATTAAATTATTCAATAATTGGAATGATCATATATGATTATATTCCATCATAGTAATTAATTCTCTAATTACTAAGTTCAAACTTTATTAAACACGGAAGGATAACGAAACAATGAAAAGACGCGCCAAAATTAAAGAAGGAAGAAGAGAAGATTTCTTAAACCCTAACCCTCGATTTCAATTTACAACTCTCTCTCTCTCCAAATTCATCCATTCCAGTTCTTTCTCTGAAATATCGACGAATTATCACTCACATTTCAGAATTTCAGCGTCAAATCATCTTCCCCAAATTTGAGTTACAGATTAGAAGAGTGAGAGAAAACGATTTCGAGCAAATTCAATTGTTTCGACGAGACCAGAAATTTCGATCTTCCAGATTTTTGAAGGTTTGTTTATGAGTAATTTTATTGTAAGTTTTAAGAGTTAATTTTTGCATCTTTTTACATATTTGAGCAAGAATTCAGAATTTATTCAGAATTCAGAAAGTGAGAAACGGCATAAACATTAAGCCTAAACTCGAACGACGACCGCACATTCGCCGGAGCCGACGACGACGAGCGGTGAGGAAGAGGAACGGAGTCACGAACTTCGAACGAACCTCAAGTCCTCAACCTTCGTCTGCCTTCGAAGTTCGAACGAACGGAGGAGTCATAGACGAAGCGACGCCGCTATGCCCACCGCCCACGGCCAATCGCCGACCTCCCGAATCCCGACCCTGACGCGGTGACGCCCAGTCAGTCGTCAGTCATTCAGTAAGTTGCTTTTTCTAATTTCTAAACCCTAAGTGGCTGAGTTTTAGTTTTTTTTTAAAGGTAACATATATATATATATATATTGTTTGGTTGTGGAAATCTGAATTGTGATACTTGTGAAATGTGAATTTGTGATTGTGGATTTATGGTTGTTGATTGATTTGTTGTTGGTTTGGAATTGGTCATGAACTCATGATTTAGGAAACTGTTAGTTTGCAATTTTGAATTTCTAATTAGGAAATTGTAAATATGACTACATGAGTTGATTTATAATTGAAATATTGAATAGTTTTGGTTTGATTACTTTGATATGTAATTGATTAATGTTTATCAATTTAATAGAAAATGTCGAGTGATTCACATTCACCTAATTCTAACAAGTCCAAGGCTAAGGGAATACAACCCGATACAATTTGTGTTGTACTGTTTTTTTTCTTGAAAAAATTTCCAAATGCTCGACGGTCAGATTTTGTCCCCCCACTTTGAGAATCCTGGCTCCGCCACTGGTTTCAGTTGAACCAAATTAAACCATCTTTGTTTGCGCGATTGTTAATTGTACTTTAAACTTGTTTATAGATTGTGATTCTTGTTAATTTTTTCTGAAAGTTGAGGTAAGTGGATGAGAGTAAGTTAGTGAACTTGTATTTGTCTTAATTTAGTTGGTTCAATTTTTGGATTAATATGTTAATGAAGTAGTTAATTTTACTTAATTGGTTAAATCAACTGATATCTCGTTGATCACAGTGTGCTAGTGTTGATTGATATTTTGGGGAATTGTGAATTTGGTGTTGCAAGTATTGTGGAGTTGAAAGTTATGTTTTCTTGTGAAGTGTTGGTAGTAACCTTATGATTTGAGTGTGGTTTTGTAATGGAGTGTGCTTGTTTGTTATTTTGATTTACATGCATGAATGTTTTGGAAATATTCCATATGTGTATGATTTTGTGATCGATTCAATTAAGAATGCTCCTAATGACTAATGTGACTACGACCCCAAGCTTAGGCAAACCCTCAACTTGTGCACTTTGACATGTACCTGTTCACATCACTCAAGTGCATGAGATATAAATTTTTGGATGGTTGAGTTCTACTTAACTAGTCTTAAGTTGGTGATTTTCACAAAAATGCTCTCTTACAGGAGCCTTTTGACTTTTGAGGGATATTGGGAGTTGGGACTGCAATCAAATACACTACATCCTTGCTTACACATTTTTACAAACAAGCAGAACTTGAGAAGAGCTTGTTTATGGCAAATTATTATGACATCGATGATATCCTTGCAGAGGAGGAGGTAACTACTAGATTCTCCTGTCTTATTGTCTGGATTTCCCATGTGATTAAACGCGTAAAGGTCCTATTGATTTTCCTTTAATTTTCTTGAAGCTTATCCCGGTGGTGTTCCAGAAGGCAGCAACTGGAGTAGGCCTCCTAGATCCCAGTTCTGAAACAAACAATGTAAGTGTTCTGAAGGAATAAAACTGGAATCAAATATTGAAAAACAGTTTTCCTGACCGATTTTCCTGGGTAACTCTAGATTGAACAGGGAGCAAAAGTGGAGTTGCCTTTCTGGCTTGCTAACGAGTTGAATACAAGACAAGCAGTCGTTATGAGCATTCCATCTTGCTTCAATCAAATGTAAATGAATTTTGCATTATTGCTTTGTTGAGTAAATAATTGGTCCATTGTACCTTGTTGAACTAGACATATTGTGTTATTTAGTGAACTAGTGCTTTGGTTATAGATCCTTTCATGACTTCCTGTAGACTGTAGGGCATGCAATAATCGTCTAAACTAAAATCTCGCTACCTGTTTCTTTCTTAACCCAGGACAAGGAAAGAAATACAGGCTGATCCTGGATCTGTTGATCTTCGAAATCGATGTCAATATTTCTATGAACTAGGCTGCAAGATAGCACCTACGTAAGCTTTCCATCTATCCTCTGGTTTGCATCTGTATGTGACTTTGGTTTCTTTCTTTTATCAAGATTCCGCATCTGCATGGGTTTACTTAGCTACCCTGTTATGTATTTTTTGCAACTTGAAGAGAATGATGTTGATTGTTGTTTCATGGTTTAAAGTATGCAAATCCCCGACCATATCTCGGGTAAACACATAACTTTTTGCCTGCATGTGTTGTCAAGGTGTTTGGTACATATTACATATGAGGTAGTAGATCTCCTTTGCTCCCTTGGTCTTGGGAAACGTAATGGTAAAGATCCCAAATGATTGTATTCTTTTATAAATACGTCAGTAGTTTGAACAGCTCCATGAAATTAGAGTTGGGTGGCGTAGAGTCATACAGGAATGTAGAGATGTTATAGTATTTTATTTATACTGGCTGTTTGGTTTTTGTTCTCTATACTTGTTTCCTTGAAGTTATAAATATAATTAATGTATAGGTTTGAACAAAACCATAAATATTCAGGTTAATCTGATTACTTGTTGGCTGTAGTCATTTAGCATGCTATTGACCCTACTTAGTGAAGAGCTCTTTTGTAAAAGTCAGAGCATTAGATTTGACATTGGATTATGTTAAACTTCTGTAACTTGTGTTAGATAATTAGCTGTTCGGAAGAGCTCTTGCAAAAGAGAGAATTTTTTTTGGACTTCTATAAAACCTGGCAAGTTTATAGAAGATAAATACACCACAATATATGATGTCAATATCCTTATATGTCATTTTGACTTCAAGTAGCTACTAAACTTGAAATTTAAACATCTTTGTGCAACTAGCAAATGCAATTCGCCAATCAAATAAGCTGATAAAATCAACTAATAGTAATAAAATCAGCGAAATTAGCTATCAATTATAATTATCATTGCTTTTTAAGAAGACAGAAGAAATTCTCGAAGTATATTTGCCTAAGGGGCGTTTATCTTTTACAGATCGATGCTTATGATGGAGAAGTTGTGTTGCCATTACCCATCTTTTTGCTTTTATCTTGGCCTAAGCCATTCTCTCTCTTTTGGGTTGATTGTATTGTCCCCAAATTTTTTTTGTTCATACTACTTTCTTCAGTTCATATCCACATTTTAGGAGAATTCCTACTAATTTTGGTTCCTGACAATAAATAGGGCTGGTGATAGAACGATTGGGTCCTTCCTCTTGTATGCATTTAAGAACAGGTATAAGGAAGTGCTCAGCAAAGCCCATACTGCAACTTTAATTGCTTCAACAAAGCCCTTAACTCTGCTTACTAAAGAAGAAACTCGCTGTAAGTGTTTCTTTTCTTTATCTCTAGATACAATTTGCACCACCCTGAGGAATCATTTGTGTAGGGAGTTTATTTCTTGATGTTTGCACAGTGTGTGAAGCAGCGCAGTCCTCAATGACATCTTTCAAGAAGTGGAGAATGGGAGGCTCGCGATTTGAAATACCTTCTGTTCTTGGGAAGAAGAGAAAACCTTCTGAATGATTTATATATTTTGTCTCTCAGTGGAATGTTGCTTTGAATGTTAAATTTCATGTTATTATCAACTCGAGGAGGAAAAGGGAAGATCCTTTATGATCTTTAAAGATGATGATGCATCTCTTCTAATTTTGTCATTACTGATCGCCGATACTCCCATTTTTCCGTCAAGATGAATGGATGATGTGCTGATGTGCATTTCTCAGGAGTATGCAGGTCTGTGCAAGCCACGGATTAGTGTTTAACTCGTGGTGTGTTTACAAGGATTCTGAAAAAGAAGAAAGGGAGAGTGCAAAGGAGGGAAAAAGGACAATAAATGGCATGATACTGCAAGAAGGGTTTCAATCTCATAATAATAGTCTGGCACATGAGATTTCCATGGTTTGATAATTCAACTTTTGATTTATTTCTTTCTTTTAACTTGATCCTTTGGTAGTCGTTAATAAATGTGGTAGTGAGAATGAATTTTTAGTGTAATATTACAAATGAAGTACTCTTAAAATCTCTATGAGGAGACAATTTTAATCCTAAGTTTGTGCTTTTTTGTCCATGGGGAAGCAATTTCAACCCTTAGCATGTATTTTTTCTCAAGGGGAAGTAATTTTCATTATCACTTATTACCATTTACAAGGTGGTATTGGATGATAATGAAAACTTAAAGAGAAATATACACTTCACGATAAATTAGCGTTACCTTAGGAATGAATATTGATGTTTTTAACAAAATTTATATACGAGTCCACTTCTATTACCACTATTTATAGCCGACTCCAAACGCCAAACCGGCTGATAGAGTTCAAATTGATTCACAGTTACATAGAGCAAAAAATGATAAGAGTCAGTCAGTACTCGGTACATGGAAATTCTGTAAGGGGAAACATTATTAGTAACGGACATGCTATATTGAGATGATGTGAATAGAAGTAAATTTAGTTTACCAATTTTAATTTTAAATTTGATTTAATACAATTACAATTTTACTTATAATTTCTACTTAATATTTATATAAAGAAATGAATTTTCTATTTAGAACAGAGGGAATATTAATATAATCAGAAGGGACAGAAATTCTACTAGCAAAATGCACCGAAAGAAACGATTTAACAGGAACACATACTATTACTACACTATTACTTCACGTGAATATGTTATAATTACCTACACATTTCCCACCTCGAAAAACAACAATCCAAGCGACCCTAATCATGTTGCTAATCTCTTTTTACTCACTTTAAACTTAGCTTTTTTCTCTATAAATTGGACATCTTATTTCCCCTTAGTACTCCACTCCCACACTCACACTGTCACAACTCACAAGTCACAGCCACATATATATTGTTTGTTGTTCTCCTCAATCTTGTTATAACTCAAAACTCAATGGCCAACAAGGTATATGCACTTGCTCTGATCACGGTAGTCGTCGCGGCGGCACTGCTGGCAGAGTCCACGGCAACTTGTGATATTAGCCAGTTGATGCCGTGCGCGGCGGCGTTTTTGTCCAACAAAGTAGCACCATCCAAGGAATGCTGCACTAAACTGAACGAACAACAACCATGTCTTTGCCAGTACAAGGCTAAGTACCAGGGTTATGCTAACTCTCCTAGTGCTAGGCGCGTTGTTTCGGCTTGTAAAGTCAAATTTTCATGCTAAATTATCAGCAAACATTTTAAGATAACTAATTATATTAGTCTTCTAGTATTAATCTATGAATCAGTTGTGGGTTATGTGATGCCTATCATATAAAGAATATTGTTATGACTCGTATGTATCGTGACCATATGATGTATTTTGCTTTACTTAATTTTATGATGAATAAAAAATGTTTTTAAGTATTTTTTTGAGTTAATTTCAAGTTATGCATAAAAAATATACAATAAATAATAGGATAAATGGTCACTATTGGTCTTAACCATCTCATATCAATTTCAAAAGATTCCAATTTCGATTAACTTTAAAGAATAGTGGATAAAATTTATTTAAAGGTACAAGATAATATTTCTATATATAAAATAATTAAATGTAAATATATACTATATTAATACTCATTAAGCTAATGTTAATTATAGTGTATCTTACCTTTCAATATTATTATATTAATAAAAAACTCTGTAAGTGTCGGGTTCTTCCCTCTTTTGCATCAAAAAAAAATATTAATAAAAAAACTCTTCAAATTTTTATAACCTACGAAATTAACAATATTACACTATTTAATCGCATCAGTTATGTTCTTACACATTATTAGCCTATTTTTTATTAAAAAAAACAATATTGTATTATATCCTTTGTAAGTAATTATATGTTTGTATATACGTACTAATCTCTTAAAGACAAGGGTTATATTGATGAGTAATTCATACTATAATTTCTTATGTAGAAAATCTAAAAGGAATTAGGGCTTGTTCTCTTCGGCATAAAACAGCTGATCTGAACTGAACTGAACTGATCTGAACGGATCTGAACTGAACTGAATTACACTGAACTGAACTGAAATGAAATAGTGATATGTGAGAGTAAAAGTATTGTCAAGAGATGATTTGAACTGAACTGAACTGATCTGAACTGAACTGAATTGAATTAAATTGAACTGAATTGAACTGAACTGAACTGAAAATAAGCTGGGGAGAATAGACCCTAAGTATATACTCCTATATTATTTATTTCTTGAGCACAATCCAATAATGTCTATAACTCTTTTTTTCCACTTTTCTCAAATGTTTGATTTAAAACTTCAAATTTACATACGTAAATGATCTAATACATCATCACTAACAACTAGATAAGTACCTAAATGGTTAATTAGTACAACTATGTAAGTTGTAACCATCAGCTCTGGATCACTTGTTATGGATGGCTTAGATCTTAAAATAGAAACTTGTACGTACAGTTTTGCAAAATTTTCAACCTGTTTTTATAGTACTGGTATTTAGGAATGGAGTTGGGTTGGAAGTTTAACTATTATGATCTTGGGCTAATTATTTATCCTGTAGCCATGGCTGGGCCCATGAACACCAAAAATTTAGCATTTGAAATGGTTAGCCCATTTGGAAATGTTTAGCCACTTCATCACTGAATATAATTTTTTTTTCTTTGTTATATAATAAAAGTTAGGACACCCTTTTTTCAAAGGAGAATCACTGAATATAATTGGCTATATTGATTATTTCCCATTCCCACTTCCCCGTAATTAATTTATTTAAATAAGAATGTACTATACAAGTAACTTCATAAAGTAAATTACTAAGATTTTAGGAAAATTAAAATGACTACTTTTTCAAGACATGTTAATATACTGAATTACTCGTGCATACAACATATACATGACTTTTGATTTTGAGCTTAGGGAATAAAAAAAAAACTATAGATACCAATCTTAACCCACCCCATACACGATCTATATGAGATATTTGGAATCTTTACACTTTTTATTTTTTATGGAAAGTATTTCATTATTTCACACTTTTGAAATGCTAAATTGAATTAATTAATTAGAACAAATAGCAAATCGATGTTTTAGTGGAGAGAATAAATTTTTCGCTTTCTTTGTTGGTTCTAGATATATAAAAAGAGAAAATTATTAAAAAAAGACGGACTAATTTTAATATAAAAGTAATCCTAGTCACTAAATGAATTAAATTAGTCATCGTAAGAAATTAACTTACTCATTATTAGTTAATTCTCTTTTTAATATTGGGCTTACTATTGTCTAATTTTAATTTAAAAGTATGCGATTTTCTTTTGAAATGCAAATTGAATTAGCTCCAGTATAATTGGAGGATAAAGGATAAGATTATTAGATCTTGTTGATACTCTTGCTAATCACATTGTGAAATATTCAATTAAAAGCTTGACTTATCATATTTCTAAGGGTCATTATATTCCTCACTAAATAATATTATTATTTTTTAAACCAAGATGCTTCAATCATAGACTTCTATATATAGAATTATTTTCTTATAGTCACGTTGTCTAAATTAATGCTACAAAAGCTAATGGATAATTTTTAAATTGAATCATTATCACTATCCGCTTCGATAATTCGACAATGAGGAATTGAGGATTTTAGTCATACACAAGATTTCATATGTAACGGTAGCCAATGGGACATCAAGATCAACTCATCAATATATTGTCCCTGGTGAAAGCTTTCCAACCTATGCAATAATGTACTACAATTTTTGTCCCTCTAACCTCTTCACCTAACAAAAAGAATATTCCCTTCTTTTACTTTAATTTGATGAAGAATTAAGGTAAAAATAAACGTGAAAATCAAACTAGCTAGATGGAGTATAAACCTAAATATGTATTATTAAGCTTTATTTAGATAGGTAAGTCGAGTCCATCATAAAGAGGGGGGAATAAATGGGTCGAGGATCCCTCTTCTAATGGGTGATGAGAATCAATCAAAGACCTTTATTATCAAAGATGATATCAATACTATTAGGTTATCACCAACTAATTGATGCTCGATATATGTATAAATATACACGCGACTGTATTTTTAGACATTTTTTCTTTTTTTGTTAAATAGAACTTCATTTATTAGCTAGTATTAGTAGTATATCTTACACTTTTCACAACATTACATTAGACTATTAGTAGTACATTTTAAACCCTTCACATGCATTGAGCTCGAGAGTATTATAATACTTTCACGCTAGAGTTAGCGATAATTAGATGATGCGTTGTTTAACAAAATTAAACTAACGGTAAGCACTAAGCACGATAATATATTTTAAGATTTTATCCTTAACCAAAAAAATAATTATAATTATGCAATTATGCAAGTAAACCAAACATACGCGTCAAGTTCTCAATATGAAAGCACCCCAATCAGTATATGTTCTCTTTACCGGAAAACTTAATTAAATGTTATCTTCACTAAGCATGCAAGTGAAGACAATTTATTAATACAAGAAAGAATAAAGAAACAATTTACATGCATCATGCATATTAGAACCTACACAGGCACACAGCTACATACGTAGTCACGTACTTATTAGTTCAAAATATACCTTATCAGTTTCAACTATTTTATTAGTTCTAGCTACATTTCAGATAGTATTGCGAAATAAAGTCAATAAATATTACGGTAGCGGATAAGTTTTGATTTGCATTGCATTCATCTTACTTTCTTGCAACAGTGAGCGAGCTTACTCCATACTAACCTTTTCTCGTTTATAAATAGCCATAACTTCCATTACTTACGAAGACCCACAACATTCATTACATTTGCAACTCTTCTCAATCTATAAAATTTAACAATCGTTTTAGTTCCTAGTAATATACATCAATTCATGGCAGGTGAAGATCTCTCTGTCATTCTCCCTCGTGTTCTCATCGTTTCTCGACGCACCGTTCGCAAGAACAAGTTCGTGGATTTCGTAGGTACTTCTCGCTCCTTGACTCGCTCTTTACTTTAGACGGATCGGAGATATGAAAAATACCTCCTTCATTTTTAGATGGTTGCAACATTTTGATTTTTATATGTACCGCGTACAACTTTTACTAATGTTACATAGTTATTACGTACACACCTACCCTTGGGGTGGCACGTCCCGTGGCATGGCACTACCAAGCTAGGCTAGTGTCGTTCACACGGCTTGTGAGAGTTGGACTCATGGACAATATTAGTCATTAGGTGACATTAATTTAATTTGATAAAAGAGTAATTACCTTAATCTTGTATAGTCGTTATAAATTCTTGATCGTATTGTTGATTTGGGAATTCGAAATGATTGTTACCGTTTTGAAAAAATCTATACAAATATATTAAAAGACGTGCATAAACAAGAAACTGTATCACGTGGCGCTCACCCTAGGGAGTTTTAGTTCATGTAATCCATGTAGAATAAAAAAATCTAGAAATTACATAGTATAAGATTTGATCCCGAGACATCAAGGACATATACTAAAACCTTAACCACTAGGCTAAGTTGTATTTAGTGTCACTATTATAAAGTATTATATTAATAAATGAAATTTTTTCTTACTCGGGGTATAGCCTGAGTCTAATAACTAGTTGGATAGTTAAAAACGAGTTAAATTAATTACATGAGCTTGGATTTTTGATGATTAGGTGAATACCACTTGGACTTGATAGTAAACTATGGGGCAGTACCCATAATAGTACCCCGGGTAAGTGGCATTCATATGGTTCTAGACAGCTTTGAGCCCATCCATGGTGTGCTCTTGTGTGAAGGCGAAGACATTGATCCTTCCCTCTACGATTCCGGCTTAAACTCCGGCGAACTTTCTCCCGAAGAGCTTGAGGAGGTACGTCGGCTTCATGCCAGTGACACAGCCATTGACAAGGAAAAGGACTCCATTGAGTTTAGGCTCGCCAAGCTCTGCCTCGACCGTAACATCCCTTATTTAGGCATATGTCGTGGATCTCAGGTAAAAATCTACTATTAAAACTGTAAAATGATGTCGTGTTTCTTGATGTTTCTCCGTGTTTCCTCACTTTTAGAATTTGCATGCGTTTCCCGTCTCTACTTGTCGTCCATGCAACTTACGACCAGTTTGATAGTTGGTTATAAATGGTGGTAATGAGAATGAATTTATGTGTAAATTTGTGAAGAATATCATTGTTCATTCCCATGGTAATGCTAATTTATCCTAAAGTGTCCACTTTCCTTCTCGAATTTTTATTCCTATCCAATAACATCTTGTAGGTGGTAATGAGTGGTAATGGAAATTGCTTCCCCTTGGAGACAAAAACACAAGTTTAGGGATGATATTGGTTTCCCATGGAGAAAAAATGCCTCCCAATGGAGATTTTAAGGATGCTTCCCTTACAAAATTACACTTAAAATTCATTTCCATTACCGCAATTTATTAAAAACTACCAGACACACTGTTAGGATAGCACTACGAATTATGATACAGAAATTTGCGATTATCTAATATCGAATAGAATTAGGTCTTCAGAATTAAGACAAGATGTTACAATTTTGGATGAAGAAAACTATAACAATTATGTGAAGATATCATCAACTTATAGAAGTATCTATCTTCTTTTGTGTGCCATATTAGGTACTAAACGTAGCCTGTGGTGGAGCTTTATACCAAGACATAGAGACAGAGCTCTCAAGAAAAGTACCAGAAGAGAAGAGACTAGCCCATATGAACTATGACAACTATGATGGTCACAGGCATGCCATTAGAGTTTTGGAAGGAACTCCTCTGCATGGATGGTTTAAAGAGTCATTGGTTGGAGCAGGAGATCAAATGGAGATGCTTGTTAATAGCTACCATCACCAAGGAGTCAAGCAATTAGCCCAACGCTTCGTTCCTATGGCGTTTGCACCAGATGGGCTCATTGAAGGATTTTATGATCCCAACAACTACAACCCAGAAGAAGGAAAGTTCATCATGGGACTCCAGTTTCATCCAGAACGAATGAGGCAACCTGACTCTGATCAATTTGATTATCCGGGTTGTCCATTTGCCTATCAGGTGAGCAGAGGCGGCTAAGGCCATGTGCAGGGTGAACAACTACACAGGCCTCGAAATATAAGGACCTAATTCTATTAGTTGTACGCCTGAAGAAAAAAAAAACCTAAATCTAATTATAAATTTAAAGATATTAATTAATTTCTATTTGGTATTTTCTTCTTCTCCTATTCTCCAAAAAAAAAGCCCTATTTATAACTCTTCCGTCTCTTCTATTCACCAAAAAAATTAATCTTTATAATTCATTTTAGCATAGGGTCCCTAATTTTATGAGTTGGCCATGCAGGTGAGCCGGCCAATCGTAAACTTGTTTACTTTCCATGTTTTGAAATAAATAAAACACTTCTCTCCTAAAACTCTCACATATAAGAGAAGTTTCATTTATTTAAGAACGAAGGGAGTATAACATATAAATCTTTCAATAACTTTATATTCAATTGTTTGGACCAAAGAGGCAAAGATGATGTAGTCTAGTAATTGAACAGGAATTTGTCAAAGCTGTGATTGCATACCACAAGAAGGTTGCTAAGACGACGAATGTGCCTAAACCAATAAAAATTGACCACACGTTATTTGAGAAGAAGAGGAGGGTTCTAGTTCGAAGTTTTTCACTTGCAAGAGATCTTTATGGTACAAGAAATGAGATTAAACCATCTGAAGAATCCGAGCTAAATATTGGGGCTGACTTTCTTGAGGTATTATTAGCTAAATCGAGTTCGAATCTTTTTTTTTTTTACCTGTTCGTTTGGTAGTTAGTTATACATGGTGGTAATAGAAATGAATTTGTGTGTTAATTTGTGAAGAATATCATTGTCCATTCCCATGATAATGCTAGTTTAGAAAATTACTTGTAGGTGGTAATGAGTGGTTATAAAAATTGTTTCCCCTCGGAAACAAAAACACAAGTTTAGGGGTGAGATTGCTTGCCCATGGAGAAAAAAAAAGTCTTTCCATTGAGATTTTAAGGGTACTTACCTAATAAAATTACGCGTAAAATTCATTTTCATTATCGCAACTTATTAACAACTATCAAACGGGCCATAAGTCCCAAATGCAACGTTGTAGGTGTCGATCTAGTTATACCATACCCAATTTTCCCATCATTATACTACATGTCTACATTCGATTATATACAACACTATAAGATTTCTTTGTGATAATTATGCTTTAGATTTTTTTGCAGTCTAATACTGTGTTGAGGCAGCATCAAGAAACAAGGTTGAAAGAAGGTTGGGAGAACAATGAGAAAGGAATTATGGCAAGAAAAATGTTTGGAAAAATGTCAGTAGAGCAACTCAATAACCTCGTTTCCTTCTACCAAACCATGGGTCAAATTTGTTCCGAAGTGTTGGACAGAAAACGTATTGCTAATATTGAATTGGGCCATTAAAGTATTTGGGCATTTTAATCTTCTCTCTGGGCCGCTTTATTTCCTAACCTTCTACGTTTGGATGGCGAGGACAAAAAGAGATAATCAATCTAATATATCATCCGTTTTAAAATACGTGAAACACTTCTTTTAAAAAAAATCTCACATATAAAATAGAAGTGTTTCATTTAATTTATAGCGGAGGAAGTAATTAAATTTGAGTTTGTAATTTCTGTATTATTATGTTAGCTCATTTGATAATTTACTATTAATGCATATATATTGTTGATAGTACTCCTCTTCAAGCAATCCTTCCCATTGATTTAGATAGCGGAAAAGAAATGAAGAGGATCTCAACCGCTCTTCGTTTCTAATGCTGTTATTGTATTATAAAACTCAATTTTTTTTTAATGTAAATTACTAAATTATGTTGATAAAAAAACCACAAAAAAATTTGTTCGAGATTTGTGTTCAAAATGCTACCATATAATTAACTTTGAAATAGGAGTTTTGTGGAGAAACACCACTTAAATTTTTTTTTTGGAGGAAAGGACCAATTAAAATACTTCCGTTGGCAACTTAACACCATATTATGATTTCATGCCAAATTGTCAACTTTTCGGAGTTCATTTATCCTTCAACGGATATTAGCAAAATCCCGAACTCACAAATCCTGTGAATTACCATCTTTCCAAGAACCTTAAGTAGAAACCTACAAGTATTTGTAATCTCTCCCTGCATTTGACGAGCATCCAAAATAAGGATCTCAATCTCCCTTTATATAGAGGATGAAATCCTATCCCTAGTAGCTAGAATTGACGTCTAACAAGATCTAATCTAACTAGAGTTAAGAAACTAATTATTAATCTTCCTAATACAATTATCTATCCATTAGAAAATAAATAATCTCTAAATAATCCTAATATAACAAGACTTAGAAAAAATAAGACAAAAAGAGAAAGGAAATCTAGACATCTCGCGGGCGCAGAAGTTCCACCTCGCGGGCGCAGGTTGTTATTTTGCGGGCAAGGGTTTTTATCCTGCGGGGAAACACAAACTTTTCTATTCGTCTACAAATTTTCCTCGAACACTCACGAAACCCACAACGTATTTTCCGGACTTAAATCGTGTTGGAATATTGAGCTTGCATAACTAAGACATACTATTGGCATTATTTATAAATCTTATTAGTGGAAGAGCTAATAATTGCTTGTGATCTGTAAACTTTTCAAATAATATTTGCTACTAATAATAAAATTTGAAAATAAAGTGATGATACAATATGGTTAAGGGTAGGGCTGGCAATGATGTGAGTCGAGCTCGAGTTTGACTAAACTCGACTCGAACTCGAAAACTCATACTCAAACTCGACTCGAAAACTCGCGAGTTTCAAATTGTCAAGCTCGAACTCGAGCTCTAACTCGAACTCGTTTCAAGCTTTTTGGTCATTTGATATAGTTCTATTTTTTATAGAAGAAATTCTTTGCTTTGCTTTTTGGTCATTCTATACACTTTTTTTTCATTTTTTTTTAAAAAGAAAAGTACAAGTATTTTTATAGAAAAAATATAAAGTTAAAATTTCTTACAAAAATTAAAAGTATATATGTATAAAATTTTATCGAGTATCTCACGAGTTTCTCGAGTCGAGTATTGAGTTGCCCGACTCGACTCGTTAACCTGTCAAGTC
Source organism: Beta vulgaris subsp. vulgaris (assembly GCF_026745355.1). Lineage (NCBI taxonomy): Eukaryota > Viridiplantae > Streptophyta > Magnoliopsida > Caryophyllales > Amaranthaceae > Beta > Beta vulgaris. The sequence goes on from NC_079203.1 coordinate 52,355,233, forward strand.
GAGCTTTGACCGAGCCGAGTTCGAGTAGCTCGCAAGCTGTCTCAACTCATTGCCAGCCCTAATTAAGGGGCCAGAACGGCATACAATCACTTCCATATACCAATAGTTAATTTCAATTATTGAAGTTCATGCCTAAAGGACTCACTAGTGATTAAGTATTACTCATGAAGTGATGACAATAGTTTTGCTAACCATAGATTCGGCTTACATTGTTTTTTGTCACCCTAGATGCTATATTATATGCTAGACACAGTACACATTAGTTTTGGGTCTGGCCTATCTATCTATCTCAAATATAAGTATAACCTATTTACGGTCCCAATAGTGGCAAATCCATAAAAAAAATTAATGGGGTTAAAACGTAATTATTAAATTTTATCGGGATCAAATGGTCAATTATTCAGAATAATTTTCAAAAAAAATCGAAATTTTTAAAGGAAATTTTTGCAATTTTACCAATTCAAGTAGGGTTAAATGACCCAACTTATTCTTAAGTGGATCCGCAACTGGGTCCCAATAAAAGTGAATAACTCCCCCTTATATTGAGTACTAGTGAGAATCTAGAACTTGGATAAGACGCCATATCATAATGTGTGTGGAGGTCCTATCATACATCCGAGCTATGCTTTGGTACCACAGTGGTAAATATACAAGGGCGAGCCTCGAGGAATGTTAATTTTCAGATTATATGAAAATGGGCCTGGGTAATCCAATAAGGAGGAGGAGAGTTTAGCCCACTTACAAGCTATGAGGTTCCATCCTAAAACCAATTGGTGATAGGAGGAGTAACTCCTCATCTTATAAAGCCGTTTATTCTCTCCTCTTTCTCCAATGTGGGACACTCACAAGTGGGTACTTAATGGTTTCAACTTTCAACAAGGAATACTTTGGCTTGTGAAAAAGAAAACCTAATTCAATCTTAAACCAAACACGTCGCAGGTGAACATATATATCACTGACATTGCATGAATGCATGGAGCAGAAGGTTCGAGGTTTATTGGATGAATTGGATTAGGGACGCTCCACATGCATTGGGTTGCGACAGAGCCGGATCCATGCCTTTGCTTAATTATTTTTTTTCCATTTCATTGCATACAGGCTACAACCCACCCTTTAACTTTTATTGTGGGATAAAGAGAAACTTGATAAGTTGGGAGAAAGTAAACCGAATGTCAATTTGATAAGGATGCAAATCGATACAAAATTTTTTTGTACCGGGAGAGATGTTCTAACTATTTAGTATCTCTCACTCTTACAACCCACTTACATGCAAAGCGTGGATTATGCAATAGGGTGCATAATGCTCATTGTGCACGCAAAAAGCACATACCATTTATATAAAAGAACACAAACTTTTTTCAACAACTTTTCTACTTTTAAAGAAGAACACACAATTTAAAATTAAAGAACGTGTAAATTTATATTTATAAAAGAACAAACGTTATAGTGAAAAAAACATATATTAAATGAGCATCTACACTTAAGGTAAAAGAACATATACCTTTTTGTAAGCTGGGCCCTGCTAACTCTCATTTGAGTTATGCAGCTGAATTTATAATATAACCAAAATTATCAAAAAAAAAAAACATATACCTTTTAAATTTAAATTTGAAAAAGGAATCTTTAGTTGCAAAATTTAAGGAAGCAAATAACAACAATTTTTTAAAATTATAGACTCTAAAAATGATAAAAAGACGTAGTTTAGAAAAGTTTGCACCATGCTCTACATGCACTTGGGTGCATGTACTTATTTGCTACTTACATGTTCTTTTTCTATGTGGCTTACCAAACTTTGCAAAGGTGTACATATATCCAGAAAACAAATATATACATGAAGGTATAATTGTATATGGAACTATATACTTGATAGTACATACTTCGTGGTTGGGATTGTGCCTTCCAATCTCAAGGTTAGGGGTGCATTTTAAGGATAGGGATTTCCCCTACTATCAAAGTATCTAGCCCTCTATTCGAAAATCCGGTCCAATAAGGCAATTCATCTTACCAATTTAAAAAAAATTAATTGATACTCCTGCATAGTATATTTCTAATGAAAGCATGATCAACCTTTTACTTTTGTTATAGAGGATCAGAGGCCCTTTAGGCAAATAAGTCATAACAAGTCACCTATCCTTTAATTAGAGTGCGATACTCTCAATAAATTCATTAGTTCATTTGAGCTCATTCAAATAAGATGCAAATAGACAAATATGTCAAAATTCAATTTCGAAGCAACTAGTTTGACCATGCATGTATAATGTGGCCGTCGATGCAAATAAAGAAAAGTTGCAAAAATTTCTCATTTGAACACCTAGTAGACTAGTAGTTAGACGTTGGAGATTATCCCATAGTGATAACGTAACAAGATATTGGTCTAATTATCAATTTCTATAATAGTATAATTTCATAGTGACGTATGTGAATATGTGATGAAGCTCTATAATATATATAAACGTAATGTTGAGACATATATTAAACAAAGGAATTAATTTATTTTTGAGTAGAAATTGTCGTTGGTTCATCAAATGGTGAGTTTTCTCATCTTCTCTAACGAAGTCTAGGGTTCAATTTCTATTCCAAATATTTGCTTGGGACTTGTTCAACTCTATGTATTCATGTATCTATAGAGTACATTAAATGTACAGAAATGACTCTAACAGAGTTTATGATATTCGTATTAACAATTAGCTACTCTAGGAAGAATGTTTTTATACAGTGCTAACGATTTAATAACTATGTTTATAGTTCCAAAAAGTTTCACTTTATATTATTTAAAAAAAATTGAGTTGGACTTAGTTCAATTTTGTATCGACCTCGCTTTATTCATGTTAATATTTTAAAAAATTAAAAAGAAAGCAAGTATTTCAATACTTTATGTTAGGGGTGTAAGTTATTTGGTTAAAAACCGAAAACCAAACCAAACCAAACCGAATTAGTAATTTGGTTTGGTTTTTTTGGAAATTCGATTTGGTTTGGATTCAAAAAAATTATTTTTTCGGTTTTTCGGTTTGGATTGGTTTTGGTTTTGGAAAACCGAAAAAACCGAATTATTGTCACTTAACATACGAATGTTGTCTATTATTTTTTTGTGTTTCTTTTTTTTTAATATCAATTACGAAAATACAAAAATATTGTCACTTAAAATACAAATTATCAGAAAGTTTGGTTTAAATTCGGTTTGGTTTTTATCTTGGTTTGATTTAATTTCATTTCGGTTTGGTTTGGATTTTGGAATATGAAAAAAAATTGGTTTGTTTTGGTTTAGATTTTGAAAGATAAAAAAAATCCGGTTTGGTTTGGTTTGGTTTGGTTTTTGGTTTCATATTTTGGTTTGGTTTGGTTTGGATTGAGTCGAATTTCGGTTTGGATTTGGTTTGGAAATTTCAAAACCGAATTTATTTCGGTTTGGTTTGGTTTTGACCTAAAACCAAACCAAAAACCGAACTTACACCCCTACTTCATGTGAGTAAGAACGAGTTGGTGGATAATGAAAATGATCTAATTCATTATGATGGCAAGACTACTCAAGAAATAAATAACCAAAATTAATTTAAGCTTAGAATTTTTTTAGCTTTTATGAGAGCAACCCTTATTCATGATCCATGTTTATATTAATTTGACTTAATTAGCAAGAGGACGACAAATACCATGTTATAAATAAATGTACATATTTCTTCCACCTAATTATAATTACACTATAGTATGATGTAGACCAGTGATGCATACATTTATCTACAATATATATTGTATGCATGTTGTGACATTACATGTGATTAGCTAGAAGATACATTTATTAATAACATATTCTTTTTCAAGAGAGACAAGCTTACAGAATTATAAAGGCAAACAAGTAAGATATATAAATATATCAATATATCATAGGTAGAGCTATCAAAAATTATACTCTCTCGTATAATATATACTCCACAACCAAGTGGTCTTGTCATAGTAGTTGCCACCTGTTCCTTCACCAATTGGTCGGGGGTTCGATCTTTAATCTTTGGGAATGGAAAGAGATTCTTGACCAGTCATTTACCCTTAAGTGGAGCACTCAGAACGAGATAATTAATCATTGTTATCGACAGTGGATACCTTATGGTTCAACAATATATATATACTCCACAATCCACACTAGCAATTAAATAAATTAAGGCCGCTCAAAGTTTAAAGATTGAGCTTAATACAACATTACACGTTAGATGGTAATCGGAGATGTTAACACTAAGTACTCGTCTATCTAGTACCTGGTCTAGATCAGCACACACTCAGCTTTGACCCGTCCTAGAAATTCCCTCCCTTGGATAAACACTTTCCCATGTTCCATGCATGTTTTTATTTGACATAATGTACGAACTTGTTGCCACCTTCATCTTAAACTAAGCAAAATCTTAAATAATACACTTGTCAACTCAAATCTTTTACTCCTTTTGTTCCATGAAAGTTACTCACCATTTCTAGTGCATATTTTTTTACCATTATTTTATATCTAGGCAAAAGCTAACAAGTATTTTTGGGACGTTAGATAAGATAATTAAAACTGAAAATATTAAATGAATCTAAACATTAATTATATCGATTGACGAGTGATTTTGGAATTCATTTCAAAATTTATACCACTTCTGGAAATATAAATAGTGCTTATCCCACGTCACGGGGAGTCCGTTAGCAAAATCCATAATAATACTCCCTCTGTGCCATAATATAGTGCCTACTTCATTTTTGGTGGGTCAAACTTTAAAATCTTTGACCGAATATTCTCATTTGTATATATATAAAAAAACATATTCATGCCGGATCTTGTTAGATTCGTCTCAATGTCTAGTTTCATAATATCAACTTTTTATATTTTTTTATTAATACGGAACTGAAGATATTAAAGATCATAGTTACATCTTGGAGACCGTGTAAAAAAAGAAACAAACATTATATTATTTGACGGAGGGAATAATAACCATGGTATCCGACGATCCTCATTATTTGCAACCTTTTTATATACATATACACGGTATACTGCTATTAGTAACTCACGTCGCACCATCAACTAATAACGTGGTGTGTAGTTTAGTTTTTAAGAATTTTAAGAATTTTAAATAATTAGGGCCTGTTCTCCCCAGCTTATTTTCAGTTCAGTTCAATTCAGTTCAGATCAGATCAGTTCAGTTCAGTTCAGTTCAGACCAGTTCAGTTCAGCTCAGCTCTTGACAATACTTTTACTCTCACATATCACTATTCATTTCAGTTCAGTTCAGTTCAGTTCAGATCAGTTCAGTTCAGATCAATTCAGTTCAGTTCAGTTCAATTTAGTTCAATTCAGTTCAGTTCAGTTCAGTTTAGCTGTTTTATGCCGAAGAGAACAGACCCTTATACTTTTTGAGGAAAAATAAACGGGTGTGCATACGCGGCGAATAAGGCCGTGATGCTCTTAGATGTTTTTCACATTTCTTCGCATCTCACTTTCTAGCGCAACAGTGAAGTGCAACTACCACCTTCACCTCTTCCTTTTTTTTCTTCCTTGAGGTTCTAGTGATTTCACTGTTATAAATACACAACCACCATTTCTCACTTCATTAACATTCATTAATCAATACCACTACCTCTCAATTCTTATAATTAGTAAAAGTTTGATTCATTAATTAAGCTGTACGTTAACTAATTCATAACCTCGTCGTCTAATATATTATGGCAGCTGTACATCTCCCTGCCATCCTCCCACGAGTTCTCATCGTTTCCCGTCGCACCCTTCGTAAGAACAAGTTCGTCGATTTCGTCGGTATACCCTTCTCCTTTTCTCTTTCCTAAACTCTGTGTCTCATCTAATTAATACTCTATTTTTATCGTCGTATACTTTTTTTGAATTTGTGAATAGTGAAAAATATCAAAATTGGAGGATATTTAAAAAAGGAAGATAGTATAAAGTATAATGTGGCAAATATTTTTGTGTACAATATACAAGATTCCAATATTTTCCTTTTATATAGTATATGCCTATTATATTTTTTTTAACCAAAATTGATATCATTGAAATGTTAGTTGAAATGATGTCAAACATTTGAAAAAAAGAAACCCTTAATACTGCATTCGATTATCCTAAATGATAGAGTATTAAACTATTCCTACGATTCCAACCATTCGCTTAAGCTTTTGGTTAAGCTGATGGTTGGAGTCTCAAGAATAGTTTAATACTCTATCACTAAATCTCTCCAACGTGTACAGGATCTAACAGTAATATAACCACTTATCATACATAACTGGGGGACCTTCTCCTTCCTTTGAATTTCAACTTTCCAACAAACTTTGTTGGATGAAAAGAACATCTTACACGAAAAACAAGTGATCCATATATTATACTCCTTCCGTCCCAAAATATAATTCCCAATTTCATTTTGGGTGTCCCAAATTATAGTTCGTATTTCTATATTTAGTTTTACAATTTTTCGTTATTTGTCTAGAAAAAACTGTATCCTACCATTTATTTTAAAGGTAGCAATAGGCCGGGCCGGGTCACGCTTAAAAAAATTTACCCATTAGTCGGGCATGGTCAAAATTCAGGTCAAATTTTTTTGCCCAATACATGCTATTTCGGGCCAAAACAGGCCGGGCCAAAAAATTAACTAATAACTCATTTTTGGCTTGTCGGAACTAAAAAAAATTAGGTCAGGCCCAACCACGGGTCAAAATTCTGCCCAAACTTTTATTTAACAGCTTAATTAATCAATCAAACTTTTACTACGATGTAACTCACAATGAGAAATCTTTACTATCTCTCTTATATTCTACTTGCATAAATTACCGTGAAAAAAAGAAAATGGGAACTATATTTTGGGATGGATAAAGTAGTACTCCTAAAGGTTCAAATTATCATTCTCGAATGTACTTTGAATATGCTACATTCAAGGTTATTCTATGGTTCATCCAAAATTTGCATTTTTGCTTATTTGATTGTACCATATATTCATAGTACAAGTACAATTGATGAACTGAGGGTATAATGAACATTGTACGATGTACCCAGAGCTGACAAGTTGGTTTACTGTTCACTTGTTTAGTCCAATTCGAATTTGTTATCAGGTCAATTTGGCTTTGAGCTATACTCAACATATATCAGAAAGTAATAATATACACGTAGATTTATAATTAAGAGGGTGTTTGTTATAGAAAAATTTAATATTGGAAATTGATTCAAATCCATTTCTAAATGTTTGGTATAAGTGTTAAGTAAAAATACTGTTTCCAATTTGTTACCCTTATCAAACTAGTGGAAATAAATTACCTTTCCTTCCTTAATCATAAAGACATAAACCTCTCAATTATTTTCACCCTACTAGGATATCAAACAACTATGAAAGATAACAATTATTATTTTCATTTTCCCTCCTTATTCAAATCCTTTCCATTCAGTTTCCATTGATTATATCAAACGCCCTCTAATTATGACAAATAGGTCAAACAAGGTCGAGTTTGGATTGCTAAATTTTGTGTTAGGTGAGGGTTTGTTAACTCTAGTAGTCATGATCCACTATATTAATTTGTAAAAAGAGAATTTTATTTTCATTTTTTAAGAAATCTATGTGTCACTTACATTATTAGTTTTATAATGATAAGTGAATTAAAGAAAATGAAGATATATATTATCATATAAAATCATGCTTTTTTGTTCTTCCACTTAGCATAATGAATAATGACCATGTAAGGATTAAGGAGTACCCATTTTTAACGAGTCTTTGTATGGCCTTGTGTCTCAGGTGAATACCACTTAGATTTAGTAATGAAGTATGGGGCAGTACCCATAATAGTGCCTCGAGTCACAGGCATCCATTCACTTCTAGAGAGCTTTGAGCCCATCCACGGTGTCCTGTTGTGTGAAGGTGAAGACATTGATCCATCCCTCTATGAGTCCAACTTGAACTCAGGCGAACTTTCGCCTGCAGATCTCGAAGAGATCCTACGTTTACATGCCAGTGACACTGCCATCGACAAGGAAAAGGACTCGATCGAGCTCAAGCTCACTGAGATCTGCCTCGAGCGCAATATCCCGTTCCTAGGCATTTGCCGTGGATCTCAGGTTTGTACATACACCCACATGTAAAAATAGTGATCTAGAGTAATACAATAGCTAGACAAGGGTAACTTTATACAGGGCCGGATTTTGGCATGTGCATAGAGGTTTACCGCACAGGGGCACATTTTATAGAGGCTCAATATTGAGGTTAAGCCTAACTGGGAAAAAAAAATCTACGGATTTTTCACCATATATACCTCGACAAAAAATTTTATTCACCATATACGCTCGATGTTTTCAAAATTCACCATATATCCCTCAATTATTTCTTGATAATTCACCATGTACCCTAAATAATCAATGATTATCAGTTTTTTTAATCATTAAGTCTTCATTCTGTTACTAAACCTTATTTCATCTCTATTTCACTCATTTACCACAAATTAGCATTGAAACAACATATAAGGCCAAAGAAAAGCAAGAAAGTTATGGAGGAAATAAAACAACTAGAAGGGGACATTTGTGAGTGTTCAATTACGACTAACGACTCAAACAAGTGTTAATTAGGATTTGATAACAGAATTAGGTGGGAATGATCAAAAAAGTTTATAGTCGTTAATCATTAAGGATACACGGTGAATTATCAAAAAATTGAAGGGTATACGGTGAATTTTGAAAACATCGAGGGTGTATGGTGAATAAAAAAATTTGTCGGGAGTATATGTTGAAAAATTCGAAAAATCTAATATTTTTTCAATCACAATGAATACGCCTTTTATCTCCCTAGTATTACTAATACCTCTTTGGCTCTTTCCCAAGACTTTCCAAATCATGCTTATATGAGCCTCATTTTGTTATTATAAGAACAGGGCCACAAGAATTTAAAAAAGGGGCCTTGACTTCATGCATGATGGCTTTGTTTGTACAAGCTATCATATCAAGTTATAATGACATAGCTTGTAATGTGTTATTATATATTATATATACATGTTCTATCCTAAAAATTCTACTACTTAATATTAATAGGTACTAAATGTAGCTTGTGGTGGAACTCTCTACCAAGATGTGGAGAAGGAGCTTGCGAGAAAGGTACGTGAAGAGCTAAGAGTGTCCCACATTAACTACGAAAATTATGATGGTCATAGACATCTAATTAGGGTGTTGGAAGGTACCCCGTTGCATAAGTGGTTTATTAAGGAATCTACAATTGCGGAAGAAAAGAAGTTAGAGATCCTTGTCAATAGCTACCACCATCAAGGGGTTAAACGATTAGCCCAACGTTTTGTTCCCATGGCATTTTCCCCAGATGGTTTGATTGAGGGTTTTTATGACCCAGAAACATATGATCCAGAGGAGGGAAAGTTTATCATGGGACTTCAGTTTCATCCCGAACGAATGAGAAGAGATGACTCTGATGAATTTGATTATCCTGGTTGTCCATGTGCTTATCAGGTGAGAGTCTAAACCAATTTATATTTAGGGCTTGTTTTCCCCAGCTTATTTTCAGTTCAGTTTAACTATGAACAATACTTTTACTCTCACATATCACTAATACACTATTCAATTCAGTTGAGTTCAGTTCAGTTGTTTTATGTCGAAGAGAACATACTCTTACTCTTTAATAATAAGTTACATGAGGGAAATGTCGCAATAAGTGACACGTAGCTCAAAGTAGTAAAAAAATATTTTTCATTTATTACATCTTTCAAATCATTTATATCCAATACTCAAATTTGATGGTTAAATAAGTGGTCTCGATTTTTTCTCTTTAAGCTCATTGGTATTCCCCCACTTTTTTTGTGTCACTCATAAAAAAAAACCGAGGAAGTATTGTGGTATCAGAGTCATTATACAAGATATTTTACTAATTGTGCAACTACAAATATTCGTTGATTGACATAGTCGTAATAATTGGATAGGAGTTCGTGAAGGCCGTGATTGGATACCAAAAAAGGACTAATAATAACAATGCAAAGCAACCATCCAAGTCATTTAAGTTGGACCAAGCATTGGAGAAGAAGAGGAAAGTTATTGCTAGAAGTTTCTCACTTGCTAAAGATCAATCCAAATTCAAGGTTGGGACATAGTTTCTCGAGGTGTATGCATTTTTGCATATGTTGTACACCTTAGTTTAGAGTATGCTACATTTATTGAAGAAAAAATTTAAAATATCCTGATCAAAAGCTAATCATACTAATATATGGTTGTATTGTGATGCAGTCTAACTCAGTGTTTAGTCAGCAGCAAGAACCAAGGTTAATAGAAGTGGGCGCAACAGTGAGAAATCTGTTGGCATATTTCGATAAGTGTAAAGTGCAGGAAGACAAAGAAAATTTGGCAAAAGAAATTATGGATAAAATGTCGTTGGAGCAACTCACTGACCTCATGGCTTTTTACCACTCAATGAGCCAGACTTGTTCAGAAGTGTTGGAGAGAAAACTATGCAACTTTGTAAATGTGGATTTGGGCTCCTAAGTCCGAAATACTTTAATGATTTTACAATTCAACCTACGGCCCACAATCTTGTTGTTTTGTAGCTTAGTGTTTTATTTTGTACGCATGTTGACTCTCTATAATATGTTAAAACTTCAAATCTATACTAATATATTAAAAGACGTGCGTAAACCAGAAACAGTGCCACGCGGCGCTTTCCCTAGGGAGTTTTAGTTCATGTAATCCATGTACAATAAAAAAATTAGAAATTTCATAGTATAGGTTTTGATCCCGTGATCTCAAGTTTATGAACTAAAGTTTTAACCACTAGACCAAGTTGTATTTAGTACTATTGTATCAAAGTACAATATTAAATAAATGAAATTTTTCTTACCCGGGGCATAGCCCGGATCTAATAACTAGTGTTCCTACAAATAGTGTCACAATCCACAGGCTTACATGAAATTCTTCTCAAACTTATAACACACATGTTTATGATCTCATTTTAAAATATTAACAATGTGTAGTTGATAGGAATTGAACACACGCCCTTTGAAATGAAATGTGAGAGTTTAACCACCAATCCGTTATAATTTCAATGTTTAATGTTTCAAAGTAAAACATAATATCTTATAATTATATGTAACTATAAAGACATAGACAAACCTTTCGATCTCTAACACTTTTTATTAAGGTAATAATATTTTCTTACCTAATTCCATTGAAATTGTTTTATCCCCACTTTAGATTGTTTTCTTAGACAACTTATTATGCCATAATACATATTTTCCAATTTCAGTAGAAAAGAAGATAACGAAAAACTAATGAAATTAATTATGAAATTTATGAATAATAATATATTTGATAATTGTAACTGATTAGGGACATCATCCCGATCAAAATACTAGTTGTGAAATAAAAGGAGTATAGATGTGAACTCTTTCACCACTTGTAAAATTTCATATACATATATATGTAATAGGATCACATGAAAACCACTCCTTTTACTGAAAACTGCAACATAAAATGAGCAAAGATATAAAATGAACAAAAAAAATAAAAATAAGCAAAAATTTGTAAAATGAGCAAAAATTTCTTCAAATAGGCGAAAACATGAACAAGTAAGAAGGTAATAGGGGTGCCCATTGGTAAATCAGGAATGAGGGTTCCTTTCCTTACTTTTGCGGATGATACCATGATCTTTGCCAAAGCTAATAATTATAGCTGCCTCGTTATTCGCCAGATTCTTGATAAGTATTGCTCTATGTCGGGCCAGTTAGTCAACTATCATAAATCCTCCTTCCAATGTACTGCAAATGTTTCTGAGGAGGACAAAGCTAATTTTGGGTCGATTTTACAAATGCAAGAAACTTTTGACTTAGGGGAATATTTGGGTTGCCCAATTATTCATTCTAAAGTCACGAAAGAAACTTTTAATTCTGTTGTGTGTAAAACTATTAATCAACTTCCCAAGTGGAAAGCTAATTCTCTTTCCCAGGCAGGGCGAGCGGTCCTTATTCAGGCTAATCTAGCGTCTAAAGCTAGTTACCAAATGCAGAGTTTTCTCCTTCCTAAATCTATTCTTTCACGGCTTGATAAAACTTATAGGAATTTCTTCTGGAACAAGAACCCTGATTCAAAGGCTCCTAATCTCATTGGATGGGATAAAATTTGTAGACCTAAATCGGTAGGAGGGTTAGGCTTTCGTAAAGCGGAAATCAATAACCATGCTCTTCAAATGAAGCTTTTGTGGCGTATCATCAAACAGGATAATAACTTGTGGGTTAACCTTGTCCGTAAGCGCTATCTTAAACATCATTCTCTTTTTACTGTTAAAATTTCCAAGTCTCGTCGTGGCAATGGCGAAATTTGTTACAATTGAGGGACATTTTCAAGCAAGGTCTAAGATGGCAGGTTGGTGATGGTCGGAGTATTAGTTTTTGGTCGGACAATTGGGCGTTTCAATACCCTCTTAGTTCAATTATTACTCCAACTCCGGGTTCGGAGAATCTGCTTGTCAAAGATTGTATTTCAGATAACTCTCTTTGGAATTCCTCCCTCTTCTTTCGCTTGTCCCCCCCACATTGTGTCTCATATGTTCTATTTTTATCCCGTCTTCTCCTCAATCGGACAACCTTGTTTGGGGTCTTACGCCAGATGGTGAGTATTCTGTTAAGAGTGGGGCTCTGCTGGCTCAGGGGCTTGCTCCTTCTGAGCTAGAAACTGTTGAATATAAGTGGATTTGGCTTCTCAATGTTCCGCCTAAAATAAAAAATTTTTTGTGGAAAGCTTGTAATGATGGTCTGCCGACTAAAGCTCGGCTTGAAAAAAGTCATGTTTTTCTTCCGCAACAATGTGTGTTTTGCTCTAATGCTACTGAATCTATTGGTCACCTTTGTTTCGCTTGCCCCTTTACTGCGGATGTTTTTTCTCATCTCCAAGCTAGTTTTGGTTGGCCGATTCCTCCTTCTTGCTTATCTTCTATTGATCTGTCCTCGTTTAGGGCGGTGCTAGAATCTTGTTTGTCTATTTCGTCTAGGTCTGACATCTCCCAATTTGCCTTTGTCTGGTGGTTTGTTTGGTTCTTTCGTAATAAATTAATTTTTAATGATGAAGTGGTTTCGTCTAGAAAGGCTAGTGCTATTATCAGTCATTTTGTTTCTGATTGGTCGAAAGCGCATCTGCCTGACTCTCTTGGCCCGTCTTCTTCCCCGGTTTCCCAGCCTGTTTTTTCTGCTCCTAGGTCTGGTCCGGGGACGGTGTGGTCCCCCCCCACTAGGGAGTGGGTCAAGCTCAATTTTGATGGTTCTAAATTAGCTTCGGGTGCCTCTGCGCTGGGTTTTGTCCTTAGAAATTCCTCTGGAGAGGCTTTGCTTACTGGGGCTAGAGCCCTGGGGTCGAATGTTTCTATTCTTCAGGCGGAAGCTTGGGCTCTTAAGGAGGGTATTTCGGCGGCTTTAGCTCTTAATATCTCTCATCTGAGCATTGAAGGGGATAATTTGGCTGTTATTAATTCTGTTAGAAAATTGTGGAAGATTCCCTGGGAGATCAATAACATAATAGTTGATATTAGTAATATGCTTTCGCGGTTTGTTTCCTTTCAGGTGCGGCATTGCTTCCGAGAGGCTAACAAGGTTGCTGATATGATGGCTAGTAGGGGTCACTTCAGGGAGGAGCTTCAGCTGGATTTTCCGCCTTTTGATTTTGATCTTTCCTTGTGCATCCGTAAGGATGTTTTAGGTTGGCCTCCAGATTAGGGGGTTTTCCTAAGTTTTCTTTCCTTATCAAAAAAAAAAAAAAAAAAAAAAAAAAAAAAAGAAGGTAATGAGAGGAATGTACAAGAGAGATAAGGAAAACAGTTTTTTCTTCATTTTGGAGGGAAAATGGTTAGAGTAATTTTATCCTAAGAAAAAATGGTTTTACACTCTTTTGCCAACCAAACAATGTAAAATTAAAAATAGAGAAAAATAGTTTTTTAAAAAAACGTTTTACACCCTACCAAACGGAACCTATATGAAAAAAAAAAAGTGATTAGTTATCCATTAACGGACCAAGAGTTGGGCCTGGATGCTAAAGCCCGAAAGAATAGCAGTGTAGACAACCACTTTACGGTACCTCTTTCTTTTAACTACAACATTCCCGACTCGTCATCTTTTCAGTCAGCTTTTCGAATTCCATTTTTCTGGCGAATTTCAAATGCAAATTGGGGATTTAGGGTTTGTTTATCTAGAAATCAACTACCGTACTTTCTCAGGATTGAGGAATTGCTCTTGGATTTAGGTGCTTCCGAATTTTAGTTGGTAAGTAATTGCTCTTGATTACTTATGTGTTTATAATTTTTCATCAACTTGAGAATTTCTTGCAATTTTTTCAGTTATATTATGTCTGCGTAGGTCAAAGTTGAACAATTAGTTAACTTATTAGAAAATTTTGAGATTTTATTGTTTGCGTAGCGTAGTAGTGGAAATTTGTGAAATTTGTTTGTAATTGAATTTTTGGGGATTACGGAAGTTTTCCGCAATTGTAATTAACAAGATTGAATTCAATTAAAGTTTCCAAATGCAAACTTAATTTAATCCAAGACTGTGTTCCGCGAACTTAAAATTGGTTTTTAGTACGTAGGAGAATTCGATTTTGGAACGTTATATGATGATTTTTTCAGTTCTATTGATTGTTTAATGTAATTATTGAACAATTTATAAGCTATTTTGAGTTCCGACCTATTTGCATCTTTATCATCAAGGGTGTTGGTTTTGTGAATCTATTTAATGGATTCAAGACATAGTGGTTTTAATGTACATGGGGAGAATTAAGTAACAAGTTAGGGGAGTAGAAATAGCAAATAGGTGAAGAGAGGGAATGAAAAGAATTTTATGTGAACCAAACAGTTGATAAGAAGCGGGATTGTCTACTGATTTCCGTTTCCATGAACGTAGGTGGCGAAATGGGTCCTTAGTTTGAGAGCTGTGAGAGACATGCTCTGACCTACAACATTTTTTCTTGTCTCATTTAGTTTTAGAGAAGTGGCTGGTGCAATCTTGGCTTGCTGAACCAACCTTTTCTTCTGCTAAATTAACATCTTGTCTGAGCTGATTTATGCAAGATTGCTCTTCATGCCAGTCTCATAACTGCTGAACGTATAGTCGTATACTCATTGATAGCTAATCTACTATTAGCGCTTATCTGCTAGTAATGAATTCTTAATTAGGTTACTGCCATTACTCTCTAGTCCAGATACTTTTGAGAAATTGGTATTGTTTCATACGTGTAATGAGAAGTTAAAGGCAACACTTTTTGGAGTTTGATGTGGATTTTTATGAGTTTAATTTAAGCTAGCCCGTGTTGATATCTACTTTTCACTTATATTATGCTTTTGGTGGTGTATAGTTTTATGTGTAGCACCAAGAAGTTTCTCATCTGATCCATATCCTTATGTCCGGAAAAAGTGTTTCATACGCTTCACTTAGCAATGTGGGAAAGGAGGAGAAAAAGGTTCACTATGATGATGATGATGACTATGTCGATTCTGCATGGAATATGCCACAAGAGGATACCTGTCCTTCAGGAGCACAGTTCTTGAAGGGGGCTATTTATCCATACCTTGATGGTTCTGATGATTATAATGATGGGGGTTACGATTCAAGCGATGAACCTCCGAATCTTTCACAAGCTATTAGAACTCCAGATGTGAATTTAAAAAATGTGATGACAGGAATTTTTGCTATTTTAACTGGACGGAATAAGGTTGGAACTACGGGTCAACACATGTCCACTTCTAATGTTTCTTTCCTGGGATCGGGTAAGAATGGTGATACAGTCTTGAATTCATCTGTTTATATTCCAAGTGCTCCACCTCTTCTTGAGGCTAGTGGGTTCAACTATAGTGCGTTCAAAGATGTTTTAGAAGCTGAACCTCCTGATTGGATTCCAGATAGCTATACTACAGCTTGCATGCAGTGTACTGCTCCATTTACTGCACTTACTCGTGGCCGACATCACTGTCGGTTTTGTGGGGGGATATTTTGTCGAACATGCACAAAGGGGAGGTGTTTGCTTCCTGTTAAATTTAGGGAGCGGAATCCACAGAGAGTATGTGACACCTGTTATGATAGGTTGGACCCTTTGCAAGGGGTATTAGTAAATACCATCAGCAATGCTGTACAGGCAGCAAAGCATGATGTGTTGGATTGGACATGCGCAAGAGGTTGGTTGAATCTTCCTGTTGGTCTGTCCATGGAGTATGAGATATACAAAGCATCTGTCACATTGAGGAGTTATAGTCAGGTATAATTATGCTCTTAAAACATTCAACCTTTCAGTGACTGGTTCCCTACCGAATTGTTTCTAATGTTTAGTGAAGGTGAAGTGTATTGCTTTTACCCCGATTAGTGCAAGTTAATGATAGATTTGCGTTGCGATGCTTGAACTGACATTACAGGAAAAAAAAATGTCTGGAGCTGTGGATGCATGTTTTATAATTTATACTACAACTGTGTATTCCATGGTTTCAACTAGCTCTCACAAGACCTTGCTTACTGCTGGATGCTTACGGCTTCTTGTTTCTTGAAAGTTTATACTGAGGTCTCATGGAGTCTGGCATATTTTCATGATATATGCTGTTCTGATTCTTCTGAAATTATGGATTCACATATATTCAGGGAATTAAAACTCTCCCGTTCCGTTACAGAACGGCCGTTCTGTAATGGATTTTGGATTTGCCGTTCCGTGAAATCCCGTTACGGAACGCCATAATAAAATTCACGCACTTCTCGCCGCGTTGTCCGTTCTGTAACGCGAACTCGCCGCGTTAGAACGCTTTTATCCTCATTACATCCGTTCTTTTCAAACATTGGCCAATTTTTTTTTATGATTTATTTATATAGTTGAGGAAACATGATATTCTATTAGATTTGATTATATTATGTTGTAATAATGCTTCATAAACTAAAAAAAATGCAAATAAGGTTAAAACATATCAATGTGAATTTTTTTAAAAAATTCACGCCGCGTTGGCCGCGAAACGTTCTATTTCGCCGTTACAAGCCGTTCCCGCGACAACGCGACCGTTCCCGCGAACGCGACCGCGACCGCGTTTTTTTTCCCTGCATATATTATATATATATAGAGAGGAATGGCGTGAAGTGATGTTGACTACTATGTTTGTCCTGATTGGTTAGGAGTGAGGCTGTACAATCATATCTCACTACCTTTCAGGATTTGGTTAGTGTCACTGTATCAGCACTCAGCACCATTACTCAGATGTTTTTGTTGTCATTAGATTTTTATCCGAGTACCTGGAGATTTGGCATATTTGGATTTTATCTATAGTCTGGCAACATGTTTCTTTTCTTTTCTTCTTTTTGAGGGGTGGGACGGATGATTACTCAATGAGCGGTCAGTGTGTTTTAAATTTGGGAACATTATGGTCGTTTCGCCTTTGGAGGAGCTTTATCGTCAATCCACAAATTGGGTAGCTGGATTTTAGAACATTGTGCCAGATCTTCATCCAGTGTCTGCTAATATCCATCGACTTTATAAACCTTTAGGCCTTTCTTAAAGGACTCTGATTACATAAATCTTTTTGCAAAGTTCTTGCCTCTACCCACAGTGTTTACTTTTCCCTTACTAATATAACAATAATTGAAAGCAGTAACAGTTTTACTTTATTATAATGATGCTGAGATATGCAGGTTGCAAGGTTGAATCCTGAGAGATCTATACCTTCAGCAATCCTTAAAGGAGCTAAAGGCCTGGCAATTTTAACTGTTGCCAAGGTGGGTGCTGTAATTGCTTATAAGTTGGGCACTGGGCTAGTAGTTGCTCGCAGAATGGATGGAACATGGTCTGCTCCATCTGCAATTGCTTCAGTTGGCATGGGATGGGGTGCTCAGGTAAGGTTACTCGCTTATAAGGAAATCCTCCCCCCCCCCCCCCTCTCTAATTTTATAACATGGATTTGTGTAGCAGTATAAGATAAAAGTAAGACTTCTTAGTTTTTAAGGCATGGGTTTGATGATTTGATCAGAATGCTGTATCATTGAGAAACCACTTGGTGTTCCGTATCTCCATTTTAAGTGTGTTACTACTCTTTTCTGTCTCTGGGCTCTAAAATCTCAGCTAAGCTGTGCCAATCTGACTAGTATGTATGAGAATAATATATCTTAGAAAATCATTGTCGTTTTTATTCTCAAAGCTTGTGATTTATGTTTGATATTCATGATGAATACCAAATGTGAGGCCATCTTGAGTCAAGTGAACTAATGGTAGGAAACTGACAGCTTAGGATTTTAGCCTTTTGGTCTATTTCTCTATTGCTACGAATTATGAGGTCCACATTCGAGCATCTGCTGCTGTATAGAAAATCAATTGTACAAGTAATTGGTGCCTCGGGTGGGCATTTTAACTTTACATGCTGATTGCGTTGGATAATATTTATTGTTTGATTTGCAAAAATTTGGTAATGTTGCTGAGACTGGAGTTTGATTATAGCTATTTATTCTTATTTTTCCTAGCCGGTGATAGCATAATTTGATTCTATATGTGGTTGTTGCCAATTATCCAGTTGATTCTCTATGTGATTCTATATGGGGTGGTGATGATTTCCTAAAATTTTGTTCGGTCAACAGATTGGGAGTGAACTCACAGATTTTGTAATTGTCCTTCATGATTACAAAGCCGTGAAGACATTCTGTAGCCGCATGCACTTTTCACTTGGGGCTGGCTGCAGTGCTGCAGCTGGTCCAGTTGGAAGAGTGCTTGAAGCAGATATTCGAGCTGGTGATAGAGGATCTGGTGTGTGCTACTCTTATAGTTGTAGCAAAGGTACGACATTCTTATGACTTTGTACAGTCACTCATGACATAAATCATAATGGCTTATAAACCAAGCTGAAAGACAATCTTTCTTTGCAAAAGCTAGCGTGTATACCTATAATGTCGAATTAATAATCATATTGTTTCCCATTTCCAACCCCCCATAATTAGGTTTTCACCATGAAAAACACCCTTAAGAATACTTGTTCCTTTCATTCTGAGGTGGGGAAGGGGGTTATCTTTGGAAACTTCAGCATAATCTATTTCTTATAGGAAAAGTGACAATTTTTATAGGGCGTTTCAATGCAGTACTTCCTCTTCTTCTTTAAAAGTTGCAACCTTCTGAGTTCTGACTTTTGAGGTCTATTTGGAAATTTTTGACCACATGTCAACCAATATTCAAGCAAAAAAATGGTAAATGGGATCTTTTATGATTTGTTTCAATGTGTATAATAGATATACCAACCTTTCTTAATTTCTTTTACTATTAGGTATAAAGATATCGATTGTCAAATTAGTACATTGGAGACTGTATAAGCCAACGTGTCGCAATTTTACGGAAATGAATCATATGCGAGTAAATGTTCAAATTGAGGAAATCTGATGATCGGTTTAATTGAATGTTGCAGGGGCTTTTGTGGGCGTTTCTTTGGAAGGAAATATTGTCTCTACTAGGATAGGCACAAATCTACGCTTCTATGGCGACCCGTATCTCACAGCAGCTGATATCTTGCTTGGGGCAGTTGATAGACCGAAGGCTGCTGAACCTTTGTATCTTGCCCTTGAAGATCTCTACTCCAAAATGCAATGCTAGGCCTGTTGGAACTTGGAAGTAATAAGCCTTCGTCAGTTCGTCTTACTTGGTATCAAGTTTTACTTTCCCATGTATAATTTGTACATAGTTTTTATAGATTTTTACATTAACAGACAGTACATAAGTAAATATGTGAACATTATTTCTGCTTGAAATTGTAAATGACCTTCCTCTTCTGCTTTTCCGAATTACAAATTGTTGCCAATATGAAGACAGTTTTAGACCTGGTGTTCCTTCTTCTAGGTAGGTATATACGATAGAGCATATTTACTAGAATTCCTTTACAAAACTTTGTAGGTTTGAGTTTTGCCAAAACATGAATGAACTTGGGCTTTTTCTCAGAGAAAGGTGTGTTCTATCGAACTAATTTTGATTCATCGGAACTTTTTTTTTATAATTTTTCTTTTGAAATAATTTAAAAAAAGTTGAATATAACACTCTTATGAACACTTAAAAATTATGTGATCACGGATAAGGTATTGCATCAAGTAGATTGCGTTAAAATTCAAGTTTAGTAGCAGGAGGTACAAAGGTGAATATTACCTTATATTTTCCTAATTGGAATTTTGGGAAGAAGAGTAAAAAAAAAAACTTCAACGTGTGACAATAAATTTATATAATTTTACTCTTTACAGAAGCATATAGAAGATGATAGCAAGACTATTCTTATCGATTCTATAGTTGATTCAGATATTTGCTAAGTAACACCTAAAATATTGGCAACACTATTCTTATCAATTCTATAGAAAACTAAGATATTTGCTAAGTAACACCTACTAATTCATTGACAAAACTACTCCTTAGGGGTTGATCACAAATATATTTCCTCAAATTAGAATAAAAACCATACTTTTGTTTATTCTATATTGTTATTTATTAGAAATTAAAAACAACTTACAAGACATTAAGTAAGCAGGATACGCACTTTTATTGGACCCTTGATTGTTGGGATGACTCTGTTTGCAATATTCAAACCTACCAAAGCCATCAGTATTGTAAGGAATAAGGATCACTTATGACCCAAGTTGTGTGTAAATTCTCTCTTTTATTTCCCATTGTCATATATCATTGTTTAGTAGTTGATAAAAAATTAGTCCGAAAATTGTTAGAGCATAAGCAATGGATAAGCTAACTTTAGTTGGTCTTACACTCTTATTGTGTTGCCATTTTTTTTTTCTTCTTTCTTCTTACACCTTACAAAGAATCTCAAAAGATTGATAGGGGCCAGGGGGTATTCAAGTAATTTCCCAATGACCCCTCAAGAGTGAAGACTCAAATGTGATAAGCTTCTTTTTTCATCACCCACCCATTTTACAAGAAGTTCACAGGTGCTCCATAAAAATGGAGTCTTGCTCTTTTCAAAGAGCTCCCCTTTTAATCTACCAAAATAAACCAACACTCACCATCAAACCCACTTCTCAATTCTCATTTCCCACCTCAAAAATCCATCAAAACCTATTTTCTCTCTCCTCAAAACCCACCCAACTTAATGCCACTTTGAGAAATCCAAAGGGATTTGGTACCCCAAAAAAGAAGAACAAAAAGATCAAAACCCCCAAAAACTTCAACAATGAAGATGAAGATGAAGATGAAGATGAAGATGATGATGATGATGATGAAGAAGAAGAAGGGATAATCCCAGAAATAGTAACAAACAGAATGATAAAAAGGATGGGATTCTCAGTTGGGATACCTCTTTTTATAGGGTTAGCATTTTTTCCATTGTTTTATTACTTAAAAGTTGGTTTAAAGATTGATGTCCCAACTTGGGTACCCTTCATAGTGTCCTTTATCTTCTTTGGTACTGCCCTTTTAGGGGTGAGTTATGGGATTGTGTCCTCTAGTTGGGATCCTTTAAGGGAAGGTTCTTTATTGGGTTGGCAAGAAGCTCAAAAGAATTGGCCTGTTTTT
The DNA here is from genome assembly GCF_026745355.1 of Beta vulgaris subsp. vulgaris. Classification (NCBI taxonomy): domain Eukaryota; kingdom Viridiplantae; phylum Streptophyta; class Magnoliopsida; order Caryophyllales; family Amaranthaceae; genus Beta; species Beta vulgaris. Next base: position 52,376,702 of record NC_079203.1, read on the forward strand.
TGGCAATCTCTTTCTGGTGGTGGTAGTGCTTCTTCTAAGAATCAGAAATACTAATAATTTATACTAGTGTACTTGATTAAACTAGCTTTTATAGAATTGGTATCATTTTTAGTTTATGGAAATGAAATTGGTATCATTCTTTTGGTCCATTGTGAATGTTGACAAATTCATGTTTTTTCATCAAGATTTCTGGTTCATTTTTAAAGCATTAACTGGACTATATGATTTTTAGTTTTAGATCAATAATGCAAAGACCTCTAGTGCTAGAGACCTAGTGTTGTTATATATTGACCCGACTCGAAAACCCGACCAAATATTTGAACTAGTACTGGTCTATGTGCATATATTGGCTAGTGGTTCAAATTTGGCAAAGAAAATATATGGTATGTTTGGATGCTCCACGCAGAATTTCCTAAAATCTAGAACTTGATACATAAATTAGTGGTTATCTGCTAGTTTGTGCACGTAGCTTTTAAGCTGAATATAGAGGCAACATCATCAATTGAATGTTTTGAAGTCTATTATTCCTCTGAAAGACTATTTACTGAACATGTGAGCGTAGTTGAAGTATTTTGCTGTGATGTCATAGCACTCATAGGAGAAGCAAGAGAGGGCATAGGTGGAATCTGTAGTGCTTCGAATGTTCCTTCAAGCATTTCCACAACTTGAGTCATAGTTGGTCGGCATGATGGGCTCGTTTGAATACACCATAAGCTCACCAAAACCATCTTCCTCCTGAGGGATCCTTCCTCACTACTAGCGATTCCTTGATGGTCGAGTTCCTCTACTTGTTCAAGCTGCTTGTATATCCAATTAGGAAAATACTGCTCAGTACTGCATTCCACTTGAGCATCAGCATTGTATCTGCAGCCAACCATTTCAAGAACTAGCATTCCGTAGCTATAAACATCTGAGATATGAGAGACACCGCCAAAACTTTTTAGGAATACCTCAAGAGCAATGTACCCAATAGTTCCTCTAGCTTCAGACATTGATATAGTAATACTGTCCTGTGGGCATGACTTAGCTAGGCCAAAATCTGATATCTTTGGGTAAAAGTTCTCATCTAATAATATATTTTGGGGCTTAATGTCAAAGTGCAAAATCCTTGTGTTGCATCCTCGGTGCAAGTACTCCAGCCCTCTCTGTTGGAACATTTATAGGGTAATGGGTTTGAAACTCATAAGGGTATGTACTAGAAGAGGAGGAGGTCTAGTATGCAAAAGGCTAGAGTGCATCAAGTGGCAAAACGCATTGATAAACCAAGGGAGACAGAAGACTGGCCGCGAGTCGCGACAACCGTCGCGAGTCGCGACCAGTGGCCCGTCGCGAGTCGCGACAGGCGTCGCGGGTCGCGACCAGCGCCTCGCGACTCGCGAGCCTTTTCGCGAGTCGCGACGTGTCTTCTGCCTTGGAATGCGAAAAGTTGCCTCGACGGTTTTATATCCGTTGTGATGCTTTGTTGATCATTTTAATGACTTTTAAGGTCCTTTAATCAGTAGATTAAAGCCTTTGATGAGTGATTAAGATGGGGGTTATGTGATTAACTCTCTAGTCAATGTGATTAATGGGGTTATGTGATTAACCTCCCTAGTCAATGAAAGGTTTATTCTTCCTATATAAACCTTGGGATTCCTATGAGTGAGGGGTTAGAAGAAAATCAGAATTTTCTATTCTATACTCTCTCAAATACTTCTTGCTTAGCTTAAGAGAAAACTTGCAATCTTCTCTTGAGTGTTCTTCACAAACACAAAACACAAGTTCTTGTTGATTCACTTAGAAGATCATCTAAGTGGATTGTTTCTCTCCATTGTATCTCATTAGTTATTTCGTGTTAACCCGGTGATCCTAGAGGGGCGAAATTAAACTAATAGGAAAGCGTAGTTTCCGTGCCTTGGAGTGGATATCCGGTTCTCTCATTGATCACATATAACAATCTATTAGTTTAATTTTTCTTTCTTTTCGGATATGGCTCAATCACTCAAGGACATGACTATGAACTTCCAAAATTGGATAAGTTTGAGGGGTGGGCTATCGGAGGTGGCAAAAGAAGATGCACTTCTTGTTGACCGCCTTGAATGTGGTGTATGTGTTATCAACTCCTATGCCACCACTCCCGGAAGATGGAGAGGAAGAGCCTCTTGAGACTACTAGGAAGAGGATAAAGTGGAGAATGATGACTACATTTGTCGTGGTCATATTCTCAACTCTCTCACCGACCCGTTGTTTGATCTCTACCAAAATGTGGAGAGTGCAAAGGAACTTTGGGATGCTCTTGAGGCCAAGTACATTTCGGAAGATGCTTCAAGTAAGAAATTCCTTGTTAGTAATTTTAATTCTTTTAAAATGACTAATGATCGGCCTATTATGGAGCAATTCCATGAGGTTCATCATATTTTGAACCAAATAAGATCACATGGTATGGTGATGGATGAGGCAATTGCGGTTGCCTCAATCATTGACAAATTACCAAATTCTTGGAAAGATACAAAATCTTTTAAAACATAAAAAGGAAGACATGTCCATGGAGCAATTAGGAACTCATCTTCGTATTGAAGAGGGGATCCGGGCTCAAGATGGGGTTAAGGATACTACTCCTAGTATTCCTAAATCTACCGTTAATTTGGTAGAGGTTGGTGGGTCTAGTAAGACCAAGAAATCCCAACAACAACAACAACATAACAAAACCAATGTTGCAAACAAGAAGAGGAAGACCCTCTCTTGTTGGATATGCAATGGTCCTCATCTTAAGAGGGATTGTCCTTCTAACAACAAGAAGAAGACAAAGAACACACAACCTAGTGTTGTTCAAAACCAAGGTAACAATGCACATGTTAATGTAATTGAAGAAATGCATTTTGTTGCTATGATTTCTGAAATTATGTGTGTGCAGGTTGATGATTCTTGGTGGATAGATTCGGGAGCCTCTAGACATGTGTGCAATAACAAGGATTTCTTCAAGTCTTTGAAAGATTTGGATGATGGTCCAATCTTGTATATGGGGAATGATTCTACGGTAAAGGCTAGAGGCATAGGCCAAGTAGAATTGTTGTTAACCTCGGGAAAGACTTTAACTCTCCGGGATGTTGTGTATGTACCGGAAGTTAGGAAGAATCTTGTGTCAGGAGGTCTCTTGAATAAGTATGGTTTTAAAGTTGTTTTTGAGTCGGATAAATTTGTACTTTCCAAGGGTGGTATTTTTGTTGGACAAGGTTTCTTTTGTAATGGAATGTTTAAATTTAGTATTGATAATAAAATTGGTACTAGTTCTATTTACATGCTTGATGTTTCTTCTCTATGGCACAATCGTTTATGTCATGTGAATTATCGTAGATTATATGACATGTCTAAAATGGGGTTATACCTCCTTTCGATTTAAAGTTAGAGAAGTGTCACACTTGCTGCTAAATAAAATTACAAAAAAACCTTATCCTAGTGTGACTAGACAAACGGTATTGCTTGAATTGGTGCATAGTGACTTGTGTGACTTTCATAGTTCACCTTCTTTAGGAAATAAAAAATATATTGTAACTTTTATTGATGATTTTTCAAGGTTTTGTTACATATATTTATTATTTACTAAAGATGAAGCACTAGAAAAGTTTAAGACCTTTAAAATCGAAGTGGAACTCCAACTTAATCAAAAGATTAAAAGACTTCGAACGGATAGGGGTGGTGAATATTATAATCCAAGTTATTTTAGTTCCATTGGTGTAATTCATGAAACAACCGCCCCATACTCACCTCAAAGTAATGGTATAGCGGAAAGGAAAAATAGGGTCCTAAAAGAAATGGTTAATACCATGCTTTCTAATTCGGGTCTTAATGACGGTTTTTGGGGTGATGCAATTTTAACTGCATGTTACATTTTAAATCGAGTTCCTAATAAAAGGAATAAGACTACCCCTTATGAACTTTGGTGTAATAAAAAGCCTAATCTCAATTACCTTAAGGTATGGGGTTGTAGGGCAATTGTCAAATTGACGGAACCTAAAAGGAAAACTTTAGGTGAAAAAGGAATTGATTGCATTTTTATAGGCTATGCGGTACATAGCAAAGCCTATAGGTTTTATGTCATTGAGCCCAATGACTTTGTCTCTATTCACTCCGTAATAGAGTCAAGGGATGCAATATTTGATGAGACTAGATTCTCATCGATTCCAAGACCAAAGGACATGATACCTAGTACTAGTTCCAATGTTGTAGATGACATTTCAAATGATCATGATACTACAACACCGGAAATTAGGAAAAGTAAAGAATTAGAAAAGAGAAATCTTTTGGACCGGATTTTCAACTATATTTAGTTGAAGGGTCAAGGGAGTCAATTTCGACTCAAATTTCATATTGTTACAATATGGAGGAGGATCCTAGGTCCTTTGATGAGGCTATGAAGTCTCATGATTCTGCTTTCTGGAAAGAGGCAGTGAATGATGAAATGGATTCTATAATGGGTAATCACACTTGGATTTTAGCTAATTTACCTCCCGGTTGCAAACCCCTAGGTTGTAAATGGATTTTTGTAAGGAAAAAGAAAATCGATGGAACCATACTAAAACATAAGGCCCGGTTAGTGGTCCAAGGTTTTAGGCAAAGATATGGTATCGATTACTTTGATACTTATGCTCCAGTAGCTAGAATAGCTACTATTAGACTATTGATAGCATTAGCTGCGATTCATGGTCTAGTAATTCACCAAATGGATGTAAAAACTGCTTTTCTTAATGGTGAATTGGAGGAGGAAGTGTACATGAATCAACCTGAAGGGTTTGTGGTTAAAGGTCAAGAAACTAAAGTTTGCAAATTAGTTAGATCTTTGTATGGTCTTAAACAAGCACCTAAGCAATGGCATCAAAAATTTGATGAAGTTGTGTTGTCTAGTGGGTTCAAAATAAATCAGTCCGATAAGTGTGTATATAGCAAATTTGATAATAACGGTAAAGGAGTTATAATTTGCTTATATGTTGATGATATGCTTATTTTTGGGACTGATTTGGAACAAGTGGAAAAGACCAAAGTCTTCCTTTCCTCTAGCTTCTCCATGAAAGATTTGGGTGAAGCGGATGTTATTCTAGGTATTAGAATAATAAGAGGGAAAGGGTCGTTTTCTTTATCACAATCTCATTATATTGAGAAAGTGGTCAAGAGGTATAATGAGTCAAATTCGACTCATTTTGCTACTCCTATGGATCCTAGTATTCACTTGGTTCCGAGTAGTGGTACTCCAATTTCACAATTGGAGTATGCAAGCTTAATTGGAAGCTTGATGTATGCTATGACTAGCACTCGGCCGGATATAGCCTTTGCTATTGGCAAGCTCAGTAGGTATACTAGTAATCCTAGTATGTTGCATTGGCAAGCATTGAGAAGAGTGTTAAGGTACTTGAATAAGACCTTGGATTATGTCATAACATACAATAGAGAACCTTCTATCTTAGAAGGTTACTCGGATGCTAGTTGGATTTCGAATAAGGAAGATTATTCATCCACTAGTGGTTGGGTGTTTCTTCTTGGAGGAGGTGCCATTTCATGGGCTTCCAAGAAGCAAACATGTATAACGGATTCCACTATGGCATCGGAATTCATTGCTTTGGCTTCTTGTTGCCAAGAAGCGGAATGGCTAAGGAATGTGTTGAGTGAGGTGGACTTATGGGTGAAACCAATGTCACCTCTTGCTATCCATTGTGATAGTGCATCAACCATAGCTAAAGCATATAGTGAAGTCTACAATGGCAAGTCAAGGCACATTGGAGTTAGACATAGCTATGTGCGGGAAATGATAAGGAATAGTTGTATAACTATTAATTTTGTTCGGTCTAGTTTGAACTTGGCGGATACGTTTACAAAACCGTTGTCAAGGGAACTAGTGAACAAAATGAACAAAGGGATGGGTCTTAAGCCTATTGATCAACCTATGGTGAAGGAAAACTCTATTTGATGTCTAATACAACGTTAGATCTCAAATTCAAGGAGGATAGTACTTCTCTAAGAGGTTGGGAGCACTTGTTTAATACATCCCGAGGTTAGTGCTTGTTGCTACAATGATAAAGAGGTTGAATTTTATTCTTAATAAATCTTTGATAAGGTGCTCAATTGTAGGAGCATGTCCGGAAAGATTTACCTATGTAAGCTAGAAGTTTGGCCGCTTCATCAAGTCTTAGGCTTGACTTGGAATGCTTATGAATGGATATGGACACCAAGGCTTCATAGGTGTCGGAGGTTTTAAGAACCTAGTTTATGTTTGTGTGTATTAGTAACTTCAATAATTTGTAATGGTTATATGATTCAAAGCTTTGTCTATCATTATGATCTAAATTATTGTAAAGATTACTTTTACTAAATGGAAATTCAATCGTTAGATATTTCCATGATGCATGAACATGTGTGTTTGCGATTTATAGCAAGTTGAAAAACTTTTCAACATTACCCTATAAATGGGAGGAGGATTGTTGGAACATTTATAGGGTAATGGGTTTGAAACTCATAAGGGTATGTACTAGAAGAGGAGGAGGTCTAGTATGCAAAAGGCTAGAGTGCATCAAGTGGCAAAACGCATTGATAAACCAAGGGAGACAGAAGACTGGCCGCGAGTCGCGACAACCGTCGCGAGTCGCGACCAGTGGCCCGTCGCGAGTCGCGACAGGCGTCGCGGGTCGCGACCAGCGCCTCGCGACTCGCGAGCTTTTCGCGAGTCGCGACGTGTCTTCTGCTTGGAATGCGAAAAGTTGCCTCGACGGTTTTATATCCGTTGTGATGCTTTGTTGATCATTTTAATGACTTTTAAGGTTCTTTAATCAGTAGATTAAAGACCTTTGATGAGTGATTAAGATGGGGGTTATGTGATTAACCTCTCTAGTCAATGTGATTAAGTTGGGGGTTATGTGATTAACCTCCCTAGTCAATGAAAGGTTTATTCTTCCTATATAAACCTTGGGATTCCTATGAGTGAGGGGTTAGAAGAAAATCAGAATTTTCTATTCTATACTCTCTCAAATACTTCTTGCTTAGCTTTAGAGAAAACTTGCAATCTTCTCTTGAGTGTTCTTCACAAACACAAAAACAAGTTCTTGTTGATTCACTTAGAAGATCATCTAAGTGGATTGTTTCTCTCCATTGTATCTCATTAGTTATTTCGTGTTAACCCGGCGATCCTAGAGGGGCGAAATTAAACTAATAGGAAAGCGTAGTTTCCGTGCCTTGGAGTGGATATCCGGTTCTCCCATTGATCACATTTATAACACTCTCGCTATCCCAACTGCAATTTCAAATAGTTTTTCCCATGAGAGTTTTTGATGGTTTTCCTCCCCTCCATATGTGAACTTCTCAAGAGATCCATTTGGCATGTAATTATATACAAGAGCGCGTTTCTGACCCTCATAACAGAAACCTAAGAGTTTGACAATATTTATATGGTTAGTCCTTCCTATATTTGCAACTTCGTTGATGAATTCCACCATATCTCCTTTTGATTTCTTTAAAATCTTCACTGCCACCAGATGGTCGTTGGGTAGTTTTCCTCTATATACAACACCATAACCTCCTTCACCTAGCTTGTCTTTGAAGGAATTTGTTATTCTCTTCAAATCTGTGTAGGAGTACCTTTTTGGGCCACTGGATCCATAAATTTTCAGGAAAGCCTCCACGTCTTTCCTTTTTTCAGATGGGTGTTTCCTTTTGAAATAAATGCTTAGAACAATTAGCATGCATAGGCCTACTCCTGTTCCTGAGATAGAAGCTGCAATTATGAGGAAACAAGTATTATATGGAAATGTAAGCTAAAAGATGAATGTGCAGATTATGATTTAAATCTTGGATGCTATCGTAATCGTAGTACAGGCCATGGAACCACTTCTGCGGGCATTGCAGCTGTTTAGCATAATATCTCTGTTGTGACAAGCTCAAAACCCATTATTATGCTATCACTGTATGTCTGTATGTGGTGATACCGCTGATAATCAATACGACTAAAACCTACAGAATGTGTACCTAGTATCACAATCGCGGACTTGTTTAGAGTCAGAATGTGCCTAGGTCCTGCAATGTGCAACAAAGATATCATTAGAGTGAGAATTGATGATGATGCAACTTTTGGGTTGACTGAGTCTAATTCCCTCTGAGTCAGGAAGGCAAGTGAGCAATTCACTTTGAGAGGTGGTATGATTCTTGACGGGTATTCAATTCTACATACTACCTTTCCAACCACAAGAGCATGTGTCCTTAGCTAGCCACCAACCTTGATGATTTTCTTGGACAAATCCAAACCATAAACCTTCAGATAATCAAATATGGCTTCACAATATTATTAGGGATTAATACTTTTTGAAGAATAAGCAATACATTTGAAGACTAGACACACTACACCTTGTAGAGCATTTACTGTATAGACCCAAGGCTCTTTTCTGCTCGTTTAGAACTCTGTCATTCGGCTTGATCCGTGGTCATAGAAAGAGCATACAAGAGCTACATTGTTGATCAGAAGACTAGACACACTACACTGAGAGTATTAATATCAAAAGATGAATTTCCTGGTTTAATCAAAAACCTGGTATAAAGATTAGGAAAAGAAGGCGGAAGATTCATACCATTGACATTGTTGCATGTGAAACCGTGAACTTCATCAGGGCAATAGCAAGTAAATCTATTGGTAGTAGTATAATATCCACACGCCCCACCTGATCTACGGCAATCATTGCATAATTCTTCTTCTGCAATCCATTTTAACTCAAAACCTTCCCGTAAAGCTGCATATAAGCTCCCTAAATCTCTAGTACTGGCAATGGAAGGTCCGTTAACTGGAACAAGTATACTGCTGTTGCAACTACCAAGTAAACTATTATCAAGGCTGGCATCTGAAGGGGTCTTAAAGTAACCAGTAAGACTATTGGGACAAGTAAATTGATTGATTGAATTTGTGGGTTTTCTAGGAAAGAACACTCATAATAGAGGGTAACATTTTCAGTTGCTGGTGTGTAGCTGAAAAGGGTGAAGTTTACAGTGGTGTTGGAAAATTTCTCTGGGCAGTTACCTTTCACGAAGTTTTCTGCAGCAACAGAGATAGTATTCGAATTTGGGTGCATCTGTAAAAGAAGGTATTTCTCTGACGATGTTGTCATTGATAATATCTCTGGCATAACATCTCCATTGCTGCAATTGAGCTTATACCCAGGATAGCCACAGTATTCTCGGCGGTTTTCTTAGAAAGGGTAGCTTATGTTGACATTTCCACACTGAAATGGCTTGCAAGCTTCATATTCATTGGCCTTGATAGATTTATGGAGTTGGAATAAATGGACAACGATGATCATAAGGAAGAAAGAAGAATGAGCTAAGAGTTTCATCTTTATGTCAGAATATTCGAGGATTGTTGATGGCAAGAAGGGAAGGAGAATAGGAGATAGCTATTATATCTGTTTCAGTGTTGAAACAGTTGGCGGTCTTGAGAGAAGTCCGCCAAAGATTGGGGTTATCGTCCTCTAGTGAATAGTTGCACAAGAAGCAAACGTGAACTACCCTCGGGGGGATGCGAGGAAACTCCTTCGACGCTCAAGTCAGTACGTGTCCAACTAGGATTTAGAGAGAGAGATAAGCTATTTTCAGTATGAGAGAGAATGTACATGCAGAATAGTACTAGTGGGTATTTATAGAAGTACTATTCACCTCACAGGGTGTGTAATCTTTTGACACGTGTATGGCTGTGACGCACTTGACAGGTGGGAAGATTCCCATGTTTTGTCCTGTTAGGCGACCGCCAACGTTGTCGGACCAAGATGGTGAACTGACTTGTTAGAGTTGTAGATGACATTTGCAATGTTCGCGTCCATAATGGTGTTCGTGGACTCATCATAGGATTCCGCTAATATACTTGGGTTATAACCATACAATATTCTTAACTAAGTCAAGATTCTACCAAGGTAGCTTCAATCCGTCTCCAATAAATTCTAAGAAACCAAACAATATTAAGTCTTTCGTGTACTAAGTGTTTTGAAAATTCTGCCTTTACTTGTGGCATGGGCGGATACACAGGGGTACAATGGGTACAACTGTACCCCCATTAATTTAGAAAAGCAGATATATATATAGTTTACCCATGCAGATTTTTATCAAAACTAGTGTTTGTTTCAGTGGTAAGGGAGAGGAAATTGATAAAAGAGTGTGAGGTTGCATGTTCGATTCTTGTAATCTACCTTTCAATCTTTTTTTCTTTTTCTTACTCTTTCTTTTTTCTCAAATGTTCTTTAGCAACATTTTTTCTTCCTCTTACTCTTTCAGGCCCTCCTAAATAAAAAGAATAACTTATGTAGAAGTTAAGTATGCAATTCTTATTATACATACACCAATATGAATTATAGAAAGTTGCCAACTTATATTCAAATTGTCGGGTTATTTTGTATTTTTCTTATCTCACTTCTATGTACTTATTAAGTCATCATTCTATCTTCTAATAACCATTTTTCACCTTATTCCATTAACATGATTATGTGACTTATATCAACAACAAATTATAAAAAAATTCTTCTATAATAATTTATCTTTCAAATTTTCCTCGAAATTCAAATTCATTACCTTTATCCACATCTTGTATCGGAGCATTTATATCATATGATATTTTTTTCTTATATATTAATGGTATTTTTAGGTTAAAGTTGGCGAAATTTGGCTCCAAAAAATGAAATATAGCCAAAGATTAGGGACAGAAAAATGATTTATTTTATGAATCTAATTGCTCATTGTTTCGTACCCCCATTTCTGAATTTCTAGATCCGCCACTAAGTCTTGTGGTTGATATTTCATTTTGGGCCTTGGGGAATAGTACTACATTAGATTTCAAAATCAAGGTATGTAGAGCTTTCGTTGTCTATTTTGCAAGTATCATACTTATTTCTGGTTAGTACTCATTCCTCCTCAGATCATGTTCATTCACATTATAATACACCATTGACCTGTCTTTTTAGTATTAACTCAGTGATGTTCTTGTTAATCTTGGTGTATAAAATGTCGGTGATCTATGTTTTGGTTGACTCAGTCTAAAACCTTCGTTCACGTTAATCTAGAAACTAGAGTACCTTCATCTGGTTAGGCATGGAATTCACGTTGATAAGATGAACATGTGGTAGCTTACTAGCTTATAGATTGTTATTGCAGAACTTAAATCACACAGAATAGTCATCATTAAGCATATGCATCTGTAAAACTAGAGTGTCTATGGACTATGCATACACGAAAAAAGAAGCGACTTGAACGTACATTCTTTTGGTTCATTAAAAATGTTTCGAAACTCTTGCTCTTTAGAATTTGTTGCTTCGTTGTAATAGCGCAACCTGGAATACTCCACTGATTATTAGTTTTAATCCTGTAATTCAAAGATGTTAGAGTTGGCAAAAATTGACCCGACTTGAAAGTTCGAACATGATTTGAAGCCTTGAATTAAACTCGTGGCTTTGGCCACAATGACAGTAACTGCTGGTCTGTATGTGCTTATATTTTCTAGTGCTTGGCTTTTGGCAGAAGGATAAATAAATAAAGGGTACTATTGTTTGGATGCTCCATGCAGAACTTTCTGGAATCTAGAACTTGATACATAAAGATGTTATCTGCTGGCTATCTTCTGCACTTAGCAGAAAAGCTGAATATACATTATTACATTAAGAACATCTGAACATGTATGGGAACATTTTTTTATATGTGTGGTAACATCGCACCCCAAAAAAAATGTACAGGAGCATTGCACCAAAAAAATAAAACAAAAGCATGTAATAGGAACATTCTTAAATGTATTATTGCTCTAAAGATTATCTATTGAAATTGTGGGCATAGTTGAAGTATTTTGCTGTGATCTCAAAGGAGAAGCAAGAGAGGGCATAGGTGGAATTTGTAGTGTTTCGAACGTTCCTTCAAGCATTTCCACCACCCGCGTCATAGCTGGTCGGCTTGATGGGCTGGTTTGTATGCACCATAAGCTCACTAAAACCATCTTCCTCCTAAGTGATCCTTCCTCACTATTTGTGATCCCTTGATGGTCAAGCTCCTCTACTTGTTCAAGTTGCTTGTATATCCAATCAGGAAAATACTGGTCAGTACTACATTCCACTTTAGCATCAGCATTGTATCTGCAGCCAACCATTTCTAGAACCAACATTCCGTAGCTATAAACATCGGATTTATGGGAGACCCCACCAAAATTCTTGAGAAATACCTCTGGAGCAATGTACCCAATAGTTCCTCTAGCTTCGGACATTGATATAATACTGTCTTTCTTTGTGCAAGACTTAGCAAGACCAAAATCAGATATCTTTGGGCAAAAGTTTTCATCTAATAGTATATTTTGGGGCTTAATGTCGAAGTGCAAAATCCTCGTGTTGCATCCTTGGTGCAAGTATTCCAGACCTCTCGCGATCCCAACTGCAATGTCGAATAATTTTTCCCATGAGAGTGGTTCATGGTTTTTTTGCCCCCCATATGTGAACTTCTCAAGAGATCCATTAGGCATGTAATCATATACAAGAGCGCGTTTCTGACCCTTATAACAGAAACCTAGGAGTTTGACAATGTTTACATGGTTGGTTTTTCCTATACTTGCAACTTCGTTGATGAATTCCTTCATATCTCCTTGTGATTTCTTTAAAATTTTCACTGCCACCAAATGGTCATTATGTAGTATTCCTTTGTACACAACACCATAGCCGCCTTCACCTAGCTTGTCCTTGAAGGAATTTGTGATCCTCTTCAAATTTGTGTAGGTGTACCTCTTTGGACCAGGGGATCCATAACTTTTCAGGAAAGCCTCAACATCTTGCCTTTTCTCAAGTGGGTGTTTTCTTTTGAAATAGAAAATTAGAACAATTAGCAGGCATATGCCTGTTCCTGATATAGAAGCTGCAATCACGGAGAAACAAACATTGAGAAGGTTTATCATAATTTTATATCATTAAGGTAAAAAGTTGGTGAGTGCCACAAAATTGTTACTTTGTGATAAGATAGAAAACGTTGTCATATTTTAGCATTGTTGCACAACATCATTGAATTATATAGCAAACTGCAAAGTGCAAACCTTAGCTTGCGCCCTACCTAGCAGAAAAAGTCATGGCATCCGAAGAGACAGTAGTACGAAAAAGTTATGTCCATCTCTACCCCCCAAAAAAAAAGAAAAAAAAAACTTGTGATTTTTTTATAAAATTCCTTTAACGAATACGACTGCTTCGGAGGTGGTATTGAATAAGAATGAATATTTGTAATGAGAATTCATGTTGGTGAATGGGATTTCATTTCCATATGGCAATGAGTAGGAGACGTTTCTTGCGAATTACTTAAAATTACATTACCATTAACATTATTTAATACTACCTAGGAAATGAGTCATTGTCTCACCTATGCCTCAGATGTTCAATTCATATAATTATATGGATGTGTGAGGGATGATCGGATATAGATATAAAATAGTGAATACAATTCGCATACCTAGTATCACAATCGTGGACCTTTTTAGAGTGACTCGTCCTGCAATATGCAACAAAGATTTTATTAGAGCGAGAAATGATAGTTATGCATTTATTTTAGCCGGATGAGCCTGATCCCCTTTGAGAGAGAAATGATTAGTGTAAGACTTGTAAGCCGATAGTGCGACAGACATCAATTTACCTTTTCAGTTCACCTTATTTTTGCTTCTTACAGATCATATCAGATCAGACCAGATTAAATCATATCGGATAAGATTATATCACATAAGTAAATTGAAGATAAATTAGACATAACCTTATTATTAGCTCATGTCAAGTATTTAGAAGTTGTTCAGAAATAGTCAAAAGACTGCATTATAAGGATCAACAACAGAAGGTAATCAATCTCAGGATTTCAGGACATTGAAATTGTATATTTGTATGGACTCACCAGGCAAACTAGTAGTAAAACTACCTGTAGTTGTAGTTACAGAATCAGCAATAGAAAATATAGTTGTCACACCATGGCTTTTAAAAGCATAAGGATGATGTCCTGCGTGATGGAGGGCCTAACTAGTTCATATCCATTATCCACATAAAGAATACTTGGTTTTTTAAATTGAACACAAGCCGAGTAGATCTTCTAGTAGTCAGGACTAAAAAGCAACATAGACTTACTAGTTACTAGACTTGCAAAGTTATAATGATATATTGGAAATTGAAAGTTGTTGCAGAATAAAATGTTGGTGATCCTAGTATTAATTAACTGAGTCGAACCATCATATGCGTGCTGTAATCAGTTGGCTCAGTGTATTGACACACCTATGGAAAAAATTTGCCTGGTAAGTAACTCACTCTAGGTACATGGTACTCTAACGCAAGCGCAGGATAGCCAATCGGCAGAGCATCTGAAGCGGAAAAACCAAACAGGAGAACTTAAGCGGAAGTGAAAGAATAGGGTGAGGGGCCATCCACTTCTCAGAGAGCCCTGTGTTATGGACTCACAAACACATTGAACACTGTATTTAAAAGACATAACCGCTAACTCGGAAACTGGAATTCTGAACTGTATCAGAGAAATAAACATGCAAATTTTTATTGGATAAGGCAAAGACAGAAATAGTATTTCAAGTTGGATACATTGAGAGATAACAGGACTAAGGCATATATATATCCATTGGATAAGGCAACAACCAAGAAATAGTAAAACATTTCGATTGAATGTCTTGTGGGATCCAAATAATAAAAATTATCAAGCAGATCAATAGTTTGTATATGAATTACGAAATTTCCTGGGTTAATCAGAAACCTGCATATAAGGATCAGCAAAAGAAGGTTAAAGAGACTCACCATTAACATTGCATGTGGAACCATGAACTCTATCAGAACAATAGCAAGTAAAACTATCCGTAGTAGTATTATACCCACACTGGCCACCTGATGCACGGCATTCAACACATAAACTATAGTTTGCAGTCCAGTTTAACTCGAAACCATTGCGCAAAGCACTCTGTAAGGTCAGTGGATCTCTTATATTGGCAATGGAAGATTGGCTAAGTGGAACATATGTATTATTGTTGCATATACCCAGTAGGCTATTTCGATAGTGGGCCTCTGAAGGAGTTAGAAAGTAATTTCTAGGATTACTATTGGAACAAGTAAACGCAGTTAGGCTGCCTATAGGAGCAGAAGGTGCAGAACATTCGTAGTATAGAGTAATGTTCTCAACTGTATGTACGAAGTTAAAAAGGGTTGTGTTTAAGGTGGTATTATACAAGATCTTAGAACAGGGACCGTCCCATAAATTTTCTTGAAAAACAGAGATATTATTTAGATTTGCATCCATCTGCAGAAGAAGGTATCTCCGTGACGATGTTGAAACTGATGATATCTCTGGATAGCCATATTCACCGCTGCAATTGACTCTAAAGCCAGGATAGCCACAGTGTTCTGGGCGGTTTACGACGTCATAGAAAGGGTAGCTTATGCTTATATTTCCACACAGAAACTGCCCTGAGCAATCTTCGTATTCATCATCAGCCTTGATGAATCTAAGGAGTTGAATCAAAAGGAAGATGATCAAGAAAGAAGATTGAACAGAGAGCTTCATCTTCATTTCAGAGTTTTAAAGAAGGTTACAAAGTTTGGTTCTTTTTTTTAGTCTTCTTTGAGCTTATTCAAGGAGAGTTATAATTTTCAAAGATGACCCTTGAGACTAATAAATGAAATTACCAAGTAACCATGAAGCATTTTCTCAAATGAAGTCAGAAGTTTGTAACAAAGGTTTTAATTGTCCTTGAAGTTTGAGGATGTAATGGAATGCTAAGAATTCTAGATATATCAAAATTATAGTTGTTGAATAACTCTGATCCAGTAGTATTGCAAAACAAGTCTACAGCGTAGAGTTTGAACGATCTCAGCCATTCAATGTAGTATAACCTACATTGGAACAACATTATTGTAGTTGACCTGGACTTAGACTTGTCAATATGCAAACTTCAAAAATTTTGGACTCCATAGTCTATGCGCTTTCCATTTTTCTTTGCCTTGTTAAATGGAGTGATATGCATACAATGATCAAGTAAGCCTGAGTCGCTTGAGCCGGCCTGATGTGTTCGCACAGCACAACAAAATTCCAGCTTGTACATTTTCTTTGGACTATCTTTGTCTTCGGCTCAATCCAACCTGACCTGTATTCTACGGCTCGGGTGGAGTTTTAGCCCAAAAAATAACCACATTCATGAGTCATGACTCATGACTAGGGGGCATGGGTCTATATAGATTATTTTTGTCTTTGGGGATTATCCGGTCTATTTACTAGATGTGGGCGGATTTTTCTTAGCCCAAAAAGCGACTTCACTCAGTAGCAACTCTAACTATTAGTGGTTATCTAATTTTTGCCTTCGGCTCAATCTAATCCGGCCTTTTATACCAATTTTGGACAGATTCTTTTTCACTTGTAATTGTGACACCGCCCATGATCAGCTCTTGATCTATTGGCGATTATAAAGAGCTTTAGAATCTGATAGTTCAGCCGTTGTTGCTTATTTGGATGCTACTGATGCTATTAGTGATATAGTATAGATCTATTCTTGGGGCCTCAACCATCTATCAATTAGGCTATTAGCTGATGTAAACAAAGATTCCAACCTTTTTTCAAGTCTGACTTCTTCACTGGGGTCTTGTTTAGAAATATTGTTAGTTACTTCAATTTCCCGAGAACTATCTTAGGGGGTGTTTGGTTCATATAATGGTATGGGTTTGGAATCAGGTATGAAATCAAGGTGGTATGAGTTTGGAACTTGATACTTAATACCTTGTGTCTGGTTTCATTTAGGAATGAAAAATCTTCTTTTATTTGATACCTAGAGGTAAGGTATGAGCCATACCCACCTCCCCCATGGGTTTCTAAACCCCATACCTTATGGGTTTGAGGTATGGTTTAAAATTTAGAAATAAGTTAAACAAACACTAGGTATGGGTTTTGTTCATTCCAAACCCATACCTCATATCTAAAACTAGTGAACCAAACACCCCCTTATCTTAGTGACTCAAAGATACTAAAACATTAATTTCATTTTGTGAAGAACAGGAAGCTTTCTATCAAACGAGTTCAAAAACTAGAGATTTTCATTTTTGCTGGTTTTACAATTTTAGATTTAAAGTATACTCATTCCATAATAAAATCATATCAAGAATAATTTTTTATGAGGTATCCTAGACTGGTCTTAACAATTATTTTATTTATTATTAGTAATAATCATCATTTTGATAGTGAGCACAAATGGACGTTGACGACAACTTGGTAAATTTAAAAATTCCGACGATAAATTGGTAAATTAAATTGAATCTGGGGATAATTGGACCATGAATTAGGAGTCAGGTTGGAAAAAACACACACATGTATTTCACTTGTTCCACTTTCGCCTTTAACCATAAATTCATTACTTCTTTCCATCTGTAAAATAGTAGTAACACAAAACATGGGCCAACGGATTATACTACAATAATCTAATCAAGATATTTTGAATAACCAATCAATAATACTTCTTAAGTTGAGTCCAAGAACAATTCTCATCTCCCAGCAAAAAAAAAAGATTTAGATGTTTATCTAAAGCAACTAATTAACTAAACCTTAATTATTATTTTTTGAAAGAAAAGAGATTTCATTAATATTTCGCCAAACGGCACTTACAAGTCATTTCTGAAAAACATAAAATTCTAATAGAAATACATATCACCCTAGAAATGTAAACATCGCAGATTTGACTTAATTTTGCCTTAATAAAAAATTTCATCTGAAGCAATGCAATCTGTGAGTTCGCTCTGGTTCGGCATACGATCTGCAGATGCGGAAATTTTGGGATGTACGTACTCCAATAGTCTTCCATAATTTTACAGAAGTTGTGAAACCCTAATTCTTCATGTTGAGTCTCGAACTTCAACCCATGAGAATAATTTCTCATACCTAAAAACAAAAGAATCATACTCACAACTCCCATAGGGGAGAAGGAGATTTCCAAAACAGAAACTAAAAACCCCATAAAAGGGTTTGAGAAAATCTCATAAAGAGATACTAATTTATTGAACAAAACAGAAAATGAACTAAAAACTGAAAATAAAAGGGAAAAATGGGCTTACCATGGATGAAAACATCCATGGCAGCCCCCTAATTGATGAAGAAGGGGTAAGGGAGGCTAGGATTTTAGAGAGAGAAAAGGAGAGGGGAGGCTAGGTTATTTGAAATTCTTCCTTACACTTTAGATACGTACTAGTTGTAACTAAACCTTAATTATTTTATAACTCTTAATCATAAGAAATCAAAATTAACTATTTAATATTACAATTAGTAAATACAAAGAGGAAGGAAATTGTGTAATTTACCTCAACAAAGTTTGTTCCTTCCACCAACGTAAATAACTATCCACCTTTACAATAGTAAATACAAAAAAGTTTCCATTTTCCACTTCTTTAAGTTATGCCAAGTTCTAAACTTCTAATAGCACCAAATATTCTTGTTCTCTCACTTCAATTTGGGCCAACACCCTTGCCCTTTAGTTTTAATCTCTGTGGGTTTTTTTTTGGGATGAAAGTTGTATAATGGAAGGAAAACAAGGGGGAAATAAAAAGTTGTGTCATTTAACCTGTCATTAAATGAGAAAACAGAAAATATAAATTACACACACTTGTTTTTACAATTTAAGGCCCAATTCATAGTTCAATGGTCGCCAAATCTAATTTAATTCACCAATTTGTGGTCGGAGTTTTTTAATTTATCAAATTGTCATCAACGTCTTTTTTTTTACCAATTTGGTTAATTAGCCGTCTAAAATTTTGTTATTTCATGAAGTAACTCTTGTTTCTCTCAAGAAAGAGTTGTCATGAAGACCAAATGAAAGTTGAATTCTTACTCCATTATCTACTTGATGTATTGGCCACTAAATTTTCTTCTACCTCTCTAGACGACCGGACTAAATTAAAATAATTAAATTAAAACTTGATACAATTCCTTTATATTAGTATTCTAGTATCAACTCTATTGCAAAATAGTCATACTTACTTCGCCTTCAAATGGTTGTTTTATTGCTGTCAAGTGGCAACGTTTTTCGAATTCGCATACTCATGTCAGACATAAGTATTTGTTCAAATGTCTGACTTAGTTATTTTATCTTCTTAGCTTTGATACTGATGAAGCGTCGAAGTGTTTTTTATAAGCATTCAGAGAATTTGAGAATTCAACATGAGTAAAAGTACGTAGAAGAATTAGGAGTTCCAAGTAATATATATTGTTGATATGATTCACACTCGTTGTGATACATATCAACCAAACTTGGAGCTATACAGCATATATTGACTGCAAACTTTGATATCTCACAATATACCTAGCTTGATTGGGCATAATTTTGGTCAGGACAATAACAACTTAACAAGTTAACAACTGAATTAATTTTCTCGGGTATCATCCCCACACTGACTACCTGATCTACCACATTTCTCACATTTTTCACCAACTGCTTTCCACTGCAAGTCAAAACCCTCATGCAAACCCTCATGCACAGAAAATAAACAAGTTAACCCATTGATCTGAAGCTAGACTTTTCCAAATCGGTACAACCACCATTCTGGTACATCCTACAACAGGAGCAAACATCCTGGTTTCGCGAACACGTTAACTTTTGTGCTGCAAACAGTGTGTCCTGGAAAGCCAAAGCTTACCATGGACGCAAAACGACAACCATAGAATGTCAAGTAGCTAGGAGGTTAAAACCATACGAGACGTGGCTGGTCTTGCAACTGATAGAAACTAATGAAGTCAAACGCCCAAATGGAACTACCAACTATGCTAGAATCTAGACTGGTTGAAAGTCCGAGTATTACTTATATGTATATACATCAAGAAAATACAAGAATTTGTTATAACACAAAGGAACGTGTTCCATCATATTAGTAGTAATCAGCCTCCCAATATTTCACCATTCCCACAACTTAGAAAACCACTTAAAACTCAGGATTTATATCAAAAGGCTATTTCGCAGTCAGGCTTCACTACTATTACAATGTCTGATAAAACTACAGTGTCAAGGTGAGTTCGACAAATTCGAAAATCAACCATCTTCCCACTCCACATCGTCGTCATCATCGTTGTCCTCCTCAACTAGAGGATCAGCTTGAACATTCAAGTCGACCTTGTAGCTTTTGCCAGAGTTCCCTGCTAATCAAATAACATTAGTCAACCTTCACAAATGCAAAACTAGAATATCTAGAAGACTAGCCCATGTAAATATAAACACAGGCATCCAATTCCCACCTGAAGGCATAGCCTCTTCCCATATATCCTCGTCCTCGGTCTCATCCTCACGTTTTGATTTTACGCCAACTTGACGATCTGACGGTATGGGTTGACCCGAGACCTCTCCACTAGATATATCCTGCTGCCCCTTGGTATCTTCTTCACGTTGTCGTTCCAGGATAGCAGCATAATAAGCTTTAACATACTCATCCTACAAAATTATTCCACCATGCCAAAATGTAAATAGCAGCTCCTTAAACTCTTACCACTCTTTATGGGATAATTAAACTCTAACAAACCTGTAGGCTTTTTTCGTCCTTTACAACAGTTGACTTCTTATCGTCTGATAGACCAGAGGGCTCCAAAGTGACATCCTGCTTAGTTTCCTGTTCCCCCTCACCACGTTGCTCCTTCGTTAAGTTCATGCCTTGTCTGATCATCCAAGGAGGCAAAACTTTCATGGGTGCATTTCCAGTACCAGATTTAGAGTCTTCTTTATCTTCCACACCGCTAATTGCCACGTGAATCTGACACACACAAACACTCAGTAATAAGCCATGAAACAAGTACCACCAGCAAAATAAAACAGGGGTGCAACAGTACAAGCACCCAAGCACAGATCGACATGGATGCTGAAATGCTGCTTTAACAAAGACATTACTCACCTTAGGATCACCAAGAAAAGGCATTGGCGTTCCACCTTGATATGACCTGGAGGGATCATTGGGATTGTCCTCAGCCGCTGCACGCGCAGCAGCACTAGCTCTCACTTCCCAAGCCTGCAGAGTTCCAAAATCAGGAACTGCCAAATCTTTAACTCTATTAAGTTGCTCCACTAAAGGCTTGAGCTGCTCCTGTAATTTATTACCTTGTGTTATCCCCAAGAAAACATAAGAGACAATATAACTGCAGAACTGCTAATATAAAGCCAAAATGTTCACAACTTGTCACACTCTAAACTCAGTGCAAAAAGAAAAAATATATATATATATACACACACACACACACACACACACACACACACACACATGAGAATGTCTCCTTACATGAGAAATGAGAATGAATCTCAACCACACGATCGGATTAGAGTTACAACACTTGTTCATTAGAATTATACCCCCCGAAAAAACTACGAGCACAAAAAAAAATTATTTTTTTCAAAATAAAAAAATCTAATATTTTTTTTGGAGTTACATCACTTTTTCATTAGAGTTACATCACTTCTTCATTAGAGTTATAGCGCGTAAAATTCATTCTCATTTCTCATGTAAGTATGCATTCTCATATGAACTCATATACAATATGTATATGTAAGTATATATGTATGTAGCCATATAGGTATACATGAGAAATGAAGTTGCAACATGGGGGGCACAAGTTCTAAAAGCTGCAAGAGGGACCAAGTGATGAGGAAATTGATAGAAGAGAACTCATTATCATATAAGGTAAATAGGTAATGATGCAACTAATCTGAAACTTCCTGAAAAGGAAAGTTCAGCAAACAATATAGAACAAAGGAAGTGTACAAAACAAGGCAGCCTTACGCCAAGGCAAATTCTGAGAATATACAAATAGTCAAGACTAGTAAAAGATGCAAGTCTAAGAAAATCACTCAAAGCTTATGCTCTCTCTCATGTTCATCCTGATGAGAAAAATAATAGTACCATGATCATATTAAGAGAAACTCAATCCAATGAAACCACTGCTTGTGCAAGACAAGATATCCAATGGTGAAAGCCCATAGAGGCATAGAACTAAGCCAATGTTTACCTAGAAGCCTTAGTAGTTAGTACTTAGTACAGAAAACAACTTATAGCAAATTAAATTATTCCAAACGTCCCCATAATGAATTAGAAAGACCTTTGTTACAATTAATCATGCTTACAGTTCTAAATCACACTTTGACCAAAACAATCAATCCTGAAATTGCAGTTCATTCTGATAATACAAATGCAACAAACAGAAAACAGCATCACAAAATTCTCAGTCACTGATTCTGACCACCACAGCCAGCTGCCGACAAGCAAGTCAACAGAAGCAAGAAAAGTACCCAACAAGGCAATGACGGAAGGCAAAGAGAATAAGAGTAATATATGCCAAACGGCCTTTGTATTGGAACTAATTTAAGGCAAACGAAGTTTTTCAAATGCAATAGTGGCCCAATTACATAGCTAGACACACCTATTATTTTTAAATATCACCAATCATGGCAAACAATGAAACCCAACATATCTAAAGTTGTGCAGTGAGATTAAAGCCCAAAATAGCACATTCAACTTGAAAAAAAGGTAAATAATACTTGCACAACTAATTTTTTTGCAAAGAGAGGATACTGCTCCTAAATTGTTTTTTAGATATACTGACATACTAAGAATCTCTTAGATTAGCTCAACTTGGCATCTATAGAGTGCTAAACCAGCTTGAAAAGGAAAAGGAAAAAGAAAAAATGACAACCATGTGAATTTGCTCTTGTTTCTTGGTCATTTTCACTTAACCCCAGTATACAAGTCTAATATTCCTACGATCAAAACCCTGGAGCTGCTTTTCAAGCAAGCAAGCTATGTATTGCTTTCAACTTTCCAATTCTTTCATATATTAGTTCTTGATTCTTTATTTTCATTCATTTGATGTTCATTGAAGCAGAAAATATAGACCAGAGTAGTGTTTCAGTACAGAGAAGAGCTGCAAGCGTTGGCACTTCACTTGTCACCAAGTAGGAAATCAGAGCAATTTATACTAAATTGACAGTCTATATACAGCAATGTCTACTGTCTAAAATTGAATGGTCTCATTTGGCAAGGCCGGAAAGAAAAGATAAAGAAATTTGAGTCTCAAGAGGGCATAAGAGACTTACAGTTTATTAGTTTAGGATAGACTCACCACCACAGGAACTAAGTATTGCTAAGTGTCAAATTTTCTTTTAAGTCACTTCCGTAGAATCTCACAACCACCTCACTCACTCACACATACAGAGGAAGAACCGAAGAAGGTTCAAACTAGTGGTTTTACTGTACCCGGGAGAAAGAACCACATTTTATCTCCTTCAAAAATATGGAGTATAAAGTTAGGCCATAGATGGAGAAACACGAACGTGCAAAAATTGACCTCTGGTAACACACAGTATTAGAAACTAATGTATCTCTTGAAGTTCGGAGTTTACAAAAAAAATAAATGGATAAAGCTCTCCAAGAGATAGAAAGAGGAGGGACAAGTTTCATATTGCAAATTGATATTCCCTTCGTGACCTTTGCTTTGTGCTCCATTTTCCTTTTTGGGGTGTCCCCAAAAGATTGCCCCATAATAAAAATGATCATGTGAAGTTTGGGCCACCACTTTACTCTGAAATCAATATGTTTGGTCCTGCAATTTTTGTCTTTTATCCCCTCCACCCAACAAAAAAATCAGAAAAATAACAAAGCTACAATGGGGCAGACAAATGGAGGCAGGAGTATCATACAAGGCTTGGGTACACATATTATAAGGTAAATAGTAAGGGGGAAAGGCTGTTTTAAGAGAGAGCGTGAAAGTAAGAAAAAATTATTAATAAATAAATAAATTGGTTGAGAGATAGAGATAGAGTGAGAGGCCCACATTACATGAGATATGAAGAGGGAGTGAAAAGAGATTCACAAGGGCCGAGACATAAACTGGTTGCGAGATAGAGATAGAGTGAGGAAACCCACATTACATGAGATATGAAGAGAGAGGGAGAAAGAGATTCACAAGGACCGAGTAGGGTAAATTCTCCATTTAAGGTAATAAGACATTTACTTTTGGAGTATATGAAACGTTTGTTCACCAGCAGAGAATTAATTGTTTCTAGGTAATTGTCTAAAACTATATTCGAATAAATCAGACAAGAAAACAATAATGTACGAACAAGGTATAGCATGGCAATGAAAGCTACTGTAACACCTTAAGAGCTGCATAACAAACTCACAAACCTCCAATTTCTGAAGCATCTCCTTTAGCTTTTCACGGCGGCGCCTCCTCACATTATCATCAGCATCTCCTACTTCTTGAGCAGCTAACTTGTCACTTTCTGCCACAAGTTCCCCTTGACAATTTTCACAAAGAAAATTTTCACCATCGTCGGAAATAAGCCTTGCTGCATCCAGCGCAGTATATCTGGGCATAGAACACCAGGAATCTCTAGTTTCCGTGAATGTTGAAATACATTAAAGCTCTTAAGCTAGAGAAAGCAGTGACCACAACCTTTTGTTACAGCTGGGGCATATATATTCCTGGATTGTGTTTTTGCTATCCAATTCGTCCTTCAATTTTTTCTTCATACGATGCATTCTGTACCTCACAACATCATAAATCTGCAAGAAATTTACATTTAGACCCTATGAAAAACTCCTTTAATCTTTACAAATACATCAGCTGCATGTCACCCAAAAAACTAGTTTACTTATAGTAATAAGTCAAAAATATACCCGTCAGGATAGAAAACCTGACGTTCACCATGAAACATAGGACGATGATTGAAAAAGTAGCAATGATATAATTCAAGGCCGAAAATAATACCAACTCACAAAATGAAGCTTACTATGAGAGCAACTCAATTTCAGTGCTAACAAAAGAAGAACAAAAAGAAAACTCATCCATCAAGATACGTAACGGACGAATTATGATCATCAATGATAAGCAACCTGAGCATAATCTAAACAACAGTATGAGTGAGTGTGCAGCTTAATCTTGTCTTCTCCCTCTCTTCCATGATGATGACTATTAGCTGTGGCTGAAACTGCTGCATTATGCAGTTTTACCCCTTTTGCTGTCTGCAGAAAATTAAAGTACATATTAGACTATGTGAAAAGCACATACATGATTTTTCAGACAGATGAAACTTCCTATATGAAAGAAATTTTTACTGTATCTAGCCCATTTTCCTCCATTTTCTTCACATATAGGGAGGAAAATGTTACTGTATATATTCCCATTTTGTCCCTATTTTACTGTATCTATTCCCATTTCTTCACATATTCATTTTAATATGTTATCTTCTGAGCCCATTTTCTTCACATATATATTTCAGATTGTTCATCCTGTAAACCAATTATACTTTCTACAAATGGAGAGTAGAAGGTTTTTTGATTGAACAATTTCAACGAAATCTTTCAATTTCTTATTTTACTAAGTTCAACTCTATGTATTCCTCTACCCGTACGAAGGACGACATTCCTTGGGATCCCAACACATAGGCTCAGCACATTATCCCCTTCCCCCCCCCCCTCCAAAACAATCCACGCATAACATGAACCTTACTTTAAACAACCATTTATATGAATATAAGTATGATGTACGTGAAAACATCATGAGATTGCACTCTGAATCTATTCTACCTGATTCAGAATATGGAGAAAAGCAAACATATTTGAACCGATAATCGCCTCCAAGCAAAATAAGCACAATGTAATTCTGATTTCTGAGGTTATTAGTCAAATAGAGGACCTACTGCGAATGGAGGTGGCAAAGCAAGCAAGGTCATGTGCTCACTCGATAGATAAAGAGAGAGATTAAGGATAAGGAGAGAAAGGCAGAGTGAGGAGAATCTGAATAACTATATAAAGAATCGTCAAAAAGTTCCATACGAAAACAATGAGTCACACATGTCAACTGCAACCATCAATAAGCTATAGCCAAATACCACCTCAAAAGATACAATATACAATCTGGCACTCCTAAATTCCTGATGCGTCAGGGACACCAAGGCAAACAATTTACATGAACTTGCACAAGGTCACAAATTGATGGTCCAAGTTCCAAAGCAGTGGCCAATATCAAATTAATGTATTCTAAGTAGAAGCAAAACAAACCTCTTTTCTATGATCACGCATTACCAGCTTCTCTTCCTCAAAGAACCGCAATGTCCGACGTAATTGCTTCAAATGAATTTTTAAATCCTTTGCCAAATCTTCCTCTCTCACCCATTGACGTCTGGAATTAAACGATGTACAATAAGACCAAATATTAACCATTAGAAATATATTGAGAACGGCAGTTGAGAGATGCATGACTAAAAAAAAAATCAATCTCATTCCATCCAACATGTATTTAGAATTAATTCTACTTTCTAACTCACCGCATTTCTCAGACAAAGATCGGTAAATGCTTCCACAAATTCAAAAGAATTAATCACATATCAATTATAGAGACATTTTATCTAGTATTACTTAGTTGTTTACACAAACTGACACAAGCAGCTCTTTAACTTTACAGGCACGCACATACGAGTTTGCTGCAAAATTTTGACGGAAGTAGATATCTCAGTCAGTCCACGTTGAAATCCAAAAGGCTTACCTAGTGAGTGCATCAAGAATAACCACTGCCATCCCCCGATTGTCACTCCGACTTGTCTTGGGCTGATTATCACCCTTTGTTGAGATGTCATCATAGAATGCTCGGGCTGTAAATTTCACCAACCTGTACAAGGATAAAGTGCTCAAAATAAATACGCGGTCATCTGAACTGTTTCTTTTAATAGTTTTACCATGAGACAAAAAGTAACAACTTTCCTGAAGGCTAGGAAAATAACCTGTTAAAAGGTTCAAAGCTTAAAGAATTGCTCATGATTCACTGCAATTCTCAAGACCAGAGCTCTTAACCACCAAGTGCAGCTGGATATTATTGCGACGCTTAGAGAAATCACCTGTTAAAACAGTTCAAAGCTCAATAAAAGCTCATGCTTCATCAAAATTCCCAAGCTTTTTGGATCTCCTAAACACCAAGACAGACTGTAAATAATGGCAAATCCAGGATTTTGACGCCCTGGTAGCACCAACTTTTCAATTGTATTCAAACAAAAACGGTGAAATTATTTTTAAACTGTTACTTTTGAAACTTCACAAATTTTGGAATTACAACCTAAAATAACTTCAACAATTCATGATTGTTCTCATTGAATTCTCATATTTTTCGAAATGATTTACAAATGCATTGAGGCTAATATACTTCCAACATATCTTTCTAAGAATATGTAACTATATGAACCAATGGCGGATCTATGAATTAACGAACGATGGATCACTATCGACTACCGACCACTTGTAACCAATTCATGAATATAACAAAATATGCTTCAAAAAAACCTTTCCAAAAAAAAAAAAAAAAAAACATATTACAACCAAATAATACCGATAAATTATTACACTTGTTATCGATTAGTTTTCATGTTTTATAATATCATTCATGCTATTACACATTTAATCTTCCACTGGTGTTGTTCCGCAAAAATCTAAGTTGCAATGTGAATTATATTTAACAATCCAAATTTTGTGAAACGATTCAATCAATTCTTATATCATTAGAATTGGAATTTGATAAAATTGAACAAGGATAACAAAGTAACAAACAATTAACACATATAAAAACTCAGCAACGAGAAATTAACATTAGGATTTAGGTATTTAGGTTAAAATATGATTTCCTAACTTCAGAGTTGGCTGTTGAGAGGGGTGGGCTACGGCCTCCTCCGTCATTGGACAGAAGAGAGTTTGATGGTGCGGTGGCCGACTGAAAGAGTTTGACGCCGGTGGCCGACTGAAATAGTTTGACACCGGTGGCCATAGGTACGGTCAGTGGCCGACCCAGGAATTTGAATATGGGGATACGGAGTTACAGACGTACAACAAACACAAAAATAGTAGAAAAAAGTTCATAAAAGTTGTTCAATACATAAGTCTTACAACCGAAATATCCATAGTCATACAACCAATTAGTAGAAAAAAAATCATAAAAATTGTTCAATACATAAGTCTTACAACCAAAAATTGTTGCTTAACTTGTTTTCCCTTGGATTTACTTGACTTGGGTGTATCATTTGTCATTTCCTAATCAATTAATTGTCAATTTCAATTTCGAATTTCAATATGCAAACCCTAACTAATTAATCAACAATGTCCAAATTCAACAATTTACATATAAATTGACTAAATATTCAACTAATTTCAAAATCTAACATATATAAACTTAGAAAAGTTGGAAAATATGTAATTAAAATACAAAAATATAAACTTAGCAACTTACAAAAATCGAATTTGGTAAGCCGAAGAATGCGAATTTGGTCGCGAAGCCGCAGAATGTGAACGCGGCTGGCAGCGTCGCTGGCTCGCAGCGAACTGCGGTCGTCGGTAGTCGCCTAGTCGGCCGTTCTGGCGTTCTCTGGTATGTGGTATCAGTTTAGAGGAGAGAGAGAGTTTGTTCGTGCTTCAGTGCTTTTGCACTGCCTTTGCCCGTAACGCGTGCAGCGTGCTTCTATTCTTGCTACTTTTCTTTTTTTTTTGGAGGGGACTATTTTTTTTTTTTTTTTTTTAAAGAAAAGGGATTTCATTAATATTTCGCCAAACGGCACTTACAAGTCATTTCTGAAAAACATAAAATTGGAGGGACTAGGGTTTTAGAGACTATTCTTGCTAGGGTTTTAGAGAGAGAAAAGGAGAGGGGAGGCTAGGTTTTACTTTTACATTCTTAATTGGAGGGACTATTCTTGCTACTTACTATATGAGTTATGGTCTGATGCAAAATTGCAAAACCCAATAGCCAAATTATTCGAAATTAAAACACACCTAGTCGAGCTCAAACTACTCACATTTTATTTCAAAGATCACAAGTAATTCCTCGAGTAGTTATAATTTTCAAAATATATTATTACTCAAGTTTCATAATTGATTTTATGAATTTTTATCAATTTTCTTATAAGTGCAAAATTGAAAAATAGATGTTATGTCATGAAAAATTATTTTAAAAAAAATCCAAGAATTTTGGAGATTAAAATAACAATGTCAATGGAAATGGAGTAATAGTTACATACAATTATAAGACTTTATTATATTTTACTTTGAAACGTTAAACATCGAAATTGTAGTGGATTGATGGCTAAACTCTCACATTTTATTTCAAAGATCACGTGTTTGATTCCTTGTAGCTAATTGTTAATATTTTTTAATGCAAAATTTAAAAAACTAGGAGAATATGTCAATCCATTTATATGTACGAATTTTGTACCTTAGGTAGCATTTTTTTTTATAAGATGTTGTTGCTAATATTAAGTCATAGAGGTCAAATGTTAACTCGTAATTTTTTTAATATTTAAAAAATGTGACTTGATATATAAATCATATGACTGAATTTTAGTAACATTTTCTTACGAAAATGTCACTTGATATACAACGTTTGTATATCTCTGAAATGAATGGCACTCGCTCAAAAACTAGCAAGTAAGAGTGGAAGAGTGGAAGAAAGAGTGAGAGCTTAAGAGTGGGGGACAAAGAATGTAGCTTATTAAAATTAGTCGCTTATTTAAAAAATTGGAAATTTGAGTTAATTTAAATTATTCCCTTATTAAAATTACAAATATTTGGTTATAAGTGTCTTTCTCTTGAATGACGAGACAGGAATATTTTAAGTACCTAAACTTTCACAAATTATAAGGTTAATGACCTATCTTTTAATTTTTAATATTAAGTAGTAAAATAAATAGAAGTTAAAACTCTATTAACTTTTCCATCCATATTAATTTTGAAATTAAATTATAAATTACCACGTTAAAAAATAATTAAAAGATTTGTTTAGCTACTATCTAATAAATTACCACATTCAACAACAAGACATGAATTGAGTATTGACCATACACTAATCTTGATGTTCTATAACACGAATTCAATCACCATAGTGAAACACATCCAAAATAACTACACCTGACTTGTATTGGACGTAACTTATAAGTTATGATTGAACCTTTTTTTTCTGCATCATGGACTGGATCTTGTTGCCCTTGACAACAAACATGTGTGAACTATTTTCATGAAATTTGTGTCCGAATGATCCAAAATATCGATAGTTACCTCTTGGTCTTTTGGTAAAAAAAAACAATATCGATGAAAATGTATAGGTGCACTAGATAACTAGAAACTCTAGCAAATCTTAGCTTTTGATAGAAATTGATGTGAATGTATATCAACCCAAATTAAATTAATAAGATAATTCCCAAATCTTCCATTTGTTGATTTAAGTAATAAGTCAAACCACACAAAATCCATTAATCAACTATTTATTAAACATTATAAGTCAAGTCAATTAAGTAAAAAAGACCTTGTCTTTTCTATATCTCCAAAAAAAAAAACCAAAATTTTTCTTTTGTTAGTTTGAATATTCATCATCCTTTTCGATGACGGTAAACTCCAATCTTCTACTTTATTTTCGAATTGAAGCCATATCATGAAGAAATCATTTGGATCCGAACCTGACTAGTTTAAATCATTTTTTTTTTCCTTTCATAAAGTTGTTTTCTAAGTTTATAATCAATTTTAAATTTTTAAGGCACTAGTTGAGTCTCGAATATATGCTAAAAGTGTATATAGTTGCACTTTTGGAAAGTTATTGGGTGTATTGGATATTTTCTAAAATAGATAGAGGTATTTTGAAAAGTTATTTTTACAAATAGTACCATTTATACAATGATTAATGTCGATTAAATTTGGGTTGGTTCTTCTTAGTTACTCGGATAACTGAAAATTTGAAACAACCTAAGTGTTTGTCTAATTCAAGCCATGAAATGCACTCAAAAAGAGGAAGGAAAATGATTCAAGATATGTAATTAAAAGATAATAATAATACTATTATCACCAAGAAACGAATTGGTCATTTGAGAGGGAAGAGAAGATA
Organism: Beta vulgaris subsp. vulgaris; assembly: GCF_026745355.1. NCBI lineage: Eukaryota > Viridiplantae > Streptophyta > Magnoliopsida > Caryophyllales > Amaranthaceae > Beta > Beta vulgaris. The sequence continues at coordinate 52,407,593 of NC_079203.1, forward strand.
ACAAACTAGAGAAATCCTCTACAACTAAATATGATAACAAATTAAAAAGAGATTTAATCAAACAAGAGCAAAATAAATAATTCACTTCGTTTTTTAGAATTCAAAAATAGTGAACCAAATATTACATCAAATAAAAATTATTAAAATATTACGCTTACCATTGCCTAATTTTAACTTAAAAATAGACGGTCTCTTACACGACAAACTCTACATCAAAATGGTAAACGTCTCTATGAGAACGAGAGATCCCAACAGAGTCCACAACTCTTGATTATTTTATCTAGTCGAGATTAAATCGTTTGGCGGCTTCTGGGAAGTTTGCATCTTGCCAAATATTTCTCGCTCTACTAGACAGTAGACATCAGTCCCTACTGCATGCCATGGTCCAATACTCCCAAAGTCTCCAATAATAAATAATAACTGGTCCACAATGCTTTATATTGACCATAAAAGAACCCATTATCTTGCACTCAATTCACATCATTGCTTCAAAATATCACCTTTGCAAATAATCTCTCAAAAATCCCTCTTTCTTCCCCTTTCTTACTATCTTCAATAATGGATGTCCTTGTTTCATCTTCATTTGCCATTTTTTTCCTTGCATTATTTACTCATCTTCCTACATCTCTTTGCCGCCTAAGCAGAGAGTTTAAAACTTGCAGTCAGACATTTAACTGTGGAAACATAACAAATATAAGCTACCCTTTCTATGGCTTAAACAGACCATCATATTGTGGGCATCCTGGGTTTGAGCTCTTTGGCTGCAATCAAACTGATGCTCTTATGACGATGAAGTCGCAAACTTTTATGGTTATGAGCATCAACTACACATCTTCCACTATTAAAGTTGCGAGGCGAGATTTTAAGCAAAAATTTGGGTGCCCTGATCACCTAAACAACATCACAATTGATTCAGCTATTTTCCAATATACAGCTCTTAATGCCAACCTCACCTTGTTTTACGGTAATTGTTCATCGTTATGTAATCTTACGACGTTTCAAGCATTCCCTTGTCCTATGAGTCCACCTCAAAGAAATTTATCAGTTTGTTGGCTGACCAAGAATGCCATGTTGAAAAGTAACATCACTGAAGCTTCGTGTCCAAACCATATTTTCCTTCCGATACACATTTCAGACAATCTGATGCTGGATCAAGGGGGAGGTTACAATCCTCTAGTTGCTTCGAACGGTTTCGAGCTTGGATGGAGCGCGAATAATAGATTGTGTCAAGCATGTCTTAGATCAGGAGGCCAGTGTGGGCATGAGCCGCATTCGAAGAAGTTCTTTTGTTTCTGCACTGATGAATCCAAGTGCCCCTTCCCAGGTACCACAGTACAGTATCTGGGAGCACATACTCCCGAGTCCCAACCCCACCCCTTCTATTTACATGCATATCTCTAACTAAATATTGAAAACAGGATCCATTCCATACAAGGTTTTTCTAACCAAATCCAAGATCACACTACTAGGTGATATACGCTTATGCTCATTTCATCCATATACCAATTTTTGAATGTTTTCCTTTTACATATTTGTAAGTTAAATTTATTCTAGCAGTTTATATAGTCGCATACCTAAAATGCTATTACTTGATTGCCTTGCAGCTTCTTTTTCAGTTATTGGGGTAGGAATTTTACTTGTTTTAGTAATCTGTGTAAGAAGAAGATGGTTAGCAAAGGAGAAATCTCGGAAAAAGAAGAAGCCAGATGTTGAGGCTTTCTTAAGAAATCATGGAACTGTTGGACTACAACGACACACATACTCTGATCTGAAGAAAATAACTAATTCTTTCAGAGATAAGCTAGGTGAAGGAGGCTATGGTGCTGTATACAAAGGAAAGCTCCAAAATACAGGGCATCTTGTGGCAGTAAAAATTCTGAAAAAAACAGAAGGAAATGCAGAGGAGTTCATTAACGAGGTTGCAAGTATCGGAAAGACTAACCATGTTAATGTTGTCACACTCTTAGGCTTTTGCTATGAAGGTCGAAACCGAGCTCTTGTCTACGACTTCATGCCCTATGGATCTCTTGAGAAGTACCTGTATGGAAGAAATAACCACCACTTGTTATCATGGGAAGAGCTATTCCAAATTGCAGTTGGAATTGCAAGAGGGCTTGAATACTTGCATCGAGGTTGTAACACGAGAATACTTCACTTCGACATTAAGCCACACAACATTCTCCTAGATGCAAATTTTTGCCCAAAGATTTCTGATTTTGGCCTTGCTAAGTTATGCCCGCGGAAGGAGAGCCTTATCTCGATATCTGAAGCTAGAGGAACTGTGGGATACATTGCTCCTGAGGTATTTCTTAGGAGTTTTGGTGGTGTTTCATACAAGTCAGATGTTTATAGTTATGGAATGCTGGTTCTTGAAATGGTTGGGTGTAGAAGAAAAGCTGATATTGAAGGTGATGATCAAAGCAGAACTGAAAAATATTTTCCTCAATGGATATATGAGAAACTCGAAGTAGGGGAAACACTTGATGATCAAGAGATGTTAAGTGCTGATGAGAGAGACATTCAGAAGAAGATGATCTTAGTGAGCTTATGGTGTGTGAAAACCAACCCATCGAGTCGACCAGAGATGAGTCAAGTGGTCGACATGTTAGAAGGAGCGGTTGAATCACTACAAGTTCCTCGCATCGCCTCACTTACTCCCTCCTCGCTTGGCTCGCTAAGGTCACAGTCACAGACCCCGGCAGACAGTTTGAGTACGACACCTACACTTTAGTACAGCAGTTTGCAGTAGATATAGATATACCATGTATTGTATAGTCTTTAGACCATCTTTTGTCTGTTCTTCAGTTTAGATTTACAACATCATGCCAATAGAACTGAAGCTTCTGAAACTAGTTGTAGAGTGTTTTCTGAAAATGTCAGAACTGGATACACTCCACTTATATCAAGCGATGATTATATTGATATCAAAAACTTGCAAATAACATTGCATTGATAATCTAAATCGACAAAAAAATATCACATTGATATGTTTAGTAAGTGGTCAGATAATATGAAAATCACAAGAAATTGGTCATGCAAAGAAAAAATGATTTTATATGTAGGCACGTAACCAAGTCAAACACACTAACATGATAGCAATGCCAAAAAAACTGCCGCAAAGTCAGAATACATACAGTCCAGAGGGCCGCCTCCAGCAAAGTAATCATGGAATTTTCTTAGTTAAGTTAATAAAACTAAAGTTCAAAGGCAGTTAGGAGATACAAACTACTGTTATCTGTATTTGCTAATTGTATTACACTGTTATCTGTGTTGACTGTTGACCTTAATTTTGGTGCATTATATATCATCTTTTTGCATCAATATTTGATGTTGCTGCTTCTTTGATTACTTGGTCAATAAACCTTCTTGTTCGTGTTCTGTCATGTGAAATTGCTATGAATCTTTCAAATAATTCTAAGGTATTACTTTATCATATGATGTCTTTCTCTTTGACAAAAATGATCAGAAGAACGTCAGAAATGAGACATGAGTGAATTATCTCTATTTTATATGTGAAAAGAGATAGGATACCAAAATATTAGAAACCCCATTTTACCTTTACTACATCTTTATTCTATATGTCAGGAGGGATAGGACACCAAAAAACAAAAAGAAAGAGTAACTATTTACTTTAATTAAAAAATAGAAAATGTAAATATAAAAAAGAAAACTACCTAATTAGTTTAAAACATAACAAAATACATTACAAAAAGAAAACCGTCAACAATTCAAATGACCCTAATTTATTAGATATAATTAACAATTAATTTAATTTTCTACATCCCCTAAATAAAATTAATTTCTACGTATTTTCGCACGCATCGCGTACATATAAAACTAGTTTATGACAATCTAGCCGGCCACATGTACATTATGTGAGTATTTGACATATGACAATCACTTTTTGAGTGAATAACAAGTTTGTGATTCATATAACATATAGTACGACTCATACAATAGATAAAAAAAAAGAAACCATATCATTGGTCATTCAATATTCATCCCCGTCTATGTTGTGATTGTTCAGCTTCTTTTTGATATGTTTTCTCAAAGGATGCTTTAAATTAACATATCATTAGGGATATGTTCAGCCTAATTTCATTTCCAGCTAGAAAAAACTAGGGATATATTCGCCTTTCTTTTGTCAGAACATTTTGATACACACTTCTATCTACACATATTCTTGTGTGTGTGACTGTGTGTGTATATATATTGTGGCGCTACTAAACAAAAAGTATACAGAAACGGTTCTTTAAAAATTATTGTATGTATGAAGACATTAAAAAGTATGACCACTAAAATTAAATTAACAGTAAGTGAACATATGAGAATTGGGACATTTCAAAACAATTTGTAGAGATGTCATGTGGGAGCAACAATGAAGCAGATTTATTAGTTAAGCTATGAAGACAAAGAGGTAGAAAACTAAGAATAAGGGCAAAAGAAGCCTTTTTGCACATATGCACCATGCTTAAAGAAAAATTCCAGAAAAATATTAATCAAATACACTCAGAAAGTGACACTAAATTATAAATGATACTTCTATGAAGTTATATGGCATTGAATCACAGGCATACCAGAAAACAATTTCAGGAATATAAAATATGACCTCCATACTTCTTTTTTGAGGTGATTTATTGGCATGAAATCTTCACCAGTTAATGGACCATCCTGTTACTTAAATGGAAGAAGAATTACTTCTCAGCAGAGGGAGTAACACTGTAAGAAGCTTCAAACCTGGATCTTTTGAAGACTCAGGTGCAACTGTTCTTTCAACGCGGCTGATAAAGAGTACTCCAATAGCCACTTCCTACAAAGAAGAGACTGAGAGAGTATAGGAAGCAATAGCGTTTAACATTTCTGTAAGCAAATAAAAAAAATATGGAGCACTTCTGAAACTAAATTAGTTGAGTACTTTATAAGTGCACAAGATAGATTCATTATACAAACTATCATAAAAGGTCAGGATTAAACATTCGAAAAACAAAACCTAGACCTAGCCGGAAAAAGAAAAAAAAAGATCTATTTCAAGGCAAAATCAACCCGAGATGAAACGCATCACAAGTGCAGATGCAACAAGCTAAGAGCCAAAAAAAGAGCTGAGCCAGCTGGCAGTCATTGGGTTGCTACCACGGCAAGATTAACCTGAGATAAAGGAGCAAACAAGATTGTAGATCCGGCAAGAAAGAAAAAAAGCTGATAATTCAGTCAGAGGATTCATAGTTTAAAAGGCCAGAAGCAGCAAAGTAATGGAGTGGGAAATCATCATAATCATCAAAGTAATCAGGATCTTCATCCTCAAAATCAAGGTATCCCGGATGGAAGCCAAAGAAGCCACTACCGTCAGAATCATACTCATTGTAACCAGGGAACTCTTCTGAATCAGTACACGCTTGGTGGCTATAATCTTCAGTGGAGTCATATGGCCGTCGCAACTTCTTGATCTTTTCACATCTTTTACCCAAATTACCAGATAAATCAATATGGAAACATGCACGTAGATCAAGAGATTCGAGAAGAGGACATCCATCAAGAATTGCTTTCAAACCATGATTTGTCATACAGTTTCCAATCAGTTGAAGCTTGCGCAGATTAGGCATGCTTTTAGCAACGGCTAGAGCTTCCTCATTGCCAAGATAGTGATGGCTTTTAGAACCAACATCATTTAGGCTGAATGATTTTAGTGCAGGGCAGGTGCGGCCAATAGCTTCAATAGTATCCTCAGAGTAAGAGCATATTATAATCTCCACTTCCTCGAGCACTGGAAGCCCTTTTATAGCTTCAATCAGCCCCTCATCAGAAACATTAATATAGTGCCCAAGTCGCAGGTGCTTAAGATTCTTTGACCTGTTCAGAACATTTTCAAGGTTACACTGACAGGTTAAAGATTTTAAGATAAATGCAGAATTATCAGCTTGGAGACTCGGTAACCTGTCCTAAAGATAGCTAATGCTCAAAGCCCAAATGATTATACTTGTCCACTTCACAGTCATTATAAAAGTTGAAATGCCATAACAAAATTTCCTGTCCTATACTAGTTTGCAACTAAGGTCACACTCATACTGTGAGAAGAAAGATAGGAACCAATGTGCTCCTCCCGGTCACTACTCAATTTCACCAACCTTTGTGAGTTTGAACTGCAACAACTGACAAGAGAGCGAAGTAACCGAATATATATTCTTGGAAAGCTCCCTAATGAACAACTCAATGACTTCTAGTTAGCACTAAATGAAACATAACAAAGATACGACCTTATATGCTTCATTGATAGCACTCATTAGACCAGAAATAGACGCAGTAATTAGTCAAGTACTCCATAAATCATGTACGCCGAGATATGAGGTAAATCAATATGGAATAGCATATCAATATATTGAAACCACACAAATATACACCAAAACCAATATCAATGCCCATATTCACTTAACTTAGTTGGTCTACAAAAATACCATCTTGCCTTACTATTTGAAATAAAGCGATCATGTGAAGAGTACGGTAAGCACTAAGCACCAATAAACTGTAATTGTTCAAAGAAAACTTTACATATTGTTCAATTTCCTGCAAAACTAAAGCATACAATCGACATATGTTCATAATATCATTACAAGAAAAAAAAAAGCTCAAGTAAATCAGCCCATATATAAGTTCAAATTTTCTCACATTTCATGAGATAATTTCATGAGATAAAATAACATCATAGAACCAAAAGAAATTGCAAAATTAAACATCAAATTACACAAACCAAAATTAGAAAACCTCAAAAATTGTATACCTTTCGACGATATACATCAAGGTGTCATCATCACAAAGAGATTCCAAATATATATCAACTAAACACCCAGAACTACGATCAACAGCGAAGCGAGTCATGACATTTGCATCAAATGTCAAGTCCATATAAGCATCTGGAAGAGTCATGTCGATGATCTTATACAAAGAAGGTTGTTTGCAGAGTTTACGGAATAACATGCAAACATTTTGAACATTTTCGATTATGTGAGTTGTGTATAAATTCGAGAAAATTAGGGACCAAACATCCTCTGGAAGCTCTAACCAATTCGGCATTTTTTTATTCTTGTTCTTCTTCCTGTTTCGAGAATTCCTCTTTTTGCGTCTGGTTTTGGTTGATTTGGTTGAAGATGAAGTGGAAAATTCAGAAGATTTAGGGTTAGGGTTAGGGTTTGGACGAGAAGAGATGATTGAAGACATAGTGAATTGAGTTGAAGGAGGGAAGGAGTGTTTGTTCGTTGGAGTGAGGTTTGAGGAAATGGAGCGAATTTGTAATGCGGGAAGCTTTATTATTTATGCGTTTGTGGGATTTTTGTTCGTAACATATCATATTTCTTTTCCACCGTCATTATCAATTTATCATATATCGGGATGTATCCTGAACATAGCATATGCAAAGCTATTATTTTACTCATTTGTAAATGAGTAAAAAATGTCGAGACGTATGATGAATACATTTCTTTTTGAACAAAATTCAAATATGGCTTTTTAATAGAAATGTCAATTGGAGAGTTTTTATTTGAAACTAGTGTGTGTGGTTTCAGCACGATCATTGCTTCGGGTGTTACTGTTTTAATTTTTGCATAATTGAACTTTTGCTTCTATTGTTTATGCAAATCATATTGTTTACTTTGTTTCGTACCATGTATTTTATAAAATACAAAAGAGCTAATCATAATCGAAGTTCAGCATCATTTTTACTTTTGAGAGAGTAGATGTATGTCAAGTGCAATAATGAAAATAATAGTCCAACTTCATGATTGAAGGAAGGAAACGATGTCACTGTATAGAGATATAAAGGGGGTTTGGATATAAGATATAAGGAATGACTCCGTTACAAGTAAAAGTGACTCATTAAACTTAACTATCATCCTTGGATTGAAAAATGACACATTTTGACCTATAAGAGGCCCATGATGACATAAAGTTGATTGATCTAACTATAAATTTATTGGAGGATTGTTAAATATCGTCCCAAAATTGCTTAAAATTGCCCATTTTACCCTTAACTTTATTTTTCATCCTCACTATCACTAAACCCCTTCAGTACCAACAACCACTACCGAAACCACCACCAAGGCCAAGCACACCACCAACTAAATCACGCACAACCACCAATGAAACCCAAAAAAATTAACCGCATCGTCCATCACCGAAAACATCCAGACATTTCCGCCATGGTGGAAATGTCAAACGTCTAGGCCAAACGTTTCCGACGATGGACATGGGCAAATTTTTTTTGGTTTCGTTGGCTTGCTCATGGTGGTTGCAGGAGTTGGGATGGAGGTTGGTAGCGGGGGTGGAGTCATGGAGGGAGGGTGGGGTCGTGAGGGCCTGCTGGTGGAGGATGGTTGTGGGGATGGAGGTGGTGGTTTGGGGGGAAAAAAAGAGTAAAGGTGGAAACATTTAGTGAGATCAGAGCGATTTTAAGTAATTTTGAAACGATGCTTAGCATGTCAGATTTATTGTAATCCACAATAGTAATTGCAAAAATTGATCATTAGTTTTTAACTTTGTAAGGCCTAGCTAGGGCCAGATAACATGTATATCTAAGGCATTTGTCAAACTTTTTTTTTTTATTATTTTGTCACCATATAATGCCAACAATTATTGTTTTCCTATTGTTTTATGTCTCATGAAGATCTCCATATCCAAGCAAATTATTTGGTATTTTTTTTTTTATCTTTATCACTTTGTTGTGCGCATTTTTCAATGTAAATCTTTACACTTAAATATCTTTTTTTTTTGAGGGGCTTAAATATCTTTTCTTATATATTAGTAAAAATGATAATATTAATAATGTACTAATTGAGACGAATCAAATAAGATCCTACGTGACTATTTTTTCTTGTAAATTGAAAAAAATTGAAAAGTATGAATAATATCAAGATTATAGATGATAACGATAAAAAAAAACAAAGGAAATACTATTTTAAAATAGTGCATATCTTGGTAATATTTTAGTCAGTATTTTTGTGCAATTATCTTTTGACAACAATTCCTTAATTTTCTAGAAATTCCGTAAACGAGTTAAACATTTTTCTTTTTTTTTTTTTGGTAGCAAACGATCAAATATAACATAACAAAATTTCAAGAGTTTACAAAACCTCAGCCATGGTCATCATACACCATGCTAGATCGAATACAGTTTGGAGTTTCTTCTAGTAAAATATCATTACAGACCGGGGGGGGGGGAAAGGAAAATTTTGTAGAGAGTTTGGATTTGCTGCCCTCCCTCTTGCATATTTTGCTAATGAATCAGCAATCCTGTTGGTCTCTCTACCTTCATGCCAAAGCTTGTGATCGCCTGTTTCTCGGAGCAACTCCCTACAAACATTAATAACATTACAAGTATTACTTTTAATCACCCTTTTATTATTAATTTCATCAACAACATTCTTGCAATCTGAGCTAATTATGGTTGATGTCCATTGGTTTTGGTGAGCCCACTGGATGCTCATATATATTGCTCGGATCTCGGCCTCGTGGGCATCAATGCAGTATGTTTTCATCGCAATGCCTCCCATCCAAGAGCCGATCGAATTCCTGCACACAGCCGCTAAACACGACTCCTTTGAACTTAATATAAAAGAACTATCCACATTTATTTTCAGACTGTTTCGAGGCGGGGGATTCCAACAGCGAGGCCCATGGCCCAAGGATGCAGTGATATCATTAAAAGATGAAGGGATATTGTCAGGAGCTTTACCCACCTTAGGTTGGTTTTGTGAGTAAAACCATTCGGTGGCGGCCCAACGGGAGTTTTTTGTAGAGGAGAGGGAAGGAATGTTCTTTCTATTAATAACCCACGCATTGCGTCTTAGCCAAATGCCCCATATTGTAAATATAAATCTAACATTCGAGGGGATAGTAGTATTATTCTTGATAGCATTATTATCTTTAGTATAATTCAATTTTAGCCAAGTATTAAAGTCTGTATTTTTTACTACTTCAAAATCCGCAGCATCCCAAATTTCGGTAGCTCTATGGCACGACCTTAGAATGTGGTCCATGTTTTCCGTAAAGTCAGGGCAAAAAGAGCAATTACTAGAGTGAGTGCAAATACGGATGTTTATATTCTCGTTAGTTGGCATTCTACCCCATCTAGTTTGCCACATGAAAAGATGATGCTTCGGCATCCCTGACCCCTTCCATATCCAGTCCCAACGTTCCATGGACTTTGAAGGAAAAAGGGCAGCCGAGGCTTTTTTAGAGCTGAACTTCCCTAAGTGAGTCCAAACAGAAAAGGTGCTGTCAGGTTTATTCGAAAATCTTACGGATCTAACTCTATCCACAATTTCCTGGGTTAGTGTGATAGACGAAACTCGGGAAATATCATGCGTTTTAAGAATTTCAACTTTCTTAGAGTGGTCACTTCTTTCCAAAGGCCCCTGAATTAACGACCTTAAACTCTCACCATTTACCCATTTGTCATTCCAAAGGCTGATGTTCTCCCCATTACCAACCTCCCACGCTAAACTTTGGTTATAACTATCCCACCCTACACCAATGCTCTTCCATAAATGGGACCCTTTTTTAAAGCTAATAGGCTCAAGATTCTTCCTAAAATATTTTTCCTGGATAATCTTCCCGGCCCACATGGTATCATTATCTAATTTCCAACAAAGTCGAGCGAGGCTTACAATATTTAAAATTCTATGTAACACCAGCCCAAGACCCCCCTCACTCTTTGGTGTACAAATGCTTTTCCAAGCAATCCAAGATATTTTCTTTTTGTTATCCCTACTATTCCAAAAGAAATTACTGCATAACGAATCTAGCTTGTTTTTTGTAACCATGTGAAAGTCAATTAAGTGCATGTAGTATCTAGGAATAGCTTGAAGAGTTGCATTGATTAGGATGGTCCTACCTGCCTTGTTCAAGCTCTTAGCTTTCCAGGCTGTTAGTTTGTTCGCGACTTTGTCAATAATGAAGTTAAGCTTATGCTTAGAAGGTTTTTTGTGGCAAAGAGGAAAACCCAAGTACGTTCCCAGGTCCTTAGTACTGGATATGTTCAGATCCTGCTCAAAATCATCCTTCATCTCAATGTTAGTATTCGGAGAGAAAAATATCATACTTTTCGAATCATTTGCTTTTTGGCCCGAAATGTCAAAGAAGTTTTGCATGATACATTTCATTGAGGTGAGGGTAGATATGTTAGCTTCACCAAAGAAAAGTATGTCTAACAAATGAGGATAATCTCCTTTCACATGAATAAGAAATTATTAATAATGATAGGTTTACCCCTGTTCATGTATTTGCATAACGAGGTAAAGGTGATAGAGAGATTACTCATATCCCTCAGAAATCCGCGGCCCCAACTCACAGGATTTCTGCCTTCTAAAACCAGTAAATCCACGAAAGAGTCGATCTAAAAGAAAAAGGAAAAAAAAAAAGAATAGAAGTAAACCATATTTTTAAAAAAATAAAAAAATACAGATGCTTCTGAATCTATATATACACAATATATTCATTAAAAGGAACAGTATTTTCTCTTCGACACAAAATAACTGAACTGAAATGAATTAAATTATAATTAATAGAAATGATAATTGGAGTTGAACTGAACTAAAATGAATTAAATTATAACTAATAAAAATAATAGTTTGGAGCTGAACTGATTGCAACTGAACTGAGAATAAGTTGGGGAGAACAGACCATAATAGTGATTGTAGAATGGTCCGGAGTTGCAAGAGTTGGGCCGAGCAAGAAATATATCATTTACCGTGTCTCCTGCTGCGTGTACTTAGAAGTTAGATCATTAGAGTAACATTTGATACAAATATGCAAGCAATGCAAAATCAACCCCTGAGATCAAACACGGAAACCGGTTGCAGAATACGGATTCAGCAAGGCCAAAAAAGTGCTGCAATGTCATCACGATGCAACCAGGCAAATATGAATATGAAACAAACGAGCAAAAACACAATCGTCAATCCAGCAGGACCCCCAAAGGTTGAACTGTTAATCAGAGAATTCTTGGTCCAACTGCACATGTGAAAAGCAATTAGGTGGCGACTCATCCAAACTCTCGTTGTGATGCTCAGGGAGTCCATCATCAGAACTAACAGGCTCAAGGGAACTTAGGTAGGTATCAAATTGGTCTTCACTTTCAGAACAAGCTTCATGGCCATAATCTGCAGTAGAGTCGTAAGGTTTTCTCAAAATCTTGATGGTTTCACATTTTTTAACCATATCCTCGGATAAATTAAGGTGAAAACATGCACGTAAGTCAAGAGATTCAAGAAGAGGACACCCATCAAGGATTGCTTTCAAGCCTAAATACGTCATTGGATTACCAATCAGTTGAAGATGACGCAATTTAGGCATGCTTCTACTAATGGCAAGGGCTTCCTCATTGCAATTTAACTCATAGTCTCTGGACCCAACATCATTTAGGCTGAAGGATTTCAGTGTAGGACAGATGCGGCCAATCGTTTCAATAGTTTCTACCTCAAAGAAACAGATAATTAGTTCCACCTCCTCGAGCACTGGGAGATATTCGACAGCTTTGATCAGAGCCTCGTCAGAAATGGCAATTTCGTGACCAAGTCGGAGATGCTTCAGATTCTTTGATCTGTTTAGAAAATACTATCAGTTATGATAACAGGTTGCAAGATATCAGCATAGGAGGGGAGCTGAAAACCACTCCTAAAGATCTCAGAAGTGATAATGCAGCACATTATGGAGCAAAGCAAGGAGCTTTTAACAGATATATTTTTGCACAATAGTGAAGCAACTACATTCATATTCTCAAATTTCGCCATCTTTCAAGACAAGTTTTGGTCCAATTTCATCATCTTTCCACTGTTATTCTGTCTTTCAAATGGAAAACTTAAACCCTGTATTTATGTGTGAACATATGAGGCTGCAGGCAAATACTCTACATAACTTGAGATCTTTCTTGGTAGAAAAACTAGCTACAGGACATTCTCCCCAACAAAAACAAACTAACTACACATTCCAACATGTGAAAACATTTAAAGAGCCCTATATCTCCACAACATACCCTTCAACAACAACCGACTAAAGCGAACAATACAATCAAGAGAAAACTAGTAACCCAATGTGCTCCTTCCAGACTTCCAGTCACCACAAAAAATTCACCTTTCAGATCATAGCCCTAGTAAAATTGGCGTGCACCGGTTAAAAAAATATCGCTAATCGCTAATCGCCACAATTGTCAAGAAGTACACCCTCTGTCTAAACTAAATAAAGAGAACCACCACATATAGATTCTCAAAACAAGCCTAATCAATATGAAAATCCATGTAAAATACTCCCTCTGTCCTTTATTAGTTTACCCCTTTTGACTTTTCACCTTTATCGATGTAAAACTTTGAGTAATAATATCTGTAATTATGTATTTGTAAAAATTATAAAAATTTCATATTCCAAAACTACACATTGAGACGAATCAAACAATATCACACATGATTATATTTTCCTTACATATAAAGTATAAATGACGGTCAAAGTAATAAAGATGAATAGTATTATAACTTATAAGTCAAAGTGGGTAAACTAATAAAGGACTAAGGTAGTACTCAATATCATTCAGTGCAGAGTAACTTTTTTTCCCCACTTACAAAAACAAACAAGACAGACAAATCATCAGCTCATAATCAGTAATTAGCCCAATTCTTCATAAACTATGTGTAGATTAAGCAACAAAATATTCAAATTGAAAGGCATACCCACATTTAAAAATCACTACTTTGCACAACATCCAATCAAATTCATCGTAGAGATGAACAAGAAAAACAATCATATGAGTGCATACATGCATACCCATCGAAATTCACCTATAATATTAGTCAAAATTAAAGAACACATATTCTAGAAATTAAACAAAAAAAAAAACTTGAAAAGTATACCTTTCAACAATATACATGAGGGTATGATCATCACAATAATACTCGACATAAATATCTAGCAAACACCCAGAACTGCGATCAACAGCAAATCGAGTGATGGCATTCATAACATTATTGGGGAATTTCACGCAAGTATCTGGAACAATCATGTTAATGGTGGTGAACATGGAAGGTTGTTTACAGATCTTACGAAATAACATGCAAACTTTCTGAACATTTTCGATTATGTGAAATGTGTTTAATTTGGAGAGAATTAAGAGCCAAACATCCTCTGGAATCTCTAACCAATTAGGGATTTTGTTGTTTTTGTCCTTGTTTTTGTTCCTCTTTCTCCTTCTTTTCTCGCGTTTGCGTTTTGTTGATGCGGTTGACGGTGAAAGTTCGAGAAATTTAGGGTTAGGGTTTGGACGAGAAGAGGAAACGAAAACCATGGCTGAAGGTGGAGTGAGTACAGTCGAGAGATTTTGTGAGGGGATGTTTTGTTTATATGACGAGGAAGACGATCTATACGACTATACTCTTGACTCTTTATATTGTGCGCGGTAAAAAAGTATATGTATCTCAGTTATCACCCTCGATATTAGAGTTGACCTAGTTAGTGAGAGTTCATGGTGGTAGAATCGGACTCTCTCCGATTCTTTTTAATCTATACACTTTTTTTTAGTTCGTTTCTTTTTAATTTATATATTATTATTTTTTCTACTTTTGGTAACTTATCACATCTATTTTCTCTTCTTTTTCCACCCGCCATGTTATTTGTTTTTTAATATTTTAACATACTTTTTTGTTTCGCTCTCATACTTTTTCAGTTTTTCTCTTCACCTTTTTCAGTTTATCACTCAAACTTTTATACTTCCTCCTTGGTTTTTCCCCCGAAATAAAGTGAGTAGATTAAAAAAAAACGAATGGAGTAAAAAAATATCACTAGATTATAGAGAAAATGTAAAATTACATAAAACGTTTAATAGGAAAAATACTTCATAGATATTTACTTAAAATGTGAAATATTAATTGACCAATTAATTAAGATATGAATTCTGGAACAATTTGTATGACAATTGAAAAGATGAAGTATTAATGGCTATAATGAAAATTGATGAGGGGTTATGAAAAAATGAGGGTGAGGGAAAAATGGCCACAAGTCAAAGTAAAGGAAAGATAAATTTTGAAAAGTTGTGACTCTCAATAAAAGAATACATTACTAAGAGTAGAAATCTTAACCTCTAATATTTAGGGCCTTTAAATTCACAACTAGTCCAAATCAATCTTTCTGCTTCTAAATCATAACAACAAGAATATGTGCAATTTTTCAAAAATTCTTATTTTTTTGGAGCCCTATACATAAGGCTATTTATTTCAGTTCGATTTAGTTCAGTTCAATTGTTTTATGACAAAAAGAACAGATCCTAAGTCGGTTAAAAGTTTATTAAAAATGGTACAAAAATAAAATTGGCAAATAAAAGAAAGATGAAAATCTGAGAAGTGGATCCGATAAAAAGTAAAATCACAAATATACTCCATTCTCCTTCTCGGTAGATTATTCTTTTACTCGAAGACGACAATTTCAAACTCCAGTCAGAAAACTAACACTAAAAAATGGTCTCCCTGTCGTTGTTAGGTCAACTTTTCCCGCCAAAATTTGTACTCTTCTGGTAAACTCTACTTACTCTCCCACTTCAAAACTCTACTTATGATGAAATTCGATTTCGTTTCCCCTGGAATTTGAGTAATGCACACAACATGTTTGATGTTTTGCTTCAATGGAAAAAAATTTCTTTTTTGGGCGATGAATTTGGAGTTGCGTTTTTGGGGTTTTAATTTACCATCTCTGTTAACTTGAATTTGTTAATTTCAACATAAACTATACTTTGATCGAAACACAATAACAAGAACATAAATTAATCATTTTTATTCTTAATCTTCTTTGTTTTAGTTTGTCATTGATTTGGCTTTTTGTCATTATTGTGGGTAATCAAGAATTATTAGTGTACAAGTATGTATATATCCCAAGCTGTTAATAGAGGAATCATTGTCTTACTTTTATTCCATGCAGGATTTGCTTCATACCCTTCTTCCCTTGCTTTAACATCCATAAGCTAGTGTAGAAGTAATTGCAGTTTCTTATGGAGGAACTAGTGATGTACTCCTACTGTTTTCTGTACCGGAGTCGCTTCTTCCAGCCGTGTTTTTGTAAGCTTTTGCTCTCTAGTCCTCCCTTATATTCCATCATCTTATTCTGTTTTGAGACCCTTTTGCTTTTGGTTGTAAGAATAATTTTTTTATTCAAGTGTTTAATTGATCGCGTATTATTATTCATTGTTGTTGCTATTTGTGGACATATGTTAGCTCATTTCAGGAATTTGGGTTGGCTGAAGTTGTGACCTTTCCCACCTTCCCTAGCAAAGTCTAGGGTTCAATTCCTATCCCCAAACATTTGCTTGAGATATAGGGGGGTTGGGGGTGTATTGCTTGTAATGGGCATGTTGGATGCCCTCGCACAATGTCATATAGTAATAATCATTAGTTCTCAAGTAAATTGTTCTAGTATTCATATTTTATTTTTATCTTTTAAAATGGAGTAGAGTAAGACAACCCTCGATCATGTAAGAATCTTGTGATTTCATTTCCGACAACTTGATTCTGGTAGTGATTTCATGACTGGACTTTGGAAGACTTATATGTGATAGCTGTAGACTCTTCTTGTCTTGCTTATTATTGTTTTTGAGAACTTTTTTGTTTTAATAGTATGGGATTGGATTATAGACTAGCATAGGATCTGTGACTAAGATAGAGACAAAAGTGCTACAACAGAAAGATGTTAGAACATCAAAGAAAGTCTACTATTGTCACTGATGGTAATTGCCATGGGATGATTTGGATTTTTGGAGACTGATGTAGTGCAACTGATGAAGTGACAGTCGTAGTAGAAGAATCATGTTGTGATATTGGAGCAGTTATATTTAGCCATGTAACATTAGGTGGTTAAAATTCAGCCATATAACATTAATTTGAAAGGGAAGCATAATGGATTAATTTCTATTACATTTTACCTCACTTCATAATCATGGCCATGAAATAAGGCGAGTTGTGGAATTCACAGTTGTCACAAATCGATGTTATCACTACAGGGACAAGAAAACGGAATTGCTAGACCTAAGGGTCCTGTAGGTGTAGAACACTGAATACCCATAGAAGAGGGTAACATTTCGAACTGTTGGTACGAAGCTATAAAGGTTCGAGTTTAAGGTGGTATGATAGAAGTTTTTTGGGCAATGATCTGTCAAGAAGTCTTTTCAAGCAACAGAAATAGTATGTGAATTGAAATATTCAATCCATCTACAAAAGAAGGTATTCCTCTGATGAGGTCGTCACTAATGATATTTCTGCCATACCATTTTCAGTGCTGCAATTGAGCCTAAAGCCAGGATAGCCACAATGTTCTGGGAGGTTTTCTTCATAATAAAAAGTGTAGCCTTTGTTGCTGATGTTTCCACCAACCTTTGACAATCTTCATATTCATTGATGTTGATGAATTTAAGATATCCACAAAATTCGATTTGTATCTATGAGATAGAGTATGGAATTCTGTTAACTCGCTCTAAATTGGGTTGAAGCAAAGGGGAAATGATGAAGAAAGTTGAACAGTGAACTTCACTTCAATTTCAGAGTTTTTGGAGATTGTTAATGGGTAAGGGGAGAGTTTGATATTAATCTTGCAAATAATTCAAGGAACTGCAAAGTTTCCTCCAATGAACTCAGCAATCCAACAATTAAAGCCTTTAGTTTACTAGGTGTTTTGGAAGTTCTATTACTGCTTGTGGGTGATATTTCAATCTGTCTGTAATCTAGGGACCGACATTGTCTACGCAGGAAAGTTACAGATTCATCTGAGATAAATGTTTACATGTGGCACCGAATCTAATTATCTGAATATACCGGTGTGATCTTCCTCTTTTATAATTAATAAAATTTCAATTTTTAAAAAATGTACATAAGTATATTCATGATTTGATTTCGACTAGCTGCCCATCTCTTGTAGGTGGGTAATATTGAGTCGTACAATCTGAATATACAATTGCAATTGTTGAATGCTTGAATATCCAAGTAAAGATTTGAGATCTTTTTGGTTGGGTAAGTCTAAATAGGGACTGACCCCTATCAGGCAGTTGCCTAAGAATTATATTCACACTCTTTTAAGTTCAACATTTTGACTCCATTTCATACCCACCATGAGCTAAGCGTTACATCGTTGTTTTGATAATTCCACTTGTTTACCATTTTCAAACTTCCACTTATCTGAGTGCTTCTTTTCATAGTATATACTTCATGTGTTCCAAGTTACATGCAATATAAAGACTTTTACACTACTTATGCACCGTCCTTTGACAATCTAGTATGATCAATATGTAAGGTTCACCATGATCACGTGGAATATTGGATGTATACTTGTAAAATATCAACTTTGTATGATTGTGACTTATTAATAATTGAAGATATAAATGGTTAAAGTTGTACATTGGGAGATTCAAATTCAAATATTGCAAGTAAATTAGAATGGAGAAAGTAATGTATAAACATTATCATACGATACCGGACACATACTCAAATTTAATTTTATGTGTTTTGAAACTAATTGAAAAGAAAATTAGAGCAAAGATTTGTGGACGGAATGAGCAACTTTTTTCACATCACATGATGACGGGTAGAGTTCTAAATTTCTCATAGTAGGTGCTGCTGCGCTTTTGGCATCACCAACAAAGGTAAATTTCTGGAGCTGGAACTAAGAATAGTACATGAGCCTCAAAGTTAAAGGAACTTGGGGTAGAGTTGTTTTATCTGTTTGTGAGAAAATGAGATTTTATGAATTTTTGTGGTTGGAATTGTTGAGGTATAAAGGATTTTGAAAACCACTCGGGGGCGAATAAGAGTCTGGATTCTCTAGAGTATTAGTGGAAGTCTATAACGTAGAGTTGTATCTGAGCCATATATTTTAAAATCAAAGGTTCATATTGGTGGAAGGGAAAGATTTAGGGGTGGATTTAGATGAAATAAAATGGGGGGATTTTGAAAAGAGAAGATATGAGCCATTGATTTTTTATTCAATGGTTGATATTACTCAAACTCTTTTACCTTGTAAAGTTATTTTACAACTCTAGAGGATCCAAACACAACGAATAGGGGGTTTTAGAAAGAGCGTAAGAAATGTAAGTGTTTGTATGCGTTATAACTTATAAGTACTTATAAATTATGAGTTTCTTGGAAATGTCGAATCGGAAATCTAGTAGAGACTTTAGTAGCTTGTTTGGTAGAGAGAATTTGGAAGGAAAAGAAAGGAAGTGGAAGGAAATTTGTTACTTTTCGATGTTTGGTTCATTAAAAAAAAATTAAGTGAAAGGAAATGAGAGGAATTGGAAGGAAAGACTCTTTAATAAAATTTAACTTTCCTTTCCTCCCAAAAGTGAGGGAATTTGGGAGGAAAGAGAAAATTTATTACCAAACATGGAAAGCTAAGGTTTTTTTTCCTTTCACTTCCATTCTTTTCTTTTCTCTTCCCTTCCTTTCTCTTCCCTTCCTTTCTCTTCTCTTGCTTTCCTTTACTAAAAATGAACCAAACACACTGTACAAGCTTACTAATAAAAGAGGCTGTTGAGTGAAGGTTGTTATTGTTGACTCGGTCTAATTAAAGCCCTCATTTGTATGTGGTTTCATTTAACTGTTCTAGAATATGTTCATAAATTCTCAGCAACTCATTTCTAAATCCAAATTATTCCCACTGTATGCAAATCTTTTTAACACTTATCTTTTGTATTCTTTTTCTTGAAATATGATAGATATTTCCTTGTCAGCTTGATAAGTAAGTGTTTTATGTACTTATGTGGCTGCTGTGGCTGCTGTGGCTTTGACTTACACAGGCTGACATTTCGGTACCGTGTTGATGTAATTGAATACTAAGGCTTTTCAGACTTTGGAGTAACCTAGTACTTGCTCACATATACTAGAATTTTTAATAATTAGAGGAAGAATTATAACATTTTATTTAAAAAAACTCGTAATGCACACTAATTAGCATGCACCTAATAGATGTTATATAGGTTATAATGATTAGAAATTCTACTATTTTGTCTTTCTCGCTCCTCAGATTTCCTTGCCTTTTCAGTTTCCCTCTCATAACTGCTTCATTTTCTCCCTCTTCAAGTTCTTACTCTATTTTTCAGTTTTTGTGATATAGTTGTTTGTACAATTGAACCCGTTATAGAAGATTAGGATTATATTGTCGGTTTCGATATAGTGTGTTTGTGATATAGTGTATTTCTTTTTGATAAAGTGTATTTGTTTGTGATATAGTGTGTTTATGTGTATTATAGTTGATTGTACAATTGAACCTGTTATAGAAGATTAGGATAATATTGTCAGTTTCGATATAATGTGTTTGTATATGGTATAGTGTGTTTCTCATGTGCTATAATACTTTGTTGCAAGAGCTATAGTGTTTCTTTGTGTTATAGTGTACTTCTATTTTATATAGTGTATCTGTTGGTGATATAGTGGGTTTTTGTATATTATACTAGTGTATGTCCCGATTCACGTGTGTGAACTTGGTGTACACTAATTTTACTGTGAACCAGGTCCACATAAGTCAGATTGCATGTTATTTGCTTAGGATTGAATATTTTACTTTGATGGAAAACTTGTCAAATTGTGAAGGGTTGGAGGGTATTGTAAAGTTATGTATAATGAGATAGTAATTCTCCTCTTTTTTAAGGTAAGGAGAATTCCCTGGTAATGAGGGGGGAGATGGAGATTCCATTGTATAAAGGGTGAGAATCAAACCCTTTTAGAGATGAAAAGAGGATCTTACAACCAGTAGACCAACCTTAATCCTCTTAATGAGATAATACACGCAACCACTCCATATTAGGTATATAGGTGATACAACATACTATTTTTCAATCAGTTAATTATTTTATATATTTTACAATTTTTTTGAGCGAAGGGTAATGGGATGAACTTTGACTTACACATTGTAAGAAAATGCAATGAAAAAGTATTTAGCCATTGATGTATTTGTACCATCAGGCATAAGGTCACTATCCTAATTCCTAACCTGCTCATTTTCCGTCCTCCACATAGAAGTATTAAATCTGCAAGATATTTTCTTATCATTTAGAATTTTAGATGATGTCTCCTTTTTAAGATTGTCATTTGTGAATAATATATAATTCAACTGTGTTTGTTTGGTAGCTGGAACTAACAAAGATTCCACTTCACCTAATAAAATAAGAAGGTTGTCCAATTACAATTCGGCTAAGACTACACACGCAAGAAAACAATAAAACTTGTGCTGGCAGTCAATAGTCAACCACCAAATCAACTTGTTTGTTTAAACTTTCCCTCCTTCATTGTTGATAAAATGATCAATCATATATTTTCATGTCCTTCATTTCTTAGCTTAACCATTTTCTAATTCTCACAATTCTCTGAGATGAAATCCTTTTCTAGGTGAAAATCAACCGGTAAGTTAGACTCTACTAGACTCCGACTAATTTGGATTCAAGCGGAGAGGGCAGGGGTAAAGCTCTTACTGCATTCTCAGGGCTCAAAATTGAGCCTCTGGTCAAGTTGGAACAACCCCTTGCCAACTAGTCTAAGCTCTTGTTGGCGAGATGAAGCCCTTTCAGTTGCATTTCTTTTCTTCCCCAATAATATGGTCCATCACATTCTTGTTTATTATCTGTTATCCCATCTGTTGTAACAGTGATCAACAATGGTATAATACCTGTGGGAGTTTCTTCAGTTGTGGTAATATCACTAATGTTGGGTTTCCATTCTGGGGAGGCGACACTAGGCCAAATCTATGTGGGTACACAGACTTAGGGCTGAGTTGTGAGAAAAATGTCACCATAATACAAATTAAGGGCATGAAATATCATGTTCTTGAAATCAATCAAGAAACTCAAATTCTGAGGATTGCAAGGGAGGATTTACTAAAAGGAATTTGCATGCAGAAATTTATAAATACAACACTTGATTTCGAGCTATTTGATTATGCTTCTGGATCAAAGAATATTACAGTTTTGTATGGGTGTCCACCTCCTTATACTTATACTCCTGATCCTAGTCACTTTACGTGCAAGATCAGTGGTGTTGATGAGACTGCTGCTTATCCAATAGAGGGAGCCTTTGGTCCAAGTGGGTGTAATGCTAGCATTGTGGTTCCGGTTCTTGAATCTTCAGCTGAGCAAATAGGAAAGTCTACTCTAGGTCGGATTCTTGCAAAAGGATTCGAAGCAAAGTATAAGGTGGAGGGTGAAGAATTATGTAATCAATGTCAAGCATCAAATGGTAGATGTGGGTTCGATGTTAAGGAGGATGAGACTTGCTGTATTTGCCCAGATGGAAACGTTAGATATACAGCATGTAACATCTCAACACCAGGTATGTTTTTGCTTTGATTTGAGTGCATTTCTGGAATGTGCTGTTCTTTGAATGCAAAACTGGATACTACTGCATATAAGACCAAGAGTATGCCCAGTTCTAGTCTTCAGTCATTATAATTATCTCCATGGTATGTGTTCTAGTGTAGGAAATCAAATCTTAGATGAAGAAAAGCATAGCTGAATCAATTGCGAGTTCTAATTAGGATACTCAGGTGCTTAAACCTGGTTTTGGCTAAAACAGTGTAACTTAATCCTGATCTTCTTTCATTCTTTTTGTTTTTCCTACCTTCTTTTTCCCAACTGGGTGAATTCAGGGTACCTGCACATGTTTTAGTCCAACTACTTAAATATGTCTTTGTCAACGTAAGAATCTTCTTACCTTCTGATATCTAATGGTGGTAGGTATGTGGTCCATTTCTCTTAACAAACTCTCAGGTTACTTGCATTTTCTTGCTTTCTCTGTTTATTCCAACCTACTACACCACTTCAGGACCTATTCTTCCATTATTAGGTGATTGCATTTGATAGTATTTTCCTCTGAATCTAGGTAATATACTCAAAAGTCCCAAACACGCGTCTTTAATTGTATACTTTTCCTTTCTTAATTTAAGTATCCATTTCCATAACTAAGAAAGGGAACCTTACCATATAATACTCCCATCAATTTTGAGACATTGGATGAATCATGAAAGTACATTACTTTCCTGCTTCCAGGGAATAGTCTCAGCCTCTCAGGGTCGAGTTCTCATACCCCCATTCCCTGGCCAGTTAAACATTAAAATGCTTGGCCTTTCTGGGATAGGATACTTGTGGGCCCCTCTTTAAAAGAAATTTAAATAGTTGGATGAAAGTAGTTACTCCATGTACTAGTCACATTGGATGAAAGTTGCTAAGTCTCTGATACTATATGTGTATTTGGTCGGTTTCGTGAAAAGTTTGCTCGTCTTTCTGGTGGTGATGAAGTGTCCAAGTGCCCATGCCCGTGTTAAATTGTTGAGTACATCCATATAGTAGTGTCAAGTATTTGACATGGATATTGGATGATCTAGAGAATGAGTAAACATAGTGTCAGATTAGAAAAAAAAGGCTACCAACAATATGATATGGAAAAAGTGAATATATAATAGATACTACAATAAGACAATATAATTCAGAAGCAAGATAACTTAGTCCAGCTTATTGAAGCCTAAAGTTTAAACTGCATGCATTTGTGTCGTTTAAGAAAAATTTCAATCATTTCTGTCACTGCTACACATGGAAGCTGCAAAATAAATGGTGCTTTGACAATACTCTCTGACTAGTTAACTTCCTTAGTCTCCAGTCAATTCCACTATAGTTACATATCTTTGCAAAAATTTCAAACCAAAACCAAAATAGTCAGATCTAGTGATCCTTTCTTCGGGGGCAACGATTATTGATGACATTTTAGGAAGTGAATGAGTCAATCTCCTCTATCTTCCATTTCATAAAAGCAATACTCTTCAATCTTCATGTTATTTCTTTCACGAACTTCTCATAAAATGCAGCTTCATCTTTCCAGATCTTTTTCTCTAATCACTCTTATCATCAGCCTTATAAGATTCACAAGCTCCTATGATGAGCATTTCTTAAACTGCAGCCAACCTTTTACATGTGGTACCGTAGGAAATCTCAAGTATCCCTTCTGGGGAGAGAACAGAGCACCATATTGCGGCCTACCAGGATTCGAGCTTCATCGTCTCGATAATGATGTTCTAATTATTACAATCTCATCTCAGAAATACAGAATCTTAGCAACTGATCCTGAAGCGCGTGTGCTCACAGTTGCTAGAGCTGATATTTGGGATGATATATGCCCTTTCCTCCCCATAAACACCAGCACCGATGACAGCCCCTTCGATTATAGCTTTAGCCATCCTAGCTACTTGACCTTCTTCTATGGCTGTCCTGCTGCATCCATGGTAAGCTTTGGCTTTCCAAGACACGCTGTTTGCGACACAAATGGTTCCCATGTTGACGTGTTCTTCAGAACCGGGATGCTTGCTCCTATTGTAGGATGTACCAGCGTAGTAAACGTACCAATTCAGAAAACTTTAGCTTCAGATCAGGAGGTTAACTTATCTTCTGTCCTTGAGGTTTTGCATGAGGGTTTCATATTACAATGGAGAGAAAATGGTGATCAATGTAAGAAATGTGTAGAATCAGGTGGTCAGTGTGGAAATGATCTTCGAGATAATATATTCCGTTGCTTTTGTCCTGACCAACCTTATGCATTAGAATGCCCAACTAGGCCAGGTATGTTTTAGAATTCTAAGCTTAAATCTTACTCTATGGCTCTATGCTGTCTATAGTTAATCCTGGCTCACGTGTATTGTTAGGTGCAAGTGTGAGTAGTATTTGTTCCACATTGAAAAAGTAAGCAAAGAGCTTTCAATTTGTAACCCAAGCGGGCTGCTCCTCCTATTGCCAATTGGTTTTAGGATGGAACCTCGTTCTGGGCTCTGGTTTGTGGAATATCTATGTTACAAGGAACTTTTAGATTACCTCAAGTACCATGTCTGATCACACTTCGACACCTATTTTTAGGTCAATATCATGGAGATTATATACAAAATAGTCGAGTTAGAAACCTGGACACATACCCATGTCCAACACGAGTACTTGAGTCCGATTGACATAGCCAACAGTTAAAAACTGCAAACCTTTTGCAAGTGAACCAAGTTTGACTATTTTGCTATTGAAGTTGATACTAGAATATTAAAAGAGGGCTTGAAATAGGTGCCAAATTCTATATCTTAATGAAATCTAGGGAGGGAGAGGAAAATCTATTGTATTTTGCTGGTGAATTAAGTTTAATAATTTAGTCAGAATTCAACTCATTTAGTCTTTATGACAACTCAGATCTAGAAAATAAGCTATGTATCACTACCAAAATAAAAAAAAAGTAGTTGTCGAGATCAGTCAAGGATACCTTCATCACTAAAGTCTAACAGCAATTCCCTTAAAAAAAACGAAAGAAAGTCTACCAGCAATTTTAGTTTCTGACCCGTTTTGCTAGGGAGCTTCCCTTTTCTATCTTTTACTAAAGTTTGGTCAAAATTAAATTTCTAATCTCTTGTAAGAGTAATCTTAAAAATTTACAGAAAATAGCAGTATAATACAAGCTTATTTATACTACTGTATGGTTCATCCTCATTAATCTATTTAGTCTAGTTATTTAGTATGGGGTGTTTGACAATTAGAATTTTGGAGCAAACTAGTCAAAACTCTAAACAACTCTAAAAAAACTCTAAAAGAGGTATTTGGTAGGAGAGAGTTTTAGAGAGAGTTTTGGAATAAAAACTCTCAAAAATGAAAAAGCTCATAATAGGAGTTTTTTCTTTAGAGAATTAGGTAAAAATATGTTCAATGACTTTTTTGCCTCTAATAATAATACTACCCATATGTATTAAAATTTCTATAAATGTCATTTCACACAAACAAATGACAATAAGCTTTTAAGAATCGGTTAATTGTTACCAAACACATTGATAAAAAAAAGTTGTCAAATCAACAATCAAATCTGCTGAACAAAAAGTTAAAAACTCTAACAACAAACTATAAACTCTAAACTCTATTTGCCAAACAGGACATGCATATGTGAAAATGAAAAAAGGGCACTTTGATGGTGAATTATACATCTTTCCAGATTGATTGCAGCATGCTATGTAACAGAGATTTTCATGGTTTTACCATAATGTTTTGGGTTAGAATCAACTGCTGATTGTATAGATTATATTCTGATCTTTGAATCAGTAGGTCCAGATGTAAAGTTAAATTAACCTTAATTCTGAAGGCT
Organism: Beta vulgaris subsp. vulgaris; assembly: GCF_026745355.1. Lineage (NCBI taxonomy): Eukaryota > Viridiplantae > Streptophyta > Magnoliopsida > Caryophyllales > Amaranthaceae > Beta > Beta vulgaris. The sequence continues at coordinate 52,433,734 of NC_079203.1, forward strand.
GTGCATGAGAATTTCAATTATCTAGAAATGAAAACTAGATAAGAAATACACTGTCAGCAGAAATCAGGTGGACTGTTTGCTGTTTAATTCCCTTGATGAAACTCATAAATCAGAATGACTGTTGTTAGCTATGTGACCTATGTCTTATCACCAGTAGCGGAATTTTAGTCTTATACTAGAAGTGGAAACTGCGAGAAAACATTCCATAAATTTATTGGGTTTTAGACATTTTAGTATCTGAATGAATAAAGAAAATGAAACTAGAATATGGTTAGTTGGTTGCAGCCTTGCAGGGTCATCAGCTTAGAAGGCGCGCAACACACGGGCTAGATCCTTTCATTTTAGAGGGTCTGAAAATCTGAAGTGTGCTATTCGTTAAGTTACATAGTCCTAACCTCTTAAAGTTTAGGTTTTTTTTTGTAATACCTATTCCTGATATGATCATCATATGGAATATTAGGGATGATTAACAGATCAGGTCGTGTTCGGGTTAATAATAAACGGGTTGATCATGTCTCAATCCAAACCTAACCCGTTTATTAAACGGGTTGCAAAACTCAACCTTGACCCGACCGGTTTATTAAACAAGTTACTCATATAACCCGTTCAACCCATTTACATATTTACTACTAAATTTTTATTAAAATTTATTAGTTTTCAACAATAAATTCACATAAAAGTATGCATGATTAGATTTTCTTTTCAATTTTTGTGTCCAACAATTAGTATTTTTAAAATTATCACCAACTTTAACACAACTTGTTAGGAAATTTGTATTTTAATGAGTTAAACTGGTCAAAGTAGGTTAATTTCGAGTTGAAAATGTCAACCTTAACCAAACCTATTTAATTAAATGAGTAAATCGTATCAACCCATTTACTTAAATGGGTCAAAAATCTCAACCCAAACCCACTTATTTCAGGTTGGGTTCGGGTTTGGGTTTGGTAAAAGAGTTGGGTCAGTTTTTTACAACGCTATGAAATAATTAGGAAAATTTGGGGGCCAAGGTTTATAATTAGTAATATGGCCCCCTGTATGATTAAAGCGACTTTGGACTTGGCTAATGGCGGAAACCAACTTGATCTAATAAAATTTACTAAAAAAGGAAACCCATGGTAACTAGCAGCTAATGGTTTTGCTAGGACATGAAGTCATAGTTTCTTAACAAGCTCAAAGATGCTTAGAAAATTGCACTTTCAATTGACCAGCGATAGTTACTCCAAGCTTTGACATCATCACTTACCAAAAGCTTGTTTTATTTCTTATTTTATATCTGAAACAGCTTCTTGACTCATATATATGAGATAACAATATCTCTCCTTGAAATAGTACCAAAAATTCTACATAAACCCTTAGGCCTCAAGCATGAAGCTCTCTGTTCTTTCTTCCTTCTTCCTCATTTTCACCATTTTCCCCTTAACCCTTCGTAAGTTCATCGAAGGCAATGAAGTTAGACACGATGAATGTAAAAGGCCGTTCCAGTGTGGAAATGTCAGTCTAAGCTACCCTTTCTATGATGATCAAAACCGCCCTGAATATTGTGGTTACCCTGGCTTTAAGGTCTATTGTAGTGATGAGTATAATATGCCAGAGATTTCAATTTCGACATCCTCATCAGAGAGGTACTATCTTCTGAATGTGAGTCTGAATTCACATACGATCTCTGTTGCTCGAGAAGACTACTGGGATGATTACTGCTCACCAAACTTGTCCTATACCAGCTTAAACTTCAACCTATTCAACTACACTCTTGCCAATGAAAATGTAACCCTCTTCTACGAGTGTTCTGCAGGATTTTTAGCTTCAGAAATTCAGTTTTCCTGTGCCAACATAAACAACGGTAGTAATTACTTTATGACCGATGTTTTGGAGTCCTACCTAGGTAATATCCCACCGGGTTTATGCAAAAACATCATATCTGTCCCGGTTTACCAATCTGTTGCTGCCAATATAACAGATATATTAAGCTTACAGGCAGCTTTCAAGAGTGGTTTTGAGTTAGAGTGGATCGCAAACAACGAATTGTGTGATGATTGTCGTGCATCAGGTGGGGAGTGTGGGTATAATATAAGTCGAAGTAGATTCACTTGCTATTGCGCTGACGATATTCATGATTCCAGATGTGATGGTATGAACCCTCTCCCCTTAAATTTTTGGTTATTCTTATCTAGGTCACTTAATTAACTTAGTCTATGACTTCATTTACTTCTAAAGTTAAGCATGCTTAGGCGTGTGCGTGTGCGTGTTTGTGTGTTTTCTAGGTGACCTAGAAGAGATAAATAGCTCAGTAATATAATCTATCCTTACGTTTTACTTGGAAGATTTGGCATTTGCATGCAGTGAAGGACTCCTAATCAACCTTAGCACTTAGGCATCATATTTCTAGTCCAGCTGAATTTTTTTTTATGAGTTGTGACTAAAAGGCGGACTGGCGGAGCAATTAGGTGCATTATTGCACTAGATATAGAAAGAACTTGCAAAGAAGTGAAACTAGTTAATATACCTTGCCAAAATTTGGAAAGCTAACTAGTATACTTGCGGCTCGCTTTTAGGTTGTAGTAAATGACATGTTATTGGATGGAAATGTAAACTATGAAAGAAAAAAAAAAGTTCGGAGATGGACAAGCATTACCATTTACCATCAAACTTTTTTTTTTTTTTTTTTGAGGGGATACCATCAAACTTTTCTTACTAAAACTAAATTACACCAAAATTTATTGTTATTAATACCACTATTCGTTGCTTCCTAACAACGAATCATTACCATATGTTTAATGTTAAGACACCAAATAGTCCAGGGCTTTTAGATACTACTGTTTTACTGGAACATAATTCACCTCAAATAGTATTTTGGGCAAAACTCAACGCGTTATAGGATACGAGGAATTTACCTGGAAGCTGTGCACTCACGGAGCCACCAGCACCCAGAAAAGGATTTGTGACACATTTAATTATCTAGAGATTGACCAGTCAACTATACCTTATCTCACCCAAAAAAAAGAAATCTCAAGTTTTTTATGAACTCATTTGATAGGAAACTTCCCTCTTTTCCATAAATTGAAATTAGGGTTTTAAGTAGTATCTTAGAGTCACTACGATGGTTCTCAGGAAATTGAAGTATTTGTTAACAAGACCCCAATGAAGAAGAGTTCAAAGTTGGAATTTTTGTTTACATCAGCTAATTGCGTAATGCTAGATTACTAGTTGCATCAGAATGAGCAACAAGGCCTTTACTGTTAGTTTCTATACTCTATACAATCGTCACTAGAATTTAAAAAGCTCATCATGGGCGGGGTCAAGTTTACGGCCAAAAAATGTGCCCAAGCCCAGTAAAGTAGGCTGAGTTAGATTGAGCTGAAGAAAAGTTAGGAGCAATAGCAGTTAGAGCTCATTATGAGGTAGAGCTGATGAAGTCAGCCCGGCCCGATTTTTGGGCGGGTTTGGCCGTTTGGGCAGATTTTTTTGGACCACGGTCGGGCCCGACCTGATTCGATTTTTTTTGTTTTGGGCAAGCCAAAAATAACTTTTTAGTCTATTTTTTGGTCCGATTCGATTTTGGCCCGAAATATCGGCCAATGGGTACAAAAAATCGGCCCGAATTTTGGCTCAGCCCGACCAATGGGCATTTTTTTGAGGCGGGGCTCGGCCCGACCCATGATCACCTCTATTATGAGGGTTCACTTTTTTGGTGAAGAAACTCTGCCGAAGCCCAATAAATTAGACCGGGTTGTATTAAACTGAAGCAGAGGTAATCAACATGGACCCGACCTAATTTTTTAGGCCGCAAAAAAAACCGGGTCACGGGCGGTTTAAATATGAAAAAATTAGGCTAATTTTTGGCCCGGCCCAAATTAACGGGTTTTGACGTGGGAATTTCGGTCTGAGACTTGACCCAAAACGGGCCACTTTTTTGGGCCAAAGCCCGGCCCGACATGACCCATGATCACCTCTAAGCTGAAGTCAATGGCTAACCATTAGAGATGATCATGGGTGAGGTCACTATTTGGATGAATTACCATCGGCTGGGTTATATTGATCCGATGACATAATCTTGAACCATATACGAGCTGGAAATCCTTCCACTCTAACCCAGTCCCAGCTCCCAACGAGGCCGGCCTGAGCGAGCTATGCTGACTTGATCAGCTCTACCAATAGTAAAACCGTTATATGCAAGTTTATCAGCCCATCTAACAAGTGGAAACTAAAATACTTATAAGGCAAAGGAAAAATGGGAAAGCGTATGAAATTCAGCCGTTTGCATAGACTATGGAGACATGGAGTCAAAAGTTTTGAAGTTTGCATATGGACAAGTTTAACTCAGGATAACTACAAAATTGCTGGTCTAATGTAGGTTATACTTATTCAACAACTAGAATTTTGATATATCTAGAATACTTAACTTTCAACATTTCATTACATCATCGAACTTCAAGGACAATTCTTTTTAAAACTTCTGTTCCAAACTTCTGACTTCATTTGAGATAATGCTTTAAGGTAAGTTGGTAACTTCATTGATTAATCTGGAAGGCCATCTTTGAAAAACTACTTCTCTCCTTGAATAAGTAATCCAAGAAGACAAAATAAAATAACCAAACTTTATTCCTATCTCCATCAAACCAACAACCTTCTTCAAAACTCTGAAATGAAGATGAAGCTCTGTGTTCAATCTTCTTGCTTCATCATCTTTCCTTTGATTCAACTCCTTAGATTCATCAAGGCTGATGAATACGAAGATTGTTCAGGGCAGTTTTTGTGTGGAAATATAAACATAAGCTACCCTTTCTATGACGACGAAAACCGCCCAGAACACTGTGGCTATCCTGGCTTTAGAGTCAATTGCAGCGGTGAATATGGTTATCCAGAGATATCATCAGTTACAACATCGTCAAGGAGATACCTTCTTCTGCAGATGGATGCAAATCTAAATAATATCTCTGTTTTTCAAGAAAATTTCTGGGGGGGTCCCTGCGTTGAAAACTTGTATAATACCACCTTAAACACAACCCTTTTTAACTTCGTACAAACAGTTGAGAACGTTACCCTATACTACGAATGTTCTGCAGCTTCTGCTCCTCCAGGCAGCCTACCTGCAGCAAATGTGTTTCCTTGTCCCAATAGTGATTCTATAAATTACTTTATACCTCCTTCAGAGGCCCACTATCGAAATAGCCTACTAAGTATATGCAACAACAATACATATGTTCCACTAAGCCAATCTTTCATTGCCAATATAAGAGATCCGCTGACCTTACAGGGTGCTTTGCGCAACGGTTTCGAGTTAAACTGGACTGCAAACTATAGTTTATGTGTTGAATGTCGTGCATCAGGTGGCCAGTGTGGGTATAATACTACTACGGATAGTTTTACTTGCTATTGTTCTAATGGAGTTCATGGTTTTACATGCAATGGTGAGTTCTTTCACCTTGTTTATTAGTCCTTATATGCAGGTTTCTGATTAGCCCAGGGAATTTCATATACAAACTATTGATCTGCATGATGGTTTTTGGATTCCACATCCAAATGTTTTACTATTTCTTGGTTGCCTTGTCTGATGTTTATATGCTCGTGATATATGAAATTGTCATAAAGGTGATCATGAGGCGGGTTGGACCGGACTTCTGCACATAAAGTTGCCCAAATCAAGTTATTGGGCCTGAATTTTCTGCCCAAGTTTGCAAATAAAAAGGGTCAGGCATATTCAGGATCTTCGTGATTTAAGGGTAAAACCCATATTTAGGACCTAGAAATCATGCAGGAAGCCTAAGAAAATTGCACAAAAATCAGCCGAAACTAACGTGAATGCACTTGATTTGGGTCACTTTGTGGGCAAGTTCAGCCAGGGGTTGAACTAGAGTCAATATGGTTCCATACATTCTTGAACTGTATTGGTTGTCGAGTTATTGTGTACTTTACAAATTTTTGATTTCTATATATTAATTGAGAATCCATTTAACGAACTAGTCTAGTCTAGACCAAAAAATTTTGGAGCATAATGCGAAGTTGTGAACTAAACATTTCGACTCTTTGGCTAGGTTTGTCTAGGACCAAAATCACAGTGATCCCAAACCGGTTTTAGCACAGCCTTGTAAAAATTGGTTAGGCTCGAATTGACCCACTAACCACCTTTAGTGATTAGCTAGGCGAAATAGGTTCTTATTGCCATCCTTGAAAAGCTAGAAAAAAAACTGTTAAACAATTTCAGTTTACCATATGATTTCTTAATAAATCAGATATTTGGAACAAAATTAGAACTCCTAAAAATGGTCTAGGAAGTCAAAGAAACTCAACTCTTGTTGCAGATTGACCAGGCTCAGGGTGTTTGGTAAAGACAAAGATGGCTGTGTACCAAAGAACGGAAATTTTAATAAATTAGAAAAGTATGATAAATAATAGCAAGTCTCTTATAGATTAAGGAAAAATAAGGCAATCATTTCTTACACATTTATATTTTTCTTCCCTAGTTGACAGGAAGGTTCCATGTTATATTACCTTACAAGTCTATGTTCAAAAGCCATTTAGTCTCCTAACAACCCTGGCCCTCACCAGTAAAATTGGAGGCTATTCTTCTTTTCAACAACCGCTTTGAAAAAAAAAAAGGTTCATAATCAAACTTTCTCATTTCTCATCACCTCTAACATGAAGCTCTCTTGTTGTTCTCTCCCTTCTTTCTCCTTCATCTTATACTTACTCAACCTCCTACATTCAGCTTACGCTGATGACGAGTATTATGAAGCCTGCAACACGTCTTTCCAGTGTGGAACTGTCTCGAGCTTGAGCTATCCTTTTTATGATGGTCACATACGTCCTGACTACTGTGGTTATCCCGGGTTTAAGCTGAACTGTAGCAGCATTCCTCCAGATATCTCTGTGACGTCGTCTGAGAAGTACTACGTTCTTGGAGTGAAACCTGATCAACCCATTGTCACTGTCGCGAGAAAAGACTATTGGAATGGTTATTGCCCTGAGAATTTGCATGATACAGTCATAAACATGACCCTCTTTAGCTACGTAGCAGACCTGGATGAAAATGTCACCTTTTACTATGACTGTCCTAATGTTACTACTCCAGTGGCTAATTCTTTCTTATGTGCTAACTTAAGTAGTGATGTTCGTAGTCCGTTTGGTTACTTCGTGCCTGAGGAACTGGAGTCGACCTATGGCAATATACCTCTAGATAGGTGCAATAGAAGTGTTACTGTGCCTATTACTAATTATGAATCATCTGCTCTAAGGATAATAGATACATTCAGCTTAATGGCTGCGTTACGCTATGGTTTTGAGTTACAATGGATTGCAGAGAATAGGTTGTGTGATGAGTGTCGTGGATCGGGTGGGGAATGTGGGTATAATACTACTATGAGTAGATTCACTTGCTATTGTCTTGATCATCCTTATGCTACTAAATGCCCTGGTATGATCCCTTTGCTTTCTTTTCCTGATTCTTTTAGCTGATTCTTTACTCTGTTTTATCTAGCTGACTTAATTTTGCTTTTCAAAATTGGTATTTACTAATTGAAAACGATTCTTGCTGATCGAATTTGATTTCTGCTAACTGAAAAACTGATGTTTATGTCTGATCAAGTTTAAGTGAAACTGATTTCATAAGTTGAAGAGAGCAAGGTCGCCTCAATCAATAGGGTCCATAATAATGCTTAGCAGAACGTGTAAATTGTGATACACCACTAACCTGTGGTTTTTTTAATGGCATTTTATATATAGGGATCCCTTCGTGTCAACCTAGTAAAGTCTTATGAGGTGGTGGTACTCAAGGATTGAGCCTGTTTAACATTAATGCCTCTTGTCACTCTTTACTCACCAAAACTAGATATCATGCATTATGTGCTAGATGGAATGATGTGCACTTGTACCTAAATTAGGAGACGCATCCCGGAACGTGGTATGTGGTACGTGGTCTAGGAGTCCATCTAGTTTACTCTAGAGGCTGCGTCCCACGTTCCCGTTTCCATAACACCTTTCGAAACAGTTTTGCGTTCCATGTAACAATGGACTTACATCTCTTCATATTTTTCTCTTAATACTTTTATTATCATATGTGAGTTGGAGATTTGATAACTCTACTGACACGGTATTACAGTAGCCGTACATGAGTCACTTTCTGCTCACATCATTTTTTTTCATCTCCAGTAAAAGTCCTAATCTTCCAGAAGAAGCATAATGGTAAACGATTAGGAATTTCATGTCGTTGAATTCTTTGTAAAAAAAGTCAACTTTGTTACACAGCCCATGGAAATGAAGACTATTGACTAGAAGATTTCCCTTAGTAATATTACTGTGTCTTGCATCATATGGTGATGGGCAAATTTTATATTCTGAAAGTATATCTTATAATAATTATGCTATGCAGGGGATGACTATAGTTATCTGATGTCAGGCATTTTTTTTCATAAACTGAAATGATATATATTTGACTATAGTTGGAGAGAATAACTCTTGAGAAGCGCTCAACTTTGTGATAAGGATACATAGCAGAAAAAAGATTGGAATAACCTATACATTTGTTTAAGAACATATTTAGCTTCATAACCTTCTTTCGAACGAATCAGGTAACGCTTAGGTTACAATTCGGACTCCAAAATGACCTTGCTTCTAATGGCAGTGTAACTCTCTTTCCCGTTGTAAAAAAAAACTGTATTTTTTTTATTACCGTGTCCAATGCAACCCCTCGTATATGTTGTATATGGTGTGAGAAAAGAAGAGCATAAGTTAATAAGTTGCCCTTTCTAGTATTAGGGGCTAGAGCACTAATTGACTAACGGAGTTAAACTACCATTAGGAGTTTCAGTTATTCAACACGCAGGGTTAATTTGAGCAATTTCCCCTAACGTCAAGGTTACCTCAGAGTTTTACTTTTTAACATTGTTGTTCCTCTCTTCGGTTTTGGTTTTGCCTTTTGCTTTTCATTTTGTATCTATGGTCTGGTATAGTATTACTCTAACTTGTTTGCATTTTGTTATTGTTACTGCAGGTAAGTCTAACAAGACGGCAATTATAATAGGTACATATATTTTGTCCTGAGAGAAGAGTATTGATTATGCCCAAGATCATTTCTTTACATCAGTCTCAAAATTTTCTCTTGGTTTTGTATTCAGGTGTATCCGTTGGAGGTGTACTAGTTCTTGCTGTCCTCGCATGCTGTATCATCATAATACAAAGGAGAAGGCGGTCCATCTCCCTGGCTAAATCCAAAGATCTTGGTCCCAATTATCCGAGCATTGGCCTTCCTTCAAGCAATGGTTATCAGTCAAGCCAACCCTATACTACTAGTCCTTCAACCAACCTGTCTCCGAGCTTCCCCTCTTATCCTTCCTCAAAGTCTGATTTTGAAAATTCTGCCAGCTACCTCGGTGTCAAGGTCTTCAGCTACGATGAGCTTGAAGAAGCTACCGAGCATTTTAATGAGTCTCAGGAGCTTGGAGATGGTGGCTTTGGTACTGTTTATTATGGTATGGTGAATACCCTCATCATCTCAATTTACTTTGCATATCTTAGGTCATGTGCACTACAACTTTAAAAAATAACATTCAATCTTATTCAATTTCGATCGAAATAATCTCAGCTCAGAAAGATTCGAATGAAGTGAACAGAGGATCTTAACAATTGGTTCTACAATGAGTCAATGACTGCCTGTTGAAAATAAGGTTATGTTTAATGATTTTTTTTCTAAGACATCTTTCTTTGATTTTCTCCCTTCAGGTAAGCTCCATGATGGACGTTTAGTTGCAGTCAAACGCTTATACGAGAATAGCTGCAGGCATATGGGACAGTTCATGAATGAGATCCACATTCTAGCTCGTTTAAGACACAAGAACTTGGTCACCCTTCACGGATGCACCTCAAGGAGAAGCAGAGAGCTTCTCCTCGTTTATGAGTACATCCCCAACGGCACAGTTGCTGATCATCTTCATGGGAAACTTTCACAGTCACCTAAGGTACTTCCTTGGTCAACACGACTGAGCATCGCTGTTGAGACAGCAGAAGCTCTGTCTTTCCTCCATGAAAACGATGTCATACATCGTGATGTCAAAACTACAAACATTCTCTTAGAGAGCACCTTCCAAGTAAAGGTAGCTGATTTCGGGTTATCAAGACTTTTTCCAAATGATGTAACCCATGTCTCTACAGCACCACAAGGAACCCCTGGTTATGTTGATCCTGAGTATTACCAATGCTATCAGCTCACTGAGAAGAGCGATGTTTACAGCTTCGGAGTTGTGCTAGCAGAGCTAATATCATCAAAAGTGGCAGTAGATATTACAAGGCATAGACATGACATTAATTTGGCTAATATGGCAGTTGATAGAATTCAGAAGCATGCATTAGATGAACTGATAGATCCTAAACTTGGGGTTGAAAACGATTTTCTTGCATATAAGATGGTAAAACTAGTAGCAGAAGTGGCTTTTCAGTGTTTACAGCAAGATAAAGAAGCGCGGCCTTCAATGAAAGAAGTTCTTGAATCATTGAAAGGAATACAGAAAGAAATGGAGAATTCTCAAAAACAGGTTGTAGTGGATATCCATGAAAGTGATGATGATATAGGGCTTTTGAAGAATGTTCCTCCTCCTTTCTCACCTGAGACAGAGTCGAGTAACATAAGCATCAGATGATGAGTGACTTACGTCTAATATATAACTTTTGGTATACAAATAGCGTATATTTCATTGGTTACTTTTTTTTTTTGCGTAATTTTGGGGGCCATATTTTATATTGAACATCCTAATCAGATACCCTCTTTTCCGCAAAATTTCTAAATATGTTAGTCATTTTTGCTAAAATTACAAAAAAGAATGTTACTGTGATATGCAACTATTTTGTATCATAGTTATAAAATTAAGAAGTTCATCCTCCTAGTGAAGCTTAGTTAAAGTGCACACGGCACAATAGTTAGGGATATGTAAATAATAGTACTATTTAATGTATTAACACTGGTGTATGAATTTTAGCATAAATTTTGATTCATACTCTTGATTCTATAGTTCTAACTGTTCCCTTTTTTCAGTATCCCCCCCTGAAAACATATGCTTTTGTCCAAATTGAACTCACTGAGATGTTGAACGATGTAGTTCATTTCAACATTTTCAAACAATAACAATCTGCATATGTTAGATACTAGATTGGATATATCTAATGGCGAAGCCACATAGCAAGTTGTGGGTCAATTGACCCCACTCAAATTTAAAAAGTATGGTATTTTCTTAATTTTTTGAGATTTTGGTGTATTTCCTTATAAATTTGACCCCTCTGAATTTCTTTAATTTTATTTTGTCCTCACTATATATATATTCTAGATCCGCCACTGAATATATCATATGATACTTCTGCAATGTGTAACAATCATTTTTGTTGATTCATATCAGTAAATTTCACAAATAAACTTGAAATTGTTGGATCATTTTTCATATTGTGTGATACACAAACGTGAGACCATATGCTCATTCCAATATCTATAGCATGTGTAGGACCATTAAAAATAAATGTACAAGTATTATTACGGATATTAGCATGTGACCTTCACGAAAGTAGTTATAAATTTATTACGATTACTAGTATTATCGTTGCATACCAAATTAATCATTACCACTTTGTTGTGATAAGAAATCCCCTGAGACATATAGTTCGATTTTTCTATTGAATGAAACTTGTTCTGAAAAAATAACATCATAGGATCAAAGATTTTCCTCCTATGTAAACCTATATAGCAGTTTGTAAAATATTCATGCTGCAATTTTGGAGGGAAAATACTACACAAAAAATCAATACACGAATTTCCTAACTTCTTTTTTAGACCATACTTTATGCTTTTAATTCTTTTTACGGACGGTCTTCTTAATTGCATTTCGGCGCATTGAATATTCAATAAAGCTACTCCCCATTTTGAATGGATCTAAACTTAAGTGGGAAAATGGACCAAAAGCTGCTAAAAACATACACTATACACAATATACTACTTGAAATAGTTCTGCAAATTTTTTCGGAGTAACAATTAGGTTATTGATCACAAAGTTACAACATTTTTGAAGTATTTTCTTGTCAAATTCAAATGTTGGTACTCTTTATTACGAGTTAAGCTAATAACAAGGACCTAAAGTTTTGAGTTTTTCACCTTAAGGACCTGTAACTTTTTTTTTCACCTTTAAGGACCTATGATTAAAAATCCGGCCCATTAACCTTACTCTAACTCACCTGAAGTAAATCATTTCCTTTTTCCTTTTATTTTGCATTTTTATTACCTACTTTTAGTTACTTGCAATTTTCTCTCTCTCCTCTAATTTCACCTCTTCCTCTCTCCACTGACTACTCTCATAAAAAAAATCCCCTCAATGTAGCAGCCACCACCACAAGATCATTCCTACTATTACAAACACAACCGCCATTGCTAGCTAATATATCCGAAAAAATTTCACAAACACAAAAACATCATTTTCTAGTTAATTCCTACAATCACAAACACAAAACAAAGGAAGTTAGAGAAATGCAGTTATGCAGATAAAAACAAAAATATATATACTTTTTACTCTCTTTACTATAGTTGAAAAAGCTGATTATTTATGAAAATCTGAATTAAATTTTGTGAATTCGAAATTTTCGCATACGATTTATTTTGGGATTTTTAGTCAAACTTTATCGATAACTTTTCCGTTTTTGGTTAATTGTTGGGAAATTTTCACATACAATTTATTTTGGGATTTTTAGTCAAACTTTATTGAAATTTGTGTATTTTTGGGTGAGATATTTACAATGGAGTGTGTTTTCATCTATTGTACATGATATCAAATTGTTGAGAAATTAATTGAATTGTATTCATTGGTGATAGATTGCGTTTAAATTATGATATTTCATAGTCTCAAATTTGATATATTTGGCGACTGCCTGAATGGTGGCCAACTGGCCATTATGATGCGCAATCTAAAAAAGCGATGAACTCAGTTTCTTTGATATATAGTTATGAATTATGATGTTTTTACCCTTTTCGACTTGAAAAAAGATAGGTTGATATTTTGTTATAAAGGTGATCATGGGCCGGGCCGGGTTCGGGCCGGGCCGCGGCCAAAAAAAATTGCCCATTGGCCTGGCCGGGCCGGGCCTAAATTCGGGCCGAATTTTTGTGTCCAAAGCACGCTGTTTCGGGCCGGGCTTAGCGGGCTTTTGTGGGCCAAAACGGGCCGGGCCAAAAAATAGACTAAAAAGTCGTTTTGAGCTTGCCCAAAAACAAAAAAAAAACGATCGGGCCCGGTCCGGCCCGCGGGACGAAAAATTCTGCCCAAAACCCGGCCCAAAAACGGGCCGGGCCGAGCCAAAATGATCACATCTATTTTGTTATGTACAAGATCCGTTTGTCGAGGGGTTGTGGTTCATAAGGTAGTTTTGGGGTTAGGTGTGATGCGCTTTGTGGTAATTTGACTTGCTATGAGTGGTGATGGAGTCACGGAGGTGGTGCCCTGATGGAGTAGTTTTGATGCTCTAGGAAATGAAGTAATTAGGAGGAAGAAGAAAAGTAATCTGACAAACAAGTTAAAAATGAAGAATTTATTCATTTATGAATTTGTGGATAAAGTAATCTGTTTATTTATTGTTTAACTCAAGGACCCAACTTCTTAACTCACATTAGTTAAATTTTGGCCGGAAAAGGTAGATGAGGTCCCAAATGGTGAAAAAAAAAGTTACAGGTCCTTAACGGTGAAAAACTCAAAACATTAGGTCCTTGTTATTAGCTTAACTCTCTTTATTATGATGAGTAATCTACCTAAAACAAAAAAAAAAAAAAAAACATTACCACAACTCATAACAAGTTTTTATTATGATGGATAGTCTACTTGGTGGGTAGATTAAGTTTTTTTCGAATTTACTTTTTCTGAAAAGTTTCATTTCCTAGGAAGTGATTTCCCTTTTGTAATTCCTAGGAAATTGACTAATGTGTTTGGTTGACATCAAAGAATTTGTAATTTCCATGAATTAATGTAGGAATTTTGAAGGACCAAAGAGGCTTGGGTAAATCAATTCCCACATTTTGTAGGAATTTTCATTGCTCTCATTTTCCCCATTTCCTGTCAACCAAACAAGTACCCAATTTAGAAAATCATGGGAAATTTCTATTGCCTACATAATTTAGTGTATACTAAACAACCACTTAAAATTTAGTCTTGTACATTCTTGCGACGTAAAAAAAAAGTTATCAAATTTCCACTACTGTGAGTTTGTTCTATTGGTGTTTTATTTGGTATCTAATATCTATAACCAAATGCTTAAGAGTAATTTGTGGGATTATCCAGTATCCACAGTGCCAAGTTAGCATGACATAGGAGTATTAACTCTAGCATTGTTTTACTATACTGTTAGATGGGTTATGTTTGGACATTGTGTTCTCGGATAGCATTGTGGAAAACGATCTGAAATTTGATTTGTCCATAAAGGGAGTTACAATAGCCATAAAACTGATATGAGGAATGAATAAATACAACACATTAATTTGTGCAACATCAAAGTTGAAGTAGGTTTTACGGCTAGCAACTAGTAAGTGTCACTAATGCAGCCACACTGGTGTCATTATCCCAAATACATTTCCCTTCTTTTTCAACTTTGGCAAACTAATTGTTGAAAATGACTTTTGGAAGCCATAATTACAACATAACTTAGTAATAAAGGGTGAGAACAATGCAATAAACTTGATTTCCAATTAGATTTTGATCTTCTATGAAGCTAACCCAACTTCTCATCTTCTAACTTTAATCAGAAGGTAAAACCTACCGTAGTTGTGTTTAAACTTGATAAAAACATGATCACAAATTAAATAAAAGAATTCAAGTACCTTAATTCGCATGCACGACGATGACATTAAGCATACACTAATTTCTTAAAGAAGTCGTATTGAATCGAATTTCAAAGTTATGTAAAGAACAATAGTCTGACTCATCTGATAGAATAGTTAGCTTAGTTGGTAAAGATCTCATCTTCTATCATCAATGTCATAAATTTTCTTCTGACCGCATAAAGCTCAATAGAACACTTTTCTTATATTTGTCCCAAATTAGTTTGAACACTTTCATTTTTATCATGATCCCACTATTACCATATTATTTTATTTATACTCCGTTGAGTCCACACTCTACCTTTGTCAATACAAAAAGACTAAACTTTTTCTCTTCTCCAATAAAAAAATACTCTCACCAACTCCTATCACATTTACATTTTCAATAACATTCGATTAACATACTATAACTTATCACCTTAAACTACATGTTCCAACAAATGTTCAAATCTTTCTGAAACGGACGAAATACTAGATACTAGATCTGCAAACGAAATTTAAAAGACCATAAAAGTTACGATCCCTTCAAGGTACTATATCCAAACAAAGAAACAGTCATATCTATGCATAATTTTCCTAACCATCAATCCATGACATAATGACATTATACACGTTAAAAAGAAACGTTCCAATTGAGTCCAACCTCACAAAAATAAACAAATAAAAAATATCAACAACAAAAAAAAAAGGACAACAAAAAGCATTTCACTAATCACAATATTCTCCAGTATAAAGCAAACCTTCCTAGTTACCCTTACTCTTCCTCCTGTCACTTTACCTTTCCCATTTCCCCATCTTCTTCATCTCCTTCTCCCAACTTTCTCTCTCCTCCCACCTCCACACCATTTCTCACTTCTCCCCCAAATCAAAAATCCCCAAACATTTCAAATCTCAAATCCCTAATTTCACAGTGTATAGTATACACTCAAACACTCAAAAATATGGCGACGCTACAAAAATTCAAGCTCTTAGCATCACAGTGTGCAGTAATCGGAAGCCCGACACGAAGCCCGACGACAAGCCCAGTCATCCACATCCGCCGTCGTAAAACCCTAAGAATGCTCCTCGGCGGCGGCGGCGGAAGAAACGGCGGCGTTTTCAATCGCCGATTCATCCAACCGAGTCACCGACGAGTTGAATCGCCGGATCATCGGAAAATCACCGATCAAAAATCGCCGGCGATAAAAGAGAATAATAACTTAGGCGTAAGGCTTAAGCTGAAGGATTTGTTCGTAACTTCTTCGGCTTCTCCTCCTCCGCAATCGAAGGTTCTAGAAGGTGAGGAGGATGAACAGAGATTATTACCGTCTACTGGTAGTTCCGGTGTCGGCGCGGCGGCGCGCCGAGTTGTTAGCGGCGGCGTGAGGCCGTTTTCGGCGACGTTGAGGCAGAGATTGTTGATGAGGAGAGCGTGGCGACCTGTGCTGGTGGCTATACCTGAACAGTCGCCATAGTACTGTTGTACTGTAGTCTGTATTTAACTTTGTACGGATGAGATGAGAGTGATGATGAAGATAAAGAATTTATTTTTGGGGAATCTGAAATTATGATTGAGTATATAAATAAATGTTTTTCTTAGATTGATTTCCCATTTTTATTTTTGTATAGTTGTAGTTTTTTTTTTCTTATTTTATCACGAGGTATCTGAATTTTGGTCTCCACTTGTACTTTTTAATGTGAGATTTAAAAGTTTGGTTGATTGGAGTTTGGACTAGGTTGGAGTTGGAGTTGGGTTGATTTAGTGATAATTTATTTGATATGGATATAATTTGAATTTAGTTCTAGAGTAGAGGTAAAGATGAATTAATTTAGGTTTTAATTAGGTTATAAATGGATTTGGATGTTTGATTGTGGTTTGAGTTTGATTCGGATTATTTTTGGTCGCCTCGTTTAAGTTGAGTTAAGGGGAGAAATTATCGATAGAATTATGCTATTGTCGGTACATTCTATGTGGCATGATCAACAATTTAAGTCTTTTATTCTTTTGTAATTGTAATATTTTTACTTTTACGCTTGTCAATCCATAAAATTGAATTAGTATTAGTTTCGATAAGGTATAAATTATAATGTAAAAGTCGCTTTAATTTGAAGATATGGTTTCTTAAATTCAAAGCCAAAAAGGTTGATATGCACAAATGGAATTTGCAACTTTATGAGAGCTTATTTGTTGTTGCGTTTTTTTTAAAAGAAACCAATGATATATTAAGGGCATGTTCTCCTCAGTTTATTTTCAGTTTAGTTCAGTTCAGCTTAGCTCCAATCATTTGATCTCCAATCAGTTCAGTTTAGTTCAACTTCATTCTTTTATAACCCTTTTGTTAAATATTATTATTATGTTGGTATAATTTATTTTACTAATTATTATTATTATTATTATTATTTATTTTTATATCAATACTATTAAGTATCATTATTATTGTTGTTGTTGTTTCTATATATTATTGTTGTTTATTATAGCTTTACTCATTATTTACTATTATTATTATGAGGAACATGGTTTAGGTCAAAGCACAAATAAACCCATGTTTTTTAGCCCATAAAACAATCAAATCGCGTCAAGACGGTTTATGATGTAATTTTTGCGGTCCAACCCAATCATTATTTTTATTACTAAATATTATTTTATTATTAAATCTAAGGGTAATGTTATATGTAGCCCTTAGGGCTACATATAAGCATTAAATACATTTCTTTAAATGGAAACAGTTTAAGAATTCAAGACACATTTTCACATCAACAGAGGTAAGAAATGCTTGATTTAATATTTTATTTCCATTTTAAGCACCTTATACATAGCCCTAAGGGCTATGTATATCATTTTCCTTAATATATTAATACAAATAATATAAAATAATTATTATTAATTATCATTAATTATTATTATTATTGTTATTATTATTATTATTAATAATATTATATATTTATAACTATAATTTAGGAATATCCAAAATAAGTACTATTATTATTATTCATTATTATTACTTATCATTATTCTTTCCCCTCAAAAAAAAAATATTACTTATCATTATAATTATTATTTAATATTCATATTATTATTGTTTAAATATTATTTATATATTTATTACATTCAATTTAATTCAATTCAATTCAGCTCCAATCAGTTCAGTTCAGCTGTTTTATGCCGAAGAGAACAAGCCCTAAGAGTGTTTTTGCAATTTATAGAATAACGTACTTTTTATATAATGCATTAATTGCATCTACTACAATTGATTCTATATTCCATATGTATGCATATAAAATGTGTATCATTTACTTCTATCTTATGCATATAATAGTGTAAGGATACATTGATATCATGGAATTAAATCCCATAGTGGATTTTAAAAATAAATAAATATATCTTTATTAATTTTTCACTTTCAAGAATTCTGACATAATAAAATAGACTGAATTGACCTCTAACGAGTATTGATCCAAGTATAACCCCTTGGCTACCTTATGATATTTTCATATCATAATATGTAAGAGAAGTTTATTTGTTTTGTTTACATGTAGCATCTCAAATTTGTCTCACTTTGGAATAATGGAAGTCTAATCATATGGATTTTTTGTTGTTTTATACTCCCTCCGTCCCATAATATAGTGCTCACTTCTCATTTTTCACAAGAATTAAGGAAAATGGAAAGAGTTTTAAGAATTCACAAAAATACATATGTAAGTAAATGTTTATTGGATAAATAACAATTTCTCCCTTTTTTTTTCTCTCTCCCCTCTCTCCTCTCTACTTTCAAAAACCCTAGCCTCCATTGTTGATTTTTAAAGGGGCTTCCATCGGTTTTTACCGTTGGAAAGCCCCCACCTTTGTTTTTTTTATTTGTTTTTAGGTTTCCAATAACGATTTCTCCCTCGAAAGACAGGGTTTTCGATCTCCTTCGTAAGAAAAGGTTTTTCGATCTCCTTCGAAAGACAAGGTTTTTCGACCTCCTTCGAAAGACAGGGTTTTTCTCCTCTTTAGAGGGGGAATTTCTACAGGTTACAATCCGGGATACTAGATCTAATGGATTGCCGTGAAATTATTTTGTTCGTGAAGAATTATGCGGGATCACAAAGGTTATCAATTTTTCGAATACGGTTAGATGAATCCGACGGAAATCATCCTCACGACTACAAGGGATCGTTAGATTGTCTCTCCAACAAGGCTGTATTTCCAGCGATATAAGCGGGAGATGTTCCACATTGCAAGATTTGTTTGACGATCGTAGTTTTTATGAAGGAAATTTTTGTTTGATTCAACTTATGTATTTGTTTGATTCGATTGCTTATGTAGATGTCGTATGACTTTTTATTAATGAATTAATTTTACTATTCAAAAAAAAAAAGTAAATGTTTATTGGGTGTTTTTGTCTTGGAACTAGTTTTTGTTTCTTTTTCCTTTAAAATAAAATGAAAGAGCAATAAATATACCTTGGAATGGTGTAAAACAATAAATAAGGGCACATATTTTAAAAGAAAGTAGGGGTATTTTGGAAAGTTTTATGTAGAAATGAAGGATAATTTAGTCCAAATTAATTGATAAAAAAGAAATAGGCACAACATTTTGGGACACCCAAAGAGGAATGCAAGCACTATATTATGGGACGGAGGGAGTATTTGATGGAGTATATAATTGAAGAGGGAAAGTATAACTATTTCACAAGTTTGGGAGAAAGAAAGAAACAATAGAATGGTGGGGAGTGGGGACTATAAATTCTGTTTGAGTCTAAAGTGACTTGCAAAGCAAAGGTGATTAGCGTTAGCGAGCACTTTGATGATAAGGACAACTTATATGCCCCAAAAGAAGGTCCACTGCTCTCATCCGCTAATTACTTTTTTTGTTCTTCTCTTATTAATTGATGCTCACTGCTCAGACACATAATAGAGTGTGCCCTTTTTATTGTTCCTTTCAATGAATTTCCTATAAGAAAAAGTTTGTACATACATGATACATGATATATGATACATGATACATGTAATAAACTCAAAAGAGCAACCATACAATCATGTTTTATGTTCTATGAGGAGAAATTTAATCATCACATCTATCATACCCATGAGTAAAGAGAGAGTCTATTTTAGACAATGAAATAATGTTTCAACATAAAATCATATAACAATAAGTGGAGTAGTTCCTTTGCCTTGCGTTATTGGGACACTGACATGTGCTATACATTATAGCTTCATCACACATAAACCTGTTTTTAAATGTTGTAATATTGCAACCGATATTGTAAGTAGCTCATCGTTTGCCTTGCGCTATTGGTAAAAGAGTGGTAAGAATGTTAATGGAGTATGGCTGATATAGAGAATGGTTTCTCCATATACGTATTCATCTAAATATCTCATCCCGTCCCATTATTAATGGCGGGAAAATACTTAAGTACATAGTTGTCACAACGAGTACACTATATAATCCATCCTCACCTCATTATTCATGGGTCTACTTATTCTTTTGCACTTTTTATTTATTTCCTCCGTGATTACTCCTTTTGATTTTTGATGTTATTCACATATGTAACTTTGACTATATTTTGTGATTTGTACTCAAGAAAAAATAGAGTTATGTAGGATCTTGTTAGATTTGTTTCAATTTCTATTTTCTAAACCTTAACTTTCATTGATAACTAAAGATATTAATGTTCAAAATAGTGTATTGGCAAGTGTATCTAGAGAAAACGAGTCAATTAAAAAAACCAGAGGAAGTATTTGAAAGAAAGTCTCTAATAAAGTTTGTATGCGATGGAGCAAGTATATGGTAAATCACCACGTGGCAGATATGCTAAGTAGTACTTATAGCTCATAATTTGCGATTAATAAACATAATCATTTAAGGGTGAAGTGTATTATGACGTTCGTAACTGTTCACTAAACTGATGGCATGAAATTAATAGATTAATCATAATTTAAAGTGGATTTCTTCTTCACCACTTCACGAGTTATTGGTAAGCTTCTAGGTTACTCAACTAAAAACTAATGCACGCGCACCAATCCGGCAATTTCTATCACAACTTAGCTAATACACTTTTTAATAAGATACTAAAGTAAAAGAACTTCAATTTACGTAAGATTATGTCATAAATCGAAAGATTATAGAGAAAGGCTTTGCGCCTCAGAGTTTGATTACCGATTATGTACATGAAATTTTGTGATTGTGAATGATGTATATGAAAATTTTCCAAATTTTTTTGACAATTCTCTACGCCCGGATATTAGGGTGAGTGGCTCTGTGAGAGGACATATAGGAAATTCATCTTACCACGGGTTTTCGAAAGGAGGCTAAAAAAAAAATAAAAAAATTAGTAGCCCTGTGCGAGGTAACCCAGAGACAATTCATCTTATCATGGGTTACCGAAAGAGGGTCAAAAAAAAAAATACTTCCTCCGTTTTTTTTTAGATGTTACACTTTTCAAATCACGGACTCCTAGGTAATTTTTGGAGTGGAGAGAGATAGAGAGAATGAAAAACAAAAGGGCCCCATGTGAACATGTGATAGGAGAGAGATAGAGAGAAGTTATTACCTAAAATAAAAATATAACATCTAATTTAAAATTTCCTAAAATAGAAAGTGTAACATCTAAAAAAAACGGAGGAAGTATGTAAACTTACATGAGAAGGAGGGGGTGGAAGGATGGTAAGCCCTTCATCTTTCACTCGCAAGTTGTAGGTTCAATTCTCATTAGGAGGGTTGGGGGCTTTGGGGTAGTGGCTTGTGAGATGGCGTTAATGTAATTTATCTTACCAATTTTTTTAAAAAATAATATAAAATTACACAAATTATTGAATATAATTGTTACATCATACTTTATGGCGTTACAAGCTACAAACTAATGCTTCTTTTGTAAGAAGAACTCAAATGACATAAAAATATGTCATTATTTGTATAGTCGATATGTTGAAACCCATGAAATGCCCACTTGTGAGTGTCCCACATTGGAGAAAGAGAAGAGAATAAACCACTTTATAAGATGAGGAGTTACTCCTCCTATCACCAATTGGTTTTAGGATGGAACCTCCTAGCTTGTAAGTGGACTAAACTCTCCTCCTCCTTATTGGGTTACCCAGGCCCATTTTCATATAAATCTAAAAATTAACACAATATCATTCTTGTTGAAGTCTATACCATTATGCATATTACATAACATGGTATAACTATTCCACCCAAAAGGCCAAAACACACTCTATAAATTAATGTTTTAATTCTCTACCATAACTCTTGAATCTTTAATAATCTCTTCACAATCTAACTCTGCATGATTTGGCAGCTTTTGAATTTTCAGAAATCTTGCAAGTTCATCAACTCGTTGGTTTTCACTCATCCCTAAAATCCTGCACAAATAGAGAATAATCCTTTGTAAATTCCTTTAATTGTCATTTCAAGCTAAAACAAAGTCGGAGGTCTACCCTGGATCTCTAGTTATCTATCAATATCAGTATTTAATAAAGCCAACCTCGCCTAAGAAAAAAGGGTTGATATATACTGACAACACAATAAACTAAATTATAAGTTCAAATCAGATAAAATAAAATAAATTCAAATAAAATAAGATAAATTTGAATAAGATAATATCATATCAAATAAGATAAATTCAGATAAAATAATTTAGATAGGTAAGATTTAAATTGAATCAAACAGAGCCTAAAACAAATAATAATTTTTAGAATTAGAGGTCCATTTCAAATGAGAAACCATATGTTGTAAGTTTCTTTACACGCCCTCATAGCGATGTCTAGTGTCCACATCATTGCTTAAACATCATAAAGGGACTTGTTTGGGCAAAGACATCATTTGACTTTTATTGTAAAGATAAAGGGGGCTCATTGAGTGGGATGGACTAGTGTAGGAGGTAAATGACTAAGGTCCAGGTCCAATCAGGTTCAATTAAGTCTAATACGTTGAATTAGGTTCAATCAGGTCCAATAAGTTCAGTTTAGGTCCAATAAATTTAGTTCAGTTTAGTTCAGGGTGATTCAGGTGAAGAAAAAGCATCCTAAATATTCTATCAAGTTGGGCTGGGTTTGGCTAACAAAAACCCGAGTTGAGCCATAGTGATCCAGGTCAAAGTAAGATGGGTAGTTACAAGCTCGACCCACAAATGTGCTAGGTGAATTAGACCTGATTGGGCTGTTATTGGATGAAGATACTGGGTTCAACTGAGTCATCTTGGCCCAATTTAGACCTCTAATTTGGGCTTTAGAGCTTAACTACACTGACAGCCCACCGTATCCAAAAGGACCAAAGAAAAGTTTGATATAATGATTTATTATGACTGGGCTTAAGACAACGGGCCTGCACTTGAAAATGGACATGATGAATGTACATCTAGGTACATCATGTAAACAATTTCTGACACAAACCCAATTTTTTTTTTTTTACACAAACATAAAATTTGCTTCAACTATACTCTATTCGTTTCTTTTGAATAGTTAAATTTTATCTTTTTATGTTTGTCAATATAAATGTTTGAACATTAATATATCTAAATTTGTATTTATAAAAATTATAAAAAGTTGATATTCTAAAAGTACTTATTCAAACGAATCAAATAAGATACCACGTAAATATATTTTTACATACCCATTAATCACAAATTATAATCAAACATAAATGTGTGAGTAGTGTAAAAACTCAAATTGTAACCATTAAAAAAGAACGGAGGAAGTATAAGTTTATAATATATAGAATTGGTTTATTTCACCATAGGATTTTAATTAGCTTATTTTCTTTACAATAATATTTTAAATGATTCTCTTGCAAAAAAAATGAAGTCTAAGAGAATTTAAATTTAGGCTTGATATATCCCATCATGCCTATTTTCTTAATAACAATACAAGTTGATCACACAAGCTGATGATAAGCTTATACAATGTCAGCTAAGCTACCAGTGTTTACCCCAAATAAAAACTAACAAGGGAGCACATACAGTATTTTAACAGTATATTTCATTCATACAAATACTTCATAATCTAAAACTTAGAATATGGTAGATCATTAAATCCAACTGTCCAACCCATAAAACAACATATGTAAATATAAGCAAGAATTTATTAATCCTACATAGGAGTATATGATAGTATATACCATTAGTCCATCATCATGCTTGCATGAAATCATTGACTTTTGTGCTTTATACTCCCTAAACAACTTTTTGCAAAGATTAAAGTCTAATTCTATTAGAGTTATGGTAAGTATTTTATACTCGTCTTTTTATTAGTTTCGGATTCTAATATAATATACTTAGTATAACTCTAATAAATTCTATAATAAAAACAAATCAATGTATAATCAAGCAAATTACCCATTGAGTTTGCAAGCAATATTTGACTCCACAAATTGTTCTGTGCTCCTTAAACCCAAACTTCCACAAAGTCTATAGTACTTCTGCAAATAGTATTTTTGGTGCTTATTTTCTGCCAAAAAGAATTCAAAATTTTCCATTGGCAAAATCTTTGTGACAATTCTTTTGTTAAGCCTCATTTGCTTCCTAATCTTTGATTTTTGTGCTTCTTTTCTCTCCTCCTCTGTTGAGTAATAAATCACTGAGTTTTCATGGGTACTTAACCCAAAATTCTGCATTGAAAAAGCCCATATTTAGAACCAAATCATAATAAATTTAATACAGTATACAAATACTACCTTCAGTTTTAAATAATAGTTACACTTACACTTTTTACAATACACAAATACTACCTTCATTCTTAAATAATAGTTACACTTACACTTTTTACGCATATCAATGTAAAACTTTGAATACTAATATGATAATATCTCTAATTTTGTATTTATAAAAATTCTAAAAATTTGATATTTTAAAAGTAACCACCGAGACAAATCAAACAAGACTCCACGGAATCATATTTTTACTTACTCATAAATAAATAAATAAAAAATGATATTTTCTCCGTTTTGTTTTAAATGCAACAAATGGGTATTATTTATGAAATAAAAAATATTCATTTACCGCATTTAAAACGAAATGGAGAAAGTAGTTAAATTGAATTTTATAAATAGTGTCAAAAGCCGAAGCGTAATAGTATATACATATCTCTATTATATAAGGGAAGGGGGGAGCAATGGTGTCCTCTTTTGAAATGCCTATTTTGCCCCCCTTTCCTTTCTAAATTACAAAATGAATGTCAATATCAAAATACCAAAAATATGTTACCCTCTTCCTATTATAAATTACAAATTCACTTACAAATCAAAGGGAGCTTCAAACAAAAATACAAAAATATAATTAAAACAATCACTCACAAGTCAATTAAAATCATAAAATTGCATAATTTACGTTATGCAAATCACTAAAATGAAGAAACTTTACAAAAACTTAAAAATACACTTACAAAGTACAACTTGTGAAAAAATTGACTTGAAATCAAAGTGTCCACTTTCTTTACAATTTATGACATGTTATACTTAATTCAAAAATCAACTAAAAAATTATAATATTAAAAATCATAAATAAATTCAATAAAATTTCTATTTTGTTCATAGAATTTAACTTTGAAAAGTAAAAAAAAAAAAAACAGAATGGTGAGAGACTTAAGTGACAAAAACTAAACCTATCAAATTTTGCAACTAAAAATAATTATACTTCGTATGTCTAATGTTCAAATTTTGACTCTTATGCCGAAGAAAATCGAGTTTCTGTTTCGAAAAAAAATTCAAGCACGCATCACGTGCAAAAAATTCTAGTAACTTATAAGGAGAGAGAGAGGGGTAAATGAATTTACAAGATAATCCTTGTTGGTAGGATCATGGGTGTTCCAGAAATAATCACAAAGTGATGAAAATGAAATGATTCTGTTATCATATGATAATTTGACAGCTTCTGTATGACTTGTTCCTCCTTCACACACCTGTTGAAATAAAAATAAAAAATAATGACATTTTATATCAATCAATTCTTGGAATTTGCTATAAAATTTAAAAAATTAGTGATTTTTTTTTTTAATTTACTTCTTTATATGATGGGTTTCTAAGGCTTCCACCAAAATAACCAGTAGAAGTTTTTGTAACTCCATTGTTATTCCCGTATGCAGATTCAAGAACCCAAAAACTTCCTGAAACACCCAAAAATTATAAGTAATTTCATCAGTAAAACAGAAGAACAACAAAAGAAAAAAAAACCCATAATCAAAAGTCATTTAATTTCATGATTAAAACAGAGGAAAGTAGAAAGAAAAGAAAAAAAGTACCTCCAGCAAAAATTGCTGAATTTTGGAATTGAGATTGGACATTTTGAGATGATGATGGGATTTTTTGGATATCATGAAAATCATTGATTTTAGGGAGAATTTCATACATGATTATAATTTTTCAATACATATTTATAAAGTTGTTTGAGCTTATAATAAGCAGGAAGAAGTGGGAAATGAGTGAAGATGCTTTTGATTAGTGTGAATGAGAAAACTCTTTTTACACTTGAATGAGTGAAGTGACTTTGATAATTTTAGAGATTTATATAAGGTTAAATTGACCAAAATTTATGGTAGATTTTAATAAATTTTTTAGGTATATCAAAGCAATCTGTAAATGAGAAGAGGTGAAGCTTCCTGTGATTCATCAGTGATCAGGTGAAGCTTCCTCTGATATTCTGTGGTAGACCATGCATATCACTGACATAGTGACATAGCTAAGTATACAGTATTGTACTAGAACTAATTCTTTAGTATAATTAATGAAGATAAATAAAAATGTTTGTAACCAAGCACCTTGTGATCTTCAGATCACAAGTTCGAACCTCACTACCTATTTATTCTTGGGAGTAGGGATTCCTTTATAATCCTTACTCTCCAGCGTTGACCTGTGTATCTGGACTGGCTAACCTGAGCGATGTGTTGGTCCAGTATGGTCCTTCTTCTTACCAACGGGTCCTCAGTAGGAGCCAAAAAAAAATGTTTGTCATTTATATTCAATTAAGAATGATGGGCTATATCAAGCCTTAGTATAATTCAAGATTTGCATATTTTTACCATTTATATGTTGATGTATCTGAAGTGATAATGGATCAATTAATTATAGCCTCCTATATGAATTGCATTACATTTTTTTTATTCGGTAATTTACTAGCCTAAGCAAGTTCAACCCACATAAGTTAGAAGGTAAGAAAGGGATCCCAACTCATAAGAAAACTTCCAAGAAAACTTCCAAGAAAACTGAAGATTCATATTCAGAAGCAAATATCCACACAAACACTCCAATTATGGGGTTGATAGGAGGTGGGAGCTCCAACCATTAGGCTCCCACATGATCCTCAAATTGCATTACGTACATCCATCTTGAATGTTGTATAAAATTATAAATGGCAATGAAAAATTAAATTTAATAAAAATAAGGATTTTAATATGCTACTATATCAATATTCATATCATATTCATCAATTCTTTGTATCATAATAATAAAAATATATATACGGTAGTAAAGATCAAGAATTTTAAGAAAAACAGTGGGAATAAGACATAGGCTATGTTCAGTTCACCTTATTTTTGCTTATTTCAGATCTAATCAGATCAGATCAGAAAAAATAAGTTCAGATCAGATCAGTTCAGATTATGCTTATATTTAAAAATCACTATATCTTTCATTACATATTAGTAAAAATTATAATAATTGAATATTAATAAAGTACTCATTGAGACGAATTAAACAAGACCCCACATGACTATATTTTTTCTTATATATTGAGAAAAATCTAAAAGATAAGATCTTGTTATCAGATCAGTTCAGATCAGATCAAATCAGATCAGAAAAAATAAGTTCAGATCAGATCAGATCAGATAAGTTCAGATCAGAAAATTTCAGGTGAACTAAACATAGCCATACTCATATTAATTTTAGTTTACTTCTATATTTCTACCTTTCAGTACAACTAAGGAACTAACTATAACTACAACTACAACTACCTAAACTCGAACAGAGAAAAACATAGCGAAAAGAAAAACTATACTCGTGAAGCTTTTTTCCTTATAAATCATCATGATTCTGATTTTGCCAAGAATACTTGAGGCAAGTGGTCTCACAAAACTTGAACTACCTCATGATTTATGGGGGTGAAGTTCCACTAGCGACATTTTAGGGGTGTAATTTTCTTCCCATTTGTCCCTTTCCATCCTTAAAAGAGTTATAGTGCATGTGCTTTATTTGGTTGTTGGTAGTACTAGTAAGTAGTAACCCTAATATTAAGGCATTGACTCATACTCAATTTTTAGGATTTAAGGTGTTGGGGTTATATGATTGTTGATTGGCGCGAGAATAGTTTTGAAGATTTCTTCTTACTTATTAGCAAAATTCATTGTTAATAAAGAAAATAAACTCTTACTCTCTTCATTTTTTTTTAGAAAACAAGAAAATTATCATTAATAGATCGTTATATGATATTTATAACAATAATAACTCATGCATAAAAGAAAATCTAAATGACTAGCCAACGAGTATGTTGTGTTCATCTTTTGCTAGATAGATTCAACTAAGTTTAGTTCAACAAAAATAAGCAAAGATAAGATCTGATATTGTTATAAAATAAGATTTAATAAGTTTAAATACAATGAATAAAAACAACTAATTTTAAATAAACAAAAATAAGTTAAATGGTTGGGCTATGTTCAGTTCACCTTATTTTTGCTTATTTCAGATCTAATCAGATCAGATCAGATCAGATCAGATCAGATCAGAAAAAATAAGTTCAGATCAGATCAGAAAAAATAAGTTCAGATCAGATCAGATCAGATCAGATCAGACCAGATCAGATCAGATCAGATCAGATCAGATCAGACCAGATCAGATCAGATCAGTTCAGATCATATCATGCTTATATTTAAAAACTTATTATTATTAAATATCTTTCACTACATATTAATAAAAATTATAATAATTGAATATTAATAAAGTACTCATTGAGACGAATCAAACAAGACCCCACATGACTATATTTTTTCTATATATTGAGAAAAATCTAAAAGATTATCTCTTATTGTGAATAGTGTCAAGATTCTAAGTGACAAAGATAAAAAAAATACAAAGGGGGTATTATTATTTACTAGTACATTTGTTCAAAAGAATTATTATTATTGTTGTTGTTGTACTTATTAATTATTAATATTGGTAATTATTATTAATCTTATTGTTACCATTATAAATGTCATTGTTATTATTATATTAAGTTATTTTGTTGTTATTAAATAATAGAAAATTAAAACCACGTTTAAGAACATAAGATTGACGCAAAAATAAGAAATATATAAAATATGATATCTCAAATTCATGATAACGAAACTACTATGTTCGGATTACATTTCAAAATAAGCTAAGTGTGAGATACAAATTATAAATTTAGATTCGGTATACCTCTTCCTACCGAATTTCAAATCTCTCTAGCTATTTGAAGTTGCACGATATTTATTTATTTTTTGCTCAAGTCATAGTTGTTTGTATATCTTGTTCTATTTTATATGGAAAAAAAAGAGTTCAGTTTGCCGACTTCTCAAGTGTGAAACTTTTTTTTAAGGGAAAGTGTGAAACATTGTATAAGTGCTCTTATAAAATAATGACTTGAGTTATATAATTATTTTTAGTAATAATAATAATTATGATTATAATTATTATTGTTGTTCTTATAATAATGATAATAATAATAATTATTATTAATAATAAAAGTTTGTAATAGAAATAAAATGATAATAATAGTAACACTATAAAGAATATCTTATAATGTATTGCATAATAATGATTTACAAAGTAATAATATAATAGTAATAATATATATTTATAAAAGATAAGATCTTGTTGAAAAAATAAGTTCAGATCAGATCAGATCAGAAATAAGTTCAGATCAGATCAGATCAGAAAAAATAAGTTCAGATCAGATCAGATCAGAAAAAATAAGTTCAGATCAGATCAGATCAAATCAGATAAGTTCAGATCAGAAAATTTCAGGTGAACTGAACATAGCCTTAGTTAGTTTTTTCTTTTAAAAAAAGAAAAAGAGGGGTTTTTGGTCCCCCAATGTGCAATAATGTGAGGTAAAGCTGCATGGTCAAAACTCAAACCTCAAGGCTCCAAGGCCAATAATAGATTTGCTTTTCGGGCTACTCTCTTGAATCCCTCGATCCCAACATCCTAGGGAGCCTCTTTCAACAAATATTAAAGTTAATAAGATGGCAAGAGATTAATTTAAAACTAAAAAAGATTTTTGATATTATTATTAAATGTATAAAATTTTATATCTATACAAATATTAAAAGACGCGCATAAACAAGAAATTGTGTCACGTGGCGCTCTTCCTAAGGAGTTTTAGTTCATATAACTAGAATTTTTTGCACGCGATGCGTGCTTGAATTTTTTTTCGAAACAGAAACTCGATTTTCTTCGGCATAAGAGTCAAAATTTGAACATTTTAGAAAAAAAAAAATTATATATCATTGAAAATTTCTAGAAAATGTCATTGCGAACATAATAATATTCTGGAAATGTGCGAATATTGTTAATCTAATCATGACCTAAAAAGTTATTAGCGTTTTAAATTTATTTTAGTTTTTTCCCTCTTTTGTTTGGAGCTTCTCTTGTGAGTTATAAAAAATTTATTAGATCGTAGTAATGTGCAGTTATAAGCCCATAATCGAATTCGCGCAACCTGTATGATATATGGCACGAAATATATTTTTTCTTGGTTGTGAGAACTGGATATAGTAACATCTTTTTGAGGGAAAAAAAAGGAGGAATACAGTTTGCCAAATATAGGCAACTCTTAAATTTAGCAAAGTCAAAGATACAAACACTATTTTGTAATTTAGAAAGAGAAGGGGGGCAAAATTGGCATTTCAAAAGAAGACATCATTGCTCCCCCCTTCCCTTATATAATAGAGATCTATGTACAATAAAAAAAATAGAAATTGTGTAGTATAAGGGTTTGATCTCAAGACCTCAAATACATATACTAAAGTCTTAACCACTAGACTAAGTTGTATTTAGTATTATTATCATAAAGTTCATATTAATGAATGAATTTTTTTCTTACCCATAACATAGCTCGGGCCTAATAACTAGTTCATATTTAAAATGAGTGACATATGTGAGAGGAAAGGTGAAGAAAGCAATAGAGGGTGGCACCGTGGCAGGGTGCCGATTAGAAAAAGTTAGATCACTTGTTTAAACAATCAAACATGAGTATTCAATGAAATAAGTAAGTGAAACAGCAAATGATTTTTTCACCATATACCCCTGACAAATGTTTTTTGCACCATATACCCTTTCAACTTTCTAAATTCACATGTACCCTCCACTTTTCAAAAAAATACATCTACTTACCTTTTTGACTTACGGTGTTAGACTTTCGTTAGTCATTAGATCATAATCCTCTCTTAATCATAATTAACTAACCTAAATCAAATCCTAATTAACTAACCTAAATCAAATCCTAATTCTAACCCTAACCCTAATCTAATACACTAACCCTAACCACCTCTCACCCACCTCTCACCCCCGCTACCCCATCACCCCCTCACCACCACCACCTCACGACCACCGAGTAACAAGCATCTTTGGTGAAAGCTAGGGATGGGCAAGGGTAGGGTCTGGGTCGGGTCCAGCTGGACCCTAGACCCGTACCCTTTTTTTTTTGCAGACCCAGACCCGGACCCTAAGGGTCTGAAAAAATTGGACCCTGACCCGGACCCTTAGGGTCTGGAGGGTCCAGGCCTAAATTTTTTATTTTGATAAATTTTCAGCTTTATTAATATCAATAATCGTCTGAAATTCGCATGAAACAAACACAAACATATAAATTGAAAAAAACGAAACAAACACAAATACAAACTTATAAACTGAAAAAAAAAACGAAACAAACACAATTCACAAACATATAAACTAAAAAAAACGAAACAAAAACACAAACTTACACTGAAAAAAAATGAAATAAACACAACTTACATAAGAGTTTAGAATGGTTGTTTTGGTGTTTTAGTTTAGGTTTTAGTCTTTTAGAAAATCAGTTTGTTTTTTTTAAAAAAAGTTAAAATATATATATTAGATAAGTTTAGGGTCTAAGGGTCAGGTCTGGGTCCAAAACTTCAAGACCCGGACCCGGACCCTAAAAAATTTACTTGGACCCAGACCCGGACCCTTAGGGTCTGAAAAAGTTGGACCCAGACCCTTAAATTAGGGTCGGGTCCAACAGGGTCCGGGTTGGGTCCTGGACCCATGCCCATCCCTAGTGAAAGCCCAACTGATTTCATCCTTCATAGTGAGTGAACTCAAAGGATTCTAAGAATACACTTCACATCTCTTTCATTGAAAGAGGCCTCAATTACTTCAACCTTCCACTCTTTACTCTTAAAATTAATAAATCACACACCATGTTTACACCTAGTTCATAAGATCATATTACTACAAACTAGAGACATATTTGTGTAGCCTCGAACTCTTGAAGCGTAATACTGGTTTCACTAAGAACATGTTTGATTTAAGTCATAAAATGGAAAGAAAAAAGAATTAATTATAGAAGTAATGGAAACAAAACTTGATACTATTATTAGGTGTTTGGTTCAAGCTTTTCAATGAAAAGAAAAAGGAAATCATTACCACCAATAAATGTATTTTTGTTACTTGAGGGAGAAGAAAAAGTAATAAACTTGTAATCCCCCACATTTTTAAAGGATTTTCATAAATATATTAAGGTATTTATGTAGTTATATTTAAATCCAAATGAGTTTGGAAAATGATTTGACTTTTAAAAAGGGTTGACTATTTTAAAAGTCAACTAAAAATATTTTTCTTAGCTTAATAAAATTTGTAATATTTTAATTAAGCGTGTTTTAAATAAGAGTTTAATTATTAAAAGCATATTTGAAAAGAAAACTTAATGGAATCGAAAGCCCAAAAGTAATAAAAAGGGAAAGGATAATTTGATGACTAAAGTCCTAATAAGCCCATCTTGTTAGTCATCAAAGTTTTAATTATTGAAATTTCTTTTCCTAAGCCAAAGGATTAGCCTATTTAAATATCCTAAAAACCCAAATATTTTGCCCTACACTCTATTTTCTCTCTCCTCCCTTGCACGACTCGACATTTTCTCTCTCCTCTTCCTCTTGAGCGTGAGTTTCATATTTTCCTCTCAAAGATTGTTTCTTCTTCGCTAAGTAACGTTTCTTGTTGAACAAGAAACGTCACAAAACCTTGATTGAACCAAGAAGCTGCTGCCGCCACCTCCTTGCTGCTGTCACAGCCGCCGGGCTCTCCTTCCTCCTATTTCGGTTGTTTTCTTTACTTCTCCTTAAGATTCCATTAAAGTCCTAATTTTTATTGTTATTTTATTACTATATTACATGTTTATGATTTAAGTTATTATTTATTATGAAGAAATATTTTCGGTTTTCATATGTATAAAAGTAATAATTTCAGATTTATTATTTTTAGTTTTAATCATGAAAGATATGGTTTTTAGGGTTTTAAATCACTAGAAACCGTATATTTAAAGTATGAATATGAATTTTGATTGGAATACGATTTTTATATGCATTTAAAATATTTTCAGAAGGTTTAGAAAATTTTATAAATGCTGGAAATTCAGAAAGTTAGTATTTTAAGGTTTTAATGATTTTTAATCACTAGAATAGTTGTACTATACTAGGGATTAAAAATAACGAGAGTTTAAATTATAAAAACGATTTTTAAAGACGTTTAAAAGGGTTTGGGACGTTTTAAAGTTGCTGTATTTTTTTTAGTTCAAGTATTTACTTGATTATTTTATTGTTCTAGGCGGAGAATTCATATAGGGGACTTTTAGAGCATAAAAGTGGCCTACCGTTGCGTTTACACAAGGTACGTACATAGTCTACGTGCTATATGGTTTAGAAATAAACATGCCTTAGGGATGTTTTTATTTATTAGTATCATGTATAGGACCTTGTTGTTCATGTATATGATTTACTATAATTGCTTTACATGTTACTTGCTTGTGTGCTACATGTAAACTGAGAATATGTATGAGTATGACTTGTTTGTATGGAAGTTTGATGCAAACAAATAAGTTCAGTTTTGGTATTAATTCGTAAGTGAATTAATTTAAGTAAGTTGGAATCATGTGTTACATAGATTCTTGGAGATTATTAATTTATCTTATAAGAACCGTGGATCTTATTTGGTAAGTATGGAGTATACCTATGTAAAGGTACGGAGTTTGTTGGCTAGGTTCAACAAAGGATAAAAAGAAATAAAAGAGTCTTGATTGATAAGTTGTGAACACTTGTTAATCCAAAGATAAAAAGAATGTTGTTATGATTATGTGTTATTGAATTGTGTGTTATTTGGTTGTTGTGGTGTCAACACAAGTAATAAATATATTTAACGTAAAGTGAAACGAGAATAAGTTATAGACTTTAGACTGGTGCACGTCTAGAGTTGGACACTAAGGGTTGGGATACATAGTCCGCGCGTGATATGTATTTTCGAGGGTTGGATTGATCACCATTCCTCTTTAGTTCAAAGGTTCCTCGATATCGTAGGTCATTTTGGTTTACGGAGTCATGACCGTATTTCCTATTTTTGGTTGGTCAACTCGTTCAATAACTATTCCATTAAAGTAGTAAAAGTTGGGTCAAGTGTAGTTCAGTAAAAGTTGTCTGTAGAGTATTATTTACTTATGTTATTATTTATTCCTACAAGTTATGTTTGTAGTATCATGCTTAGGATTATTTGTGTCTGATATGTAGTACTCAGCTTTGCTGATTACGTGCTTGTTTGTGTGTGTGATCATGGCTTTGCCTATTGATCCTGTGATGATCCTTCTGGTGAGCAGAGTCAGTATTGCATTGACATTACAGGTTCAGATGCATTGCATTGGGAATCTGGAATGGAGAGGCTTATACTTAGTATAGTTGAAGTTGTTTTCGTAGGGACATCTTTACTTAAGTTTGAGGTTTTTAGTTGGTGTGCTTTAGTTTCAAAACAGTTGTCATTTATTTCACAAGTTAATAGAAACGTTATCACACGGGCGATAATGCCTGGGTAATTCTCTAAATTTGTTATAAAAGTATTTTCTAGAAAGAGAGAATTATCGGGGTGTTACAAAACTAGGAGATCGAAACTAAATAATGATAATATATTAAAAAAGGTTGAACCAAACAAGAACAAATGAAATAAATGTTTGATTTCGTTTCTTAGAACCAAGAAATATTAACTCAAACTAATGCTCTAAACAAGTAACATCAAAATGTTACCAAATGACTTTCTTACTAGATACTCTAAACAAGTAACAAATGTTCCTCTTTGTAAATTGTACATATGTGATCATTCGAATGCCATATCATCATTAGTTATTATATATCTATATGATTCAGACTGAGTCATACAAATTGATGTGTGGGGTGAAAATATGATGAGTTATAATTATAATACATAATGAGAATCGGATGGACTAATAATAGAAATAATAAATATAATCATATATTCAACCGAGGTTCATTTTTTTTTTTCCCATTCTCGGCAGAGAAGTCCCTATCTTTGTCCAAGGATTTCAGTACCATTATTCTTACAAATCATATATTCCTACATGAACTAGTCATATACTCATATGGGATTAATAATTGAACCCCATTAATCCATTCACTTTATATTGACATTACTGCATTAATATGTTTTATCTGTGAAATATTATTCCCTAATTTTCTTTCCTGTTAAAACCTCTATTTGTTCCAAAATGTAATACTCATAATTATGCATTAGTAAAAATAATAATAAAAATTATCTTTTTAAAGATACAAATTCTGACAAGATTGAAGAGTAATAGTAGCTGATAATATATCATCATATGTATAAACTAACTACCAAATTTGCTCAAAATTTTATAAAGCTCGCCATATAAAATAGTATGTCTGACCGTGTGTATGTACTTTATGAAAGTAAAGGAATATATTCGCCAAAAATAAATGGAGTATATCAATATACTAATCAATGTGTATTTTAAAAATTAAACACCCCTAAAAAGATATACTTACAAAACACATGCAAAGTAGCAAACCCTACGTATCACTAAGAGTCGACACATACATATATCAATAACCATGCAATATCAATAACTCGATCGATTTGACTTATAGAGGCCTTGTTTGGTAACTTGTTCTTCTACTAATTTTATTAGCTTTTTCATATGACTAAACTAATAAACACAATGTTTCAAAAATGGCGATTGTCAACCAAGAATGAAATTGCTTGTTTGAGTAGCTTTTAAAAGTGATTGACAAAGAATTATCCAAAACTATGGTATATTGGTATTTCACTTAATCACAAGTACTAAACAACAACTACTTTAGCAAACTTATTCTACAAATAAACTACAAAAATTGTTGGTTAAACAAACTACCAAATAGTGGACTATCAAACAAGACCATGGAGCGTTTGTTTGGAGGAAAATGGGGGTTCCGGTACCAAAAAGAATGAGAGTTCTCGTTTTTTTTTTTGAATGTTTGTTTCGTAGGATGGGAAATGCGAGGTGACATTGGGCTATCTATTGTCATGAGTCACGATTGTATTTTTTTTTTATAGAGAAATTTTATTACGAAGGTCAAATGACATTTACAATAGATATTAAACAAGGTCAAATTAAATTCATCTTCGAAGAAATTATAATGAATCAGATCGAGCAATACAACGCAACCCCCTTGTATTTGCTGAATCAAACAACTATTGATGAGGAAGTATATCATTCTGACATAGTTTGGAAAGAGCATTCTTGATCGAGTCATGTTAACCGCATCCAAGATTTCAATACCTTTATGTAGAGACTAAAAAGACCCATAACAAACCAAGTAAGTGTTGGCCCAGTGGTGATGAGAACTGTCTTTTGTAGGACGGACCGACAGACCCGTGTTCGAATCCCCGCAACACCCTTGGGAAGGAATGGAACCTATCCGAACTTGGCCTCGATCCGGATGTAGCCCGAAGGGTGAATCGAGTATAAACACCAAAAAAAATCCATAATAAGATTTGAAGAAATCTCATAAAATAATACTAATTTATTTTATCATAGTCACGATTGTATTACCTAGGGAGACAAATGACAACATCGCCGTTAATGAAAGCAAAAAAAAAATATCTAGTAAGTGTAGCTTTGTTATTTGTTTACACTAGACATAAAACAACAACGCAATGACAACACTAGAACTATATCTCAAAATATCTAGTAAGTGTAGCTTTGTTATTTGTTTACACTAGACATAAAACAACAACGCAATGACAACACTAGAACTATATCTCCCAAAAAAATACACCGATTATTACTCAAGTCCCAATTATGTATAACAAAGACCACATAAAAGTCAATATTGTCTATCTTAAAAACAAATGGCAAAATTAAAAAAGAAAGGGCCGGGAATAGGGATTATAATTATATTGGTAATGAGAGGGGAAATAAAAAATAATTTTGAAGGGAAAAGAAAATTTCATTAGCTGAAAGCAAATCTATACCAATATTAAAGAAGAACAAAATACAATATGACGTGATCAAATAAAGTTCTTCTACACAATATATCATAGCTCTTGTTTGTTCGCTGAATCATGCAACCTTTTGTGAGAGTGTCTAGCATTCTGACATAGTTTTAAGAATAAATCTCTTTATTAAACTGTGTAACTAATAGCGTGCGAAAATCCAATACTGATTACAAATTTCTACCATAAACCATCAATGAACTGTATCTTTGTAATAAACGACAAAAACAAAATTAAATCCACAAGAGGATACTGATAAATCAAACTTCAAATTCTCACTAGCGAAGAGAAAGAACCCAATAATTGGACAAAAATTATCCAATAAAGAGAGAAAAGAGGATTCA
This sequence comes from Beta vulgaris subsp. vulgaris, assembly GCF_026745355.1. NCBI lineage: Eukaryota > Viridiplantae > Streptophyta > Magnoliopsida > Caryophyllales > Amaranthaceae > Beta > Beta vulgaris. The sequence continues at coordinate 52,471,379 of NC_079203.1, forward strand.
GTCCTGTTTGGCAAAACTAGCGGTTCTAGTAGTTGTTAGATGTTGCATTAGTTGTAACTGTTAGTTGTTGCATTAGCGGTAGCTGTTAGCTGTTGCATTAGATGTAGCTGTTAGCTGTTGCATTTAGTTCTAGTTGTCGGGGAGCTGCTAGTTGTCTACTAGTAGCGGTTAGAGATTAGCGTTTAAAGTAATTGTTTAATTAGGAGTGTTTTGCAAAATAGTTGTTGAGATTGTAAAATACAATAAATGACATTAATTATATAGTGCTTATTCACTATCCGCTACCTATAAATATCAAACGTTATTCGTATTAACGTTCTACATCGGCTACCCGCTAATATAACAATACCTCATCAAACACTCACAATTTTCTTAAGTAGCATTTTGACCTTGTCCAATCGCTAATCGCTACCTAAAATGCTATTGCCAAACAGGGCTGAAAACTATATAAACAAGTGCATAAAAGTAGAAATTGGAGCTTACAAAAAATGGTGGTAGTTGAACAGTGTGATATTTCACACTACATAAATCCTTAACCCTTAGTCTTCTTAATAAGACTACATAATGTTCTTCTAATTTATGGCCAAGACCAGGTATACAAGTAGTGATTTCAAATTAATAGGTTAATCGTATTTTGACAAATTTGCATAAGATGGAGTGTGTTTTTTTTTTGTTGAGGTGATAATACCTAAAGAAAAATTAAAGTTTTTAGACGGATAATAATTTATGTTGTTTGTTTTACAAATTGCTTTAGAGAGTACAATTTAAAGATTTTACCTATGTACCAAAATATGTACCCAAAAAATGTGAAATTTTCCACTAACAAAGGCAGTAGTATATTGCTAGAAATGTTGGATTTCAATTCATAGGCATAGCATATAAAAGCTGAAAAGTGAAGCTAAGAACCATAAAAAACAGACAAAATAATAAAATACAGAGGAATTCTTAAATCTATCAATCCTACAAAAAACACCTTGATTTTCCTTCACACTCTACTCAAATCATATCAATCAAAAAACATTGACCCTTATTTTGACACTGATTGAGGAAAAAAGAATCCCCAACTCAACTTTTTTACCTTAAAATTTTTACAACTCTATTCAATCTGTAAAAAAATCCAGCAAAAATACTACTTCTACTTGCTCTGCTTTTCTACCAGTTACCAGTTTACCATTACTCTTGAATTCCAATCATAATCATACATTAACATTCAACCCCCCCATTGTCGCCGTCATCACAAATATCCTTTCTTTCTCTCTCCTCTCTTTCTCTCTCTAAAACTAAAAGCTGACTTCCCCCCTTCAACGTTCAAAAACCCCACATCATCAAAAGATTCCCCTTTTTTTTTCCCTGGATTGATTGAGCTCATCTTCTACAATCTTAACTATATCTGCTTCTTCCATTTTTACCTTCATTTTTTTCTGGGTTCTTCATTTTAAGCTCAGATTTTATCTGGGTCATCAATTTTTAGCTGAATTTTTTTGTGGGCAATTGTCAATTTTTTCTGGGTCATCTTAGTCAAGCTCAAATTTTTCTGGGTCATCGATTTTGAGCTCAAGTTTTTCTGGGTCATCGATTTTGAGCTCAAGTTTTTTCTGGGTCATCGATTTTGAGCTCAAAATTTTCTGGTTCATCGATTTTGAGCTCAAGTTTTTTCTGGGTCATCGATATTAAGCAGGATTTTTCTGGGTTGTCGGCAATTTTTTCCGGGTAATCGAATTCAAGCTCGAATTTTTCTGGGTAGTCCATAAATTTTTCTGGGTCATCGGAAAAATTTCTGGGTAATCGGAAAGTTTAATCCTTTTTAGATATGTTTGGGGGGAAGAAGTGAGTAACACAGAGGATAATCTGATGAGAGAGAGAGAAAATGGGGGGAGTGACATCATCAATTGCTGCTAAATTCGCGTTTTTTCCTCCAACTCCTCCGTCGTACACGGTGGTCACCGACGAAAATTCCGGCGATGAAAAATTGTTGATGCCGGAAGTTCCGAGGAGGGATGGTGTTGATATTGTGAAGCTTCGAAATCGGAGGGGAAACGACGTCGTTGCTGTGTATGTGAAGCATCCTAAAGCATCAGCTACTTTGCTGTATTCTCATGGCAATGCTGCTGATTTAGGTCAAATGTTTGAGCTTTTTGTGGAGCTCAGCAGTCGCCTTCGTGTTAATCTTATGGGGTAAATTAGTAATCTTTGATTTTGTTTTTATATTTATTGGTGTTTTTAGATGAAAGTATGTTTGCATTATAAGTATGAAATTTGATAATCTTAGGGTATATAAGATGATGATTGGACAGTTTATATTATAATTGGATGATGTTTAGAGTTTAGGGTTTTGGTTATTTTGGGTTATAAATGTATAATAGATGCTTTGATAGAGAAAAAGGTATTTGGAACTTGTGATTTTTACAATTTGGGGGTTTAGATTATTGTGTAGTGTATATTGAATTCGAAGTATGATATTTGATAATCTTAGGGTATATAAGATGATGATTGGACAGTTTTGTTATAATTGAATGATGTTTAGAGTTTAGGGTTTTGGTTATTTTGGGTTATAAATTTATAATAGATGCTTTGATAGAGAAAAAGGTATCTGGAACTTAATGTGTAGTGTATATTGAATTTGTTCCTTCAACAGAAAGTTTGAGGTGTGAAAAGGAAAGACAAGCTATGAACAGAAGTTGGGAACTAAATTGGTAAAGAAAGGATTAGGAGAGCTTAAGAATCTGAAACGAGATGATATAACTTTTGAAAACTAAATGTTCATTATACCGAGCCTTTTGAAGGAAATCGACTGCATATAGAAGGTCAATTGTGATTAGATAGAGGAAGGAACTACTTATGTGTGGTTTGAACCTGATGCATTATGTGTTAGAAGATTATGGGTGGACACAATGGTGGAGTTTAGCTTGTGGAGAGTACTTAATAATGCATAAATGGAAATGATTTTGTTTTCTGTTGGGTGCTATTATGGTAAAGATGCATTAAACTCTTCCAATTTGGATATTGATGATGGGATTCAATTTATAGATAGTGGTTATCATTTTCTTTTTGTTATCAGCCGAATCTGTAATTATATCTTGTTGTAGAAAATATTCTGCTTTGATTTATAAGTAGCTGGAATTAGAAATTGTAATCAAATCTTAGATAGCCAAACCAAGGAATGAGATCCTCTATCCTATTATATGTCTCATTATCCAGTGTCCCTCGTCTTTCCATTTTATCATCTAGCTGAAATTCACCATTTCAAATTGAAAATATTGATCATTCGAGGTGGCGATTTGGCAAAATAGAAGTAGTGGGACACAAGATGAAACATAGTGAAATAGACAAATAGTGGATCTTTATTGCGCATTTCCATGTATGTCTGTGTAAATTGGACTACTTAGGGTGCGTTCTTTTCAACTTAAAAAATTAAGTTTCAGGTCCAATAAGTTCAGATAATCGTATGTATGTTGTTAGCTCATAATGTGTATGTTGTGTGGTGTTCACAAACCTAGCATCAATTCACAAGTTTCTCTACTTCCTAATACTGTAATGTTTTCTTCTGAAAGTTTGCGTTTCTGATACCGGTTATGGTTTCTTTTAGGTATGATTACTCTGGATATGGACAGTCAACTGGAAAGGTAGTGCGTCATTTTTGTTGCTTGCTAGCAATGGAACATTCTATATTACTTCAGTGTATTACTAGTCAGTTGGATGATGTGTGTCCCTGTATTCTAGAGTCTTCTTTTGGGGCATTGCTTTGCACAAAATCTTCGTGTTAAATGTTAATGACTTCCACATACCAGGTCGCAATGACAGAAAAAGGCCTTTGTAATTAGCATAAACTAACATCCACCTCACCTAAGGGCCAAAAAGTACCTTATGCTATGTGTTTTCTCATATTGGTTGTGGTCCACTGAAATATCTATCTATCTACGTACCTGGACCTCGATTTATCTATCAATTATATAGCCCATCTTCCACTGAAATATGTGTATAGATATACATAAGTTACATTCAAAGACCTTGGGAAACTTGGAAGTTAGATTCTCTAATATTAAGTTGTCATATAGTGCTTACATACATTACACATAGCCTTCTTCAGGGGACAGGAATTTCATAACTTCTGAAGAACTGAATATTATGGTGTTTGCTATTTGAGTTTCAATATTGATTTGTATTCAAGTCTCAAAGACGAAGTAGATTGTCAAGTATACACTTTAAGCTAAAATGAACTTTAATGAATGTGTTACCATATATGGAGGTTCGTTTATGGTTTGGTAAGTAAAAAGTGCCTTATAGTTGCTAGTAGCTATAACTTCTGAATATTATGATGTTTGCTATTTGAGTTTCAGTATTGATTTGTATTCAAGTCTCAAAGACGAAGTAGATTGTCAAGTATACACTTTAAGCTAAAATGAACTTTAATGAATGTGTTACCATATATGGAGGTTCGTTTATGGTTTGGTAAGTAAAAAGTGCCTTATAGTTGCTAGTAGCTATCTGGTCATGTAAATTGAAATTACCAAATTAACACGAAGAACAATTTAGCTTCACATACCACTTTCTATAAAGTTCATAGTTTGAGTGTTCGTGTAAATTAATCATCATAATTAGCACATGTTTGTGGTCAACCTTCATAAAGTGGGTAATGGCTTGATTTGTTTAGGTTCTTGTCTTGTAAAGAATAGATCTATTATTCAACGTATGATGTTTCTCATGAAATAACTGTCATAACATCCATTTTTTTCCTTGGAACAGCCTAGTGAATCTAATACATACGCCGACATTGATGCAGCATATAAATGCCTCAAGGAGCAGTATGGGGTGAAAGATGAGCAATTAATATTGTATGGTCAGTCTGTCGGTAGTGGTCCTACGGTTGATCTAGCTGCACGTACCCCTAACCTGAGAGGGGTGGTTCTGCATAGCCCTATCCTCTCTGGAGTGAGGGTGCTCTATCCTGTCAAAAGGACATATTGGTTTGATATCTACAAGGTAAAAGGATGAAAGTTTTTTTTCTTTGTCTTTTTCTGAAACCAACATGATACAAGAAGTTAGATATTTTATCGTACGAAACCAATGGAGCTTACTTTTCTGCTTCATTTTGTCTCAGAATGTTGACAAAATTGCTCAGGTGAATTGCCCTGTCTTAGTGATCCATGTAAGTGCCATTTTTTTTCTTCTATATTTTGTCTTTTTATGTGCCTCTGAACTTCTTCAGTTTCTATCAATGAGAATTTGATGTCCTTTGCAAATTCATTTAGATACCCCAGTTAAAGAAGTGATTAGATATATGAGAGACTAAACGTTTCTAACCTGTTTTTTTAACAAAAGTTTTCTTGAGCAAATTTGTGGTCTTTGCATTGCAGTGCCCACTTTGTAGACATGTCCTGTCTAGCCGAATTGAACCACATGATTATAAAAAAAATATCTGCTCTAAAACATTTGTGGTCTCTGCAAGTCCCCTGTGGCACATTCGTCTGATAGTCAGAATTGAACTGCTTGATACGATTAGAGAAGAAACATATTTGACAAAGTCATTGCAATTCAAAATGCAATTGAGCAAATTCTTTGCTAGTGCTCCTGCCAAATATTCACAAGTTTTTTACTTGGTAGTCTTATGTGATAAGCTCAGTCTAAGGTGTAAGTTTGTTTAGTCAGATAATGCACTTAGAAATGCTGCTAACTGAACATTGTAATTTCATCGACTTCTATCAGGGGACATCCGATGAAGTTGTTGATTCTTCCCATGGAAAGCAGCTTTATGAGCTCTGTAAGGAAAAGTATGAACCTTTGTGGCTCAGTGGCGGTGGGCATTGTAATCTTGAGCTCTATCCCGAATACATCAGACATTTAAAGAAGTACGTATCATTTCTTAACAAATTGAAAGCAAGCTCCAATGGGACCAAAGATCCTACCGAAGAATCCTCATCAAACGGGTCCTCAAAAGAATCAACAGTTGAATTAAGTTCAGACAATCAAAGCAAGGCTTCAGACAATCAAAGCATAGTATCCACAACATCAAATTCAGACACATTTGAGTTGAAACCTGATCTTCCAGAAGTCTCTAGGAACAGCTTAGATAGCCGGCTCGAGAAATCCAAGAAGACTAGCAAGCCCGAGAAATCACGAATGAGCACTGATCAAGTTGACAGGTTTAGGCGAAAAAAGGGCTTATTATGGTGATGAAGAGTTTGAGCATCTATACTACATGACACTCTTAGCTTCACGAGAGGTGATTTTTATTTCTTACACCTGCTTCTGTAACAATATGTATGAACTCCAAAAGTATAAATTTGAGTGTATTATTAATTTTTGAGTTGTTTTGAGTCAATACCTCCGAACGGCAAATGCCATAACAGAGAACACCTACTTCCCCCTTCTATTCTCCCTGTACTTCATGTGTGTATAATTCAGAGTTTTAGCAAGTAATTTTTTTTATACTGAAGTTGCATGTTTTTCTATAAGCTTGTTATAGTGTGACTAGTTGATCGCAGGATGCACCAAGAATGGTACAACTACTTTTAATATTATACCCCATAACAGTAGCAATAACTTATTTTCAGTTCGATTTAGTTCCTAAATGATAATCATTACTATTAGTTATAATTTAATTTTATTTAGTTCAGTTCATTTCAATTCAGTTGTTTTATGCCGAAGAAAACAGACCCTTAATCTCAAAAGATGGGATTGGTTGCATGAACCCAAAGATATTATTTATGGTATGTAATAGACAAAAACACATCAAATTTACATGAAGGGAATCAATACAGAAAGCCCTGTTAAGAAGCCTAAAAAACAATAATGTTGGTTGTAATTCTTAGTATCTAAAAGAAATACTTCCTCCGTTTCACAATATAAGGCACGCACGAGGTTCGAGGTCGAACTTTGACCATTAATTACTCTCAATTTATGATGATAAAAAAAATTTAAAAAATAATATTATTATAGTATTTTCAAGACAAATCCAACGATATAATTTTTATAATTTTTATTTATCGTATTTGAAAAATATTTGTGGTCAAAGCAAATTTTCGTAAAGTGTGAATGCCTTATATTTTGTAACAGAGGGAGTAATACCTTATTATAAACAAACACTACAAGATTAAGAGTTCGATAAAATGAAAAAAGCTGCTTACCAGCTTACAGCTTACTTGAGCTCGGCAAGAGAAGCAAGAATTATGCATTCTTGCCAGACAATACTAAACATTTTCCAGGGAATGTTGATTAGTATTTTTGAAGTATGTATTCTACATCCAATGAAATTGTATTCAAAGAACAAAACATTATACTCTTTTAGTTTTAGCAGCATGGTATTATTGAAGGTATTAAAAATAGAATTTTGATTCCAAATACAATAAGAGTTTGGACAATTACCTTATATACGTCTTGTTAATTGTTAAACTAATAACTAAAAACTAGTAGCAGTTTTTTTTTTTTTTTTTCAGATGTTAACATTCATAACACCGGTGATTAGAGAAAATGTACAAGTATACACAACACTGAGATCTTCAAGGCACTCCAAATTGAAGAAAGAAACATGAACTTAGTGCAGATTATTCGTCGCATCATTGAAGAAGAAGAAGAATCTATCATATGATACAATTTCACATGTTTAAACTTGGATGGCTTCATCTGCTAAAAGAATGACTGAACCGTTTTTGCTGCGCCTGTTTATTAGATCATCCTGCAAAAGTATCCATTTAAATAACAAAGAAGCAGATATATCAAAGTTGATAAAAACATCAAGATTTGAAGTTAGAAGATGAGTTACCAGTTTGACCTTCAGATCTGCAATTTCCATATTCCTTTGATATGCAAAAAATCTAAGGGACTGACAGGAAAGAACACGAAACAGATATATCAGTCCTAAGTATGTTGGACCAAAAGAAATTCAGACTAAAATGCAAGTTTTCAGAGCTCTATATACTCACTCCAAGTCTTTGCATTTCAAGAGACCGTTTCAGTGCTTTCCTTTTATCAAGGAGATTTTCACCAAAATGTACAGGACGCTTGTAGTTTTTCCCACGGTAGATAATTATCGCATGGCCTTTCTTTAACTTCTCAATGCATACTAATATTCCATCACTCTCTCTTTCCAGTGTTTTAGCAGTGCAAAGAACCTGTAAAAATGTTTTCTGCATTGAGATAACTTTCACTACTTCTCTGTGCTTCCAGTGCTGGTGTAGGCCTTCTATCACTCCATCAAAGACCCCTCGCCTCCCTGAAAACAACAAAGATAAACCTTAGCTAGATATTACACATGCCATTGACTAAACAGGGGACAAATCCACAAAACATTTTCAAATATATAAGTAGAATCAAAATTCTGACCATGTATATGCACTAATATGTAGAGATTTGCAGTCATGTGGGATCCTGTTGATTTAAAATATCTACTTTGTACTAATACTTATTTTAATCAATAAGTTATTAAAGATATTAATGGTCAAAATAGTAATTCTATATTGAAGACTGTAAAAGCCGAATTTTTGCAATTAATATGCGATAGAGGGAGTAGCTGCATAGCAAAGGACATCAAGGTCATATCATTCCTCACCTAACTCTAGAACTCTGTTCATCTTCAAGCCTATTTTCCTGAAACACTCTCTTTCCTCCTCAGTTATCAATTCTTGATCAGGCTCTTGTTCAGAAGGATTCAAGGCTGAATTTAATTTCCATAGTTCTCGTTCTGCTTTCGCAATTTTGATTTTGAGCTGCAAATTCAACACAAATATTTTAAGATAAATTAACCAAAGGGAAAAGAAAGTGGAACCGAGATGACAAGTAGGACTCTTACGATGGCGAGCTTATGCTCCTGCCTTCCTAATTCCTTCTCTAGTTTTTCTTTCTCAGCTTCTAACTTTACTTCAGCCTCATCACGATTGATGTGTGCATTCCTGCAAATTGTTTTTATATTTTGAAATTCTGAAAATGTTCCAACAACACTTTTATCTGCTGATGTTTCATCATTAGTATTAAGAATCTCGGCTGCTTTAAGGCGTGCTTCTTCTTCATGGAGTTGCCATTGCTGGAGCTCTAAGTCTCTCTCAACTACCGCATCTGCAACATTGCATGGTAAAAAGTCCTTGCCTCTGTATAGAACGATGAAGAACTTGTTACGCAGTAAGAGAACTCCTCCTGTAAGCCGCTGCAGATAATAAACTATTATATAATTCTATCACATATATCCGAAGTATCACTCAGACTTCTACCCTTCATGGAGTAATGATTACAACATATTGGAATTGACATCACAAAAACAGAAGCCTCCAAATGAAGTTTCATAAAAGTTACAAAGCTATATAAGATGTTACTTAGAAATTCACGAGTCAAGTGAGCTAATGGGATTGGTTAGAGTCAAAACAACATAAAGCTGTCTCATTATGCATACTCGAACGAGGGACTCAAAAGTTCACATAGCTCTCTGTTCCCAAGACACCCCTTTTTTTTCCCTCTTGTTTACCAAAAACTCCCGGTCATGCCCAAAATCTCTTTATAACAGCTAGCTAATGGGAACACCTCTCACTCGATCAAGCATCTAAAAAGCTTTTGATTGCGCAAAGAGATGATAAATTATCAATGCAAAGAGCAAGCATCTAGCAAACAAAAGACCTATTGGAGCAGCTGCTGCATCTGGAACCTGAACAGACAAAAAAACTATCATACTTTTATGAGATAAAACTTGCCTTAAGCTCGGAGGCCATGAGTTCATTGTTGGTATTTGGAACACCCCATTTCACAGCAATTTTGGCAATTACACTCTTCTCCCACAATTTCAAGATAGCAGCAGCAAGGCCTTGAAGTTTAGAGTTCCTGCCTAAAGAACCAGAATGACAATGAAAACAGGTCATTACGAATGAGGTAAGAGCTGAAAATGCATAGCTCTATTTTTATCTTAGTTTCATCGAAAATCCAATAGTTCATAAATAAGCTAAATTATGCAAACAAGCATACTTCTTAATTCATCAAAATTGAGGCCATGTCAAGCCACGTGTCTCCTCGTGCTCTCTCTTACTGTTGGAACTACTTCTGTCTGCTTATCTTAATACACCACTATAGATATGCTGGTAAAAAAAGAGAGTTTATCAAGTTGTGATTGTGTTTATCTATTTACTCCCATTTAGTCCACTTAAGTGGGGGATCTAAAATACTAAATAAGACATTAGGCATTAGACATTAGGCATTAGGATGTTAGCCTCGGATCCACCAAAACCATACCAAGGACAAAGTGTACTGGCAATGGGCGAGCGACTTTCCTCAGGTATGTTAGGTCATCATCAGTCAATTGGGACCGAACACGAGGAGGACAAAGCCTAAATGGAGGCTTGAAACCAGGAACAACCTCCGGTAGCAGGTCTCCATCCACTGGCAAGGGCTTTGGATACCACCAGTCAATGAATCGAGGTCCCAAACCGTCCAATAATCTGTCACCTTCCCTCTCATACAGTGGCCTATCAGTTGGTTTAGTGCCCAGGTTCTTATCCATCAATAGCCCAAATGGTCGAGAATCGTTTTCTTGGACCATATTTCTGCGTTCATAGCCTTGTTTAGAAGAATATCTTTGTCCTCCAGCTACAGGTCCAACATAAGTCTTTCGAGAACATCTCCTTAAACGATAATCGGACCCTCTGTATGCAACAAGGCTGTCTTTCTTACTCCACACAACTAATCCTCCTGTTTTAAACTGAATAACAGAAACAATTACAAAATCAAACTCAATATACATTACATGGATCATAGAATCATAACCAGAACATCTGCCAATGTTACAATAATTTGTTGGCTCTGTTTGGCATTACTAGCTGAAAATAAACTGAAACTGATAAGTTAACTGAAACTGATAAGATAATGCTGAAACTGATAAGGTGCTGAAACTGATAAGGTAACTGATTAGTTTAATTGTTTGGCAAAATTAGTTGATTAAGTTGATAAATTATTTTAGCAAAATTAGTTGTTGTCAAAATTTTGGAAAGATTTTCCAAAATTTCAGTCACCTGATTGTGAAAAGCTAAATTTTTTAACTTATTATTTAAGTCATTTTAGCCACCTGAAATTTTATTTTAGGTGCTCCCCAAACACTGCTAATCATTTTAGCACCTAAAATATGTTAGCACCTTATCATTTAAGGTAGTTAAAATGCTTCCCCAAACAGAGCCGTTGTCCCAGAGAATATCATCAGTTATCTAGTAAATTAAACAACTAAAAACAAGTTATTGTAGTGTTCTATGAGTTGAAATAAGTACTATCAAGTAAAAAAAAATGCTCAGTTGAATAGAACACACCCTAAATAGAGTATGATCCTAAACAAAAATCACTCCACCAATTCTCCAATTAACAACCTACAAACTTGCTTACATAATCACAAACTAAAAAGAATCATCATTTGTCACATGATATTGGCAAGAAATTCAACATATGCATCTTATTATATTGAAGCAAACAAAAGAAATAATATCTTGAGTAAATTAGCAACAAACCTCAACAATTTCCCGTGCTCTATCCATATTTCTACACAAAGGCAGATCAAACTTAAGCATAACTAGCTCATTATTAGCCCAAATTGAATGAACCTCATCAACAACAGTTTGAGTAACACCAGCTTTCATCACCTTAACCCACTTCCTCATCTTTGAGGCTTCTTTCCTCAATCTCTTCAACAACTCCTCATCAAGACCCAATTCAGCAGCTGTCACCACTTTCTCTCTCTTCATCCGCCTAAAAACCAACTTTTCATCCTTCTCCCACGGCATTTTGCGCCCCAATCTTGACTCCCCACCATCACCCACCAAAAACCCACCTCCAAATTCATCCCAATTTTTTTGGGTATCACCCCAATTTTTCTGGGCACCAACCCAATTTTTCTGGGCACCAACCCAATTTTTCTGGGTATCAACCAAATCACTGCCAAGTTGAAGCCTTTCAATTTTCTGAACAATTTTACTTACCACTTTTTTACCCTTTCTTCCACTAATTTTCTCAGTAAGTGACCTATCAGATTTATGGGATTGAAAATTAGAGGTTTTATTTCTCGTTTCATTGGATTTGGAAAGGTCCAGAATTTCATCAGATGGAAGAAAAAGAGGAGCTTTCATCCATGGAGCAGTGGGCATTTTGACCTTATTATTATCTGAATTTGTAGCTTCATTACAATATTCACCATTTTCATCATCCTCAATTTTATCATTGTTTTTTGAAGAAAAGGAGTGATTTTGGAGGAAGAAGGAAGTGGCATTGGAGGAAAGAGAATTAAGGGGTTTTTGGGTTTTGAGTATATGGGGTTTAGATGTGGAGGGAAGATTAAATGAAGGAAATTTTTCAGAAAATGGGGTTGAAATTAATTGAAAGTTTGAAGGAGAAATGAAGAAGTTTGCAGTCATTGAGTTTGATGATGCTAAGATTGGTAGCAGAATTGAAATGAAAGGAGAAGAGAGGCTTTTTTTTCTTTTTACTTTGGTCTTTATTGGGCCTCTACACTCTTTGGTCATTATTGTTCTGATCCATAAAATTGAAACCCTCTATCCTAGTATTTTACACCTAAACAAGGCCCAACTCAAGGTATGAGTAGTTGGAAGATGATGTGGATGTAGCTAAGAATGTTAGTGGGTAATATAATACACCATACCCGAATCCCTAGATCTAGAGCCATTTTTTATCGGACATGGATCCTCAAATTTTGGATTTGATGTATCCGAGTAAGATCCGGATCCTAATATATAAAAACGAAACTGGACCAGGTACTAATTTATTACCTGGTCCCAATCGTTTGTTCGTTTTTTAATAGTTATTTTAAGATATATAACTAAATGGGTAAAACTTAACATTAAACTTTTATTGTTATTTATGCTTGGATTTGTTGTATTACAGTTGGATGTTTAATTACTTCAACATCGACAAATGAAGATGTTATATGGCGTTATTTTGTTCTTTGAAATATTTAATTATTGTGAATATTAAGGTTGTTTGAAGAAAATGCGTGAGGATATGTTTGGACCCTGACCCGTAGGTAGGGTTGATTAACAGGTCAGGTCGTATCGTGTTCAGGTATGGGTTAATAATAAACGAATTAAACATCTCCCAACCCAAATCGAACCCGTTTATTGAACAGGTTGAAAAACTCAACTTTGACCCGATCGGTTTATTAAACGGGTTGGCCATATAACCTATTTAACCCATTTACATATTTATTACTATTAATTTTTTATTAAAATTTATTATTAGTTTTCAACAATACATTCACATAAAATTATGATTAGTACTTTTAATTTAAAATTTTCACCAACTTTAACACAGTTCTTTAGAATATTTATATTTTAATGAGTCAAACAGGTGAAAGCAGGTTAACTTTTAGTTGAAAATGTCAACCTTAACCTAACTCATTTGATTAAATGGGTAACTCATGTCAACCCATTTACTTAAATGGGTCAAAAATCTCAACCCAAACCCGCTTATTTCAAGTCAGGTTCGAAAATGGGTTGGGTTAGTTTTACACAGCCCTACCCGTAGGATCTGTTGGATTTGGATCCTCAATTTTATCACCCAACATATCCGAGTCGGATCTAGATCCATGCCTGAAAATGGATTTGGATTTTGGAGGATTTGGTCTAGATCCTATCAGTTGAGATCTTAGAGCATGCCCATTGGTTGATCCAAAAGTTGGGATCATCAATTACTTTATTAATTTCTCACTCTTCCACCTCATTTATGATCCACAATTGATTTTAATGATCTCTTCACCCCCAATGGATGATCTATTTAATTTTAGATCTTCACCTTCTCTTTCCTACTTTTTACTATACCCCACCATATATTCTCTCTCCTCAATCTCCTTTCCATCCCATCTTTTTTATTTATTGTGGATTATTTAAGAATCAATTAATGATTATTGAATGTAAATAATTTTTATGTTTGTGATTAAAAACTATTAGTAAAAATTAATTTCGTTAATATTGTACATAATTAGATACGGTAATTAACTTAATCAGAAAAATATAATAATAATAAAATATTGCATTAAACAATAGAAATAACACATACATATAGAATTACATAACATAAAAAAAAAATTAAACAACGTTAACAATTACAAATAATCCTAGCCGTTAGATTAGAGAAATAAGAGCTTTTGGATGTCTGCTATGCAACAACAGTGGGACTCACTCCTTTTTTTTTTCTTCCTCTCCCCTTCCGCCATGTGGCAATGATCCACTCTCCCCTTGGATCGTTGCAATGCTCAGTCCATCACCTTCTCTCCTCTTTTTTTTTCTCTCTCCTATTTCTTTATTGCCATTTAATCTCTCTCTCCTCATGATCCAACTTTTGGATCTACCAATGGGCATGATCTAATGTCAACTAACTTAATTTGCACATTTTAGGAGGATGAAGGATAGTTAATTGAGCATCTCTCCAAGTTCCAACAGGTTTTGTGTGGGCGACGCATGGAATTAACAGTTGGAATAAGGTGTGAATGTTGTGGGAGAGTGTGGTGTCCATGCTCAACACGTGGCGAAGAACAAATTGAGTTGTTGCTGGTGGTAATGGTGGTATTTTGGCCTTAGCCATGGTGAAGACTGGAAAGGGAGCTTCAATTGTCTGGAATGGTGTAGCGGCGCATGTTGTGCAAAGATTTCGTGGTAGTTCGTAGTAGTGTAGTTGTGTGGTGATGGTATGGAGCAAAATGGGGGTTTGTGGCAGTGATGGTGGTGGGAGTGGAAGTAGGGTGTTATTGGGTGGTGGGGTGTGTTTAAGGGTTAGTTTTGGTTATTTTAATTAAAATTGATTAATTAGATTAGAGCAAAACACATGTTCAATTAATCATTTAACCTATCCTAATAGCCACTAACCTGTTTTAACTTTCAACTAGTTATTAGGCCCGGGCTATGCCCCGGGTAAGAAAAAATTTCATTTATTAATATAATACTTTGTGATAATAATAATAAATACAACTTAATTAGCCTAGTGTTTAAGACTTTAGTATATGTACTTGAGGTCTCGGGATCAAACCATATTCTACGCAATTTCTAAATTTTTTAATTGTACATAGATTATATGAACTAAAACTCCCTATGGGTAGTATTGTAGTGGTCAACACTGTACCATGCATACATAATTAATTTTAATGAACATGTAAATTTATTTATTTTTAAGGATGTAATGGAGATGTTTATTAGCATTAACTAATTGCAACACATATTTTTAATTTTGTGGAAACATGGATCACTAAGAGATGTTAGATGAGATGGTGATTCTTTGAAAACCCTTACATAAGGTCAGGGGTTCGAGCTCAGGCTTCAGCATATTTATTTTTTAAATAATGACCACTTGACTTTGTTGGTTAACTGACACGTGGCAAAATTCTGGTGGCGGGAGGAGAGTGCCACGTGGCGCATCGACGTTGTTACGCACGCCTTTTAATATATATGTATAGATAAGTCACGATTTAATATGAGGATTATGCTAAAAGATTATATTATAAAAAAATAATAACAAGGTGGGATTAATTTGAGCGAATAGCTCCTACTTGCTTCAAATTGTACGTTATGACAATATATCGTTCAAATTGTACGTTATGACTATAATTGAAGCAAGTAGGATTTCCTAGCTCAAACAAACCGGCAACTCAATATCTGCATCAGTTAATCATTCAATAAGCATGCAAATACTTCATAATGATGGCAACTCATTATGTTGGTATATTGACAGTCAGGTGCAACGATGAACCTACCAGTAAATATAGACTACCACCACTCCACCAGATGTATGATGTATATGGTAGCAATGATAATCTATTAATAAAGATGACTTATAAATTGGTATAATGGTTGTAATTATGACTTGAACTCAAAGTAATGTATGATGGTATGATGGATGTGGAGTGACATGAATGTAATCATTCTTAGAGAACTTGAGGAGCTCCCACTTAAACCACCCATGTAATTATGATTTATGGATGGTATTGATGCTACCCTCCGTTTATTTTAGGAAAAATTGTGAAATAGTACCTTTTATAGCACTGGCTTTGTGAACTAGTACCTTTATTGTTTTTTTTTGTCAACTAGTACCTTTAAGTTGTGAAATCTTTTATTTGCAGTACCTTTACTAAATTTTCCGAGCAAAACAGTCAACATTCCGACGTTGACTCCTGATTTCCCACCAAATTTTGCGCGTGAGTTACACATCTAATCTTTAAACCCCTCTCTCCCACTCGCCTAAAATATTACTCCCATTTAACTCAATCTTTTTCTCCAAAAACAGAAACCTTGACCACTATACTCAAAACTCTCCCATTCTTACCCTAAATTTCACCTTGTCAAAGAGAATTCAACTATTGGGAATTGAATTTCAGTTTCAGTCTTCTGCAATTTCAAAGGTATGTTAATTAATTCCTTTTCCTTTTATTTTCGGAAAATTAGGGCTAATTTTTTGTTTTTTTAATCTTATAGAAGAATGTCTTCTTCAAAGTCTGGATCTTCCTCAGCCAAACGTACTAGGAAGTGTGGATGTGGAGTCCCAGTTGCTGAAAAAAGATCATGGACTGTTGATAATCCAGGGAGGAAATTTATAGTATGCAAATTTTATGACAAGGAGAGTGGGCACAGGGGATGTGAGCTTTTTGATTGGGTGGACCAAGGTTCGACTGAATGGCAGAAGGACACCATCAATCAATTGGTGTTGGAGAAGCAAATTCTGAAATCTCAAAATACACTACTGAAGAGACAGAGAGGAGAGAGAATGTGATAAGAGAGAGAGAATTTACTGAAAATGAATAGAGGTTGGTGAGAAAGTAAAGATGGGAGATGAAAGAGTGAGAAATTGGGGGGAAAATGGAGTTAAAAGAGGAGAGTGAGAACACGCTCCTTCAGAAGCAAAAAAAGGCCAACTTTGGTGGGAAATTAGGAGTCAACGTCGGAATGTTGACCGTTTTGCCCGGAAAATTTAGTAAAGGTACTGCAAATAAAAGATTTCACAACTTAAAGGTACTAGTTGACAAAAAAAAACAATAAAGGTACTAGTTCACAAAACCAGTGCTATAAAAGGTACTATTTAACAATTTTTCCTTTATTTTATCATAAGAAATAACATCGAATGAAAATAAGATGAAACACTAACTTTAATCATATTCTTATAATCAACCACATAAAAAATAGCATTGACATAAATCTATACAAATATATTAAAAGGCGTGTGTGACAATGTATACACGTCACGTGGCACATCTGTTACTCCACTAGAATTGTCCAATGTGTACGTAAGTCGTGTCAATTAACAAAAGTAAAATTAGTTTACAACAAGATTTGAACCCGTGACCTATATACATGACAAAATAACCATCTCAATCAACTTTTAATAATGCTTTAAGTATCTGCATTATTATATTTGTACCTTTTAAAGGTTGAGTTTTTTTAATATATTTGAGTGAAAATGGGAAAAAAAACATAATAAGTCCGAAAACACAATACTAACCCGGGGCAACGCCTAGGCCCAAATACTAGTAATACAATACAAAAGTCGACCGGATCTAAGAAATATCAGACCAACATACAATCCATGAAATATACATCAACGAATTAATTGCTTAAATCAAATAATATGTGAGGTTTAAGGTAATTTTCGAAGCATAAGGGCATGAAGAAATTAAACTAAGGCTAAAATTACAAATTTCTAGTATTTAATCTTAATTAGTACTAACCCTAAAATGATGGCACTTCTCAATGGCCAAGAATAATTTACATTGATGCAATGGGGAGATGCACAATAAGGACTCAACCCCATATATGAATGAAGTTCTTTATATGGAAAATGTAGCAATATCGTTCCAACGTTAATAAACCTTCTTAGGCTCATCGCTATCGAGTGTAGGCTCTAAGAGGGTACCAAACATCCAATCCATTAACAACGTATAATGACCATAATTATGTCGATACGTGGTGTGGTGGATCGTATGGTAGCCGGCGCCCATTACCGGCCATACTTTGCCGTGGATGCAATCATGAATATTTGCCGTCCACAAGCCTTCCACAAAGATGAGGGCTATGTGAGTGGTAAAGTGGACAGGCACAACAAATAGTGAAATAAAATGGGGTACGGCCTGAAGAATGCCATCAAGGGGGTGGAATGCAAGACCTACAAATTAGCAAAACACCATAAATTGGATTAGACTCGCTTTCTTACAATAAGTAATAATGTGACGGGTTGTATACTCGTACTGATATGTTACAATAAGTAATAATGTGTTATTGTAAGTTCACTTCATAAAATACATTTATCACATATATCAAGCAATCATATATTACTAATCAAGAAAAGCATATACCATTTATATGGATGACAAAAACAGACCAAAACCTAGGATTTTCCCTCTCCCCCTAGTTATTGTTCGGAACAACTACTTTCGGATTGTAATATGTTTCTTAAAAAAAAACAGACCACAACGTGCAATTTTTTTGCTATGGTACAAAATGTGGTGCCATGAGAAATTGTACCACAGGTAAGTAGGTAACAACAAAGTTGTAAGTCACGCAAGACCTACCTTGCATTATTAGAATGAGGTGAAATGACAAATTTAATGCGGTTAAAAATTTCTTGATTAGATTTGTGTAGGGCTCACATTTTTCTTGTCTCATGTTTAGCTAACTAAATTTTAGTTTTATATACTTTTTGTAGCTTATAAAGCAATGCAATGATATCTATTCTAGGCTATGTTCCATTTTCACATAAGTGAATCAAGGTGATAATGAATAAGTTTTGTTTCTTTTGTGCTCTTTGTTGTATGCACTTATTAATTTTTTTTCTTAAGATAACATTT
Source organism: Beta vulgaris subsp. vulgaris (assembly GCF_026745355.1). Lineage (NCBI taxonomy): Eukaryota > Viridiplantae > Streptophyta > Magnoliopsida > Caryophyllales > Amaranthaceae > Beta > Beta vulgaris. Next base: position 52,490,169 of record NC_079203.1, read on the forward strand.
GCTATATGCTACTTGATGCTGAAATTTAACTGACTAAAACTAAAAATTATGTTAATGGAAATAAATTTTACTAAAACTATTACAATGTGATTAAAACATGCCCACTACAGAGAATTTCAGTAATAATCTTTATTCAACACTAGATTGTAGAATCATGATTTACTCTATATATTCAAACTAGTATTATGGTTATCCGATTTATTTTTTACTAATATGGAGTATGAAAAAAGTATTGTTGTGTGATGCATTTTTAGATTAGTCTTGATTCATAAGCATTTTATAAAGCTTAACTTTGATGCCGCATCTATACAAATATATTAAAAGGCGTTCTCAAGCAAGTATACGCGCCACATGGCACTCTCCCTTTAGTTGTTTCGTTCTATTTCATCAACATACATTAAAAAATTAGAAACATGTTTCGTACAAGATTCAACTACGTGACCTCAAGTTATTATAGTAAAGTTCTAACCAATGAACTTTCCAACATTAGATGATCCTTTTTGACATGAAAATTTTAATAACCAGGGACATTGCGCTGACCTAATAACTAGTTTCATAAACAAATGTAGGACGTTTGTAAATTTTTTTGGATTGCTATGATCAAATAGATGGGAGATGCACATATAAAAATGATAAATTTTTTTAGCATATTATAAGAAGTTAGGACACCCTTCGTTCGAGAAAAAAATGATAAGAACATACCTGCAAAAGGAGAGAGAGTATTTTGCTTGTTGTAGATGTGATGTGTTGCATGGAGATATTTGTATAAAGGTTTTATGTCATGTAATTCTCGGTGCATCCAATAAATTCCAAACTCCACAATCAAGAGGTAAACTAGTAGGTACGCAAAATAGGCTAGGAGACCCACATCACTTATGCGAGGAAAACATTTAGTCCAACCATTTTCAATCACATATTCTGAACATGTTGGAAGAAGGGTATACCATGGCATGGCCTTCATCGCGACGTATATTTGCATTACCATGGCGCCTTTTGTGGGAATACAGTCTATAAAGGTGGATTTAACATATGCCAAAACAACAAACAATAAATTAGTGTCAATGTCCAAAAACCATAGATATACCCAATAAATTAGAGGTGATCATGGGCCGGGTCAAGCCGCGTGTTAAAAAATATGCACATTGATCGGGTCGCGCCGGCCGGGTCGGGCCAACATATTGTTCCCAAAACCTGCTATTTCGGGCCAGGATTAGCGGGTTTTTCAGGTCAAAATCGGGCCGGGTCAAAAAATAGACTAAAAAGTCATTTTTGGCTTGCCCAAAGCGGAAAAAAAATCATGCTAGACCACATCGATCGCGGGCCAAAAAATCTGTCCAGAATAGGGTCGGGCCAAAATGATCAGATCTACAATAAATACTAGGTAAAAGCATAAACTCCTAAGCCTTTTAAAATGCAATTTTACAATTATATGAACACGACATTGGTTTTTATAAAAAAATTATTGATTTATCGCAGAATTTTTCGACTTTCAAGAACATGTATATAAAAGATAAACCTAATTAAAGGAAAATGGCTAAAAGTTTAAAGAAAAATTTGAGGCAAAATTAGAAGTTTGAACTTATATTAGAGGATTTGACTAGTCAATTTTCTAATTTAAGGGGTGTTTGGTTGAGAGAATTTTAGGGTAAAAAGAGGTTTGAGATAAATAGAGAGGTTTGACTAGTTGAAACCTCGAGTTGGAGTGATTGCTTGAGAGAGGATTGAAAGAGAGGTTTAATCTCAAAAAGCTAATTTTGAAAAAGCTACTAGTAGAAGCTTTTTGAAAGAGGGGTTTCTAAATACTAGTTGTTTAAAAACTAATTTATTCTAAAGTTCGTCAAATTTACTATCTTTACCAAAGAAAACACCACCAATAAAATATTTCAATATCCTTATTGGTCATTTCACCTAATAAAGCACCACGAAACACTTTCCTACAAACAACTTGCTGCCAAACTGGCAATTTCAATCAGCTAACCGCTAACCTCTAATTGCCAAATAGAACTTAAGTTGGTAAATAGAAGTTTCAATTAGCTGATTGGGCCCAAAAAAATATTTTTGAAAAAAATTGGGGGATGAGTTTATAATTATTGAAATGAGTAGGCCAATTACATTTTTGTCCAAAAATTATTGAAAATTACATTGTTAAACAATAAAAAGTATAATAATGGATTATGCACACTTTCTAATTGGTTATTTACACAATTATGCAGTGATCATCTATCAACTACTCACCAAACACCTTTACACAAACAACTAATATAACCAACTAATACAATCAACTAACCGTTATTTGCTAATTGCCTAATAGGGCCTAACCCTTGGTCACGAATAATACAATGTAAATCTGTTTAATATAGTAAGTTTTTTTTAAAGGGTTTAATATAGTAAGATAAATCCTGGGTATCCTAAAGATCTTATTTACACTAGCAATTAGCAAAAAATATCAAGGCAAAGAGAAGGTGTGTTTAAAAGTGGGTCACTATTTTTTGCTGAAATCTTTTGTTCCACTCTCTTGTATTATTGCATTCAATATTATTGGTTTACATTATTAGATTTAAACAAACTTCTTTTAAAAATAAGAAAAAGAATAGTTGACATCAACTAATAAAATTGTGTGGCACAAATAAGGCTATGCTCTTTTGGACTGAACTAAACTTAAATTATTTGAACTGAAGGAAACATAATTTGTCTGAACTGAACTAAACTTAATTAGTCCGAATTAAACTAACTTGAGCTGATTTGTGTTAAAACTGTGAGAAAAAACTAACTGAAATTAATTGAACTGAACTGAATTTCTCTGAACTGAACTAAATTTTCATTAATTCGATCCAAAAGAAAAAGTTGGATACAAAAATCTATTTTCTTGGGAGATAGTGTAAAATTATATAGGCCCAACGAGTGGATTAAGGCATTATGGAAAGGAAACAAACATTTCCATAGAGAATAATATATAAGTAGGAAGATACCTTTGGAAACAGCTTAGACTTAGGTTTTGTTTTTTTTTGGACGAATTAATGAAAATTTAGTTTAATTGAGTCGGATTTAGTTCAATTAGACAAATTTAATTAATTTTCTCTCACATTTTTAATTCTGTTCAATTCGGATTAAGTTTAGTTGAGTTTGGACAAAATAAGTTAAGTTCAAAATAACAGAGTCATAAATGAAAATAATAACTTTAGAAAACAGAAGGAGTATATACTTCATTTGACAAAAAAGTTGGTTTTTTTTCTAGATTTTAGTAAACTTCTTTCAATTAAAAAAAAAAAAACAATAATAGATCTTTTCCTTAAGACAAAATATTGTATGAAAAACAGTTAAAAGTAAAATTAGAACTTAGGACATTTATCATGATGATTTTGAGTTAGAGGTCATGAAGGTCCATTCAAGCTTGTTTTCGAGCAAATAATCAAAGTTGAAGAGTAATTGTTAGTTTGTTTTCTTAACCTACAAACATAATGTCCAATAAAATATATGCATACGTAAGTTTCAATAAAATCTTATTGTTCCTAGTGGTGGATCTAGGATTTTTATATAAGGTGGGGCGAACTTATTGATTAATTTCTTTGAAAACCACTTGCTCCACTATACCTATTTGCATTATTATCCCAAATAGGTTACTTATAATTATTTTGGATCATCGGGTGGGAGGTAGGCCACCCCCGACTGTCCCCATAAAACCTAGTTGTATAATTCTCAACAATAAGTTTTAATAATTTCTAAATAAATATAATTGAAATAAGTTCACCAACACTCGGAGAAAAGAACACATGACAGGTGACCTAAAAAGCTATAACAATCCGTGTCATGTACACAAACTTGAGCTCCTATATCTACAAGAGAAATTCCCTTTTTTATGTGATCCTGAACTAAGCTAAGTGTCCGATTTAAGTATTAACCATTTGTCTCACTTGACCAAAACATACAAGTGTTCCATATTAATGCTATCTAGGTTTTTTGCTATTTGCTAACCATGTAATCCCTCTGTTTCAAAATATAAGACACGTATGATGTTCGAGATCGAATTTTGACCGTTAATTACTTTAAATATATGTTGATAGAAAATTTTAAAAAATAAAGTTATTATAGTATTATTCAAGATGAATCCAATTATAATTTTTATTTGTCATACTATCATAGTAAATTATCGTAAAACATGAATGTTTTATATTTTGAAATGCGAGGAGTAGTCTTTTTAAGTAAACTTTGACACATTATGTACAATTGTACATGTCCTTTACTCAGATATATCTCCTGGTTGAACCAACTCTTGGAACTTGTAGCCAGAGAGGAGTAATTTTGTTTCTAGACGTGTCCACAATAAATCTCTCGCATGAGCTGTCCTTCATGTTGCAGGACAATACCAAAGCCATCAATGGCTTATTGTTTTTGCTGGACTAGTTTGATTTCTTTTGTTTCTATTTTGAGAGTCAAATTTTAAAATATTTAATCAAATATTCTCATTAATATATACAAGAAAATATATTCATGGCGGGTCTTGTTAGATTCATCTCAGCGTGTATATTCATAATATTAATTTTTAATTTTTTTACTAATGTGAAATAGAAGATATAATAGGTTAAAGGTACGTCTTGTAGACTGTACAAAAAGAAACATGAACTATATTATGGGACGGATGGAGTATTAAGGCTATGTTCAGTTCACCTGAAATTTTCTGATCTGAACTTATCTGATCTGATCTGAATTTTTTTTTCTGATATGATCTGAACTTATTTTTTCTGAACTGATCTGATTACAAGATCTTATCTTTTAGATTTCTCTCAATATATAAGAAAAATATAGTCATGTGGGATCTTGTTTGATTCGTCTCAATGAGTACTTTATTAATATTCAATTATTATAATTTTTACTAATATGTAATGAAAGATATTTAATAGTAAAAATAAGTTTTAAAACTGACAGATCTGATCTGAACTTATTTTTTCTGATCTGATCTGATCTGATTAGATCTGAAATAAGCAAAAATAAGGTGAACTGAACATAGCCTAAATTAGATCGTCTCTTTTAATAATTTGCTAAAACCCAAATTTCATATTAATTGTTTTACATTTCATCTGTTCTGTTGTAAATGAAACATATGAATTTAACAAGTGGATTTAAAAGAGGAGAGAAATAGAGAAAATTAAATACCAAACAAAATAAAGTTTTGTTTATTTTAAAACGGCCTACTATGATAAGTGTTTCGTTTATTTTATAATGAAGTACATATTTTTACGATCTCCAATATACATTAACTTATATTATGCATTTTGGTAAATTTGTCAAAAAAATTGATATTCTAAACTACTTCTCGGAAACGATGTTAAGTTTCATTTCTTGAACTTTAAGGTGTGGCCTGATTCAAATACTACATCCGTTTAATATTATTTGCAACGATTTGACACAAAATATAAACAAAAAATATCTAATCGTTGCAAATAATATTAAACAGAGGTAAATACATATTTCAAATCAACTTGACCTTTGGCCACACGAATCAGACTCGACCCATGATCCTCTCTAACTTTCTAATGAAATAACAATTTATCTTGTGGTCAAAATGTTGTGTGCTGAGTTGATATAGCTTGGTTTCATTCAATTAAAATATTCACCAAGAATACTTGCTTGTAAGTTGTAACTAAATTATCTAATCCCAGGCATCTTAAGTACGACTTTGTCATGGAATATATATAAAGCTCCACAAAATTATTTTTATATTCGTTAAACAAACCCAAAAGAATAACAAAAAGAACCTTTAACTCGCCCATAGAAACTTCTATAGTCCACATAAATTAATGATGCAATTAGCGAAAGTGCGAAACATATATACTCTCGAAACTGCCGAAACATATAAACCCTCGAAACCGCCGAAACGCACAAAACATAATATTATGACATATCTGGAACATTCAAGCATATACTTCCTCCGTTTCTTTTTACTTGCATCACTTTCCTTTTAAGGAAATGTCACAATACTTGCAACCAAGCCTAAAATAGAAACTACTTTATAATAAAATGACACATATACCCTTACTTAGCAAATTAATCCTAACAATTTATCACTCATAACCCACCCCCAACCTAAGTTCCTACTCTCTCTCCTCAACCCCCCCCCCAAACCGTGACAACTCCCATTCCCAACCACCAACATCACCACCACCCCTCACAAACACCACCACCATCATGCCTAATTTTCCGGCAACTACCCCCTCCTTTTTTCGACTCTCTATTTTTCGGCGGCTCAAGATGTCCGATAACTGTAAGCATTAATGGTGGAAATTCATCAAAGCTCCAGATCTGGAACTTTCATGGTGAAGTCCAGCCATGAAAGCTCCATGGATACCGATAATCTTTCTCTCCTCCCTCCTCTAGTCCTCTCCCACCATCACTGATGAATTTACATATTTTGGAAAACTTCGACCGTTCGACGGCAATATTGCAGCCTTAGATCGATGAAACATTTTTTTTTTCTAAATTTTTCCACGATCTATTTCGTTTTCTTGCAAGATCTACTGTGAAAATATGTTTTTCTCTCTTTCGCCTCTTTTTTTATTTGTATTTTGATGTTGATTTTATTGAAAAATATATTGTGGTGGTGGTTATTGTGGTGGTGGTTATTGTGGTTGGGATCGAGGGCGGTGGTCAGGTGGTGGTGGTGACTAGGTTGGGTGTGGGTGGCGGGTGTAGGTGAGGGTGAGGGTGGAATTCGTGGGGATAGGAAACGGGAAAGTAAGTCAAGGAAAAAAAATGTAATTATTGGTGGTGGTGACGGTGTTATGGTGGTGGTGGTGGTGGTGGTGGTGGTGACAACAGTGCTCCATTATTTCTGGTGATGGTAGTGGTGGTTTATTTATTGGTAGGGATGAGATTAAAGTTTGGGACAAGTAATTAACTTGATTAAGTAAGGGACCACATGTCCCTATTACTTTCTCTCTCCTGTTTCTTAAATACCGTGCAAACCCTTTGGTTGCAAGTATAAAGAAACGGAGGAAGTATGTATTTAATGATATAATATTATATAGACATGTCGTGACAATATTGATACCTTGTCTAACTTAACAACCAATCTTTCAAATTCAACCTAAAATTTTATTTTTTTTCCGATTGGATTATATCTAAATTTTTTAAATTTTAGATGGATAAGACAATCGCTGAATGACAATGTCGTGTTCGATAGCAATAACTAGAAAGCTTGTATGATCAAAGTTATTTCAGATAATATTTTGCAAGGGCTAAGTAAATAAAATAATATTTCCTCCGTTTCATGATATAATGTATTTTCTTTACATGGTTTCCTCCAAAACGTAATTTTGACCTTTGATATTTTCAATTCGGTATTAATAAAAAAATTTAAAAAGTTGATATTATAAAAGTACACGTTGAGACGAATTTAACAAGATCATAGGTTTTTTTTTTATATGATAATAAGAATATTTGGTCAAAGATTTTAAAATTTGACCAACCAAAAATGAAGTAGGCACTACAGTATGATACGGATGGAGTAATGTATAGTTTTGAAGACAAAACATACTTTTTCAAAAAGTTCATCATACACCCAGGTATATCGAGACATGGTACACGCAAGGTTATCCTTCTGCTCGTCGCTCTTTTGATATCATCCAAATGAGTAAAATGTACTAAAAAAAACAGAGTTTCAAATGAACAAAAATTACTCTTGGATATACCATGCACATGAATACATGATACATCCGAGTATATTATGAAAGAACTCATACTTTTAAATCCGTCCCAAAAAAATTTATTTTTACATTTGTCGGATACATTGTGACAAATCCAACAATCGGAGCAATTTTTTAGTAGCCGCAAAAAGGCTCCCGGAGCTGCTGGTCGCGGGGTTATCATTAGAGACCACATGGGTAATTTTATTTTTGCACTCACTACCGATTTCGAGCATTGCTTTGCCTTTAAAGCAGAGGTAATGCTAATCAAAAAAAAAAAAAAAAGCAGAGGTAATGACCCTCAACAGGGGTCTTGAATTGACTCGGGACCTACAAATTGAAAGGCTTGAAGTGCAGTTGGATAGTCTAACCTCTGTTCAATCACTCATGACCAAAAACGACTCTACTAGTGCTTGTGCTCATGATCAGCGGTACTGTCATGCAGTTGAAAATGAACCTAATTCACGTTTATCGTGAAGGTAATCGAGCGACTAATTGGTTAGCTAATCAAGCCGCTTCTCAGCTTAGTAGCTCTAATATTTTAGATAATATCCTTTTAGAAATTAGTAGAACTTTAGAATGAGGATGTTCGTGGTGTGGCTTTCTCACGCTTAGTTCCTCCTTAGATTTTGATTTTGTTCGTTTCGTATCTTCGTAAATCGTAAGTTACTTATTTCTCTTACGAATTAAAAAAAAGTATTCGTGTGTACATTACACAAACAATATATGGTTTCCGAAATCACGCTTCTACTTCTTAATTCTCCTCTAAAACTCGTTAAACCAACAATTACATTAACCTCACATAAATAAATAAAAAATCACGCTACCTTCCATTCCTTCCTTTCCACCCTTCACCCCACCTGCCCCCCACTCCACCAACCACAATATTTAAATAAAATACCCCTCTATATGAATAAAAAAACAGTCAAATCTAATATTTTCTCTGTCCTAAAAACGTTGCTACATTTTGACAGTTGGTACGGTTCACTTGGTAACTTTGACTGTCTTTTAATTGACATACATAAGGAAAAAAACATAGTCATGTTGGATCTTATTTAATTCGTCCCAATTTGTATTTTCCAAATATATAATTTTTATATTTTTTATATATATAACTCAAGATATTAGTATTTGAAATTATATCTCATAAACTGTGAAAAAACAAATATAGCAACATTTTTAAGATAGATGGAGTAGTAATAGGACCCAAAGTAAAAGGAAAAAAAAAACACCATTGTTGGAAATTACTGTTACCCCCGTACCAATAATACTTGTCATATTGTCAATTCTAATTATGGTATGATAGTGACTACTGACGATGATTCTATTCATAATTTGACCAAATATCTCCCCATTAAAAATTTAAAATAAAAAATATTAAATTTCTTATACTTCCTCCATTCTAAAATAAATATCAAACTTTTCATTTATTTCAGAACGGACGAACTAAAAAATATCCAACAAGACGATAAATAATAAAATTAACAAAATTTCAAACAAAACCCACTAATCAGTAATCACATATTCACATTGGTTTAAATTATGTTTAAGAAAAAAAATATGATGATGAAATAATTAACGGTTGAAAAGAATAAAAAAAAAGTACCTTTGGGTATATAAAGGTTGCGTTTCCAGTAATAAATGACAAAGCACCAAAGCAAGCCAGAAACCAAATACAAAAGAACTCCAGCGATGTAATTTCTAAGCCATGTTTGGATGAAATGAGAAAAATATTCCCCAGTTGCAGGTGGAAAGAAGCATCCTAAAACAATGTGGTTGTAAAAGCTAGTTTCTTGGACAAACAAGGCCTTATATTCTTCATTATATTCCCACATTTTTGTTTTTGTTAGATATATAGATAGATCTTTGTGAGAATAAAAATGGGTTATTTTTTCTCAGAAAATCACAAATCAGAAGAAATAAAAATGGGTGTTGTTTTATGTAGTATATAGATGTTTTTGAAGTAGTGATGTAGAAAGAAAAATGGGTGAATTAAGCTTTGAAGGTGGGGGGAGAATTTAGAGGAGAGAGAAAGTTTTAAAAAAAACGGATGTAGTGGTTTATGATGGTACTTTTACGACTGTCTAGATGATATATAGGGAGAAAAATAAAAGAGACTTTTTATTGAAAGGAAATAAATTTTTTGTGATTTTATTTGTTGAAAATTCTTCTTCGTACATGACGGCTTGAAAGATAGGAAATGAACTTATTAAGAATTTAGGATGATTAGCGGATATATCATATATGGTTAATATAGTAAGTTCAAATAGTGTTAAGTAATACGGAACTTTTTTTTTACGGGAAAGTAATACACAACTTACTAAAGATAAAGAAATATTGTAAGGCTTGTTCTCCCCAATTTTTTCTTCAGTTCAGTTCAATTGCAATCAGTTCAGCTTCAGCTATCATTTTTATTAGTTATATAATTTAGTTGGTTTCAGTTTAGTTCAATTCAGTTGATGCAATCAGTTCAGTTGTTTTATGTCGAAAATAACAAGCCCTAAATAAAAAAAAGTGGAAGACGTATCACGTATGTGTATATATAAAGAATCCCTAAAAAAATGTATATATAGAGAAAGATACACAAAAGCTAGGGTAATCTTTTCTTAAAACTAAGGCTTGTTCTTTTGGACTTATTTTCAGTTCAATTTAGTTTCTCTCTATAATTCACTTTCTCTCAGTTCGATTCAGTTCAGATAATTCAATTCATTTCAGTTTCTCTCAATCCTAAAGAAGGGAACCAAAATGCTAAATTATCTACAAAATTAAAATAAGCAAAATTTGATATATATAAGGGTCAAATTTTGATAAGTTTACATATATTGACCTATGGAAGCAGCATCTGCTGCACGATTGGCTTTCCAACATACATGGCGAGATGCAACTTAATTATTCAAATTGAGTCATCAGTTGCTTGATATCATACATATAGTCTTACTAACGAACTCTCCCGAGCGTTGAATAAGCACTAAATATATTTTCAGAAATACTATAAATCTTGGTATAAATTCCAAATCCACGCGTCAATCGTTATAAATAATGTTTAGATTCATTTAATATTTTCATTTTATATTTTAATATATATATATATATATTATGTTTTATGATTTTTTTTCTTATTATAAAAATTAATACTCCCTCCATTCCGAAAGATTTGAATTCTGTTTGGGACATCTAAGGTATAAGGATGAATTGTAAGTAAAATTTTATCTTCCCGTCATGGATGTACTTAACTTTTTTTTCTTCTAGAACTTAGTCTTTTTTCATCAAATTTCTCTATTTTTGCTAAACTATACCTATTTTTTGTTGAGCATAATTTCTTTTATACTCAATTCAACTTATTTGAGTAGCAAGACTATAACTTAGCTTAGGGGATAATTAAGTTCTATGGTTGTTTGCACAAGTCATGTGTCAATCAAGCTTATCCACAACAATTTGTTGTTGGATGATATATACAACTAAAATGTATACGTGTTATGTTATACTCCTACTACGATATTAATTGTTTAATTCATTTCGTTCGTTCACTTCTTTTTGTATTAATTGTTTTCAAAATAGAAGACCTTGAAATCGTTATTATATATCAATAGTAAATTATCTTATCTTTTTAGGAAAAGGATCAGTTGTGAACTCTCTATTACAGATTTTTTTTTCCTACATTCATTTTTCATTATTGTTGATATTAATCTATTTGGTCCTTCCATATACTACTATTTCTTAATTTGAAATTATTGAAATAAGCAATCAAAACTTCTTCATGTAACCTTCTCATATGCTATACGTACACGCTAAATAATCAATATTTTAATAGCAATTAAAATTATTATGTTTCCAAAGGATGAGCAATGAAGGTAAATTATAACTACGAGCCACACAAAACACCTAAATATAGGTTCTCAACCCCTCTCGCCAACTCTTTTAAGCTTTTGAGAAGAATCGAACTCACAATATTTATATAGAAGCTAATAGATTGGCTTTTCTCCCTTTCATTTTCTAGTTTTTCTATGTAAAGTATATGTTCCTTATTGATTTTACTTAGAGGCGGAAAAAAGTGACACTACCCGCTAACTTGATCAAATCCCGTACGAATTAACGGGTTTGGATTAAAGTTTTAAGTTCTTTTAAGTAAGTGGATTGACGTACGTGAACCCAGCATGATAACCAACTTAATTCCCGTGTTACTTTTATATAAATTGATGCTACTTGTAATAGTTTGAACTTTTTTTCTTAACTATATAAATTTTATTCTTTGGTTGTTTAATTTGGTTTGTTTCAGTAATATATTTAGCCAACAAAAAGGGGTTAAGAGATATAAGTGATATACACAACGTTGATTAGTTTAATTTATATATATGTGTGCGCTTGATAAACAAGTCAAATTCGAATTTAAGAGAGTTTAATCCATTTCATAGTGAACCCAATATAAATTTAACATGACCAGATCCATCTGACAGCTCTAATTCCGCAAAATTTTAATTTGTGTAAAAAATTCTAGGTGCAGTCCCTTTTCATTATACTTTTCTCATGTCACGGCCCTTTCTTCCCCTTTTATTCATTTGGGTGAATCACTGCCTAACGTTTTATGTACAGGTTTGAGCAAACACCGCACGTGCAACGAGCTTCTTAGCAATTCATCAATATTGGCTGAAACTTTTCAAAAGAAATCTTTGGAACAAGAAGGAATAACCAAGGACAAGGGAACACAAGAATTAAGCTAATTAAATTAACCAAAATGATGTAGTGATTAGTGAATGAGTACAGGGTTGTAGTAATTAGAATTTGAAAGAGGAATTGTCATTCATAATCTAGAAGTAAATTACCTTGAACATGTACTTGTTTATAAGTAGTTGAAATGATTTGACCAGTTGGTATGAATATTATAAATTTTTATATGCAACTCGTCATATTATTATTAGTTTTTTTTTTTTAAGGAATGTCACAATTGTAATCGTCTCATGTTATAATTTGAGGTTCGCTATGTTATAATTGTCGCTAAGATTCGTAAATGGTTAAATCTAGCTGAATCGTTGATCTTACCTACCATTAAAACAAAAATCTCTCAAATTAGTTTATATATGAAAGTGAAGATATTCCTTTTATTAGAACAGTCTATCTATAAAAATGGCTAATTTATCATTAGGTTTTAATGTTGTAATTTTGACTTTCAAACAATTTTCAGAAATGGGGTATTAACTATTGAAAAATTCAGTCACCTGAAATATATACTTTTCCACTGTCAATCCCATCTAGAACATGAGATAGAAAACTGAAGCAGGTTGACAACGTGGCATTCTGATTCTGATTTTCCAGCTCGCTGGATTTGACGTTTGACTCATCCAGTCAAGGGGAAGAAGATGGATATAAATAAATTCCATGAAAAAAAAAACTAGAAAGATTGTCCATCTAACTGCATGCAAAGTTTCAGGGGGTTTAATAGATTGCATCAGTCTGTTGCAATTTGGCTGTATTTACTTATCAATGGTGTCTCACGTGACCCTCTAATCTATGCCTCTGTTTATGTTATTGGACAAACCTATTATTACGACCTTCGTTTTCTATTATTTGAAATGATAAGACATTTTCCCTCTCTATTTTATGTTAAATTGTTGCACATAATAAAAAATGAATGTAGTATATTTTTCTAACACGTATACCATTTTTTTAAGGTTATGTTCTTTTCAACTTATTTTGGTTGAATTGAATTAAATTGAATTGAATTGAATTGAACTGGATGAAAATTCTGAGAGAAAACTAACGAGCTTAACTAAACTAAATTTAAATTAACTAAACTGAAAATAAGTCCAAAAAAATCGGACCTAAATCTTCGAAAATTATATTCTTTCCCATTGTTGAAAATCAATATTCATGTCTAATGATAGTACTTCATAAAGTTGTCGTGTACTCTTGCCAATTTACCCTAAAAAATAATAGCAAAAGTTTCTTAATATAATTAAAACATAAAACAAAAAAAAAATCTTAAATTGAGCAAAAAGACATGAAATTAACAAAAATATGTAAGTTGAGCAAAAAGTTTGATTTCAATTTTCAACTTAAGCATTCTTTTCAATGAATCCTACCTCCCTCTTTGTCTATATGATCTCTCCAATTTTGAACCTTTCACTTATGATAATGGATATTTGGAGTCGGCTATGTACCATATACTACCTTTGTATTGTTTTAGTTGCAACATTTGCTTTTGTGGCAATATTCATCAACCAACTTTGTTAAACTATCTCGCATCATTGTATAAGAAAAAACATAGTCAAGTGTGCTATTGTCATATTCGTCTCAATGCGATGATTTCAAATATTAAATTTTTATAATTTTTACTAACACACAACAAGAAATATTAACGTTCAAAAAAGTATCGACAAAATGTGAAAAAGCAAATGATATAACTAAAAAAATACAGAAATAGTATATTTTGAACTTCTCCAATCTACTTTATAAACTTCTGTTTTCTTTAATCATTTATTAAATTATGGATTTTTTCTTGACAACTAATTATTGGTTCCGATCCCACCAAATTAAGTAGACGTTTCTATCATACAAAGAAGTTCAAGTTAAATGTTGATCAATTTTAACGTGACCAATTTGGATCCCTGTATCTTAACTTCTACCACATCGTTGAATGGACAACCACTAAGGTACATTATATTGAGGGTAATAATCTTGGGAAAGATGCTTAGAAGCATCGCTATACATAAGATGCTACAGTCAATGTGTGTTGACACTTATTTACATGATAATTTTTTTTATTTTTTTTATTTTTTTTGACATCAAGAAAACGTACAATAATGACTAGAATAAATCAACAGGCAAAAAAGAAGTGCAACAGTATTTTGCCAAGTCATGTGCAGGGGCTAGCTACCCCCTGTCGACTTACCTTCTGCAGCCTACACCACTTAAGGTTGCTACCTAACTTTCTAATTTTCGTAATCAGGTGTAGGACGGAGATATCCCTAAGGTAGGGGGCTTCAAAAGTTGAAGTAGTTGCGTAGAGTCTGTTAAGATTAGGATTCGTTGTACTGATGATCGAGAATTCGCTCACGACAGGGCTAGGTGGCAAGCTTGTGCTTCAGTCTGGAGGGCAGAGCTAGCGAACATTATCCTACCTGGCCTGCACTGGGCTTGAACTAGGTGTCCGAGACCAAGATTTGGGGAGGCAACCCAAGCACAGGTGCCCCTGATATCTACAATTATATGAGAATATTTATAGTACACCTGGTGTACCATGCTCATGGTACACCCAAGACTATTTTCTCTAAATGAGCAAATGAGCAAAATGAACAAATGCGCAAATGAACAAACATTTCTACTCATTTAAGAAAATGAGCAAACACTTTTATTACAAAATGAGCAAATGTGTAAATAAGCAAACACTTTTATTACAAAATGAGCAAAATGAGCAAAATGAGCAAATGAGTAAATGAGCAAAATGTCCATATGAATAAACTTGGTGTCAAATGAGCACCTGAAGTTCTAATTTATTACAAAAATACTTGGGTGTACCATGAGTGAACTCACAATTATATATAGAGAAAAGGTTAAATATGAGCCTAAGTCGCGTCCACTATAAGAAGAGAGAGTTCACAAGATTAAGGTTGTTCCACCTTATAAGTTAAAATCATATGGCAATAAGAGAAGCAACCCCTTTGCTTTATAAAGTAAATACATATTTATTCTTGGATTTTTTAACTACAATAATGCAAATTTTTGTCTGTCATCTCGCAATAATACCAATTTTTGACTATTTTCTAATAATACAAATTTTACATCAAAATTCCTCTAGTAGGCCAAGTTGACTTGTAACTTGTAAAACGGGTAAAAGAAATTACAAAATGATCTTTCTTCTTTCTCCCTCCTCCCGCAACCCTCCACCCACCTAAACCACGTCCTGTTATCTCCTACAACAAGTTAATAACTGGTATTTCCCTACTGAAGGAATTTTGATCAAAAGTTTATATTATTAAAAAAATAATCAAAAGTTTGTATTATTACGAGAGAACGGGTAAAAGTTCGTATTATTCTTATCAAAAAATCCTTTATTCATTTATTAATAGGTGACACTACTTACATGCGTCACACAGTATACATCATAATTTCAACATAAGCACATAATATAACATAGTAGGTTAGTTGCAAAAATTCTTACCAAGCAAGACTTGGCTAAATGGTAAAGTTTGATCTCATGACTTCACGGACCTTCATGATCCTTCAAGATCATGGAATCAAATCCCACTAGGGATTCTTTAAACCAATTCATTAGGGTCATTTATCTTACCAACTTTTAAAAAAAATTTACAAAAATTCTTAAACTTCTAAGGGTCTGTTCTCCTCAGCTTATTTTCAGTTCAATTCAATCCAGTTCAGTTCACTTCAGATCAGTTCAGTTCAGATCAGTTCAGTTCAGACCAGTTCAGTTCAACTCTTGACAATACTTTTACTCTCACATATCACTATTCATTTCAGTTCAGTTCAGTTCAATTCAGCTGTTTTATGCCGAAGAGAACAGATCCTAAGTTATTGATAGAGATTGTAATAAACGTGGAATTTTAAAGAAACGGTAGTCCCGTCACCCGTGTAAGAGTTTTACGTGTGAATATTAACAGTAACACTATATTTTGTGATTTTGTCCAATCTCACAAGTCACAGGTCCCAACTCCCACGTACCTTTAGGCTTTAGCTGTGCATTGCTTCTCTCCACATAATAACCTTGATATTTATATATGATGATTACGAGTTACGACGACGAAAATATTAGCAATTGTGACAATTGTGTGTCAATTATGCCATGATACATCATACATGAACCATAGTCCATTTTTTTGAAACTAAATTAACTTGCATTACATTTGCGCGGAAATTAAATTATGTAAGTCGTGAATCATGAATGCATTGAAAATTAAAGCTCCATCTTGCTTGTAAGCCTCCACAATCTACATTGACCACTCCTTAATCCCTATCACCTCCTTTTAATATGAAAACTAGTTATTAGGTCCGGGTTAAGTCTCGGATAAGAAAAAATTTCATTTATTAATATAATACTTTATGATAATGACACTAAATACAACTTAGCTTAGTGGTGAAAATTTAAGTATATGTACTTAAGGTCTTGGGATCAAACCTTATACTATTCAATTTCTTAATTTTTTTTATTGTACATTCATTACATGAACTAAAACTCCCTAGGGAGAGCGCCACGTGGCGCAGTTTCTTGTTTTCGCACGCCTTTTAATATATTTGTATAGACTAGTTTTTAGGTCCGGGTTATGTCTCGAGTAAGGAAGAGCAGCAGGTGATGGCCTAGTGGTATTGACATCACCTTCGATCCCAGAGGTCAAGGGATCGAGTCTCACCCCTTGTAAGGAGGGATCCCCAATTTTCTTCCTTCCTTGCAAGGGAATTCATCTTACCTTTTTTTTTAAAAAAAATCTCGAGTAAGGAAAATTTTCATATCAATATTGTTTTTAAAAATAATAACACTAAATACAACCTAGTCTAATGGGTTAATCCTTAGTATATGAACTTGAGGGCAAGGGATTAAAACCTATATCATACAATTTTTTGTTTGATCTTATCTGATTTAATTTGATCTTATCTTATTTTTTAAAAAAATAAGTTAAACAAAATAGAGCCTTACTTTGAGTTTTTCACAAGTATTGCGTACAATTTAAGTATAACTTTCATTTGATTAATATATATAAGATAATATAACTAAAACATATTTCGATTTTCGAATCGAATTTTGTTATGCTTAGCTCTAAAAAATTTCAACTCGAAATCAAATAATTCGTGAACCAATTAATCTCATTAACACCCTTAAATCAAGTTTGACTTTTGACATTCAAACTCATCCACTGCCCACCAAATTTATATCCATGTCCGTCCAATTAGGCGTGTACTATATGTGATCCACCAAGTTATTCTCATGCCATCAAAATCCAAAATGGACCTCAGCAATCCTCTCAACCTCACTTTAACTAAATAAGGTCTAACAACTTTTTAATATACGGGCTGCTCTCCCCAACTTATTTTCAGTTAAGTTCAAATCAGTTCAGTTTGGATCAGTTCAGGCCAGTTCAGTTCAGCTGATCTTGACAATACTTTTACTCTCACATATCACTATTCATTTCAGTTCAGTTCAGTTCAATTCAGTTCAGTTCAGTTCAGGTGTTTTATGCCGAAGAGAACAGGCTTACCTAAAATGAAAATAATTAATTACTTACAATACTTTCTATTTTGGTTTTTTCTTTCTCTCTATCTTTCTCCAATATCATGGGCCCTCTTTTTTTTTTTCCTCTCTATCGCTCTCATATCCAAAAATTACATTGAAGTTGATGAAAAAAAAGTGTTGCGAGTAAAAAAAAAAACGGAGGAAGTATGAGTATTATACATTTGAATTCTATTTTTCCTTTTATTACTAAGGGCCCGTTCGTTATCGTTTTCTGTTTTCAGTTTTTTTTTTTTGAAAACCAAAAACCATAATATGAAAACCAGAAAAAGTAGTTTCTAGTTATTTTTAGTTGTCACTTTTTCAAAATTAACATGATTATTATCATTATGATCAAATTTAAGTTTATAATACTACTCATATCATATTATTCTAAAATCATAAAAACCAAAAACTAGAAACTAACATTAGGACGTTTGAAAAATAAGTCCTAATGAGTCACTCTTTGTCACCAATCTCTTTCGTGCCAAAATCCCCACAATGGGATGATAATCGAGAATTGAACATGTGTCACGGGAGTGGAAGGTAGAAATAGAATCGTAGAAGAGCTTATTACCTTTTCACTTATCATTTACTTCCTCCATTTCTTTTTACTCGCTACACTTCTCATTTCACCGACTCCTAGGCAATTTTTGGAGAAGAGAGAGGTAGAGAGTAAAAAGAAAAGGGACCCATGTGGGAGGAGAGAGATAGAGAGAGTTTATTGCCCAAAAAAGAAGTATAGCAAGTAATGTGAAACTTCCCATAATAAAAAGTGTAGCGAGTAAAAAGAAACGGAAGAAGTAGTTTATTGCTATATGGAGTAATCTCTCTAGTTGTTTCTTAGATTTTTTTATTTTTTTTTAAAAGGAGTTGTTTCTAGATCTTAACACAGCGACGAAGCTAAGTTATGGCCAAGGGTGGCCTTGGCCTCCCTTCACTGGATTTTTTTTTAGTTTGGGATTATAGTTGATCAATTTCATAATCAGCAATGTTGTACTTACTCTCGCGCCCCCAAATAGTTCGATTTTTCCTCCACGACGATAAGGGGCTAAAAAATCTACTATCACCTCTATTCTTATTTCAAAAATAGATAATTTTGTAACTAATTGTATAAAGACAGGCGCAAATATATTAATAGGAGATATTGTGCAAGTATCTATGGTACCGTATTGTATGAAGATTATGAATTAATATCCCCTGCACACCCTACGAAATTGTTAACCTTTGGCTTTGTCCTAACACTTATTAAATACATATGTTTCATATTATATGAAAATGAGGAGAGTTTAGTCCACATACAAGTTAGGAAGTTCCATCCTAATACCAATTGGTGATAGGAACAGTAACTCCTAATCTTATAAAGTGGTTTATTTTTTCCTCTTTCTCCAATGTGTGGGACACTCACAAATGGGCATTTCATGGGTTTCAACAGTATGTTAACAAACAAAAAAAGGGTATGGAATAATTAAGAAGAAAACAATCTCTATTTATTTCAAATCGACAAGCAATATAAAATCATATTGGTATTCAAAAATCAAAATAATAGTGCATCAACATATTAACAAGTGACATAATATGTAGTTTAGTATACAAATAAATGATAGTGTTACAAAATTTTAAGGATCAAAACCTAGAAGTTTAGGAGCAATTTGCAACAAAGGCTTTAATGTATCTCCTACAAATTTCCTAGCAAAAAGAAAACACATGGATGTTACATTACCATTATATGTACAATTTGTCAACCCAAATCTAATAAGATTAAGAAACTCTTGTGTTATGTCACTCTTTATAAATCTACCAGGATGAGATGCAACATGAGACCAATCAACCCAAGTAATGCCTCTATTCTTAGAAATTTGATCAGGAAATAATATATTTGCAAGAGTTGGAAGATAATGCTCATCATTGTAACATGGTGGATGACAATATTGTTCAAAAATTGAGTAATATTTTTGATCAGAAATCACAAGAATTGCAAGTTCACGATGAAGTTCAAACCATTGTGATCCTTTTCTCCAATCTTGTATAGTTATGTTAGGCAACATTTTGGGGTTGTAACGTCCACGTCCTTGTTTTCTTGGGTCATCAAATGAAGCAAGAAAACTTACCTTAGAATTCATTAAGTAGTTGTAAATTGTGGTGAAATTGAATAATGGGATGCATGATTCTGAGAGTAATATGAATCTTTGATTGGAATGATCTAAGAATGCGTTGGCTAAAAGTCGTTTTTCAGCATCTATCATTGACATGGTTCCCCATATTACTTCCTGCAAAAGGAAATTTGAAACATTAGGTTATATTTTTATTTTTATTAGGAAAGATAATTGATCCGAAAACCAATTCCTGCTAGGCTATTAGCCTGCAGGGCGCACCAGTTCAGAGGCTGGGTACAAGGCTAAACAGCCTAAAATTAAATGTCTAACATATTGTTGGGATGAGGATCCGAACCCTGGGCAATGCCCTAGAATTTGAGATGGTACTCCACTGATGACCTACCACCTCTCCCTCGAAACAATAGGATATATAGTATTTCTTTAGTTATTATCGTTTTATCTATATTATTTCTGCTTTTTTTTTAATAAGTTACAATGTTCTAATTTTTGTGCTATTAGTTTGGATAACCTTGACTATAATAGTTGATTGATATATAAAATAAAATTTAGTTTATCCTAATTCATATTTATAATATTTATATTTATAATCTGCTATTAGTAGGCTTATGGAAATTGGAAAACAATTGAAAATACAAAGATTACTAGACCTGGGCATGGACCGGTCGGGCCTGTTTACGGGCTCGATTCGCGGGATTGGGAAATGGCGAGCCGGGTCGGGCTCGAGACCGTGAGTGGCGGGCCGGGCCGGGCCTGAATTTTCCAGATTTTGTTCGCGGGCTCGTGCCTCCTGTGGGCTGACCCGTGTTTTATGTTGTTTTTTTTGGATTTTGATAGCTTTAGGCTAAAAAACAAAGGAAAGGAGCATTCGGCCCGCGGGCCATTTAGGCGGGCTCGTGCCGATGCGGGCCTGAAATAAAATTTCTAGACCGTGACAGGCCCGCAGCCCACGTAGCGAACAACGGACCGGACCGAGACCAAATCGTGTCGCCCCGGCCCGCGTGCTGGCCCGACCCATGCCCACCTCTAAAGATTACCCATTATTAAGGTCATTGGTCATTTGAGCCTATTAAAAGTCAATACTGCACAAAAAAAAATTATTCTAAATTAATAAAAAGTCGGACTTATTTTGAATAGGTAGGTTAAAGATTGACTTATTTTTGACAATTTATCTTTAATTTAATAAAAAAATTCACTTTTTTCCTTGTACCAAGAAAAAAGTGAGAAAAGGTAGAGAAAACAAATATAAAATATCCGCGGAAAAACGAGTACAAAAGTTAGAAAAAATAGTAGAAAGATTAAAAATAAAAGTAAGAACAGATAACATCTTTTTAATGGTCCAATCTATTACTCCCTTCGTTTTCTTTTGTTGTTCCTGTTTGGAATCGCGGGAGAAACCAGAGATTGCTAAACATCGTCCTAAAATTACTTAAAATCACCTCGGTCCCTCCGTCCCAAAATATAGTTATCGTTTCTATATTTAGTTCCACATTTTTTTTGTAATTTATGTGGAAAAACCTAGTCCCTATCATTTATTTGCTTCTTAAATTTTGCTTTTTTTGCTTTGTTTAGTCAACCCAAGTGTTATAATTAATGCTATTTCACATTTTCACCGATTATTCTCCATTCTCTCTCCTAAAATCATATTTGCTCATACAATATTTGTTTAAATAAACAAAAAATCTTTATTATCCCTTTTAGATTCTACATACTTAATTCCCGTGAAAAAAATAAAACCGAGAACTATATTTTTAGGACGGAGAGAGTATTAAAAAGACACCAAACACTCCTATAAAATAATATACTATGAAAAAACAAAGGGACATTTCAATTTGTTCGTATCTTGAATTCTTAATAATTAATTATCAAACGAATGAATTTAAAGTAGAAAATTTCAATACAACTTGATTTGTCTGGTACATTAAGGAAAGTGTAATAGCAACAGGCCAACAACAATGAGAGAAATCACCTCAAAAATAAAGAAAGATGCACTAAGAAATAGTTCCACGCACGAGTTCTATACTACAGGAATCACGGAATCTAGTAACCCTATCATCAGAAAATGGAGATTTCCTAGACCTTCTTAATTATGTATTTGTTTGATTCGATTGCTTATGTAGATTGTCGTATGACTTTTTATTAATGAATTAATTTTACTATTTAAAAAAAAAATTAGTAACCCTATCATCAGAAAATGGAGATTTCCTAGACCTTCTTAATTATTGTTTTTTTTTTGGTTTATTAATGAGTTAAGAGTAAAAAGTAAAAACTACCTATGGAGGTAAAATAGGCATCGGAAGGCCTCGCAGGGCCAACCCAAAGTCCATTTCGTGTGCCTACAGGTTTAGCAGGCACAACCCATGTACATTTGTGCCTTGTTGAATACTCTAAAAAAGCTAGCCCTAGCATCAGAATATGATCCTATTCGGCAATAGCTTTTTTAAAAAAAATTGGTAAGAAGAAATTTTCTGGACTGCCTTCGCATAGAGCCCCCACCCGAAGGCCCATTACAAGTCGGACACCCTCCAATCCCCCTCCCTCTTACAAGTTACATCCCAAGCAAATGCTTGGGGTAAGAATTGAACCCTAGATATCTCTAGAAAAGATGGGAAAGCTCACCACTTGAATCAATCCCAATTCCTCAATATTTTCTCATAATATGATTTAATTCTGCAATAACTTTTCAAGTAGTATTTCTAACAACTACTATCTCGTATTTTGTTCAAGTAGTATTTCTAACAACTACGTACTACCCAAAAAAAAAAAAAAAACTACGTACTATATCGTATTTTGTTCCACCCCTCTTTTTCTTTTTCTTTTTTTTTTAATTTTTGTAGTCAATTATTAGAGTAACTTAAATTTAGTTATGTGATAATCTCATACCCTTAAAAGATGTCGTCCTTTTTTCTTTTCATATTTGCCAATGTATGTTTTGTATTATTAAATATCTTTAATTACATATAAGTAAAAAAGTTTAATTTTTATAATGTATTTATTGAGACAAATCAAACAAGACTCACATGAGTGTGTATTATCTTATACTATTTTTGTTTTTTTAGATGCAACATTTGAATATTTTCATACACTAACCAAAAAGTCAAATGTTGCATAAAAAAAAAAAGTAGTATATTGAAAAAAAATTTAAAAAATTCTCTCAACTTTTAAATAGCGTCAAAATTTCAAATGAAAACATCTTTTTTCTGGGTTATCATTTAGTCTAATTTACACAATTACACTCTCAAATTGGAAAAAAAAAATGTTGTATTTGCTAGTCAAAGGACTGGGGACAAATGAGAATTTTGAAGCCATTTTAAAAGTTTGACTAGTTCATTCATTAATTATTGATTTTTGGTAGATAGAGGTTTGTAAAAGTGGATTGAGCCAAAGCTCTAATTCTCAAAATGTTCTCCCAACCAGTTTCTTTTTTAAGATAGTGTAAATCGTAAGGTCACCAAAATTTGCCAAAAATATATTATCCAACAAATTATGACAATGCCTTGTCGAGGTATCATAATTGTGTTTTGTGTCAAATGTCTAAATCCTAAACTTTGGCTAACCTCCAAAGTTCCATAAATGTATAACATGACAAACCTATTTCTATAACTTTCGTGAGATTTTAAACTTTCTTAGAGTAATAAAAACAAAATTATTGTCTCTATCTTTATTTAATCTACACAATCTATCAAATAATTTGGTGGTTGTCAATCCAAAACTTTCAATAATTTTAGAGTTATGTTATATATACAGTTTTTAAGATTGCATATAAGATCCAAATATACTATTTAAATGAAAATAAGTTGTGAATTTATGAAAAAATTATGCATCAATAGATGCAATAAATGATCAATCAATGCAATTTATTTCCATTTTTAACTTCTTATATACAAGTATACCACCCTTAAAATAACTTTTTCCCATAATTTAATACTTCCTCTGTTTCATTCTAAACTAGTTATTAGGCCCGGGCTATGCCCCGAGTAAGAAAAAATTTCATTTATTAACATAATACTTTATGATAATAACACTAAATACAACTTAGTCTAGTGGTTAGAACTTTAATATATGTACTTGAGGTCTCGGGATCAAATCTTATATTATGTAATTTCTTAATTTTTTTAGTGTACATGGATTACATGAACTAACACTCCCTAGGGAGAGCGCCACATGGCACATTTTCTTGTTTTCGTACGCCTTTTAATATATTTGTATAGATGCAATAAAGAAATATTTTATATCTCACAAAAAATACCCTTTTGTTTTATTTAGAACGAAACGGAGGAAGTAGGTCATGATAAATGTAGTAGTGAAGATTTGGCAAGAGTTCGAAGTAGTTACCTGACTAGGAATACGCCTTCCATAGAAGACAGAACTTTGAGGCAAGGAATCATTATAAGAAGGATGAGTATGCACATAGATGGAGTAAAAACCTTGATGACCCTTAAAGAATAATTCCCATAATGGGGCCAAAGGTAAGGGACCTTTTGTCAAGAACATGAAAGCCACTTTAGGCAAAATATCTAAAGGGTACCCTTCTATTTGAGGGACCATTGATGCTCTCCACAACAACTCCTTGTCACTCATATTATGCATAACGTTTGTATGATTTTTGTCATACAATCCCAAGTTGTACTCCTTCGGTAGTTGCTTGGACGTCACATTTATGGATGGTGGAGACGGCGACAACGGCGGTGGTGGAGGTCTAGATGGTGGCTCGGTCACTAGTGCTAAATATGGCGAGGTAGTGGTGAAAGATGGCCAAGAAGAAATAGAGGGGGGGAAACGTTGGACACCAAGGATGCCAATTGTTAGGCCAAGAGATAAGCCTAAGGCAAAAAAGAGACATCGATGTATTTTAGCCATAGTTTTTGATAAGAAATGTACTCACTATTATATGTATAATAAGGTTTATATCTTGATTACTAGGAAAAGTGCAAAGCATTAATTCAATGTTATAGGTACATTACTACATGGATTGGAGTGTAACAGGGATTAGCTTTATTAGATCTAGGATGAAATTCTTTTAATAAAATGATTTGTTTATTATGAGTTGAGTGTAAGTTAAGAGGAAATTGCATTTTGTGTATGTTGTTTCAGTGTTTCTACGAGATTGACCTAGGCACCTAGCCACCTAATTATGATTTGTGATGGTCATACTTATTTAAGTATTTTTTTTTTCTTTTTCCTTTTTTTGTTGTTCCTTTCTATTCCTTTTTTTTTATACTGTTTTCCTTTCTTTTCCTTTGTTTTTCCTGATATCCTCTGCTCCTCTCTTCCTTCTACTTCCGTCGATACTTCTTCTTTTACTACTCCCTCATAGCAGGCTAGCAACAACATCAACATGATTGGTGTTATTTATGACTTAAAATCTTGTGAATGGCATAAGGCTAACTTTGAATGCACGTGTCTCTCAATATATAAATGGGTTTGATGTAATTCAAATTGGAGGTGATAGCTTGTTCAAAGATCTTTCCAACGATAGGTCATATACCCAATTCTGCTGAGAAACGAGAAAGTTATGACTGTTTTACGAAAAACTGACGAAACTGTTTCGTCTCGGGCGGGCGGTGCGCCGGTTTGTGCGCTACACGTGTTTTTCGGTTTTTTTTCGTTTTTGAGTTATCTTTTTGGGTTTGTACAGGGTTCCTTATGATTATAAAAGGCTTCCTGATGTTCATTATTATTAACACAATGTTCATTATTATTAACACAACTTATGAAACATTGTTAACCTCTAGAATTTAGGACTCCTTGCATTATTCGTAGGTCAAATTTGACTAAACCACGTAAATCGTATTTTTTTGTTTGTTCATCTTTATTTTTTTCTCACCTTTATTATTTCATTGATTTTCTGTTCCGCACTAATCAAACTACAACACCCTTATTTCCTAACAATTGGTGTTTTCGAGATTAAGGGCAGGTTTTTGAGGGCTGGAGATGAAGATGATGATGGAGAATTCAAGGTGCAATGGAAGAGATATAAAGAGGAGTACTCGACGAGTTTTGGGGGTAAGGTGGGTTTTAGAGGGATGGGTTTTCATGTTTGGGGTGTGGTAATTTCATTATTTTTGAATTATAATATATGTAATTTGATTAAAATATACGCAATTTGGTTGGATAATTACTTGGGCGGGCTGGATTGGCCCGCACTGTTGGCCATCTTTAAGTGGGGGTGGGAAAGCAAAAAAATAAAAGGAAAATAAATATAAAAGTTGTAAAAGTCACATGTAACGGTTTTAACTTGATACACTAGGTTATCAAGTCACGAGGACCATTTTTGCCAAAGTCATGCATTAATTGGGTCCAACGAAAAATAATAAAAAGTTGAGACTAATTAAAGAAGATGTCGAATAATTGAGACTATTATTATCAACTTTTCCAAACAAAAAAAAAAACAATTTTCTACTAATAAAATGTACTCTTGGTCCAAATGATGAATATGATATACTATGTACCAAGTAAGTGTTGGCCCAGTGGTGATGGGGACTGGCTTTGGTAGGACGGACTCGTGTTCGAATCCCCGCAACACCCTTGGGAGAGGAATGGAACCTAACCACCCCGAACTTGGCCTCGATCCGGATGTAGTCCGAAGGGTGAACCGGGTGCAAACACCAAAAAATATACTATGTTGCAAAAGAAGCTAGTAATGTGGCCAAAAGAAGCTTATAATGTGGCATGTGGGTCAGTATTTAACTTCGGATGGTAGCTAACTAGCTAGATGTTAATTTGCCATTATATGCATCATGAACAAGGAAAGTTTTTCTGATTTTTATTTTGAAAAAACTCCACAATTTGTGGGTCAAGCTGAAGCGTATAGTGTAAATGATGAAAAACTAAAGTGACCATGGCTTCATTTGCAAGTTCATGAAACCACGGCAATCTGCATTAACCGACAAGACATCAACTAGGCGTGATCTGGCGTAAACCACCTCTCTTTCTAATTATGAAATTATAAAATAGACCAATTAAAAAGTTCTAATCTAAATCCCTCAAAAAAAAAACACATATAAATTTAAATTAGTTACTATAAAGAGAAATTGAAAAAAGCTCGTGTGATGATGAGAGTGATAGAGAAAACTTAATGTTAAAAGTAGTAGTATTGCAAATAATATGATATTGTTACAAAAAAGAAGATTTGCAAGTAAACTGATGGAGAAAGTATGATGTTCAATAGTTCAATGACTTCCAATGAGTGTAAATACATTAAAATAATCGGTTAATCCAAGCAGTTGATTAAGAGTTCAAGATACATACTTCGTCCAACTTAAAATAAACTCCCTCTTACATAGCTCGTGAGAATATTTAAATGGTAAAACTTCAATCTTTAGTTGTTATTTCGATCTTTAAGGATCTAACTTTGACTCAAAAATATTGTATGGCGTGAAATCTTCAAGTACCCTTATCCTTATGACCCCTTTACCAGATGACAATAAATGGGAAAACGAAAATAATGCTAATGAATTTTTTATAATTTTATAGATGTAATATCATATACTTCATATGTAACTATTCTAGATCTTTTCGATTCATTATTATCATAACAACATTGAAGTTCCGATGGTATTCTTATATTTTCTCAATATCCTAGATAATAATTGCGATTAGTATAGTTGCATCTACAATTAATTTTTGGAGTTGTTTGATGCGGTCCTAAAATTTCTTATTAACGCTCTAGATACATATTTTTATATTGTATTTGTATATTCTGTTTCTACCCTTTGCCTCACTTCCCCCTCCCCTTGGCCTTCTTCTTCCACCACCACTATGAATTGCACCACTAGTACACCACAACTACCAATTTTACGGCAAGCGTCACTTCCCCGACGAGCTTGAGATTTTCACGGACAACTCATAAATTGATTTTTTATTTTTTTTTAAATATGGTGAGACGTCCATGGTAAATGACTCACCATATTTTAAAAAATTATAGTTTTCCTTCTTGTGGGGTTTGTGTTGTGAATACGGTTAATGTTTTGTGGGATTCGTTGGGCTTGGTGGGGCGTGGTGGACTAGTGGTGATGGAGGCACAAGCATTTAGGTAAAGTTTCATAATCTACTGCTTTTAATATCATAATTGTGTGTTTCCGGAGGTGGTGGTGGACTGGTGGTGATGGTAGTGGAAGAAGAAGGAAAAGGGGAAGTGATGGGAAGGAAGGTAAAGGGAGAAAAAATGATATAAAATATAGTATAAAAATATGCATTTAGAGTATTGGTAGGAAATTTTAAAATGTCGAATAGCAAAACTTTTAATTTTTGTTTCTTTTGAAGGAGTTGCATCTACAATTTTACATCCATAGAAACATACAATACTTAATACTTGATTTTAAAAAAACTTTTATTTTTTGTCTTGTATCGTCTTCGTATCCGTCTCCGTACAACCTATAGTTATTTATCTTTATCGGTCCACAAACCACATGAGCTTATTTAGTTATATGGCTAGTTTTTGGCCCTAAATAATTCAGCCACAACTGAATGGGCTTCTAATCTATACAAACAACAAATTTGGTCCGAATTTGAGAAACAAAGCGAAAAAAGAAAAGAATGGACGAAGATCAGAGAAAAGAGGCAGAAATCTCTTCAAACCCATGTCTTCGCCCAAATTTCAAATCTTCAGCAATTTCCCAAGATCAGCTCGCCAAATTTCGAGTAATTTTCTAAAACCCTTGTTTTTAATTGCAATTTATACCACAGATTACTTATTTATCGCTTGAATTAAAGAATTTTGATTACTTGGGTTTGGACAAAACCCCAGAAAAAGGCTGATAACTCACCCTAATTTTAACAATCGAATTGTTATATTTAATTGCGAGAAAAGGGCTGATTTTGATTCTAACTTTAGTAAAACTGTTAAATTTTAGGTTAGAAATTCTGGGTATATATATATTTGGCACATTTTGTGAAGATTTTTTTTTTACCCTTTTTAATTTTGTTTGGGGGAGGGTATGTGTGTCATGGTGTTATGTAAGTATATATGTCAATTGGGATTATTATCATGTTTGAATACTAGTTTGGCATTAATTTCCTGAAGTGTAAAATTAATGAAGGATGTGAATTATTTTTTTGAGGGGAGAATTGATAAAGGATGTAATGGAATGGTGGAAGTCGAGTGTAACATAGTTCGCTATAAAATTCGCTTTTTTCTATTCGCGGTTCTCCCAAAATGGGCAAAAAATAGACGAACACAGACCATAATTCGCGTTTTGGATCGCAGTGCACGGTTAGATTAGTGAATTATGTTTCACCAGCTGGAACCAACACTTTCTTATGTAGGAAGTAAGAGCAAACACAACCTACATTATTGATCATGCTCGTCATGGAGGTAGAGGATTTGCTTTGGAAATTTTTATTAATATGAGTTGCTTGGTTAATTAAAGATTTAAAGTAATGTAGGCTATGTTTCGCAACGATATATGAAAATGGAGCTGAAATTGAGAAGTTTGTCGAAGAAGAATAGGTAGCACTAGCCAAGATCCACATCATCCAATTAGTACCCCCTGTTGCTATGACAAGTTCATATTCTTTCCCAATTTCTTCAACAATAGCAAAACAAACAGAGGAATCAGTGAAGATGGCAATGGATCAGAATAAGTTGTAGTTAAATCGTCGACTGATTTTGATGCTTTACTTTGAGCTGCATTCCAGTTTCAGCTTCTTTAGAAACCTTCTAAAATCATAATGTTTTGAATTTGATATTCTAAGTAGCCTGAAACGGGTTACCGAGCAGATTTATAATCACATGTGGAAGTTTCACTTACTTTATACAACTGTAGTTATGTAGTAAGGAGAAAAAAAACCTTATAACTTGAGCAATTTTGGTGTAATTCTGCAGTTTTTATGGACTTACAATATAATTTGCTGGTTTTCTTTTTCATTTTCTTTTATGCATTTAGTTTCTTTGCTGCTGTTGCTCACTTCAAGTATCCTGAAATTGTGCATCTTGTAGGAATTACATCGAAGACGCTTGCAAGTAAAAACAAAAACAAAGAACAAAAAGAAGTCCAAAGGTCCATGTATACTTTTTGTTCTTAGGATCATAAATTATGTTATGAGATTTTGGCATTACATCTTTCCCGCAGAAATGGGGTCTGAAAAAGATTTCAAATTGCAGATAAGAAAGATAAATTTTTAAGTGAAGAGGTTGATACACAAGGATGCATGAACGACACTGTAGATGGAAGATCGAAAGATTCATGCGCAGAAAACAGTTTAAAAGGCAAGGATAGTAATGCAGAATATCCATCAACCTGCCCTGTCAATTTCCATCCAGTGCTGAAGAAGAAGAAACTGCACTGGGGGTAATGATTTTATCTTCCCACTTATATGTAGCTCATGTGAAGCTTATTTCACCTCGTACTTCATATATCTATCTCTTCTATGAAATTTTCATATATAGTACAATATCTTGTAAACTTGATCTGTTTCATCGTTTTGGATGATAGGCTAGATACAAGAGAACGATGGGAAAGAAAAGCCAACATGTAGTATTTGCAGAATCAGTCGAATGCAAAAGGAACGATCTTCTTCGATGTGGCAGATTCATGGCATTTCAAATTCTAATGCTTAGATGCTTAGGCATTAACATTGTGTAGAGATTTTTTTGGATGAGTTATGAAGATAGAATAGAGGCTAGAGCATTAACTTCATTTTTCATCAGTGTGATCAGGCGTCGGTAGTTTCGACATAAGAAGATGGATAATTGGATATGTATTAAGGGAGGAAGGGGTTTGTACTTTGTACTTTGTAGTGAATGTGGTAGTTTGTACAGTTGTACTTGCTCGCAAGGTATTTGAATTTTTTCCTTGAATAATGCTAAAAAGGGGATTAATTCCCAAAATGTGCCAGAAAATTTTTTATTTCCCTGCGTACCGTCCACGTAGGACGGCACGCGAAAAAAAGTTTTTTTTTTTGTTTTAACGGAGATAAACCGCTACTCCGAGTAGCGGTTCATTCACATAAACCGCTACTCACAGTAGCGGTTTTAATGAATGAACCGCTACTCTGGGTAGCGGTTTTCTCCCTCGGGTAAACCGCTACTCCGAGTAGCGGTTCATTCATTAAAACCGCTACTCCGAGTAGCGGTTTTGTGCCCATTACACCCCACACTGCATTGTTTCCACATAACTGGCCAACTGCCAGAAAGCCAAAAAAATTCCAGCAATCCCAAACAAGCATCCAACCTCCAATTCCAGCAATTCCAAACAATTATCCAACCTCCAATTTCAACATTATCCAACCTGCAATTCCAAACAATTATCCAACCTCCAATTTCAACATTATCCAACCTGCAAATCCAGCACCAAATTCCATTCAACAACACCAAATATAAGCCACACATTGATCACTCATCACCAAGTTCATACACATTCAAATGTATGTAAAAAAAATTTAGTTACAAGTTAGAGTGAGAAAATAATGTTAACTAACTACATAAACAATAAATGAAACTTCTAAAACCCTCTCTTCTTCTTTTGTGAAGGTGTAGATGAGCTAGGTGTGGTTTCATGAGTCTCTGCAATGGCATCAAGAGAAGGGGGAGTAGTGTCAGAACGTCGTCGATAGGCCCTCTGAGTGACTGGAGGTGAAAGCAAAGCTGACGTGGTAGATATATGGGCAGCAGACGTAGAAGATGTAGAAGTCGATGTATATCCAGAAGAAGTAGGCACGCCCTGTACGATGTGGCCATGTCCAGCTCGGCCAACAGCATCAACACACAGTCCCCTCATAGTCTGCAATGTCTGCGCATACAAGTCACGCACCATATCTGGAGGCAATGACTCAGAAGCCTCTAGCACAAGTCACGCACCTATGCAACTTTTCCGAATAGGTTCTTGATGGCAGCATTCTTATACTTCGAATTCAAGTTCGAAGCAAGATGACGCACACAAAAGCGGTGATGTGCATATGGTTCCTCCGAACCACTACCAGGCTCATTCATAGCTGCAAGGATACCCCTATGAGGATCAGAGATGTGCATATGGTGCGGCGAGGTGAGGTGCGGCAAGCGGCGAGGTGCGAGTGTCGTCGGAAGAGAGAGAGGGAGAAGAGAGTTTGAGAGAAGTAATTTCGAAATCTGATAAAATTGGGGATTTTTGTAAACCGCTACTCGGAGTAGCGGTTTACAACGGGTCCAAGAATCTTGTAAACCGCTACTCGGAGTAGCGGTTCATTAAAGAAAACCGCTACTCAGAGTAGCGGTTTATTTTAAATATAACCGCTACTTTGAGTAGCGGTTTTTATGCATTAACCGCTACTCCTTGTAGCGGTTTTACTGCAGTTTTTTAAAAAAAAAATATTTTTCGCGTGCCGTCCTACGTGGACGGTACGCAGGGAAATAAAAAATTTTCTGGCACATTTTGGGAATTAATCCCCTTTTTGGCATTATTCAAGGAAAAAATTCCAAGGTATTTGGTCAATCAAATAGTAGTTTTGGTTTTCAGCTAATTTCTACCTGACCATCCACTGATTTTTCTGTAATTTGCTAAACTTTTAAGTACTTTTTATGTTCTTTTGCAATACTTTTTATCTCAAATTTGTTCCTTGTTTAAGTAATACTCGTGATATGACCCAGATCGTCTAAGACAAGAATATAAGTCCAGTTTCTTTTTTTTGGGTGGATCGAATCTCTTTCTTATTTTAGTTGTCGGTTTTTAACAAATTCACGCAAACCGTGCTAAAAGGTTGAAGTAGATATTTATAAAAAGAATTTTCAAACATTAAAATGTTTATCTAATACTACTATGTTAAAAAAAAAAGTATGCATGAACTTTCAAAAAATAGTATTCTCTCCATCACTTTTCTAAAATTTGAAGTACATAAGAAAAAAAAAATGAGAACTGAAGATGGTTGTCAGGTATAGGTACATGGGCATTTTAACTGCTGTATTCAATATAGCTTGTTTCTTAATTCATTTTGGTATATTACTAAGAACTAGAAAAAATAGAATTATCAGTAAGAATGAGAAACAATCTAATTAAATTTCAATTGCATTAATATATAACCATGGTTTATGTAAATACGAGTTAGTTCAGCACAGCAGAACTGCACAACTGAAACAACAAAATAGTCCCATATCGACAATGTAAGCAAGAATGTCTCGTCAAGGGGCTATAAAAAATGAGTGGTGAAACTGAAATAAGCATACCTTTCTCGGCCTTTTGGCTAAGATCAAGTGTAGTATCTGTTCTTATCAGTTTAATATCTGATACGTGGGCCAATGGCCCACAATGATATTAAATTTATTTTTTAAGGGGGAAGTTCCATCACAGTAGCTTGCTGCTGGGAATTTCGCGCGTCGCCCATGCGTTGCACTACTGCACGGGCCTGGCGCACCCCACTAATTCTAGTCATAACTTTTATTTTTTTATTACAAGTATTAATAATATTTTCTTTGTTATATATTAAAAAGAAAAAAGGATTCATGTGAAAGGAGAGAAAGGTTATTATTCAAAAAGGAAGTAGAAGTGTAACAAGTAATGTGAAATTCCACAATGGAAAGTATAGTGAGTATTACAAAATAGAGTAAGTATAAGGTATTAAACATAAACTTTTGATATGGTAGCCCCAATGGTTAGATGCTCCCAACTTGTTGGCCAGGTGTTCGATTTTCAGTTTCAATTTGGAGAGTTTGTGTGAATATTTGCTTTGAGTATAAATTCTTAGTTTCCGGTCTCTGGAAGTTTCTTTATAGGGTGGAATCCTTATTCTTACCCCCAATTCATAAAAATTGATCCTGTTTGAGCCAGTTAATTACCGAATCAAAAAATAATAAAAATAAACTTTTGATATGGCCACAAAAATTAAAAAATAATTAAAGTACCGGTGCCTCACACTGATGAGAGCGAGAGTTTTACATAATTACATCTAAACTTTACAAAAGTTGTGGATTTTACATCAAAAAGGTCACAAGATCATACGTTTTATGTAGAAATTATACATCATCATCAAGGGTAAAATCGGGTTTTAGTGGACACAATTGGATGATGGATCCTTCATTTTTGTCAATTAGATCATACTATAAAATTAATTAGGCCTATAAATTTTAAGATTTTTAGGACATGAGGGTTATGTTCTGTCGTATTAAATACGGTGTCAAAGCTGGGGTATGTAATTTCAGCTACAAAACAGTTTTGTTGAGTCTATAGAGCTAAACATGTACCAAGTCTTATTTGTGATCCTTTTTCTCAGATGAACAGGTGACATGAGATTGTCCAGCAAGTGCATGTCGAATACGGATTGAGTTAAAGAACCCTGGTTTTGTGATTTACTGAGAAGGTGAGACAAATTACTAACACTAAGAATTACAAAGGTTGATACCACAGCTGTTTATAGAAGCTTTAGATCACAGAGTTGAACATCAATCTGCTAATGAGCATCAAAACTAGCAAAAGACGCCTAAATTCGGGAATTATTAAAGACCATTCTCTCTTCAGATCAAAAACTGTTTAACTCCGACTTAAACAGTTGGGCTCAGAGCGAGCTCTATCTCCTCAAGTGATCGGCCTTTTGTTTCAACAACATTACCTGCTATATACAAGACGGCTAGTAGACACACTGATGCGAAGCCCAGATACACTGTACTGATTCCAAACTTGTTCACCACACTCAAGAAGTAGAGCCCAATTATGAAGTTTGACGCCTAACAAAAAGAAAAAAGAGAAAGCAATATTTAGGTGCGTAACTTATAAGTTTTATTAAGAAAAGCATACTTGACAACTTACCCAATGCATTCCCAGTGACAAAGCGACTGCTTTAGCTCGGATTCTGGATGCAAAGATCTCTGGAAGTAGAAGAGCAGGCACAGGACCAGCACCAAGTGAAAAAGAGAGGACATATCTGCAGGGAAATATGCATTATTTATCGTTATTTGGGAGAAAGATAGAGATGAACAATAAAAAGATCCAAAGCTAAAAGACTCACAGAACAGTTCCGACAACGGCAAGTGTGCCCGAGTATGGTGCTAAAACCTTCCATGTGAATGATAGAGAGAGTAACAACATTGAAGCAGCCTTCAGGAAGAAGATGTTGTCAGAAGATAGGGTAAATACTCTAATTTTTTCAATTACATTTTTCAGGAAAGTTGAAAATAGAGTTTCCAGAAGAGAGGGATTTTCTGAATAAAAAAGTCAGAATTTCCAGAAAATGTTAATATTTATCCAGTAAGAATGTAAAATACATGCAAAATGCCCTCAATTTCTTATTCGGTATCACAGGCACATGGCTTCATATGATTTGTTGAATGATTTCGATATACAGCCTTGATGATGCATCACAGTGCATAGTTGGATAAAATTGAAGGAAACCTTACCATTCCCGAGAAACTTGTCATCAGCAAGCTTTTTCTTCCTTGCTTGTCCATTAACGAAGAGGCGACAGCAGTGCCTACAAATAGGAACAGATGACTAAAGCAAAAACTTGAAATAAATGAAGAAAAAGGTAGCAAAATGTTTCATCACGACATACCAAAAACATTTGATGCTCCAACAAGGGCACTAGCAGCAACATCTGATGCAATTCCAGCACTACGGAATACAGACGTGGAGTAGTATACCACAGCATTAATTCCTGCCATTTGTTGGAACAGGAAAAGTGCAGCGCCAACACTTACCACTGCAGCAAGGATAATCATAGGTTATGAATACCTACAAAATTAATTTTGTAGGGACGACAATTCTCCAGAATTATCACCCAACTATTGGAAAGATTTCATTCAAAGCCTTCAAGGCTAGTTTTGTAAACAATAATATATGACAATAATGGTAATCAATTCAATACAATTTTTAAGGGAAGTCTGACGACATGGGGTTTACCTTAAAAATTTACACCGAATATAATTACCATTATCACTCTTAATCACCTCTTATTCTTCAGTTTGGATGTTAATTATAAATCTAAGAAAATATCATTGTTTTCCATTGCAGAAACAGATATACCTTCTCGGTAGCGTTTAAGCTTTATATCACCTCTTATTCTTCAGTGTGGTCATTAATCATAAACCTAAGATTATATCATTTATTTCCATTGCAAAAGCAGATATACCTTTTCGGTAACGTTTACTGAATAGATCAAACCAGCCAGCTTCTGGTTCAGAAGATCCTCCTTGAACAGATGTTCTCAAATCATTTATCACCTCAGGAACCCTTTCTTTTCCATAGAGAGCTGCTACAGCTTTTTGTGCTTCAGCAATTTTTCCTTGCTGCAAAAGTAATATATAAACTGAGCAAATTATGATACCATAAATCTAGCTAAGCCTTCCAATTGTCACCACCAATCAACACAGCATGGAGGAAACAGAAATTCTAAGAGAATACATCAGAGCACCTGAAAAAGCCACCTAGGGCTTTCTGGACAGAAGCCCATCCCAACAGCCAAGAGGACAGAGGGAATTGTTGCTATACCAAACATTGTCCTCCACCTGCGAAGAGAGGGAGACAGCAAAGTCATCTAATTGATAGAAACATTTTCAGACAGATTAAGCAAATTATATTAATTATAGTGCACATTGTAACTGGCCAACGAAGTCGATCACTGCCTTTAATTTCAGTTTACAGTAAAGCTTGGAAAAACTTTTTAGTAGAGCAGTCAAAGAAACATATAGCAATATACCAGACAGATATCAAGGTAGTACCATAACGGGTTCCCTGCTAGAGGCAATCCAGCCACCAAAGCAGCAAGAATACCAATGCATATAAAAAGTTGATTCACGGAACCAAGTGCACCTCGAATTTCAGTTGGTGAGATCTGCAAAACAAATATCATCTCAGTTCAGCTTTAGTGGCCCAACAAATTCAAAACAGGACAGCAAAAATTAGAGGTTATTACCTCAGAAATGTACAATGGGACTAAAGCGGATGAAATACCAATTCCAATACCACAAAGTAAACGACCAATCATCATTATCTGTACACTTTGTGCTGTGGCACTATGAAAGATTCAGGACAAAAATGTTACAAGAGAGTTGCTGGAAGCAAAATGTTCAAATCCCAAAGGATGACATACAAACCAGAGATAAGCTCCTATTGCAAGAGGAATTGCATCTAGCTGGAAAGTCCTTGTTCTTCCAAATTGATCAGCTAAAGATCCGCCAGTAAATGAACCAACAGTAGCTCCAGCAAGTAATATGCTCACAACCCATCCTGCAAGAAGCAACTTAATTAATCTATCAAGCAGAACAGAGATTACGACTCCATAAGTGATCTGAACCAGGGGAAAAGCTTATAATCATACGGTGCTAAAAATGATCTCAAACAGTCAACTATATTGCTAGTCGCTACCATCATATTTCCATTTTAGGACAACTTGCCTTGTAAAACAGCATTTCCAGCAATAGCCAGATCTGCAGAGAGGTAGTCCAGAGCTCCATTTACTACACTGCAAGAATAATGAAAATAAAGTTCATAAGTAGATATGTATGGGGAACAAAAAAACCACACCCAGAGGGCTGAGATATCCAGCAAAGTACTTGTTTCATCAATAATAATTCACAACACATCAATACCCTAAAGTAGGCCACCTGCTCACATATAGGAGCTAGGCCAATACCAATAGAGACCAAAGAAAATGTAAGTGTATTGATTGATTATGACATACCCAAGGTGATATCCGAACAAAATGGCTCCTAAACAAGCAACACCAACGTATGGCAAAACTGATGCAGAAGATTTGCCTTGATATTTTTCAGGAGTAGCATCTTCCAGATCTCCTCCTAAAATATATACAAAATGTGAATTATAAGAGACTAATCAGAATTAACAATTATATGTTATAGCATGGTCCCTGGAGCTAGATAAAGATTCCAAGAAGAACTTGAAACATTACACACTAAAGGATTTAAGTTAAACTTTTCATGAAGGTGGCAAATGGTAATTGATTAGCAAAGTGATATAAAAATAGTTTCACAGCCTGCCATAAACCAAATTAATGGCCAAAAACATATAGCAGACACTTAAAAAGAATAGATAGACTGTCTTCAACCCATCCATCAAGCTAGCACCTACTGATCTTGTTTAGATGAACAATTGATTCCAAAGCCTTGAAAACCGGCAATAATGTTTGGATAGCTCACGACATCCTTCAAATTTTTGTGTTAAATGGGTTAAGGGTGTGTTGTCTTCACATGAACTCCCCTTATTTGAACTTTATTAGCACTTAACTAATTTATTGGCTCTGAATTTGTCTAGTTTGAACTTATTAGAACTCCTGGTAGTTTTGATTTAAACTTGGGTAGTCTAAGTTACTCTCTTCACCCGCAATTCACTTATTTGAAGTATTTAGAACTTGTCTGAACTTATATCCTTTTTTGTCTTTGAAGTATCCGAACTTATTAGC
This sequence comes from Beta vulgaris subsp. vulgaris, assembly GCF_026745355.1. Taxonomy (NCBI): domain Eukaryota; kingdom Viridiplantae; phylum Streptophyta; class Magnoliopsida; order Caryophyllales; family Amaranthaceae; genus Beta; species Beta vulgaris. Next base: position 52,528,496 of record NC_079203.1, read on the forward strand.
CCTAGAATAAACTTATCTAAACGTATTGGCCCTAAAATTAACTAATCTGAATATATGTGTAGAGTTGTAAATTGAACTTGGACAATCCTTACAGCCTCTAGCTCACTTATGCGAACTTCGCAGACTTAACTTCTCTAAATGTATTAGTTATATTACCCCTGAAATTATCCAATCTTAACTTTTTCCCCTGAAATAAGTGAAAATAAGTTGGGGAGAAAATAGCCGAAGTTGGCATTAAGTTTCATGCTCAAGCAAGTGTCATGCGGTATCTCACTTGATTTGCTTCACGGCTTAAATGTACGCTATTGTTAATTTTTATGTTAATTATGCAATCAATGATACCTTCAGCCAGGACTACACACAAAAGGACAAGCAGCTACGCCCTCTAACACCAACAAAAATGATAGAGATAATCTCCTACTTGTACTCTACATTCAATAGGAACTGCTCCCTCCAGGCCATTATAGCTTATCATCGTCACCTTAGAGTCCTGGTTGATCCACTAGCATCGATATTGTTCCATACTTCAGCATAGTTTTTTTGCCTCATAGAAATATATTACTAGAATCAACTAGTATAGTTTTTTTATGTAGAAGATAGTTACTAATCAAGAAGATGAATGCAGCTAACTGCTTAGATATAAATATCCACATGCCAAGACCATACCCAAGTATTAGCCTATCCAACTACGCCATTTGTAATGATAAACCAAAGTTTCAGAGTATAGCATTGTAAAGGAAAATGTATATCTCAAACTACGAGCCGCTTCCATAATCCAAGAGAATACAAGCATCAAATCACCAATCACCAACAATGAAGCATGAAGCTAAAGCTTGGTCTATTTCGTTAAGCCAATCCCAAACCAAAAAAGAGTATACCTCCACCATCTAGTTGCAATCGATAAACGAATCGACATTCGACACCATCACCCAAAATGACCTATATATAGCACTAACCAATGCCATCCCCCAAAAATATCACCACCACACTATCTCCTAACATTGCAATTAAAGCTCATTTCCAATAAACCACCCCAAAAGAACCATTGATAATTACACTAACCCAAAACACTATTTCATCAAACAAATAACACTTACATAAATTATATATATGAAAAAAAGCATAGAGAAAAAACATAGGATATATAGTTGAAGAAGACAAACCAGAAGCAGCTTGAGCCCTAACTGATCTGTACTTGGTTGATGACATCAACACATGATCAAGTCCCAATCTTCCAAATCCAGCTCCCATAGAAACCGACCCACAACTCAATTTACAGGAATTACCCTTTAAATTATTGTCATTAACATTCACAAATCTCAAATTACTGCAAAGAACTGAGCTTGATCCCTTAAACCCACCAATACCCACTTTACGATTTCGAACTTCAATCCCTAAATTGCCTTTGACCATAAAAGTTGACGCTTGCATCTTTTCTCTCTTTTTTTAAAACCTAAAATCAATCCCAATAAAAGTCAATAAAAGGAATAGTTAATTAATTGCATGTAATGTAAAATACACTCACTGACTCAAAACTGACAAAAATAAGAATAAATATTGATCATTAAATGAAAAAAAAAAAAAAAGCATCTTGATGTCACATTGAAATTTCAATAACTGGGTAATTTCCAATAGATTGGACAAAATTAGCAAGAAATTCCATCACAGTAGAAAATGAAAAAGTTGGAATCTTGAAGGAAATGAAATTACCTAGTGGAATTAGAGATGAATTTGGAAAATTTTAATCTGTTTGTTGATTTGTCAGCGATCGTTCTCAAATGAAAATGCAACAAGGTCACGTTGTAAATTATAGTGGAGATTTTCAAGTGATATGTGGCAGAATAATTTGAGGGAAAGAGAGAGTGTGACAGTTGAAAGGAAGAAGACTAATCAGCTGAGTTGGAAAATTTTGTGTTTTTGTTTTTGATTGATGTTTTGGTGGTGGGGTAAAATAAGTGTTGAGATCCTCTAGAGTTTCAAAATAACTCTACACGGTAGAGTTCGTTAAATATCAGTCGTTGATTAAGAAATCAAAGGCTTGTATTTTCTTTCCCAAAATCCCCCCTATTTTCCCCGCGAATATCCTGCCCATATATTTTCCTTTCCTACTAATCATGAGCCCTTGATTTTATAATATATGGTCAGGATTCAACTCTACTTTGTAGAGTTTTCATAAAACTCTAGAGGATCCCGACCCGTAAAATAATGGGATAATTATGGCATGAATTTTGTGCTTGGAAAAGATAGGATTGGATTTTTAGGGGTCCATCCATCAGTCCAGGTGTATAATGACATACTATTGACATGATGATATCTATTTTTTAATGTATGTGTTTTTCCATGATCTCCTTTAACTTCACAATAAATTTGAATCGATGCATTTTTAAAATGGTCTCTTCTAACTTCATGACGAATTTTAAAAAGATGGTTGATCGATTTTTGAATAATTTTGAAATCGTGTATCATATAGCCTTGAATATTGCCTCTTTTAGAGCTAATTATTAATTTTTTCGGAGCGGGAGATTCTCCTTAACAGGGGTCTTCCCAAGGGCATCGAAATGTTTAGGGTTTGTTGTCGGATCTCAAAACTGTTTGTGAGTGTGAATTATAACATTGAAATTTTGACAATATTGGAGATATTTATGGACTTTTTCAAACTTGGGAAAAAAATTATCTCGAGATCTCTCCAAGGACCTTGGGACGATGTTCAGGTGGTTAAGACCTTCTTCCTATAATTGAAAGGCTTTTAGAACTTGATTTATAGATTTGTCATTCAAATCCAAACTAGTCTCGCAACTCTTTGTTTTTGGCCATATGTGTGTTATTAATTGGAGATATGCTATCAAATGCTCTTATATGTTTCCCGAACGAAGAATTTTGTCAAGTCCTCTGAAAAGTCCTAATATTGTGTATTATATACTTCAAATTTGGCCACTTCAAGGCTATTTTTGGACTTTTCGGGACCCAAAAACTTTTTTGATCGAGTACCTTCCAAAGCAACTCACGAAGCCTTAGGATGATTCTCGCGTGATTGGGAACATTTAAATCTACTTAAAATGACTTCTTAATCTTATATGTATTTTTGTTTAATCCCAAAATTATTCTAAAGCCTTCATTTTCCATCATATGTCTGTTGACATCAAAAATTTCACAAAAGAAATCTGCATATCTTCTTAAAACAGATTGTTTTCCCCTCTCAATATGTTAATAATGCAAGGCGCACACATTATTCAAGGGCTAACATTGTGTTATATATTCTTAATTCATATAGTTACAAATTTATAAACATAGTATTATGAAACATTTTTGAAGACAAATCTATTACTACACTGTCATGAAGTATTTTTTTTGGCATATTATAAGAGATTTATGTGGTCAAAACAAATTTTGTATAAGTGTTCATGCCTAATTTTTGAAATGAAAGAGTCTAAGGGATATCTTATGTTAATGCCCATTATATTAATTATAAAGTTTCATTATTATCCTTTACTACTTTAGAAGTTGATATCAACTGTAACACAATTTTTTTTCAACAAAATTTATATTGGATGATAAATTTTATTACCATTAATACTATTATGAAATTTTCTTACAAAATTAGATAAAATATCATCATCATTATCATCTTTCACCAGCAACTACAAAACATGTACATAGTCATAAGAGAAATTCTATTATATTCTTCTATTGATTTCTCATCATAAATTCTCTCCTTGATAGATAAAGTTTTTACTCATGACTACCGAATTAATAAATGTTAATTATTGCCAATTGCCAAAAGACATTGCAATATATTTTGGGCCCTTCACCCTTGGCACCAATTGTGAATATCTAATGAATATAAACCCATTGAAAAAAATAAGACCCTGTTGAGAAACAGTGGAATGAACAATTCCACTGTTCACATGTGTGAAGTCCACTGTTCACATATGTGCGAAGTCCATTTTTCCTGCGTGCATTTAATGCATGTCAGGTAATTTTCTCCCGTATTGAAAATTTTGCAATTGTGCACAGTAGAAACTTTGCCTATATATACCAGTGTAAGAAATCAGTTTTACAGATCAATGCAATACAATACTCTCTGATATATTTGCATAACTTCTCTCTCTATTTCTCACAACACGTTATCAGCACGAGTGTTCTACCGGAAATTTTTTTTAAGGTATCTTTAAAATTTTTACATCCATTTTGTTTTTAAGTTTAAATTTTTTTTCCAAGCCCAACCCTTTTACTACCCGAACATGGACCAACAAAGTAACGGGATTAACATTGTTTTACACAATGTCTCTGTCTCGGGTATTTATTTTTGGATAGAGCGAAACAATGTGCCATTCACTACCAACCCAGCAAGGGAACTGTAATACAGCCCCGACCCAGTAACCGTAACAACGGTACAAATACTCATACCAGAGAAAACCCACAAACCCCTGTTCCCAACACCAATAATAACCCTCCTATACAACCAGCTGAAAATCAACCTCCGCCCAGTAATAAAAGAGATAGAGATGAACAGGAAGAAACTAGTAGTAAACGTCACCATACTACTAACGCAGAAAACAAATAATTTTAACGCCACCTTCATGGAGGGCAAGGACATTTTATTTACGTTATTTTATTTTATCTGCTCTTAAACCGCCTATATGGACAGGTTAATTTTTTTTATTGCGCCCTATATGGACGGCCTAGTGAAATGATAGCATTATTATGTCTTATATGTGCAATAATGTCGTATGTATGCAGGGAACAAGCATTCAGAACATTATTATATATTATTGTCTCTAATCTTCTACTTTTTTTGCATTTATAGTTACATATATTATATTACCAATTTACTAGCATGCTCTAATATATATTTGTCAATATTAGAATTTTATTGCGTTGTATATTTTTTAACTGTATATGAACTGCACAGTTAGGGATAACCCTCTATAAAAGCGGATTACCATCCCCATTTTCACCACATATCCCTTATCTTCTTCCGATTTTTTTCTCTCTAAACCCACAAATTTTTTTCTTCTTCCTCAACCTTCCGGCCACCATGTTTAACGCCGACGACAACCGTCCTCCACCCTCATCTTCCTCTTTTGAAGAGGATTTTAGGAAAATAAAACTCTACTTATTTCTTATAGCCGGTTTCTTTTTCCTCCTCATGGCATTAATGATATACTCCTAATACATAAATAGGAGACAAAAAAAAAAATTTCCCCCGGAAGAATGGCGAAAAATGCACATGAATATCAATTTTTTTTGTCTTTAAGTGCATTTTAGGAAGTTTTTTTTGTTTATTCACTTGTTGTATTTGTTTCTATTTTTGGTATTTTCTTGTTTTTTTGCTTAGCTTCATTATTGTTGTACGCTATTTTTAGTTTTTTTTGTTTGTATTATTTATCTATAATAATAATGATATAAATCAGGGGGAGATAATATATATATGTGATTTATCATCATTACTAATTTCAAATATTTACCTATTTGTAGTCAAAAGAATGGGAGATCTAGTGAAAAGACAATTTAACATACTAGATCTATCTGGGCAAAAGTTTTTAGAATGGACGGTGGACGCCCAAATGAATTTAAAGGCCCAAGGACTGGAACATACAATTAAAGATGTGACAACCCAACAAGGGGATGCAACTACAACAGCCGCATCAGTTAAAATTGCGACTGTACAAGAAAAGGCAAAAGCCTTAGTCCTCCTAAGACATCATTTACATGAAAGTTTAAAAAGTGAATATCTACTTGTGGATGATCCAAAAGAACTATGGGATAGCCTAAATGAAAGATATGGGCATCACAAAAATGTGCTTCTCCCAAAGGCACATTATGACTGGACCAATCTGAGGTTCCAGGATTTTAAAACGGTCAGTGATTACAATTCAACATTGTTTAGAATTGTATCATTGTTAAGATATTGTGATCATCCCATCACAGAAGAGCAAATGATAAACAAAACGCTCTCCACTTTCCACGCCTCTAATATCATATTGGCAGAACAATACAGGTTCAGAGCTTTCAAAAAGTACTCTGAGCTAATCTCAGTACTACTTGTGGCTGAACAAAATAATGATCTTTTGCTGAAAAATCATAATCTTAGACCTACGGGGTCTTCAGCCACTCATGAGATAAATGCAATAGAAAGCTCTAATCCACCAGAAGCAAATGCTATACATAGTGGTGGACGCGGTAATTACAACGGTCGTGGGAGAGGACGTGGTAATTACCGTGGCCGAGGGCGTGGACGTGGAAGAGGCCGATTTTCCCCAAGAAATAATAATTTTAAACATTCTGATAAAAATTGGGGACAATCATCTGGAAATCAGAGGCAGACGTCCTATAAAGGAAATGATACTTGCCATAGATGTGGCATGACCGGGGCACTGGGGCCGCACATGTCGTACTGCCAAACATTTGGTAGATCTATATCAAGCTTCAATAAAAAACAAAGGAAAAAATGCTGAAGCAAACTTTGTTAATGAAGCCACTACATCCATGCCCAGCCTTGATGTTTCAGATTTTTTTATGGATGATGCTGAAGTTGAAAATAAGTTTGTTTAGATCACAATCGATTAATGTGCTTAGTTTATTTCAACTGCTTCAATATCCACTTTCATGTATTTGTTCCTTATTATTAATAAAAAATATTTTATACTAATCATCGTATTTATTATTTATGAAGATATGAATTCATCAGAAGTTGGAATAAAGAACAATGTCTCCTGGACAGTGGGACAACACACACCATATTGAAAAATAAAGAGTATTTTTCAAAACTTACAATATTCCAAGCAAATGTTAGTACAATTTCTGGGACAGCCAAGCTAATTGAAGGCTCTGGAAAAGCTTGCATTATATTTCCAAATGGGACAAAATTGATAATTAATGACGCATTATATTCGAGTAAATCTCGAAGGAACCTCATAAGTTTCAAAGATGTACGTCAGAATGGTTACCATTTGGAAACAATGACGTGAACAAAGAGGAATTCATATGCCTAACGGCAGAGAAAAACGGCAAGAAATACATCTATGAAAAATTGCCAGCAATTTCCTCGGGACTATATCGCATAGATATACGTCCGATTGAAATTAATATGATATCTAACCAGAAGTTAGATAATAGAAATCATTTACTCTATGGCATGACCGATTAGGCCATCCTGGCACAGGAATGATGCATAGAATCATTGAAAACTCAAATGGACACTCTATAAAGAATGTCAAAATTCCTCGGTCAAATGAATTAACATGCTCTGCATGCTCACTTGGCAAATTGATAATCAGCCATCTATAAATAAGATTGCCACTGAATCTCCAATGTTTTTAGAAAGAATTCAAGGAGATATTTGTGGGCCTATTCATCCTGCATGTGGACCATTTCGTTATTTCATGGTATTAATTGATGCCTCTACTCGATGGTCACATGTGAGCCTTCTGTCAAGCAGAAATGTTGCATTTGCAAAACTTTTGGCTCAAATAATTCGATTAAGAACTCAATTCCCAGATCATACAATAAAGAAAATAAGATTAGACAATGCTGGGGAATTTACATCCCAAACATTTAATGACTATTGCATGTCTATTGGGATTATTGTTGAGCACCCTGTACCTCATGTACATACACAAAATGGTCTTGCTGAATCATTAATCAAAAGACTACAATTAATTGCAAGACCATTAATAATGAGGTCAAAATTGCCATCTACTACTTGGGGTCATGCTATATTACATGCGGCAACATTGATAAGATTAAGGCCGACAGCCTATCACAAATTCTCACCATTACAATTAGTATCTGGTCGAGAACCGAATATCTCACATTTGAGAATTTTTGGGTGCGCTGTACATGTACCTATTGCTCCCCCCAACGTACTAAAATGGGTCCACAAAGAAGGATGGGAATATATGTTGGATTTGAATCTCCATCAATTATCAAATATTTAGAGCCAACAACTGGTGATCTATTTACGGCTCGATTTGCCGACTGTCATTTTAATGAGTCGGTATTCCCATCCTTAGGGGGAGAGAAAGTGGACCCACAAAATATAAAATCGGAAATTACATGGAACGCATCGCAAATGTCGTTTCTGGACCCGAGAACAAATTCATGTGAACAAGAAGTCAAGAAAATTGTTCATCTGCAAAGTATTGCAAACCAATTGCCAGATGCATTCACAGATTCTAAGAAAGTGACAAAGTCACATGTACCTGCTGCGAATGCTCCGGAACGGATTGAAATTCCTAATGACAATAAGGCAATTGAAAATGAGTCAATAGCACGTCGAAAACGTGGCAGACCACCCGGTTCTAAAGATTTAAAACCGAGAAAAATGAAAAGGCAAGGGGAGACAACGAACGAAATTAATATAAATCTCCCAACAGAGCATGATGAAAACAAAAATGAAGAGAAACGTGTTCCAGAAGAAAAGGAACATGAAAGCGTAGACAACAATGAAACTTCAATTAATTATGTTTCTACAAAGAGACAATGGAATCGAAAAGATGTTGTCTTGAATGAAATTTTTGCTTACTCGATAGGTTGAAATGACATACGATGAAAATGATGTAGAGCCAAATACAGTTGATGAATGTCGCCGTAGAAAAGATTGGCCAAAATGGAAAGAGGCAATTCAAGCAGAATTGAGATCACTTGAAAAACGTGAAGTATTCGGTCAAATAACCCAAATACCAAAAGGTGTAAAACCAGTTGGGTACAAATGGGTATTCGTGAGAAAACGAAATGAGAAAAATGAGGTTACTAGATATAAGGCAAGATTAGTAGCCCAAGGCTTTCGCAAATGCCAGGGATTGATTATGATGAGACATATTCTCCAGTAGTCGATGCAACTACACTAAGATTTCTGGTAAGTTTATCAGTTTCGAAAGGATTGCAAATGAGATTGATGGATGTAGTGACCGCATATTTGTATGGCTCACTTGACACAGATATTTATATGAAAGTTCCTGAAGGACTAAAACTACCAGAAAATTGCATGCCCAAAGAGATGTTCTCAATAAAATTGAGAAAATCACTCTATGGGTTAAAACAATCTGGAAGAATGTGGTATAATCGTCTTAGTGAATACCTATTGAAAGAAGGATTCAAAAATAATCAAATCAGTCCCTGTGTTTTCATTAAGCGATCTAAATCAGGATTCGCGATCATTGCTGTATATGTCGATGATTTGAACATTATCGGAACTCCTAGAGAACTTGAAGCGACTGCAAAATACTTGATGAAAGAATTTGAGATGAAAGATCTCGGGAAGACAAAATTTTGCCTTGGCCTGCAAATGGAACATCTAAGAAATGGGATTTTTGTCCATCAATCAAACTATACAGAAAAAATCCTGAAACGTTTTTTCATGGACAAAGCCCACCCAATAAGTTCTCCAATGGTAGTGCGTTCCCTGAATGAGAAAGATGATCCATTCAGACCACGAGAAGAGAACGAGGAGATTCTTGGTCCTGAAGTACCATATCTAAGTGCAATTGGTGCTTTAATGTACTTGGCTAACAATACTCGACCTGACATAGCTTTTTCAGTAAACTTGTTAGCTAGATACAGCAATGCACCAACCAAGAGACATTGGAATGGAGTCAGACACTTATTACGTTATCTTCGAGGAACACAAGATCTCGGATTATTCTATCAGTCAAGACCCAATGCGTCACTCATTGGATATGCAGATGCTGGCTACCTCTCAGACCCACAAAAGGCTAAGTCTCAATCCGGATATGTATTCACTTATGGAGGTACTGCAATATCTTGGAAATCTACAAAGCAGACTTTGACGGCCACATCATCAAATCATGCGAATTAATTGCTCTTTATGAAGCTGGAAGGGAATGTGTATGGCTAAGGTCAATGATCAAGAATATCCAAGAAGAATGCGGGATGGAAACAATAACAACAAATCCAACTATCATCTACGAAGACAATACTGCATGCATCACCCAAGTAAGCGAAGGGTACATCAAAGGAGACAGAACTAAACATTTATCACCAAAGCTCTTCTTCACTCATGACCTCCAAAAGGAAGGGACGATCAACATTCGACAAATCCAATCATGTGAGAATCTTGCAGATTTATTCACCAAATCCCTTCCGGCGAAGAAATTTGAAGAATTAGTCCGAAAAATTGGAATGCGTCATCTTCATGATATATGCTAGATTCAGGGGGAGTATTATATGCGCTGCACTCTTTTTCCCTTCGATCAGGTTTTTATCCCACTGGGTTTTTCCTGACAAGGTTTTTAATGAGGCAGTTGATTTTAAGCATATAAGGATACATAATAGTTGTACTCTTTCCCTAGTTATGGATTTTTCCCACGGATTTTTCCTAACAAAGATTCTTAATGAGCAACGTCTATTATGACTTATAAGTGGACATTCAAGGGGGAGTGTTGAGAAACAGTGGAATGAACAATTCCACTGTTACATGTGTGAAGTCCACTGTTCACATATGTGCGAAGTCCATTTTTCCTGCGTGCATTTAATGCATGTCAGGTAATTTTCTCCCGTTTGAAAATTTTGCAATTGTGCACAGTAGAAACTTTGCCTATATATACCAGTGTAAGAAATCAGTTTTACAGATCAATGCAATACAATACTCTCTGATATATTTGCATAACTTCTCTCTCTATTTCTCACAACAGACCCAACAATGTATAAAGCACATAATTTTTCTTCCCTTATTTCATAAACTTCTACACTCAACTCAACCCAATTTCTCCTTCCTTTCTCCCCTTCATCCTTCCCTAAAAATGTTGAGTGCAATTTCAGCACCAAATATTTTGATACCATATCCAAAAACAACCCATTTCAGAGCAAGTCGGGTTGCTCCGACTAGATTCCGGGTTTCAGCTGTTGCTTCTTCACCCGACCCGAAAGAAACGAACTTGGAGTACACACCTTGGCTTATTGTTGGTCTGGGTAACCCTGGAATTAAGTATCATGGAACTCGGCATAATGTAATTTTTCTTCAAAATTCTATCTTTCATCTTTTATTTCCTATAAAGTTTAGTTCTTTTGGTCTTTTTAGCTTTTAGAATTTTGATTTTTCTTAGTTTGTACCTTAATTTTGATTGCATATTTGTATAGGATATAAACATATAATCTTGGTTACAAAAATGTTGGTGTGGATTATTATAATCATGTTAACTTGGAATATGACTGAATTAAAGTAGTTCTTCTTTGTATGGATTTGATGGGTTTACTTGTATGCGGTTTTGAATTGTTTTTGTCTTATGAAACAAGTATTGAATGATTAGCTTGGATATGGAACTTGATTAATTGGGAAGTTCCATTTGTAATTGGAAATGAATGGATATAGGAATGAGTGAATGACCCATTTTAAATTGCGTTCTTGGGTTGAAAATTGCATTCTTTTTCCAGTTGATATGTATGGGGAAATTAAGCAATGATTCGTGTCAGCGCGTCTCTATGATTGATTGGTTTTTCCAGAAATCTAGTAGTTTGAGTCAGTGTTACTCCCACACCTTCATTTACCTCAAAAACAGGGTGTCGTGTCGACACGACACTTTACTTGGATACTTCATTTTAAGCTAAGACTTTTCTCTACAAAATAGCTGAGTCGGACACTTGGACACCCGTATCCGAGTAGACATTCAATCTGTGTCTGAGTAACATAGGTTTGAGTGACTTGGTTGAGAATTGTGAATGGGTGGATTAAACCGTAAAATCTTGTTTTGCTGTGAGGCAAATGAGAGGCAGATGAACCAGGTTAGAGGTGGAAAATCTTCATCCAACTTGAAAATAACCCTAACCTCTATTTAAAGAATCGAGGTTGTCTAGTTTTGAGCTTGATTTGCTCATGTAACCTGAAACAAACTAAAGGTTTGTTCGCCACAAGTAGTTGTCGGAGACTCTGTACTAGTTGTTATGCATGGATTAACCTTGGATGGTAGACTAGTGGTGGATGTTAGAACTAGAAGTGGGTCAAATTAGTTCTTTGAGATAGGTGTTTGAGAAAAGCTAAAAAAAACAGATTTTGAGGTTGTGTTTGGCAAAAGCTACCAAATTTAGGTTCAAAGTGCCATCCACCACTGCTTTGCCAAACACTACTCTAGAACTATTAAGCTATTCCAAAAGTTGATGTTGAACACTTCCCAAACTTGAATAACCTGAAAAATGACAGCAATTAGAGAGATGCGATGTGTTATGGGCTGACACAAAATGTGGTTTTCCACTTGTTTGATGTATGAGAACTTGGTAAATATAGACAATATGTTGGACACTGACCCAAAAACTATATAAAGTAGTAGTAAGGTAAGACTTTTTTTTTAATAGAAGCATTAGTTTAGGTAGAAAATTTTCCTATAGAAGCTGCTTACTATAGGGGAACAATGGTGTTTTCTAACATGAAGTTGAAATTGAAATGGCTCCAATGCTCCATCTGCGGATAACCTGAACATGAAGTTGCCGAACTTGAAGCCTGCCTAATCTATCTATTTGCATGGTTTAGCTAGATTATTGTCTGAAATTAATCAAACATGTATATGTTTCTAGTGGTTGAAAACGAGTCTTTGCACAGAAGGTTCATGCATATATGAGAAGCATGCTAAGTTGCTAGCACATTGCCCACATCTCTCATTACTTATTGTACTAACTCTGTGGTGTGATAAACACTTATGTCCCTTTGTTCTTCTTTCTTACACCAGGTGGGATTTGAGATGATTGATAAAATCTCCCAAAAGCAGGGCATTTTGTTGAACACCATACAATCAAAAGCCTTGATAGGCATAGGTGCATTTCATATTTTTGTGTTTTAGGCTGAATTTTAGTTGCCTTGAATGAATTATAGTCATTGTTTGGTAAGTAATTTTTGGTTCTCAAAATTTTCATCATATGGCATGATCAGTGCAGGTTCAATAGGGGAAGTACCGATACTCTTGGCCAAACCTCAAGCATATATGAATTACAGTGGGGAATCGGTATGTTCTGTGATCTTTAGCTACTAGTTGGTGTTCCAGAACTTGTTGCAACTATCAACTAATTTATTATGTCGGCACTTGAGTTGAGTGTGAATGTAAGATTTGAATAGACCTTGAGAACTCAAAGGGTTGAAGAATCTTAAAAATTGATGGTAAAATTAATAGAAAAGAGTAGCTTATAGGTTGCTAATAGGTACATTCTTCATAAGTCATAACTCGCCTGAGCATATCACCAGTCACACAATTAGATGTTACAGCAGAGAGTGCAAAGTAAAGAAGGTACCAAGTCTCACACTCTCACTATAACTGATTTAGTCTCGCAGTACCATTTCTAAAGCTTTAAGGTATCCTTTTGAGTACTTTCCCTGTCATGTTAAATTAAAGCTGATGTTTCAGAGGAAGCCATAAGGTTTTCAGTTTTTACTTAGGTGCTTGAGTATCATAGCTGCGTGGTAAATAGAGTGTTAAATATCCTATATTGAATCCTGACAACCGATATATATATATATATATATATATATATATATATATATATTATTAGTATTATTATTATTAACTTTTCTTCATTTTGTCAAATATGTGTGCTTTGCTGGATCAGTTTGCAAATTCAGTAGCTTATTATCTCATTCTTAAAGTGGTTGCTTCTCATGCTTTTGCCTCTAATTCCATATCTGACTTGTGATTCTGTGAACTTTGAGGTTGGACCGCTGGCTGCATATTACAAAATACCTTTGCGCCACATCTTGTTGGTATGCAAAGCAAACTTTACCTGATTATATAGTCAAAGAAGTAAATCTGTCTTCAATTTGTTTAATGTGGTATATAAACTGTTTCTATAGGTCTATGATGAGATGAGCTTGCCTAATGGCGTGTTAAGGCTACAGCCAAAAGCAGGACATGGACATCACAATGGGTAAGTTACCTAAAAGGAGCAACAAAGATGGAATTTTTTTTTTTTTGGCAAAGACAAAAATATGGTATATATAGTGATCAGTAGTCAACAGTAATTTCCATCTTGTCCTTATTTTTGAACATCTCAAAACCAATGAAGAATTCAGACTTTAAAATGGGTAGATTTACCTGATGGCATGAGTACATTTGTGTTCTTTGTTTCTTCCCCTTTTCCCTGTGCTACTATTCCTGGTCTTGCCTTTTCTGGAATTTTGCTTTTGGAATTGATCTTTTACACCTCCTCTCACCCCCTCGCCCCAAGAAGAAAAAGGTGTTGCTTTAGAAGCATGGTAGAGAGAATAATTTACGGAAACGATATGGTCCTTATTGCTGGTAAACTATACATTTGAGAATACAAGGGAAGTATTTAATAACTGTGAATCTTAGAAATGTTTTGAAGTTTCAATATATCACGTTCCAAAGTCTGATGGCTTGTGTGTTGTGTCTTTCCACCTTGTATATTCCCTCATATGCTTTTCCTTTCCTCTCCTTCCCTTTCCATCCATGATTGCTAATTTGCTACCCAAGCAAAGTGTAAAAGTCAAACACTTATTTTAGGATAATACTGCTGATTTTCAATCACTAGTAAACCTCATGATCTGTTATGGTGCTAATGCAGAGTTAAGAGTGTGATGGGACACTTAGATGGGAGAAAGGAGTTCCCTCGGTTATGCATAGGTTAGCTGTCAGCACTCAGCAGAACATCTTTTCTTCCCCAATATGAGAAAAGCCCTCGTGATCCTTGTACAACACTTTAATTCAAAGATTCTATGTTTGCAGGTATTGGGAATCCACCGGGAAATATGGATATGAAAGCTTTTCTTTTACAGAAGTTCAGTTCTACAGAAAGAGGACAGGTATGCCGTCTTTCAAATTTCTCACATGTTTTGAGAATCCGGAAGTGTTGGAGAGCATGAAATACAGATCGTATCGTACACCCATGTTTTGGCTTCCTGCCGCCAGAAGGCATTACAAATGATAGTCATGGCTTCTTATTTGTTTTACATGCAATTAGAGGTGGCCACTAGGGTGGGCCAAACCCAAGCCCACATGGCCCACACAGGGTCCAAGCCACCTAGGTCTAGCTCCCATCAGTCCATCTAGTGGATAACTCGAATCGAGCTTTTTAATCCACCAACGCGGTTCGACCAGCCTACCCTGATCAAGCTGAATTAACTCAAATTTTTTAAGCAAACTTTTAGACCCACTCAGACCAACCCATTCCCCTACCTGGACTGGCCTGCAACCCACCCTGGACTGGCCTGTAAACTGATTCACTCGCATGAGCAGTACTTGTTGTGTGCCCAGTTTTCACAACCCGGACCACAGCAATTGGGTCTACCTAGGTGCCACATCTTTTATGCAATCTGGTGAAGGGGGAGTGGGGGACTCTCAATGCAATAGATTTCCTTTTTATTTAAAACAACTTATGACTCGTTATCATGCACTACTTCTCAAGTACCAAACTACCAATAGCTAGTTTGCTGATTTAAGTTTTGTTGGTTTAATGCTCAGATTGATGCTGCTTTGGAACAAGGTGTTGAGGCTGTGAGGAGCCTAGTGCTTAGTGGTTTTAGTGACGGTATTACAAGATTCAATCTCGGGCAAAAATACAAGTATCACAAAGTCTGAGGCTATGAGCGAAAATGTGCAGATCATCTAATTTTTAGGACATACGTGCTTACATATATTTTAGCACTCTCAAGTCCTAGTGACCTAGTTACTAGCCAACATATATGTACCTCGACCCTCTTCATAGCATCAAGGTAGACGACTGCTCCGCCCAGTGTCAACTTTTCTTCGCCAAAGCTTGAGCTATGTCGGGCTATTAGCCTTATGTATGGGCTTCAATTGCAGTGGTTGGATCATACCCAAATCAGATTGTACATGATGTAGGCTCGAGTTGCTGCTGTAAGATTAAAAGAGATGTTATGCCATGCTTGGGTTGCACCATTGCAGATCTTGAAGCTTTTTGTAAAGGTGAAATGCTTTATTTAGCTTAATTCATGACATGCCAAGTTGCTAAAGGCTTAATAGATTTAAGCATACAGAGTAAGGCTGTAAACTGATTCACTATTTTATTAATTTTGCAAGTGTTCATTGTTAAGTTCAGATGACATTTGCATTAAACTCAATTTTTGAACATGGTATTCTATTTCAAAATTTTGCTCTTTTCGAGATGCAATCTGGCAAAATATCCAATCTGGAGAGGTATCTTTGAGAACTATACGTTGCAACAAACTTAACAAATAATAATCTTCAGTTTATACATTGCCTAATCCTGTAAGGTACATTAATATATATAAAGTACATTACTTCAATATATAATAGAAAAAAGGTATATCGACTAAACCTAAATAGATTCATTTCTGATATATGTTGCAGCTGTTGCTTAAACCTTTTAGGCTATAAGTTTTTTTTTTTTTTTTTGACAAAGGGGGAGAAGGCAGAAATTAAAACCTAGTAGTAGTGAATTGCGAACAAGTTCTAGCATACTGTTCAGCGATATCATGCGCTCCATGAACTTGTTGGCGATTCACCTTTAATAGAAAGCACCATGAAAATTCTAATGCTTCTTGTTTGATCGTGTTGATAGTCCAGTAGAGCGATGTAGGAACAAGCCAAAGAGGATTGTAGTGCCGTAATCAGATTTGAGCAATCAGTGAGAAAAGTATACGCTGAGAAAAGTATACGCTGCAAACGTAGCCTATGGGCCCACTGTAGGGCTTGAAGAAAAGTGTGACCTTCTGCATGGAGAGCTGAACTAGCGAGCCCATATACATAAATATATAAGGTACATCGAGTCCTATAAAAAAATCGCCTTGATTTAACAGGTTCATTAGTTACCTATAAAGTACGTTGTTTTAATTTGAGTTCAGTTCATATGAGTTTAAGTAAAGAGTCTCTTTAGTTCATATAAGTTCAAGTAACGATATTGCATCCTAAATATCATCTCCTAATTGCTAGATAAATGCCTAAATCGTGTTTTGTTAGCCAAATGCATAAACAAGGGTTGAATGGAAGAGAATCATGTGAGATCCCAATGGTTGGAGCTCCCACCTCCCAACCTCATGTTCGGGACTTGGACTCTCATCAACCCCATATTAGGGTGTTTGTGTGCATTTATGCTTTTGGGTATAAATTTCTAGTTTTCAATCTCTCAGGACTGAGCCTGCTTGGGCCAGTAAATTACCGAATAAAAAAAACAAAAATAAATAAACAAGGGTTGAATACATGTATAAAAGTTCTTACTTTCAAATCCAATTTTTTCCTAATCTATTGTAGAAGAATTTCATCAAATTAACTAATGCATCCCTCTACTAATTTGCGAAAGATGATACACATACACTCGATGTATGTGGACCACACATACACTGGATGTATGTGTTACTACTAAAATATATACTTTTTATATGTGTTACTACTAAAATTTATACTGTTACTAAAATTTTACAAATGTACAATCATTTGAATCTGTTTTGTTTTATTGAACGATATTTGAATTTACATAATACATATACGATTGAAATACTATATTTCGAATTGAATTTCATTACATGGTAGGGATGAAAATATAATATTATTTTTCTACAAACAAATTATATAATTGAAAATAACATGAATATTTAGTAGAAATCAATAGTAGAAAAATGGTGAAAATGAATAAGATGAAGCTAATATATGAATATTCTGAAGAAAAAATTACAATTCTTTTTTTAGTTTTAAACAAAGAATTCATACAAATCTAAACAAAGAAAATTTCATAAAAGAAATTTTTTACACAAAGATAAAGAACAAAATATTGAAAATTTTAAAATTATCTGTCGAAACATTCTAAGTTTGTAATATTTTTAATATCGATATACATTTTAATAGTAACACATACACCCAGTGTATGTGTGGCCCACATACACCCAATGTATGTGTGGCCCACATACACCTAGTGAATGTGTAGCCTTTGCGCTAATTTGCGTATAACTACCTTCATTTAGTCTAAGAATAACATAAATATCCTCATAATTAAGGTAACTACCACAAATGTTAATTTTTTTTTTTTGTCTATAAGTACATTTTCTTAGAAAATTTTGCATGAGACAAGGGATAAAGTATAAAGAAAGTGCTGAAAACTGCAGTAAGCCATTAAATAGTTCCTCTCTTACCCTAAATAAGTGGACAAACAAACAAAAAAACCCTAAAAAACTATCCTACGTGGCATAAAAACATCATAGAATCCAATATCATAATCTAATCACAACCCTAAATCTACAAACGGCTCTTAAAATCTCATTACATCCAACGGTCCAAATTGCACCACCACAAAAAAACTTTTGTTGACTAAAAAAAAAAGACCAATCATATTCTCAAATCAGAACGTTGGAAGAATTTTTTTTAATTAAACAACATTTTCCCAACCAAAAGTTTTACTTTCTTCTTCCTCCATTTTCACTCTCTCTCTATATCTTTCTCTCTCCTCCCTGAAATTAGACCGTTAGAAAATCAAATATTTTAAGTAACATTCACAAACTCACAAAAAAAACAGAGCAATCATCAATGGCAGAAACCATGTTACCAAATCAATTAACCCTTGATCCAAATTCACTAATTCTTTCTCATCATTTTGATGCTTTAAACAATCCAAGTAAAACCCTTCAATTAATTACTGATCCTTACTTCATGGAAAGAGGATCAAGATACAACGCTTACGCCGAACTTAGAGAATTAAAGCTCCGATCAAAAAGACTCAAATTTGAGGAAGATGATCAAATTTCAGAGTTACCCACATCAGAATTTTCGCCGGTGAAGAAAACTGTAAGTTTTCAGAGTGACAGTAAAAAACAGGGGTACTCTGTTTTAGGTGAATATGAGGAAGATGATCAAATTTATGAGTTACCCAAATCAGAATTTTCACCTGTGAAGAAAACAGTAAGATTTCAGGGTAACAGTAAAAAACAGGGGTACTCTGTTTTAGGTGAATTTGGGGAAGATGATCGAATTCCTGATTTACCCAAATCAGAATATTCGCCGGCGAAGAAAACGGTAAGATTTCAGGGTAACAGTAAAAAACAGGGGTACTCTGTTTTAGGTGAATTTGCTGAAGATCATAAAATTCCTGAATTACCCAAATCAGAATTCTCACCATTGAAGAAGACAGTAAAATTTCAGGGGAATTTTCAGGGTAACAGTAAAAAACAGGGGTACTCTGTTTTAGCACAATCAGTGCCTGATTTTTCTTCAACATTAAGGAAAGAAAATAGAAAACCGGTAGAGAATCGGGTTTCGAGAGCTGAGAAGAGCGCAACGCCACCTCCATCGTTGTCGAAAAGAGATAAAATGTATGGCAGTGGGATGAAATTGGGAGGTTTAGGAAGTAAATCTGTGAATTCAGGTGAAAAACAGAGTAGTGGGAAATTGATGATGATGGGAAGAAAAAGTTATGCTAATATTGAAGAATTGAAGGGTTTATCAATTGCAGCATCAAATTCTATTAATGGTGAAAAGAGGGGTGCAAAGAGAGCTGGTAATGTGTTGAGGAAAAGCACTGTTTTTAGTACAAGTACAAGATTTTATTGATTGATTTGGATTTTCTAAGTTTTTTTTTTCATTCAATTTTTCGAATTGGGATATTTTTTTTTTCTTTAATTGGGTTTATTTTGCCACTATTTTTGTTTTCAATATGTTTTTTCATGGATTATACTTCATATATAGTTGGATTGTTGAGTGTGGAAAAGGGTAGAGGGAAATCATGTACTACTATTATGTTATATGTATATGCGTGTGATTCATTTTTATCTTCATGATATGAAATTGAATGTTAGTTGAGAGTACTACATAGTTATCGTAATCGTGTTTTAATTTTATGGAGAATTACAGCTAGTGACGCCAAGTTGCTCTAAAACACCACAGATGTCGTAATCATGGTTAACCGGAGTTTAGAAAAATAGTCGAAAATGTCACATTAGAAAGTTGATGGAATATAGAATTGTTGTTAACTAGTAGGCACAAAGGTTGTAACTTGGTTAACCCGTTGGGTAGATTACGGATTACCCACTGCTAGGTAGCCTTGTGGCGCAAAAATTGATACCAAGCTTTGTATCGAAACTTTGGCGATCATAATGTTACATGTATCTGGTGGGTAGTTAACCCATTAGAAATAGAGAATTAAAAAACTAATAAAATTGATGAGTTAGATGCCATTATTTATTTATTTTTATATGTAATGAGTTGTTGGCCCAATGAGTAGATAAAAATTTTCGCACATCATAGTGCTATTTTAATTGTCTAAATTTGCCAAGATTCAGGCGTTTTGTACAATTGTCAATTTAGATTCATAATTGCATGTTTGAATCAAAGCTGGCGTCAAATGAATGTAACTACCTAATTTATTGGGCTCATAATGTATTCATGTATTCAATATGTTGAATTGCTAGTTGAAATAAAAGATGATTTGATGGAGGCAATTACAATGTATGGAGAAAATTTACTGGCATAATCAGATACCTGAAGAAGTTACATTCATATTAATTCCCAGTACATTCAGTACAACTTGACCTAGTGAAAGAAAAAAATTACTTTTACTACATACTGCAGTCTAATGAAATCAATACCTATGTGAAAATTTAAGTTACCCAGTTACTCCCCAACGTACCAATTTCATTTGTACAAAACTTTTAACAGGGGGAGACTCATAGTTATCAGTTATCACAACAAAACCAGCTGCATTAGGGAAGTAAGATCATTAGATGCTTAGCCAGACCCACAAAAGTCCATCACAATTTCATCAACCAGAACCTGAACAATGTCCTGACTGATCACGGCACCAGTTTCAAATCCTTCGATCTCAAAATCGGTCCATTTACCCAATGAAGTACTCATTTCCCTCTCTATTATCATGTCAGGTGTATTCCCAGCAAAACTAATCCACTTCCTAACTTCTTCATCGAACATTTTTATCAAAACTTCTGCGTTGATGCTCTTTGGTAGCCTACTCCATGCCCTGAATCCAGAATCTGCGTACCGAGTGTATTTTACATCGAGACACTCAACAAGACAGTCAAACAGAAATTTCCTTAATGGATTTTCCTCTTTTCTAACCTCGATACCAATGACAATGCTGTTCTTCCATGCTGCAATGACAAGGGATTCTAGTTCTTCTAGAAATGGGCCTACGAGAAAATCCAGAATTCTTGATGAACTATGTAGAGCATTGCCAAATAAGAGCTCCGCATTCATAACAATCTCCTGTACATAGTCAAGCTTGGTTGCAGTTAATCTGGAATGAACACGATTGACATTCTGTAGTATAGCTGAGGTATGTTTAACAAGATCAGTCACCAACATAACACCACAGCCACGGGGCTTGTTTGTCGAGGATGCAGAATCCAAAAGATCGGAATCAGTAGAAGTCACCGGTTTCACTGTATCACAAATTAAATCCATCGAGTCAGATTGCAGGACATCTAACGTCTATCATATAAGGCAGGTTCAAACTTTTGTCTGCCATCATTTACCTGAGTTATCATCAAAGCTACTCGAAATGCAGCTATCATTTGAAAATGAGGCATCAAGAACACATCCTGGGCTGAAATGGTCAACTTCACGAGAAAATCCATCCGAAGATTTTTTAGTACTCATCTTGGCCTGTCGAAAATAACGAAGACCGATTGTTAAAACATGGAAATGCATCAAATAGATCAAATCTTACAAGGCTACAAAACTCGTTCACATAAACTATAATCGGGCCTGGGTCCAATAGCAAGCTCAAAATGCCAAAACCCGTGTATTACACCAAAGACAGCAAACAAAAAGCAGGAGAGAATGTGCCAACGCCACAAGATTTGATCAACTGCCAGGGACATGCCTAAGCTTTCTTTTATTAATGTATGACAAAAAAAAACATTGACAGCATATAACACTCAAGGGGAGGGGGGGGGGGATGAGATCATGCTCTCATAGTCAACAATGATCATAAAGGTGATGGTTCGGCCACAACTTATGATATTACTTGTGGTTAAGGATAGTTTATAATTCTCCATCTAGTAACACTACCTTGTGATAGTTCATGTCAAAAGTTTCCCTTTGAATTTTAGATTTACAATATATGTCCTTGATCTATGAGATATTCATGGAACTAGATGAAAGGTACATCATACAGCTGCTATATGACCACATAAGCCATTCTCCTTATTAACGTAGGTCTACAAGAGAGAAACCAAATTGTTAACGTCCAGCATCCAAAGTTTTTGCATGTTTGGAAGACCATAAAATGCAGACTTCTAGAAAGCATCTTAAACTTCCAATATAGATAAATCACATATCAAACTTCACGGACTTTATGCAAATAGCAAACAAAAAGATCATAATAGTAAAGAACAAACTTAAGGCTTCGAAAAATAGCCAGGATTTGATTATTTTGCATCACTCCATGGATTATATTGTACTAAAATGTCTAGAACCATTTTCCAAAAAACAAAACCAATTACACAACTGACCTGAGAAACAATATCCGCAACTTCGCTATCACATTGTGAATCTATCGTGCCAGTTCCATGCGATCCGTTTTCACTTGAAACTGCTCTCTCAACTGTCAGGGCAGATATTAGTTCCTGAAGAATTGAAGCAGTCGTTCTTGCTGATGGCATGAAACCTGCTGCTGCTTCATTTTCTACCTGGTTTGAAAGTTCCTTCAACTTTTGCTCCAATAGAGCACCTAAAGCATCTCCATTCATCTGCAAATAGTCCTGGGAAGGTTTTTTCACACGGTTTTCTTCTGTTGTCATTTTATGCTCTACATTTTCATCGGAAGTTGTCCCTTTATTTGACTTCACTGGGGAGCTGAAGGTGAAAGAAACAATATCAGTATTTCTATTTCCTCTTTGATTAGCAGTCCTGCTTCTGAGGCAAGTCTGATTCGCAGGGGAGGAACGGACTCTTGTCCCATTTCCTGTTACTATATTGACCCTGTTACTTCTCTGCTTTTCGAGTGATGGACTTGCAGAACATGCATTGTCAGCTTGCCTAATAGCATTAGGAGTCCTTCGTTTCCTAACTGGACTTCTTTGTGCTGCTAGGGAGTCATCTTTTCCTATAAAAAGTCTTCTATCTGCCTCAATACTACTCGTTGATTTGCTGGGAACTCTAGGTCGATTCCTGCTCATGTTTCTGTTGAGGGTGATGAAATCCTTTGATACACTAGCCGGATTGACAGCGGATGAACCTCTTCTGCCCTGTGTACTCGTCAATTTAGACTTAGGTGGAACTCTATCTCCAGGCAACATCTGGCCATGCCTTTGGGTCCTATTCCTGAAAGCAGTAGAAGGTGATGCCCCCTTCTGAGAGGTGAACATCCTGCTTATTGGAATCTCTTCATGACATTGTGTCTGATGCATCCTGTTCCTGGCTGGCTCACTTTTCATAGGTGATCTATCATCCACTGGCTGAGTGGTCAGACGTTCAGATGGATACCTCGTTTTCAAAAGAACCACATCGTTTTCATTCTCCAGATATACAGCTGTTCTTGCCCGACTTTCTTCTATTCCATGAAAGAAAATCTCCTTCGAGATAGAGGCAGGCAAATCAACATCCCAAGATTTTTCTTCATCATCATATCTCTCATTTAAATGCTCCAAAAAGTTGCCACAACTTCGACAAGCATTTTGTGCATTCAAAATCTCATTTTCCAAATCCACATCCCCTCTCACCTCATTCATCACCCTGTCGTTCCACGGCTGCTGCATCGTCGAGCTTGAATAAGTAAGACTACTCCTAGCACGGTTCGTTGCCTGTATCCCAGGTTCCAAAATCCTAGCAGCAACATCAATCAACCTAGAAGTATTTCTCCCCACTTTAGGACTCTTCACTGGAGAAGCAAGCTTAGGGTGGTAATGATTATGATGATGCTTCCTCGACCTCGACAAAACATTCTTTATCTGCAAAGCCTCAGCTCCAAACCTAGTAACCGGCTTCCTATCCAATACCCCCGTCCTCTGAATCTTCTGTGGTCTCACATTCCCTTTCTCTGGACTCAAACTCAACTCCTCCTTCCCCAATCCATCATTTATCCCGCCGCCAAGTTTCGCTCCTTTAACCTTACAATCCTCCTTAGAAGAATTCTTGTTGGATTCATCTTGTTCTGCAACAGAAAGAGGCATAGCTTCCAAACCCATTAACCTAGCAACCAACCCTGGAGCTTGCATTTCATGTTTCTTAATCTCTGAACCCCCATTTTTCTTCATTTTACTTGAAAACCCACCATTATTATTAATATTCTCATCAGCAATCTACAATTTTGCAAAAAAGTAAATTCAACCCAACAAAATTACAATCATTCTTTGCAATTTCAGTATAAAATTGCTGACCCACATTGACTTTTTTCCTGGTTTCTTTACTTTTTTCACAATTAGACAGTAAAAAGATTAAAACATTTAATACCAAATTAAACATCAGAATCATACCAATAAATGCTTAGTAAGTGGCAATTTCTCCTCTGCATTAAATTTCTTCGAGACTTTAGTACGAACTGACATAATAAACATCATCAATCAGTAAATTATTCACATAAAATTCATCAAATAAATAAAAATAAAAATAAAAATTTATACCAGGTGGAAGAAGCTTCTTCGGGAAGAATTTCTTCTTAGCAAACCTTCGATTCCAATCAAAAAGCTGGAAAAAAATTCCAACACAACCACCTGGTCTTTGAATGTGCGCTTTTTTCTCCGTTATCGCTAAACTTGACGATAATCTAGCTGATGAATCACTCATTTTTTTTCAATTTTTCTACAATCTTCCACAAAAACTTCTTCCGAAAAATCAAAATCGGTAAAGTGAAAAATCATGAAACCCTAATTTTTTTTCTGCAAAACATTGATAGCAGTAAAGGACAATCTCCATTTTTGGCGTAAAAATTGCAACTTTTTAGAGAGAGAAAACGTAACTTTATAGATAGATATAAAACAAACAAAAAAAGAAGATTCAAAAAAAGTTGTAATGAGTGAATAATTACAAATAAGAAAGAAACGAAGTAGTAATATTTTCTCTCTCTTCTTATGAAGTGTGTTTGTCAGAGATTTGAGCTCACATCGCAATCACATTGAAGGAATTTTGTAGTTTATTTTCAGAAATCTGGAAAACAACAAATCAAAGCAAGAAAAAATTCATAAAAAGAAGAGAGAATTTATCTGATTTGATGAACAAAATAACAATAATTTCAGATTGATTAACAATAGCGCAAAACCCTAAAAATGAAGAATTGATCGGA
The DNA here is from genome assembly GCF_026745355.1 of Beta vulgaris subsp. vulgaris. Taxonomy (NCBI): domain Eukaryota; kingdom Viridiplantae; phylum Streptophyta; class Magnoliopsida; order Caryophyllales; family Amaranthaceae; genus Beta; species Beta vulgaris. Next base: position 52,553,657 of record NC_079203.1, read on the forward strand.
AGAATAGAAAAAAAGAGGAATTAATTTAGCAGGTTCTGATATACTCTCTGCAAAAACAGAGGAAAAAGAAATAAAGAAAGAAGATGGAGTATTTTTAGGGGGAATCTTAATTTTAATTTTATGTTAATGTTTGTGTAAATGAAAATAGTGATGTACTATATTTTGTTCATGGGATTCTAGTGAGGAGAGAGAAAGAGAGAGAGTTCACAGGTGAGAGTAATGCAGAGTGGTCACTGGAAGAAGTAAGAATAGATGGTGATATGTGAGTGAGAATATTGAGTGAGACAAATGGGAAGGATTGAGGAGCGTGTTATGCTTATTAGTAACATACTTTGACCTACTAATCATTTTTAAGAGAGTGACTATGTTTCTTTTGTACTTTTTCACTTGTAATGATGTAGTCGATATTTGATTTTAGGTTATCGGAATAAAATCCGTTCTTACTTCTTAAGTGGAGACTTAGAGTTTTCGAAGAAGGTATTAAAAGATGTTAAGTTTCTGAATATCTTATCGTTTGTTATTGAAGGAGATAATTTTGTGGTTATTAATTCTATTAGGAGGTAATGGAAGGTTTTTTGGGAGATTGTCGGCTTAATTGGTGATTCGTTTGAAATCTTGAAGAGTTTTTCATAAGTCTCAATTAATCAATATTTTAGGAGGTGAATCATTCGGCGAATTTTATGGATTACAATGGTCATGAGGCTCGGTCTATATTGTATTGGTTCTTTTCCTTTAATTTTATTTTATTTTCTATCATCCGAAAAGGATGTTGTAGGTTGGTCCAATTCTAGGATTCAGACCTGGATTTTCTCTCCGGTAAGTTTGTAACAGAAAAAACTACTTATCTGAACTTTTATATTTAATTTGGATTTATTGGATCTTGTCTTAATTTAGTATAGCTTCTTTTGTGAATGTGCCATAGCTTCTTTTGTGAATGTGTCATAACTTCTTTTGGTGAATATAACTTATTTGTTCTTATTGAACCTTATTTAGACTTATTTTCATTTATTTTGACTTTTTTCTTCTTATAGTGACTGATAATTAATTTAATATAACATGGCAAAGTTTTTTTGTTAAAGGTTATCACCGTTCTCTTTTCTGTTACCTTTAATTTCACTTGAAGAAGTGATTTTTCAAGCTCGATTAGATCTTATCCTATTGGTTTCGATTAGATGTATGCATGAGGTAATAAGTATTAAGATTGGTCAGATTCAGTTGGATCTAATAAGTCTATGTAAAGAATAATCACCTCAATAGTTCTATATTCTCCATTTTTATCATATTAGTCGTAAGAAAAGAAAAACATAGTTATATATGATTTTATTAGAGTTGTCTCAACATATATTCACAAAATATGTTGAAAACCTCAACTTGCTCATCAAAAGTGCATAATGAAATGGAAGCAGGTAGAGTGAAAATTATAGTTTGTCTCATATAACATATATGTTATCCCAGTTGAAACAATGAGAAAATGAGAGAGTCATATACACCTTAAAATTGATCACCCAACAAAGCACATTGAACCAAACGCCTTGTGATGGTGGAATTTTCGTTCTATTTTCGACTCTTAGAAATCACTCAGCCAAACAGTAATTAGAGGCATTATAAAAAAATAAAAGTATTATTTTTTTACTAAATATATTACTCTCTGTATATTTATTCATTCTTCCTATTTTAACTTTATATGTCTCTCAAAAAATTTCAAATAAAATGAACGAAGAAGAACGAAAGAAGCTGAATTCATACGAAGTAAATTTCCAAAAACATATTATTTTCTTAATAAATTATAAATAGACAAAATCCAAATCCTAGATTTGAATCTTCTACATTTTTCAAATTTAGGATAATGTCTTGTCCATCACTATACTATGCATTTAATTAGGAAAAAGAAAACTGAAATACTAAAATCCAAACTTTTAATTTTAGATAAAACAAATAGTAGGAAATACTAGACCCTAGACCAAAGTAGTAGATGTGTGCAGGATAAGAAGAGAGAGAAAAAAAAAGTGTCATCCAAGGCGCGCATGGAAGAATACGCTCCAAAGTCCAAACTGTGGGAACGATGTCGATGAGACTATGACGCTTATAAAATTAGTACGAATGTACGATGACATGATATAATATTTCCTCCGTCTTATAATATAATGCTTACATTTTTTTTTTTGATTTTTTTAAAATATTGTGTTTGTTTTCTTTTTAATTAAATTGCTTGGATTAAATTGCTTTAATTTCTACACAAATTTTACAAAATACCTCTATTTTTATTTCAAAATATGTGCTCTTATTTATTATTTTACACAATTTTTAAAAACCTTTCATTGTTTTTTGATTTTTTTAAAAAAAATTAAATAAAGAGCTATTTCAAAACAAAGTATCAAATTAACACTTTTTTAAATTATATACTTTAAAAAAATCTTACTACTCTTTTTATACGGTCTAATTTTAATATAAAATTAGACAATGCAAACCTACATTCTCTAAGAAGCCCATTCAATTTCTCTCTAATCTAACACTATTTTTAGGTATCTTGCACCATCCTAGTCGTCCATTCTCTTCTCCTTCTTTTATTTCCCTTCTAAATTTCGAATCAGAACAAACAATTTTTAAAAATAGTCCGTCAGTCTTACAAAATAGATTAAGCTAGTCACTAGATGGATTAAATCAGTCACTAAATGAATTAAAGAATGTTATTAATTAATAGATTAAACTGGTCACTAAATAGATTAAAATGGTCACTAAATAGATTAAAGTAGTCACTATATTAAGAAATATGATCTATTCTCTTTTTAATATTGAGCTTGGGCCGCGCCTACTTTTAAATTAAAAGTAGACGGTCTCTTACAAGACCAACTGTTTTTCTTAATTCTCGTAAAAAATGAGAAGTAAACATTATTATATTATACTCCCTCCGTCCCATAATATAGTGCTTGTTTCTTTTTTCACGGTCTCCAAAACGTAACTTTGACCATTAATATCTTCAATTCCTTATTAATAAAAAATATAAAAAGTTGATATTATGAAACTACACATTGAGACAAATCTAACAAGATCCTACATGAATATGTTTTTTTATATATACAAATGAGAATACTCGGTCAAAGATTTTAAAGTTTGACCACCAAAAATGAAATAGGCACTATATTATGGGACGGAGGGAGTAGGATAGAAGGTATTTTTTAATTCTCTGTTAATTTGCGCGGCTGATGTACTGTGTACTATAATCGCACAAGTCATCAGTAGCTCAAATAATATGACACGTGGGACGATAGTGACGTGTCATTAGTACAGATGGCGCGTGTGTAAAAGTGAGAGTGAGGATGTTTTGGTTAGAAGGGCACGTGAGTTGTCACACGAGCCGGCACGTAAATAACAAATCAAGGAACGATGTTTCGATTGTCGGTTTAAAAGTTTGGACCTCAATAAATATAGTAATTAATAGTAATGACGTACTTTGCCATACAGTGAATTAAAACACATCATTATTAAACATACCTGAGGTTTTAAATTATACTACCTCCCTTCTTTTTTAGTTGCAACGTTTGACAAATTGCACTATTCATGTTCTCTTATTTGACCACATTTATTGATTTATATGTTAAACAAAATATAGTCATGTGGGGTCTTGTTTGATTCGTTTCGATGTAAGCTTTCATAATATCAAATTTTTATAATTTTTACTTACATACAATTAGAGATAAAACGATTTGAAATTGTACATTGGCAAGCGTGAAAGTCAAAATGTTGCAACTAAATAAAAACAGAGGTAGTACGTACCATGCTTAGGCTATGTTCAGTTCACCTTATTCTTGCTTATTTCAGATCTAATCAGATCAGATCAGAAAAGATAAGTTCAGATCATGTTTATATTTAAAAATCATTATATCTTTCATAACACATTAGTAAAGATTATAATAATTGAATATTAATAAAGTACTCATTGAGACGAATCAAACAAGACCCCACATGACTATATTTTTTCTTATATATTGAGAAAAATCTAAAAGATAAGATCTTGTAATCAGATTAGTTCAGATCAGATCAGAAAAAATAAGTTCAAATCAGAAAATTTCAGGTGAACTAAACATAGCCTTACAATATAACAATAGTACTTTCTAGTATGAAATATGAACTACTGACTATGTAGAGTTAAAGACTGGAGTTGTTAACTTTTTTCTAAAAAGAAAAGCCAACTAATGTATAAATCAAGGGACAAGAAGTATGAGAATAAATAGGAAGAAATCTTCGAAGGATAGTGATTTTTCCACACTTGTTCAATACCAAGCAGCACTAGCTTGGCGAGATAATGATTAATGAGTTATGAGCTACTACATGATTTTCATCCCTATTAACAATAAAAACAAACAATTGAAAGAAAAGAGGAGCTAATCTCCAAATTATCCTCTAAAATATTATCAAAATATGAAAGAATACAATGGCTTTTGGGACGATTCACTAGCATGAACTATGAAGCAACTCTTTGATCAACATACACCCAAAAAAAAGTATCTCATTATTGTTATTGGTCTGTTTTATTTATATTATTTTTAGTTTTTATAAGAAAAAAAGTTCATATATGATATAAGGAGTATTAAGTTTAAATAAGTCGAGTTCAATAAAAATAAAATTTGAACACTCACAAATAAAGTTAAAAAATTCAATAAGTTGAAAAGAAAACACCTTATGTATGATTTACTTATACCATTAGTACTCGGTGTGACTAATAAAGTAAAGGTTTGTGATTCTTGACTATAGAGAATTTTCCTTATTTTTTGTTCGTATTTAAAAAAATTTAAAGGAGAAATTTGTAAATTTTGAAGAGTTGAAGATTTCAAAATATATTTCTCAACTCAAAGTTCATTTTAATCATTTTATTTTGACTTCTTATAAATCTCCTTTTTATTTAATTAAAGAGAACGTATTGTGTCGGACTCGTCCGACCATAATTTTGGTCGGACGACTTTCAGGTGGTTCCAATTTTTTTTCAGGTAGTCTTCATTTTTTTTCAGGTGGTTCCAATTTTTTTTCAGGTAGTCTTCATTTTGTTTTCAGTTAGTCTTCTTTGTTTTTCAGTGGGTTTTTGTGCTTCAGTTAGACTTACTTGGGTTTCAGTTGGTCTTTATTCTTTTTCAGGTAGTCTACATTTTTCTTCAGGTAGTCTTCATTTTGTTTCAGTTAGTCCATTATTTCTTTCAGTTGGCCCATTATTTCTTTCAGTTGGTCCAACTGAAAGAAAAGAAAGTCCAACTGAAAGAAAAGAAAGTCCAACTGAAAGAAAAGAAAGTCTAACTGAAAGAAAATAAAGTCTAACTGAAAGAAAAGAAAGTCTAACTGAAAGAAAAGAAAGTCCAACTGAAAGAAAACAAAGTCCAACTGAAAAGAAAACAAAACACTAACCTCTACTTTCTCTCACTTTCTCCTTCTTCTTCACATTCTCCTTCTTCTTCACAAAGCTGAGTGTTTTAGATTCGTCTAAAGTTGTGCTTCAACAAGATATTGCTGCTGCTAGAGATACAACTTGCAAGTAGTTCTTTAAGCTGTAAACTCCATTCTCTCTACCAATCCCACTCATTTTGTACCCGCCGAAAGGGATTGCAGCATCAAAAACGTGAAGACTAACTGAAAGACGATCACTCTGGAGGTTGAGAGCTCGGATACTATTGATAATGTTCAAACAAAGATACAGGACAAGGAAGGGATCCCTCCAGATCAGCAGAGGCTGATTTTTGCCGGTAAGCAGTTGGAAGATGGTCGTACCCTTGCCGATTATAACATTCAGAAGGAATCAACCCTTCATCTTGTTCTTCGTCTGCGTGGTGATGAATTTCCGCCAACGATTTCAAGCACCATTCCAAGAAATATGTGATTTAGATTAGACAATTAAAATTTTCTTGTAATTTATCCTTTTCTATCATTCTGTTTTTTGTTTTTTTATTTAAGGTGTTTTGGTGGAGCATTATCGACGGTGTAGATGGAGCACTGTCGACGGCGAAGAGCTTTCGGGTAGGATTGGCAGCATCAGTGACGAGAACTTGTTTTGGGCTCAGCCCGTCTGACAGTAAGTATTGGTCAGACGGTCTGACCCAATACTTTTCCTTAATTTAAACTTATCATAACTTATTAAATGTTACTTTATATAGCATTATAACTTATTAAAGTTTAACTGAATATCTCTAAACTTAAATGAATATAAGAGTTTTTTTTTAAGACAAAAGGGGGTCAAGTTTCATAGGCCCATTTTTATATCTTTTGGTACCTTCATGTGATAAGGAATGTTGTTTGCCTTATGTTAAGTATTTAAGCGGGTACAAGGTCAGGCCCGCTAAATTTTTTACTAGCAGCCCAAAATCTTTCGCTCAACCTGATTCAGCATAGAAAGCTGATTTAAATTCGATAATGTTGTGACTTGTGAAGCCAATTCATCTAGATCTTTTTTTTTTTTAGATTGAGATGGTTGAATAGTGGTATCGTCATTTTATATCATATTTCGGAAATCTAGGAATCAAACCTTAGGACACTTATTTGATGAATTTCCTTTATCCTCCCATCAAATGAGTCCCATTTATCTCACTAAAAAAATTCATTTTATTTTTTTCGATCCAAATAATTGCACCCCATATTGAACAAAGATGCCCGAGTAATCGAGCATTGGAGCATGTCCAACAATAACCCCAAAAAAATATACGTATCATCCTTCTTTTTTATTAACTTTCTTTGTCATCTCACAAAAAGTTGATCATATCTCATGATCTATTTTGACAAATGTCTTCCATTCATGACTAAGAAGATAGTATCATCCCAAAATATATATAAAAAAAAAATATAAAATTTAAAGTAAAATAGATTATCATTAAAGTGTGTTAAAATCTCTAATTACATATTAGTAAAAATTATAAAAGTTTGACCTTTGGTGAAAAAAAAAGTTATCTTAGTTTACTTTGTACTCCATCATTCCCTTAATAGATTAAATTTTTTTATTAGTATCTTTAATTAAATATTAATAAAAATATAAAACTTTGATTTTTCAAATGTACATATACAATGAGACGAATCAAACAACACTCACATGACTATGTTTTATCTTATATATTGAAAACTTTTTTATTATTAATTCATTTACCTATGAATAGTGTCCAAATTAGAAATGAGAAGTCTATTAAGGGAGGAGTAGTTGTTAAGATGTTTTAATTCAAAATTTGAATTATACATTACGCATGTGGGCCGCCATTACTTGTTCTATGACTCAGATCATGTGAATAACCCAAAATAAGTCAAATAAAAAAGAAGAGTTCGTATTGTGTCGGACGAGTCCGACACAATATTCTCGTCGGACCACTTCACTTGAGTTTCAGGTAGTCTTCATTTTTTTTAGGTAGTCTTCATTTTTTTTTTTTTCAATTACTCCATTATTTATTTCAGTTGGCCTATTATTTCTTTCAGTTGGTCCATTCTTTATTTCAGTTGGTCCATTATTTGTTTCAGTTGGTATACATATTACGAAACAAGGTCCAACTGAAACGAAACAAAGTCCAACTGAAACAAAACAAAGTCCAACTGAAACAAAATAAAGTCCAACTGAAACAAAATAAAGTCCAACTGAAACAAAATAAAGTCCAACTGAAACAAAAAAATAACCAACTGAAAATGGAAAAGAGGAAAAGAATGAAGACTGAAATTAAGAATTTCATGAAGAAAACTACCAACCTCAATTTATTGTTACTCGCCACCTTTCCTTCACTCTCTTACTTTCTCTCTCCTGAAACAAAAAAACAGCGATGAGAGGAACAGTGGGTTTGGTTTGAAACTTTGAACATAGGCTCAAACATGATTTGAAGGGGCATCGAAGAGAAAAGGACAGTGAAGCGTTTCCTTCTGGTTTTTTGTACGGTAGAACCGTTGGTAACGTACGACAAACAATCCGACATGCTTAGTACCACAGTCGTGCAGTCTACTAGTGCCGGAGAATCTTTTGCTTTCGTTAACGCCGCCGCTAATGCAACGGCTATAAATACCACCAGGAGTACCGTGAGAGGGGCAGATTGGGGAAACTGTTGTTCTGGTTTAAAGTCTGTTCTTAAAACTAATGCTGAATGTCTTTGTGAAGCTTGGAATTAGAGCAACAATTGGGCTCAGCCCGTCTGACAATATGCATTGGGTCAGACAGTTTGACCCAATACTTTCACAAAAAAGAATTAACGCGAGTTCATGTATTTTTAAATCACCCTCTTTGATATATAAATATATTTGCATGCTCCGAAAAACCATAAGTAGCAATGCTCTTATACACCTCAAGTTGGAAAGTGAATAATATTGAGCTAGTTTTACGTAGAGTCTCATTATTTAAGACAACACAATCACATCGAGCTAACAAATGGGCCACAATATTAGCCGATATCTTTATATGAGAAATAAAAAAGAAGTCTAACATTCTACCATTCTACAAATGTCATGAAAGAAAAAGAAACATTCCACTGTATTGTATCTTATGCTATGTGCCCGCAAATTTCACTATAAACAAGAACATCAGTGACTGGTCCAAGGCTCCAAGCTACAGCAAAGTTTTGTTGGCATAAATTTCTACGACCATTCTCTCTTGTCGTGGAAGTCATGTTCTTACAACGTGTTTTCCTTTCTTTCTCTATCTTTATGTATTCATTTCACATTCATATTCTCCTTTTTCTACCTGCTTTTCTTTTCTTCCTTTATTGAAAAATAAAGGTATGTGAGTTGTACTATTCGAGAAAGATATTCGTACTTACTATTGGTATAAAAATTACAAAGTTTAATTTGGTGTGTTTTATAACTGTACGTTAAAATAAAATTAACAAAATGGTGTCCGTTTTAATAATAGTACTATTTTTTAACATTAAAGATATTTTTATATATTAGTAAATATATTCTGATTAAAATTTGATTACCATCAAGAGTCCAATCTTGAAAAAGAAAAGGCTAATAGAGTATAATAGTTAGAACTTATTCTCCCTTAATAAACGTGCATATTTTCATAATATCAATTTTCATAATTATTACTTGTTAAAAATATTAAAGAACAAAGTATTATTGTATTAGATAGCATCTAGCCAACGTAAGCAGGAAATGTTGCATGTAAAGCAGCAGCTTTCAACCTTGGCAACTTTGTCGAAGGCGCAACCCTTCATCATGGTATTTGTCTCGCTTTCCAAGATAACATCCAACATCTTCATATTGAAGGTGATAATGCTAAAGCTAGTCATCAATACAGTAATATGTATTTAGTCTCCCCGTGGCATAATGCTCATATTATCAACGATATTCGAGCTCTTTTACTCTCCTTCACCTCATGGACCATCTAACACGTCTACGATGAGTCAAACAAATCGGCATAATGGATAGCTAATGTAGGTCATTTAATTAGCTGATAATTATCAGTTTAATATTGAATGTAGCGTTGAATCTACTTTTCATTCTATCCTTGTAATTTGTAAATAATAAAGTTGTTACGAATGATATTCTAACTTTTTTTTCTTACCTTTATAAAAAAAATATAATCATGCAAGATTTATTATAATTTCAAGAATGTATATTAATTCCTTTACTCATAAGAGCATGTACAATGGTTGGTGTCTCTCCAACTAGCTCTCCACACTCTCTCTCCTATTCTCTCTCTTCAAGCTACTCTCAAGAGCCATGTTTAAAAACACCCAACAACAATAAAACCCTTTAAAGAGCCTCCATTCAACTTTTCATTATTTTTGGTCCCCATGTCAATAAATGAACCTCATTTCATATTATGATCAAAGTTGTATAAATTAAGTTATTCATGTAAATTAAATATAATTACAAATTAATCTTTTTCATAATTTAAGCAAAGTAGAATTTTTAAAAAACAATATATATATATATGAGTGCTTATTAAATTTTGATAAATTTGGCATGTAATGAAGAATTAACCTACAACATGAAAAACTAATTTTTAAATATCCAATATTAGGCTCATTTTATAGATAAAGGAAAATTATACTTGTTGGCATAATAATTATTACCATCTTTTTTATAATTTTTATAGAAAAGATCATTAAATGGTTGCATGAAGAAAAAAGAATTGAAGTAATTACAATAAAAAGTGGGTCCCACATATTGGAGAGCCATCTCTCCATCAACCCAAATGGTATCTCCCCCAAGAGCTCTTTGGCAAAGTGTCTCCATGGAGAGACACCCAAGACACACTCAAGAGCCCCATTGTTGGGTAAGAGGTGGCTCTCCATTTTCTCTCTCCTTGAAGAGCTAGTTGGAGAGCTAGTTGGAGAGCCCCATTGTACATACTCTAAGTAAGTGTAATGTGTAATGAATTTTTGCTTTGTCCACAATTTGTACATGTACGTGGAATTATATGATTGGGTTGACTTTTAGTGTTCAGAGGATTGCTTTGCTTCAGAGTTTCAGACCGACCTTGGCAACCTCTGTACACTGTCATGTGATAAGCTTTTAGAGGAGTATATTTTGTCTTCCCGAAAATATTCCTCTAAGAATATATAGTCAACTGTTCTTTGGGGTATCATTTTTTTTTCTCATTTTCACTTCAATTTAATCATATAATCTAATTTTCACTTCAATTTAATCATAGAGTCCAATTTTATTCTATTTTCATTTCTATAATATAGAGGAATAATGGTAGGTGTTTTGAGACTGATTTGAAGAGAATATTAATTGAATTTGCTTAGTTATTTTTTCCTCAATAAGGAAGTATATTACAATTTGTCGAAGGATTAATAAAATGTTTTCAAGGAAATTTGCCGAAGAAAGGTTGATGCCTATGTTTTTCTTTGAAAATTTTCTTTTAAAAAATGTCTAGAAAAAGAAGTGCCTTTTAATTTATTGTTCACACCAAATATTAGAAATTAAAGTAAATAGAAACATCATTATTTTCATTACTTATTCTTCTAAAACATTGTAAAAAATAGGTATTTCTCAAGAGATTAGATGAATTTGCAAAAATAATCTTTAATCTCAGGTTATCTTGAACCGGGAGATATAATTTTATGCAAAATAAACTTTATATAGAAAAAATGTAAATCGACCTTCATAATGTTACCAACTAAAATTTAGCTTTTAGTTCTTTTTGTACGAGTGCACCGTTGTGCTTCATGAAAGCAACAAGATAACAATAATTTGATAAAGGAAATGAAATGAAACCAAATTAATTTACTTGACTAACATGGTTTGCCAAGTCGTATGTCTACAAGGTTCATCAACTAATAAAGGTACCTAATACGCACACGCACACAATTAATAGAGGCCTTATGAAAATAATAAAATGAATCCTGAGTGGTAAAAACAAAATAAAAGAATAAATCATGATTAAGTGGGAACTTTAGAAGAAAAAAAAAATCTTAAGTCAAAATAATGCAAGCAACAACATATATGGAATTAGGTTAGGGAACTTGAGGTGATTAATCATATGTCAATCAGACTAAGTCTTATTGAAACTAATTTGTAAAAGGGCTGAAGTTAAAGGAAGTAAAACTAAAAGAAACCATACTTTGATGAATTTGATAGACTTAGGAGGCGTTTGGTATAATCAAATGTAAACGGGATGGAAAAGATTTGAATAAGGACGGGAAATAAAAATAATAATTGTTATGTTTAATAGTTGTCTAATATCCTAGTAGAGTGGAGAAAATTGAGGTTTATGATTAAGGAATAAAAGATAATTTGTTTCTACTAATTTGATAAGGATAACAAATTGGAGGATTATGTTTCCCTTCAAATGCGGTATTTGTTACTTAACACTCATACCAAGCATTTAGAAATGAATTAAAACGCTTATTTAAATCCGTTTCCAACATCAAATTTTTCATACCAAACACCATGTTAGATGCTAAATAGCTCAAAAACCAAAAAGTGACCACCACAATATAAAGGAACAACAAACTAGGCAATGAACTTCACTCAATAGTGGAGCTAAACCTAGTTGATCGCAACCTTTGAACATCACAAACTTCACCTAGTCAATCTCTTCATAGCCTCGACAAAAACAGTTAAATTTTTGGTAGGCAAGATAAGTAGTGCTTATCATGCTCACCCTCTACAACAACTTTCCTTGAAAGGTTTCTCTCTTTAGAATCACACAAATTCCAAGTCATTTGACTTCGACCTAAATTTATAACCTTCTTTGTATCATTCTCCAACTTCTCATTTGTGAATCCAGATCCTGTTTGAAAGGCATACTTCCTCTATTTTGAAATACGTAAAACACTTCCTTCTCTTATAGTCTAATGTGATAACTTTTTGACATAAGAGTTTCACTTATTTTAGATGAAAAAAAAGTATAAAAAGAACCTTTCATCGACTGATTGTGAAGAAAAAATATTTTTTTGTAACACAAGAAAATCACTACAATTTTTCCCCTCATCCAATTGCAAGATACAAACTATTCGTATAAAATTATGTAAGTTATACCATATTAAACAAGTGGAAAGAAAATAGTCCATTTGACTCACCCATCCTTCCATAATAGAAAAGTGTAGTACGAAAATCGAAAAGTGAAGCTCATATTCACTTCTTATTCCCTCAAATGATAGCATTCATACATTCATCCTACAAATTCAATTGTGTTCATAGTACTCCTAAGTAAAACCCAAAACAAATACAACATCAAAGATCATACCACTAAAACCAAGAGGGCCAAATATATAATATATATACTCCCATATTTATCAGAGTATGCAAAAATATCCAAAAGATAAAGAACAGAAAAGGGGGAAGATATCCAGCAATGAAGCAATTAGCTACTTTGTCCCTTTGTGCTCCATTCCATGTGGGATGTTTTATTTCAACACATCTCCTCATTCTACCTTCCTTTTCTAACCTAATTCACATGCTATTATATTTAAATTATTACACTCAAATTACAAAACCAAAAAAATGTAAACAATTGAAAAATTATCAAACAAGTTAGCAAACTTATTTTCAACTTATCAAAGAAAAGAACTTTAGAAATTAGAATCATTTCTTCCTGTTTTTATCTTTGCCAGTAGAGAAAATTGAACCAAACCCAAAAACTTTCCCAGTTGGAACATTAAGAATTGGATTAACTTGCATAATCCCAGAATTAAATGATGAACCACCATAATTTTTCTTCAATGGAGGTTTTTGATGATTTGAATTCTTCAAAGAATTCTGTTTTCCATTAACATTTTGATGATTTTCATCCTTTGAAATCAATGATCTTTTAGCACTAATTGTTGAACCAGTTGATTTACTCCTTGATAAAAGAGGTAAAGGACATAATCCTCTTTTATAAATACTCCCACAATTCAAACTTTTGCTCCTTTTAAAAGTCCAAAATGACTTACTGTTATTACTGTTATTCCCCTGTTTTTCCTCTGTTTCTTGATTGCTATTAAGAACAGAGGAAGGTGGTGGCAATGGAGGTAAGAAAGATGAAGATGAAGATGGAGAATAAGATTGAGATTTTGACATAATGGGTATGTTTCTTTTCTTGATTTGAATTGGTAGAATTACACCATTTGCAAACAACTCATCAGCTAATGAAGCTTCTTGATCAGAGCTTCGGCGCGTAACGCAGAAATCGAATTCATAATCAAGAAGAGAGGATTTCAATGGTATATGTGGTTCAATGGGTGTAATTTCGGAGTTTTTTAGGTCATGTGAGAATGAAATTCTTGGACTTATTCCCCTACTTGAAGGATTTTCAGTGAAAAGCTCAACAGCCATTGTTTTGTGTATCAATGAAAACAGAGAAAAACAGAGGAAAAACAGAGAAAAACAGGGGAATTTAGAAAGTGAGTGAGAATTTATGGCTAAATAATGAGTTTGAGAAGTTGAAGAAGGTGGGTTTTGTCAAAGTTTTGAATTTTATGGAAAAATGTGTAGTTGGGAGGCAAAAAGATTGCTTTGTATGAATCTTAGGAAGATTTTGGACTTTGGAAAATAAATGTAGACTTAGTATTTTTATAGGAGTGAGTGGCACGAAGAGATAAGAGTAGTGAGAGAAGGGTTGGTGATATGAAGATATGGAGTAGAATTCTAGAGGGATTATTAGCAAATAATTTCATTTGGTATGAGTGATGTTTTGATTAGAGATAAATCAAGTAGGGTATAGTATAGCCATTTTAGAAAAGAAGTACAACAACTTGCAAACAATTTCAATCAATACTTATTATTCCTTAATCTAACAAATAAAAACAAGTGTATGTTTTAAACTTACTTAGTGATTTTCTTGAGGCTGAATAGAAAGACATTTTTGGCTGTTATATGTTGTCAACAACTTAATTATAAATTTATATTGGTGGATTTACATAAAGTATATTCCTTTTTGTATTCTCGTGTCTTTTTCATTTAAATTCTTGATACTATTTAAAATAATCTAGTCATGTGGGTCTTATTTAATTCATTTTAACGATAATCTCATTAAAATTCAATCGTTATAATTTTTACAAATATATAGTTTAAGATATTTAAGGTTGAATACGTGCGCGCATAGTTGAAAGTCGGTTAGATAAAAAAAAATACAGTATGAGTATTTAATAATAGTATGTTAGTGAGTGTATGCTTCAAAAGACAAATTTTAGTTGATTATATTTTGAAAACATTATTCTCTATATGACTCTAATTATTAAATTTTACTTCTAAACTATTACATGACAATTATAGATGGTACTCCTTGTACTCTTTAAATATTAAATCTATTTTTTTTTATATAAATCAGTAGACTGTTAAGTTTGTTTGTGCTCCATGTGATTCCCTTACTCATTTAATATATTTCACTTCATATTACCCTCACACCCAGAGGGAGTATTAATTAATATTACTATTACGACTCTTGAACTCATGACCTCAAGAGTAAACAATAGTGAGTTTACCAATAACTATCAATTCAATATAAAACTTTAATTATCTACTGATAGTAAAATAAAAGAAAGGGATATATAATGAGGACAATTTGATTTTTTTCTCCAATTATCAATATTTACTTACTAAAAAACTACAAATAATAGCGTACAACCAACAACCTAGAACATCGCTCAGGAAACGATCACTAAGAACGAGTGTCGGCAAAGTCCTTGATTATCTTCCCATCTCAATTACTATAATCTGGAATATAAATTACAATGCAAATATGAGAAAGGCTTTAGAGTATTTTGGCAGGATTCACCATTGATGCTACTATTATGTCTTGTAAAGTTGGTACATGTAGGAGGTATATTAGACTTGTCATTGTGGTTGTATCTTGTATGTCTTAATGTCTAGACATGAAAATGACCATTCAATGTTTTATGATTAACCACATCTTAGAATTTAAATCTGGCTACTTGTGTCTTAAAAGTGAAGGATTTTCTTTGAACATTATGTTCAGTAAATTTGAGGCACGATTGCAAACAATGTTAAAAAGTTTTTATTAGATCATCACGAGTTTACAACAGTTTAGTTAGATGAGTTTATTAGTCCTTGGAGAGTTTCAATGCCGTGCGTAACATAAAATCAGTCAAGAAGCTATATGCCACAATAGAGATGGTCAACAGTTCGGGCCAATCCAGCCTATCCATTTCAGCACGCCTCTTGGACCGTATGGGTTGAGCTCGCGAAAATCCCAGGCCACTCCAACTCGAACCGTGAAATTAGTAAGTGGGCCAGATTTTTTCAGCCCAGCCTACAAAACCCGCTACTAAACCGTCCAACCCAGTCCACAAAACCGGTTCAGCCCAGCCCATAAACCGAAACGGACCGGCTCAGTCCAGCTCATGAACCGGATCAGCCCAGTCCAAGTAATTATTCAACCAAATTGTGTACATATATATGAAATTGCATATATTATAATTCAATCAAATTCAAAAATAATGAAAATATTCATCAATATTAATAATTGTATATATTGTAATTAATTTTAAAGGTTTTATGTAATAATAAAAAATGATTATGTAATTTTGAAATTTTTTTATCATGCCGTCCCGCTAGGCCTACGAACCGTCAGAACTGCTTCATGAACTGTGAAAATCGGTAACAGGCCGGTGTGGGCCAAGATTTTTCAACCCGTGGACCAGCCCTCCTAAACCGTGAATTTCACGGTCCGTTCCTGGACCGTGAAATCTCAACCCGCCCTACTAAGGTCTACGGACCAGCCTATCCAGCTTGCACCAGTGGCCATCTCTATGCCATAATGGTGAAAGTGGCTCTCCCCCCTCTTATTTGTAAAAAAATGTTATTATATGGCTCTACCCACCTCAAATATATGTTCTATTACATGTATCTATACGCCACGACTTCATCTGAACCAAAACTTGTACTGACATATTTCGTGTACATCTAGAAATCAAATAATGAATTGAGTGAATTATATTATCGTGTTGGATTAACTTTTGTCAGCTCTAATACGAGTACGTCCCATAATTTGTACGTTCTACCAAGAACTGTACAAGTTGAACCTCAATTCGAGGTCAATTTATCCTGTGTGCTTACGTTAGTGTCACATTGAAATACCCAGAAAAGAGAAGAGAAGTAGATACTCCGCTGGCAAAAAATGATTGTTTTGGTTATCTTTGTTTTCACTCTTGTTAGGTTGTAATGTCAAATATAATTGTCAATAATCGACATAAAAGAGGAATCCACCAACTAGTACAGATTACAGCAAAGAAAGTCCAAAAACTATAAAGCAAATTAAAAATATAAATGGAGGTTTCTATCACTGGGAACACTTTTTATCGAATTGTTACTCTTATTTTATTATTTACCCCAACATGCCTCATGAGGTAGGGCCCATTTAGGATAATGGACTTAACCCAAGATCAACTTCCATCTGGTGGACATATGGCCCACTTTTAAAGGGCCCATGATCTCGACAATTTGGAACAACCACAATGCCTACAAGATATATGCATCATCTAGTTATGTCGATTTTTGTTTTAAAACCTATGAAATGCGATAACTTAGGGCCCGTTCTTCTCAGTTTATTCTCAGTTCAATTCAGTTCAGTTCAGTTTAATTGCAATCAGTTCAGTTTAGTTGCAACCAGTTTAGTTTAGTTGCAATCAGTTCAGTTTAATTTAATTCAATTCAGTTGAACTCCAACTATCATTTCTTAGTTATAATTTAATTCATTTCAGTTCACTTCAATTCAGCTTAGTTCAGTTCAGTTGTAATAAGTTCAATTCAGTTCAGTTGTTTTATGTCGAAAAAAACAGACCCTAAATGGTACTAATTCGTAGGCTGTAAAGACAATATATACCTTAATTGACAAGATTCGCCTTCTTTTTCAGCATTTTAACATTGGCACAATTACGCACGTATTCGAAGAAATTGAATCCGAAGAGAAATTTCAAGAGAAAGAAAAAGGACATACCATTTATGTTATCTCACTTGATGTAGAGCTCGGTCAGAATTGACTTTAGTGTCATTCTCATTTTAGATTCATTAGGTTTTTCCTTTAAGAGAAGACGATTCGAAATGCTAACTTATACTTTCTTTTTAGAAAAAAAAAGCCATAGCTACCGCTGCAATGCATATGATCATATAAAGATGGCAATCCGCAAACAAATTACATGTGATTATGTGAATGCTCCATCCACTATATTTATATCCACCTAAAATTTCTAAAACCACCAGGCCATCACCTACCGACTAGTACAAGCTTAGGCCCCTAAAAGTTTAAGGACAAATTACTAAATTTACAAGACGTTGTTATGATATTGCAATTACAATCACAAAATGCCAATATCTAAAGCAATAAAATTATTATGACTGCCATTAGTAGTGGTACGTAGACAAAGTACATGTGATAATATTTTGATATATATATGTGTATTAGTAATAGTTTATCGTCAAATGTTTCTAACATTGATCTTAGAAAAACATATAGATACTTTTCAGTACACTTAATACGGAGTATTGTTCTTGTTTGTTGTGAACTTTGTTGGGGTGATACTAGAGGTGTAAGTTCGGTTTTTGGTTTGGTTTAAGGTCAAAACCAAACCAAACCAAAATAAATTCGGTTTTGAAATTTCCAAACCAAATCCAAACCGAAATTCGACTCAATCCAAACAAAACCAAACCAAAATATGAAATCAAAAACCAAACCAAACCGGATTTTTTTTATCTTCAAAATCCAAACCAAACAAACCAATTTTTTTTCATATTCCAAAATCCAAACCAAACCGAAATGAAATTAAATCAAACCAAGATAAAAACCAAACCGAATTTAAACCAAATTTTTTGATAATTTGTATTTCAAGTGACAATATTTTTGTATTTTTGTAATTAATATTAAAAAAAAGAAACACAAAAAAATAATAGACAAAATTCGTATGTTAAGTGACAATAATTCGGTTTTTTTCGGTTTTCCAAAACCAAAACCAATCTAAAAAGAAAAGAAAAATAATTTTTTTGAATCCAAACCAAACCGAATTTCAAAAAAAAAACAAACCAAATTACTAATTCGGTTTGGTTTGGTTTTCGATTTTTAACCAAATAACTTACACCCCTAGGTGATACACCCGTGATGGTCGAAAATTCATTTTCAGAATTATCATTATAACAATTATTATTTGTAATTATTGTTTTCGTAGTGTCAATTATAATTATCATCAAATCACCATCATATTTGTCATCATCAACATCAATAATCTACACTCAATATCGTCATAAATTATTTATCAGATTGTACAACTCTAGTACTACTATTACCAACAAATACTACTACTTTCTTTTTTTAGAATATATATTTGTCTTTGATTATCAATACATATTGGTAACTATTATTTAAAGATAATGGGGGTGTTTGATATCTTTCAAATACACGTTAACATGAATTTAACAAAATTATTCAATGTATAACGATTTTTTTTATATATAGTGAATTAAGGCTCCGTTTGGTAGGGCGTAAAATATTTTCAGTGTAAAATGATTTTC
This sequence comes from Beta vulgaris subsp. vulgaris, assembly GCF_026745355.1. Lineage (NCBI taxonomy): Eukaryota > Viridiplantae > Streptophyta > Magnoliopsida > Caryophyllales > Amaranthaceae > Beta > Beta vulgaris. Next base: position 52,572,557 of record NC_079203.1, read on the forward strand.
ATGGAAAACAATTTACAATGGAAAACACAATTCCAAAATTAGTTTTCCGTTGTTTGGTTCGATGTAAGAAAAATTGTGAAATGAAAGAAAAATGAAAGGGAAAGTAAGGAGGTAGTGAGAGGAGTGTACAAGAGAGATAAGGAAAATAGTTTTCCCTTCATTTTGAAAGGAAAATGGTTTTCCATCATTGGGAGAGTAATTTTACCCCAAGGGAAAATGGTTTTACACTCTTTTGCCAACCAAACAATGTAAAACTGAAAATACAGGAAAATAGTTTTTCGGGAAAACGTTTTACGCCCTACCAAACGGAGCCTAAATGAAAGTCGCCATAAGCTAAGCTAAGGATAGCTTTGGTTTCAGAGAGTTACTAATAGCATATTTGGTTTAACATTTTTGGAATATAGGAAAGAATCAAATATCTATATACTATCTTTCTTCTTGTTTGGTTTAACTCCTTCTCAAACCTCAAACTATTACTGTTACATGTGGTAATGGACTTTCTAGTTAAGTTTGTTACCTTCCCTCACCTCAAGTAACAAAATCCATCTGTTCCGCCGTTTGTGGTGATGGTTAACATTCTCTTTCTATTTCAGAGTTTGAACCAAACACTCAATAAGAATAATAAGTTTGTTGCCATCCCGTGACTTGAACCAAATATGTTCCACGAGCGTGGCTTGAAGATAAAAGAGGCCTATCCGGTTCTCCCGACTCCTCCACTCTTGTTGACTTGTTTTACAAGATCTCTCTTTTTTTTAAAAAAAAAATCTCTTTGCTTATTGAATCTTAGTTAGAATGCTTTTCTTGCAAACTCTTTGTTTTTTAGAAGATGAGACTCTCGATGGCATTTCTTATGATAATTCTGCATTGATAGAGATAGGGCAATTGAAAATTTCAAAGTTTGACAAGAACTAAATAATTTTAATGTAACCGAGAATAAGGACATATGAGAGTGGTAAATCCTCTCAACTCGCTCCTAGAATCCTAATAGGGCAATAGCAGTTTGATTCTCATGTACTGTGATAGACTGATAGGGAGTGTGGAAAAAGGGAGGGTTGTCATGGGATAGACTCAACTTTTAAAAAAAGAGATAAAAAGAAAGTAAAACTTTTATGTTGTTTTAGAGGTGATTAATATGAATTGGACTTGAAAATGAGCAGATTTTGGGCACGATTTTTCTGCCCGCGAGCGGGCCCATTCCGGTTCGATTTTTTGGGCAAAAATTCCTGGACAACAGACAACTTAAATAGGTAAAACCAGTCTAAATTTTTGTTCGACTCGAAAATGGGCCGAAAAGCTCACTTTGCCCGGCCGAATTTTGCGAGTTATGGTGCGAGATTTCGGCCCACGACTTAGTCCCGCCCAGACCGAGGCTTTGGCCCGAAAAGGACAACTTTTTTGGGCCAAGAAGCCCACCCCGACCCGCTCGATGATCACCTTCATGTTGTTTTTCAAAGATAGTAGTGTTGTATAATAAATGTCAAATGTTGTATATAAAACTATATGTATTGCATATATAACAAATGATGATAAGAATTCGGGTTGACCCAAGTGTTCTACTCACGATTTTTTTTAAAAAAATACAACAAATGATAGATATCGTATAAAAAATGGTTGAAGTTTGGCAATGATATGAGCAATTTTATATTAATCCCAAGGAGGATTACATGGGCAAAGCTCAAAAAGGAATGTAACCTTAACCAATATTTTTACTTGGTAATTCATTTTCCTTTGAAAACCACCACAATGCCCCACAATTGAAAGTGATGAGAAGCGAATCGTCAATTTCATGGTTAGAACTCCTTATTAATTATCAACCGCCTAACCTATATGAATGTATTTATATTTTTGTCTTTCTTGTTAAAAAGACAACTAATCTATCTGTAATCTTATGGTAGTTAAGTGTTTAAGTCACAAAACCAATCAAAGTTCCGTTTAAGATTTGGCTTCATGACTTAAAGGTCATGAGATCAAATCTCGCTAGATGCTCTATATCACCTCTCAAAACATACATATCGAGAATAATTCATAAATCTTAAAATCACTTATAAACATCTCAAACAGAACGGCATAATTAATATTTTTTATCATGAACAAATTAGTTGTACAAACAAAAAATTCAAACAACTTCAAACTAGGACCAGGCTAGCCTTCCTAAGAAATTGGTACCTTGACGCGGTTTTCATTTGGTCAAATAAGGTTTTAGGCAGTGAAACAGACATCAACAATAAAAAAAGAACAAATTTCACTAAAAAAACACAATAAACAAATAAAAACTCTAATAAGTTGCAAAATTTATCCAACCACTGTCCTTGTTTGTTTCTTCCAGATTACCAGAAAAAAAAAAAGACAAGTAAAATTCAAATTCAAAAACTCAGAATACTCAAACTTAATTGGGTTATTCTGGGTTTGACTTCTTCCTTCCAAATACCCACGACCCACCATTCCACCAAACAGAAAGAAAGAAGAAAAAGATAAAGAGGAGATAAAAAAAAGAAGCAAAGTTTAAACCTTTTTCTTCATTCTTGCAAAAAATTTGAAGTTTTTTTGTTTTTGAGGGGAAAAATTTGAAGTTTTTAGAGAAAGAAAGATGAATCCAAATTGGGAGCTGAAAGGGTGTTGTAATCATGATCAAAGACTTTTCATTATCACCATTGCCATCTTCACAGTTGTTATTCTTGCGGTATAATTTTTGCCCCTTTTTTCTTGCTACCTTTTTTTTTTTATGCTCTCTATGCAATTTATTTTTATACTAAAGTTGGAGAACTTTCTTTATGATCTCTTTCTATTGTGGATTTTTATGCAACTTTGAATCATGGGTTTTATCTATAATGTATAGTTGCTATGTTAGTTTGATTGTTCTCTTTGTTATTGGTTGCCAAAATTCCAATTTTTGAAAATACCCACTTTTAATTTAAGTAAGATCATAGTTATTTTGATCAATATATGCACTTTCAATTTGAATTTTGAGGAATATACATGATTTGTAGATATCTAGTTGGTTACCTAAGTTTGTTCAAGTAGAATTTTAAATTGTTAGAAATGTGGAGTATGAGTCTAGAAAATGCCCATATTATTGATCCTAATAGAAAATTTGGGTGATTGATGGTATGATACCATGGTGTTAGATACAAACTTCAATGAAAAACCATGTTAGTATTATGGGATATTTTCATAGTTTATTATTTGGCTTAACCATTTAAGTTTTGGTGCCCTATATTAGGGTTTCTATTGATTTTCTGGCTGTCTAGGTTGTCCAAATGAACTCAATAGCTAATAGTGATGCCAACATTGCATATATGTTGTACATAGGCGAAAAAATGTGTCCGTGGTTAGAAGGCTAAGTGTGGAATTTGGGCATGGGTATTAAAGTTAATGATTGTATAGTGCACCACTAGGGTTAATTATGTAGTTATTTCTGAAGAACAGATCTTGTTTTGCTACTATTGAACTAGTTGAGTTGTTGAACTACTTGGAGATTTTCTTTATAAGGTAGTTTAACTGCTTAAATGTTTTGTATCCTATGGAGTAGTTATTTGTTGAGATATGTGTGATCATTCAATTATACTTGGCAGATTAGTTGCATACTTGCGACTTGCTTAAATGCAATTAGCTTAGTGACAATTTTTTCTTTGATTGACAGCTATGGAGGACATTTTTGCTGACACCTTTCAAGCTCATTACCGTCTTTCTCCATGAAGTCAGTCATGCTATAGCGTGTATACTTACATGTGGTTCGGTAAGATGCTTCTTGCTCTCTTTTTTGCAACTTTTCTTGATTAGTTTTGTTAAGGCCTCAATCAAGAGGGGCTCCTAGTGAACACCACTGATGCCTCCTCACATGTCATCTTGGTTTAGTGTAAGTCGAAGGGAGGGGGGGTGAAAAGAACTTTCTCGTGATGATTTTAAATTAATGATTAAATTAGCCAATTATAATCATAACACAAAGGCCCAAGTCATAGAAAGATAAATCTCTTGTACGGTTGTAACTTAAGAATAACATGGCATGAGGTATAATCCCTTCACCAGCTAAAAATAAGTGAACCGTTGGCTCTCAGAGGGAATAGACGTGCTAGCTAATACTCTACTGGTGTTATACACTACATCATCAAACACCATAAACAGGTTCTCACCAGTTTGAAGACATGTTGCAGACAGGTTTTTGGCAGAAGAAGATTCAGAATTAACATAAAACAAGCTAGTCGAGAATAGTAGTGTGCTAATTCTCAAGTAGTTATTCAAAGACGTCTACAGGAAGCTTCATGAGGAGTATGACTTTAGCTTACCTGCATATATAAATATCATATAGAAATCTCCTAGCACAAGTAGACAGTGTGAAGTTAACACATGCATCAGGCGCAACTACTAAGGCATATTAAATCTTTAGAATAATTGACGAAACAAGGGACCAAACAGTATGCATCTCAAGAAATAGGTTGGTTAAGGAGAGAAACTAAGTGGAAATGCTAGTAATTTAGGAGATATTGGTACATTACAAATATAACTAGAGATATAAATCTGTGCATGAACAAGTATTACATTTTTCATCAACTAATGCATAAGGTCAAGGATGTCTTCGGTTTAACTTTAAGCCTTAGTCTGGTGAAGTAGTAGGTTAGTTAATTACCATCTGACCAAGGTTCCAATAGAAGCATCCTTTTTGGGAATTCTGTAGGGGTAAAGGCTCAAGTACAAGAGACTCTATGTGGTTTTATAGGTACGGATGTGTGCCTCATTAGAGATTTTGAGCCAGTGGTGGTAGCGGACTTACGGTATGTAACTATGGAATATGCAATGCAATTATCTCTGTTGTGGACCATCACATTTCCAAACCCACTTGATTCTGCACCTGTCTTTGAGCTTAGCGTTTATGTTTTAAGCTTCCAGTCGTGATATTAACAGAGCTTAGTATTCTGACTGAATTTTGAGCCACATTTGATCAATTTTTGCTTCAAGATGTGTTGCTTTCATTTAATTTCTCGATTACAGTTCCATGTCATCAGAGTAAGTATACGTTAAAATATATCTATCAAAGGTACCTTTCAGTGGCTCGTTGTATGATTAATGATTAAGGTTTACTGGTTCTGTGCTGGTATCTAGGTGGAGGGAATTGAGGTTCATGGAAATGAGGGAGGTTTGACAAAAACACGCGGTGGTGCATATTGGCTGATCTTACCTGCTGGATGTAATTTTTTGTCTAATCCTTAATATATATTGTCATGTATCTTACTTATTTTTCCGATAATCAATCTGTGGGGATTCCATTTTATACCACACTTCAATCCCTGGAGCACTAATATGTTTAACGCTTTTTACACACTTAGATCTTGGCTCTTCATTCTGGGGAATGCTTTTGGTACTTGCCTCCACAAATCTTCTTACAGCGAGGATTGCTGCTGGCTGTCTTGGGGTAGCTTTGCTTGTCGTGCTATTCATTGCACAAAATGTAACAAACACTTTTCTACTTTTAAATACCATCCTTTTCTGCCATTTATACTCCAGTACTGACTACTGACATTCTTAAATTTGCTTGGTAACAAACAGTGGACACTTCGAGGACTTTGCATCGGTGAGTACCTCTACGCACTTCTCCTTATCCTCCCTCTCTACTTGCTACTTCCGTTCCTATATGTATGTTCTTCTTGAATGAAATGTATCGATCACAAAGCCAAATTTTGAACATAAATTCACAATATATAAGAAAAAACAAATTCATATGGGATCTTCTTAAATTTGTTTCAATGTGTGTTTTGTTTATATAAAATTTAAGTTTCACAATTTTACAAATATGCAATTGTAAACATTAATGGTTAGGGTTTGAAAACTGTGATAAAGCAACTCGGCAAAAAAAAGGAACAAATTGAGTACTAGTTGTACCAACTTACATAACATTGAATGGTGACAATGCAGGATTTATTGTTTTTCTTGCTGTAATATGGATCTTGCAAGAAAAAACTGAAGTGCGGATCCTTCGTTATGTCATTCTTTTTATTGGTATGTGCTTACGATCCCATCTTTCCCTTCGATAATTCATGCACGTTGGTTGGCACTATTTTATTATTTCTCCAGAGAGCTTTTGCATTTACCCTGAAGAGTATGTTCTATTTTGCAGGGGTGATGAACAGTCTGTTCTCAGTTTATGGTACATTTACTTCATCCTTTCTTTTTCTTTCATTCTTATTAATAAGAATATGGGACACCGACTGTGAAGGAAGGTTCCCCGGATGATTGCTTCTATCGACTGTCCTTCTCTACAAGTTCATAAGCTCTCATGAGTTCCGGGTGGTCTTAGTAATTTTATACCGCGACAACCAATGCCGTCTTGTCTTACTGAGCTAACGGATATCAAGAGCCTGTTAATTTGAAATTCTGACTCTGCTGTTATTATGCAGATATATATGATGATTTAATATCTCGAAGAGTTAACTCCAGTGATGCTGAGAAATTCGCCGAGGTTTGCCCTTGCCCATGCAATGGGGTTGCTTGGGGGTTCATTTGGTGAGCTAACTCTTTTGTTTTGTTTCTTCTCGAGTTCTTTACTCCATTTTTTACTCCTCTAATTTGAAAATTTCCTTGCAGGGGAGTTATATCTTTCACATTTCTCTGTGGAGCCATGTACTTGGGCCTTGTCATTCAGTCATGAGTGACAAACATCTTTGAATATACTTCCTAAGGTGCATTTCATCATCTAAATCAGATTATTTCTTAAAGCACGTTCTTTCTTTCGCACAGAATTTTGAGTTCAATGCTCTTCAACTGAATAATTTTTTTTTGGTGAACAAGCGGTAACATTAGATTAAATAGTCATGGCAAATAGCCTATTACAATACGAGTCTAAAAGCTCCATACAATAATCAGGGAGTACGGGAATATGATGAATTACATCTCTTCAACTGAATATAACTTGGCTGAACTGATCACAACTCGCTTAGAACTGTTTTTACTGATTCAAATTGGTTTTTGCTGATTCATTGGGCTATTTGTACCGATTACAACTGATTTTTACAGTTCAAAACTTGTGTACAGAATTAAACTAACTTTTTACAAGTTTGAGAGAACAATATGTTCGCATAATGTTTATCGTTAGTAATCCATTGCCATTGTTTTTAGAGGATGATGCTTGCTTAAAACTAATTTTTAGTGATCAAAACTGAATTTTGCTCATTTCTTGTTGTTTTGGTGACATGTAGTTGCTAATTTTTTCTAGTTTCAACCAACTTTTACACTTGAAAACTAATTATTTACGGATGGAAATTTCTTTTGGACAAGTTGAAAAGAACAAATTGTTCACAGAATTTTGTATTGTTAATGAATAATTACCCTTAATTTTGCAGGTTCCTCATGATGGCATACTGTTATTGATTTTTTAGTTTTGGTTGACATCAGAGATGAACAGAATTCCTTCATTCTTTTGCAGTAATTTATGCTATCTTCGTACGAAAGGTGGCTTGTAAATTTAGACAGAATGAACCCATTGTTTAAGATTACTGGACTGAGAACATGTATCAATATATTTGCCCATTAAATAGAAATATTTGAGATTTTATGATGAGATGATGGTGTTATCTAGAGGTGATCATGGGCCGGGCCGAACCGGGCCTAAAAATGCTCATTGGTCTGGTTGTGCCAAAATTCGGGTCAAATTTTTGTTCTCAAAGCCCGCTATTTTGGGACAAAAATGAGCGGACTTTCCATGTCAAAATCGATCCAGGCCTAAAAATAGACTAGAAAGTCATTTTTAGCTTGCCCAAAGCAAAAAAAAATCGGATTGGGTCCGTTCGTGGGCCGAAAAATTCTGCCCAAAAAACTGGCCAGGCCGAACTGGAGTTGATCAACTCTAGTGTTATTATGTTTTTGTCAAGTGAATTGTCTTAGAAATTTGAAAATAACCAATAAAGTGCCATGAATGTGAAATACACAACGAAGTCATTCGAAATGATGATTTAGGCAAACTTGCCATCTTGAAACGAGAAGAAAAGGAAAAAAAATGTGTCATGAATTTTCTATGAAACTTAGCTTATTGGTACGTGGGAGATTTTCTATAAGTGAACCCACAATACCCAAACTTAGGAGATGAGAATCGAACCCAAGTCTCAAAACTCATGTTTGATAGGTGACAATTGAGCTCCCACTTGATTCGACGGATGCCATGATAAGTTGCTGACAACCTCAAAGAAGGGTTGGTTTGGCATATGATCGAGCAAAAGCTCTTTGGTTCCTTCCTAAAGGTATATGGAAAACCTTAAGGACTGCTATTTAGTAGTGATACATCCATTTCATTGTAAAACTCATTACTTCAACTAAGCAATCTGGTGAAATTTGATATACTTCGAAAAAATCAATTTTTCTGTAAATCACAGTCTCATATAAATCAAGGCTATATATCCAAGTCATCATCAGGGTCCTCATCAGAATCTGGCCTCTCATCGTCCGAATCACGAATGTACACTATCTCACCTATAGAAGCTTTCTCAGTTGATTGTGAAGCTTCAGTTTCTATCCCATTTTGCCCGTCCATAAAAGATTGCCGACCATCATAGATTTGCTTAGCTCTGTCTGATTCTAAAGAAATAACCAAAAAAAAATAAATTATTGAAAGCCTAAGAGAAGCACCATGATGAATATTAACTTGGGTGTTGCCATAAAAGCTCAAATTCTTTCAAAACTATCTTCATATGGATGCATCAGTACCTTGGTGTTCAAAAGGAAGAACTACTTTCGAACGATCAATTTGCTCTTTTTCTGACAACTGTAAATTAAATTGCACCTGCAGAAAGATAAAATGAAACAAGAGAGGTTGTTTTTCTCATTTAGTTCCATGTCCTAGGAAATGAATAAAGTTGATTGGTAAGTGGTCATTCGGTTGAACATCGATAAACCTATCTCCTAGGTAATTTATTTTCCCCATGTAATTGCATTTCTTAGGAATTGTCAAATTTTGTTTGGTTGATCATGGTAACTTTTTCTATTTTGTGGGAAGTAGAACTTCCTAGGAATGTAATTTCTATGTTTTTGCCACCCAAACAACTCCACATCCTTCCGCTTCCTAGAAATTTCTACTTCCCATGGTTTTGAATGTCAACCAAGAAAGAACCTAAGAAAGCAACTTTCTCAAATTTGTCAGACGTATAAGAGACGTAGCACTTCTAGTGTTATTCGTCAACTAAACAACTCTACAATTTTCAACTTCCCAATTTTTTTTTTAATGTCAACCAACAAGCACATTAGCACATAGGCTTTGTTAATTTTGCCCAGGAAAACAAAGTAGTTTTGAAATTACTAACCTTCGGCACTAGTGTCTGTGCCATTGACTCCTCAGAAGAAGAAATTGATGTAAACGAAATTCCTGATTGCTTAACATAAAATTCTTCAGACTGAAAAGTACAAAAGGTGTTAGAAAAGGATATCTGGACCACTAATTCCTGTATGGTGAAGCATAGATACATCTTAACAAGGAAATACCATCAATCTAACTCTTCCATTTCTTCGCTTGAGGCGCACCCTCAACTTCGCTTTTCTAAGATTCTGCTCAAGCAAAAAAAGGCCTTGTTGTCCACTTTTCAATTGAGTTATACCTTCCACACTAGCCACGATAGAGCACATATACTCAAGAGCAGCAATTACACTCAAATCATGAATATCTGAATGCAACAGCCAAAAGGCACAGGAAACTTGTTCTGCATCACAGAAATGACAACAAGAGGTCATTTAGCATTGATAAATCAGTGACTGCAAAGAGGGAAACGCCAGCAGTTATCATGTGTTGAGCAAAAAAAAGAACAACGATTACCCTCTTCAAAGTTATAGAAACTTTAGACGATCAACAATAAGAAAAATGGACAATAAGTCTCACACCTAAGGCAGCTAACTGTTCTCTTCACTGCACTGCTTGATGCTATATAAAGGCATGGATGAGAAATCTTATGGGCAAATCATGGAAAATAATGTGCCTTTATGAATACGAAATATATTATGGAAAGTGTCATATATTACCAAAACGCAAACAAATATTTATAAGCCAAATTTTGCAGAAGTAGACCAAGTTCAAAGATCTCCATTCTCCGGTTTCATATAACATAAGTATGTTTGCTTAGATTAGCCAAGTCTTCCACATCCAAAGACAAACAAGAAACGATTTAGGCGACATGCTATTTCAAGCCAAGATATAGCCACCTTTTAACGGTGTTTTAGTCCATCATGCAGCTCATCAAGGGAAAACAAGGACAAAAGCACCTGTTGTAACAAGGGAATACAATATCATCTACTAGATCAAGTAGAAATTATAGATTATGCAAAAAGAAAATTAGTCTATGGCCATAAAAATGAAAAATCAAAGCATTATAAATAAATCAACGATCAAACATTTTCCAGTTGCTTACTACACAAGCTAAAATTGACTTCTTTAAAGAATTTGGTCAGCCAGCCAAGACATGATCTATGAATAGATATCATGAAATATACATTGAGATATGATTTTATAACACATAAAAGAAGATGTTTACTAAAATGTTTTTGTCTTAACATCTCAAACATCATAAAAGAAAGCAAATAATTCATATTAAACGGAATTACATACCATGGCAACGAATATTACTTAGAAGACCAGCTACAGATGACAAAGGGACATCTCTAAGTAACTCGGTTACCTGGAAAAAATTACGTTACTATAAGAAAGAAAAAGATAATTCGAAGATACTTTTCAAATAAAATTGATCGAAATACAAGTATATGATTTATGCAGGATGATATATCTGCCACCTTGTGTTCCATGATACAGTTTCACATCATTCATCATCCTCAAAGAAATGTGCATAGTTACTTTGCGATAATTGTTTAACAAATGCATGCAATTTCAAGAAAGCATCTACAGCATAAACAGCAGCGAAGGAAACTTTCATCTCTATATAAATGTATTTGGTACATGTTTTGCAGGCAAGGTAATTCAACCAGTGTCTCCAACAATGTGTCCTTTGAGATGCTGATGTTCAGAATCTAGAGGTCCGCGTTGGGTTCAGCTTGTAAAAATAATATATTGTTAGCAGCTCTTAGTGGTCGTTTGAGTAAATGTTTGAATTGTAACTTCTTAGGAAGTTCCCGTACCAAAAATATTTTACTTCATGGGAAGCATAAAAGGTTGTCTGGTTGAATATGGGAAATTCCACTTTCTGTGTGGCTTGCCATGAAGTGGCACTTCCTATGTTTATGTCAACCAAACAATTCTACAATTTTCCACTTTCCATGACTTTCCACTTCTCATGTTTTCTCAATTCAACCAAAGAAGCACTAATTCTATAATCATGCAGTCATGCTTCACTAGTCACCGCAGTGGCCTTAAAATATTCGACTTCCCTAAAACTGCCCCGCCACCCCTCACCCCAACAAAGAAACAAAGATTCCTTCAATAAGCACGTATCATATAGTACGCCAATCCTATACAACACAAATATCCAATTTATAATGTTTTTTCCTTTCTTAAAATTTTGGATTTAAAGAGGAACAAGGTATTACCGAGTCTATTGCTATGCAGAATCGATCCTTCCCTTGTCCAACAATTCCTGTGATACAAAAAAGTATTCAGGAAGCTCAGAGTTGACTCTGACCAAAGAAAACAGGAATAGCACAAACATACTAAGCGGAAGTTACAACTTACAAGACAGCCTTCATTTTATTTACTGCTGGGTAATTTAAGCAAGCCAGTATTGGTAGTTAAATCACTTGCCCAATTCATATGAGATTAAATAAATTTTACAAAAGAAGAAGCTCGACAAAACCATGACAGCCATCATATATAATCAACTCTTTTTGCATTTAGTGATTTAGCATAGAAATTACTTTCGATAAAAGAGATGAAAGATTGCGCATAATCTAGATGAAAGATTACCCATAATCAAATACAAAATGAATTGGTTCTCATTAGCTTAAAATAATGCCAACAATTAGACAGAAATCTCTATTATTCACTTGTTAATGAACAATTAGCAAGTACAGTGTCCAATCTCAGCATTGATGGGCAGTAAATGAAGCTATACCTTTTCCCAGTTCAAGTATGCCAGAAAGTAATTTCTCCAAATTCCTCACATCCCTGAAAACTGTTATCCAAGAAGATGAATCTGGAGAGCTGCCAATCTTCCCACTTTCCTTAAGCCTATGCTTCCAACCAAGAGGATCGGTATAACAATCTAGTATCCGGACCCTACAATTGAACTTCCCATTATGATAACACATCAGAGCCACAATTTGCTTATCTTATTATGGTTCGTTTGTTTAGCTTCTAATGTAAATCAATAAAAGAGAAAATTAAACGCAACAATTATAAAATTTGCACATCGGAATAGGTGGACATATTATGAAACACTCCCTCCGTTGGAAATAATCCCACAAGTCTCAAATTCTCATTCCCTCATACATAAGGATATAACATGATTTTAATAAAAGAACCTTCTAAGACAGCTAAACCACTGTCAGGATCTCCTCATCACTCAAGTAGGGGTATCTCGTAAAATCCGAGTACAAACCATTATTATCTTAAAAAAACATAACAACCTTCTCTGAAAGTCTTAAAATTTAGTATATACAACCATTATATTTGGACTGAAGGAGTATATTATTTCAGATTTTCTTCGAAAAAACGAAATCATCCATAATTTCACCCATTTAAACCAACATATAACAATAACTTCAATTATAACTGACAGAAACAAACATGCCAAGCCGCCTATACCCAGAGCAGCAAATGCCTACACTCTTCAACAAATCAATGTGAAGAATTATGGAAACTAAGCAAGTCATAAAAATTCACATCCAACATTAAGTGAAAAAGTGTAAAAATCTCCACTTCCATTTTTCCACAAGACCACAACATTTGTACCTTTTAATCAACAATAATAATTTCACACATTGAAAAAGAGAAAATAACTTCAAAATTAAACAAAAATAACGGAAATGAATATATACCATTTATCCAACGAAACACCATCGAATCCTCCATTCTTCAGCAAATCAACATAATACGACGGGCTTCGAGAAAATGCCACGATCACTATGCCTCTGCGAACAAATTAAGCACAACATTAGCGCAAGAAAAACTAAAAAACGGCATAAAATTTTGCTGCAATTAGATGATACGGCATCATCGTTTTAGAGTGTAACCTGGATTGTGATTTTCCCGCCAAAATGAAGGAAGAAAGCTGAGAAACGACGTAATCGAAGACATGGGAGGCTAGAGGAGAGAGAATGGAGTCTTTGATTGTGAGAGCTGGAGCTAACTCTCCTTCTAATGCTCCGTCTCGAAGAACTCTGCAGGTTGCTTCCGCCATTGTTGTTGATTTTGAAGCTCTAAAACCCTAGGTTTTCAATTTGGGGGTTTTGACTTTTGACTCTCTTTGTTTTCGGTTTTGATTTTTTGTTGACAACGGTTGATCAACTCCCATAAAGCGTTTCTAAACAAATTTACGCACCACATGACACTCTCTCTTTAGTTGTTTTATTTCATGTCATCACGTTCCATATAAGATTCGATCAACTAAATTCAAGGTTAATTTACGAAAGTTCTAACCAATAGGTTATGAAACATTAGATGATATTTTTTAACATGAAATGGTAATAACTCGAACGACTAAAAACAAGTTTTATAGATAATTAATTCACAAACCAATCAGTCATGACAAGAGAAATTCTCCAACCTATTGCTACCATAAAAATTCGAATCCTAGCTCAAGTCTTATAATTCAAGATGGTGCTACTCTAACTCTCTAAGTCACCACCTCTCCCTCTAAATTAAACCCCGTTTGGTATGGTTATGAGTTTCTAGTTTTTTATCTTTAAAATTCTCTAAAAGTCATATGTGTACCTTGAGAATAAATTTTGTAGAATTTTTATGTTTATTTCTACTTTAAAATCTAAAAACCATTTATTTCATGTTTACATAGTTTTAATATGAAAATAAGAAATGATAATGAATAGGTTTGTATATCAACAAAAAGTCAAATTTGCTGAACAAAAAGTTAAAACTCTAACAGCAAACTCTAAACTCTAACAACTAAACTCTAAACTCTATTTGACAAACAGGGCCATAAGTCCATAACCATCCTTTACAAATTGAATAATCGTTGATTTCTAGCAAAATTTTCATAAATATCAACATATCACACTAAAATAATACCCAAGTTTATATACCGTTCATTTTCCCCTACTTTCGAATTAAATGAATATTACAATCAACACCTTTGTGTTGCTATGTCTATATATGTTTGCATCTCTTTTATTTTTTTAGGTGAACAAAGGTAATATAACATAATTAAAAGAGTTGTGGTAAAAAGTCAATTACAATCTATAAAAAGTAGACTAATTAAATCAAACTTGATCAAGTATAAGGTAGACTAAAAAATTTGTATTGAATAATATTAATATAAACTTAATATGAATGATTTTTGAATCATATAACTATTATAAGGTAGATATTTGTCATACGAGGGGAAGACACTATATTTAAGAAGCTAAAGGAATGAGGAGAAAGATCATGAGATGAGCAGTGAACTCATGCAATAAGAAAAAAGATAAAACGCCCCTAAAAAAAATAGAACGATATTTCTAATTAAATAAGAAAATGTTACAATTAATCAAAATATTGTGTTGGAAGGCAACTCTCTGTCAGTCATCAACTCTCTTAGGCACAAGGAGGATGGAGTTGTTCCTATTTATTTATTGTTTGATGATATTCATAAGTTGCTTTGGGCTTTACCTTTTTTGTATTTCTCATGTTAAGCGGGCGGGAAATGTCGTTGCTCATTTACTTGCTAGGTGAGGTCTAATTCAATGTCGGAAATTGTACGGTTGGACTCTTTTTTCCAAAGTATCTTAACTTTGGTGGATCTTGATTTGATATAATATTTATCCCGTTTTTCCTTTCAAAAGAAAAAAGAAAAATAAAATATTACAATTAATCAAGAATTTTTAAAATAATAAAGCACTTACAGTGCATTCTCTTCACCTTAATAAATTAAATTTTGGGTCTATTCAGTTCATAAATTTCAATCAGTTCCAATTAGGGCAATAAGTTTCAATCAAGTCTAATCAGGTCCAATCAGTTCCAATAAGGTCAAAACAGTCAATGATTAATAAATTTAAATTCAAATTTTAATTGAAGTACCATTATAATTATTAGAGTATATAGTATTATATTTGTAATATCTTCTATTATTTTATTATTCCTATTACGATTAACTGATATGTTGTTATTAAAAGTTTTAATTAAAGTACCGCCATAATTATATAGTATTATATTTACATTATTATCTATTATTTTATTACTCATATTACTATTGGCTGATTATGTTATTATTAAAAAATATTATAATATGGTCAAATAAGGTTACCTATAATAATCATCATAATTATAATATTTTGCCATTCGTCTTTATATAACTAGATATAACATATTTTCATTACTAATAACAATGAATGATATAAATGTTATTAATTGATTTTTTACTAGTGCTTTATGAAATCAAAGCAACACTATTAGATATATTAATGGTGAAAGTTGTGTATAGGCAAACATATAAATAGTATTTTTTTTTTGTTAGAATGTTAATAATAAGAGATAAACTAATAATTTCTATTTTTTTGACGGATAAATTTTAATGATTTTTATATTATATCCAAATTTGAGGGATACTTCCTCCGTTTCCTAAAGATCTTCCTTGTTACTGTTACTACATATACCAATGAGAATCAATTTGTGCGGGGTGTGGGGTGGGTAAAGTATGAGAGATAGAGGGGCTAAGGTAAATAAAGAGATAAAAAGGGGTTAAAGTAGGAGAGAAAATGGAGTAAAATTGAATTAATAATGTAATGGTGGACCATATGATAGAGACATGAGAGGGTAAAAAAGGGGAAAAAATTCCAAATAAAGAATAAAGTAAACGAGGGAAGATCTTTTGGAAACGCATGCACTTAAACGGAACGAGAAAAGAGATCTTTAGGAAACGGAGGGAGTACTATTTATGTTGGGGTAATATTTATGTTATTATACATCAATTTTTTTTGTTAAATAAGTTTCAATCAGGTTCAATACTAAGGTCTAATAAGTTCCAATCATGTCTAATAAGCTCCAATCAAGTCAATAAGTTTCAATCAGGTCCAATAGGTTTAATCAGGTTCAATCAGTTCCGATAAGTTGAATTAGATCCAACAAATTTAGTTCATCAGTTCAGATAAGTTCAGGTGAAGATAACGCACGCACCCTTATTCGTAAATCGAGGAAGAGTATGTAATATCACCCGTGGGCTATGGCGGCAGATGAAACTTGATCCTCAGTCTCTAATGCATTTGCTACCCTCATCATGTGGAAGTGGAACACCATCAATCATGGGGCCAACCCAAGCCTTTGATGTCATGATTTGCATTGTTATGCAAAATTGTAGGAGAAATAAAGGGAAATATTGTAGCTTTACATTACATTTACATTTTTTTCAACAAAAAGTGAACTCTACAAATCACGTGGATTTACATAATTAAATTATAATTGCAACTACAAAAGGAAAGGTCAACTAAATATAATGTACTATATGTTGTTGGTGGAGTTGTATGTTATTGTACAAATAATAATTATCATATGATGTGAGGTTTCAGGTTTCCATGTTAAAAAAAAGAACAACTTTTTTTTAAATTTTGAGAGAAAAAAAAAAAGCAAGATCTAGAGTAGTATTATTATAGTGGTTGTGACTTGTGACTTCATATTTGTGTTAGTTGTAAAGGTACAATCAATCAATTCGATACTCATCCTCACCTCACCTTACCTTATACCTTGGAAAGATTTTCTCAAGACTGTCGGTTACTAAGTTATCCTTACTTAACTAGTAACTAGGGATTTGATGAATGGTGAGATAACATCATAATGTGATATCTCTAGTTATTTTATGTACTAGGACACACGTCTTGAAATTCTATTATCAGTTTAAGGGTGTAAACCATTAGATTATGGATTAAGTTAAATTGATAATTGTCTCAATTAAACTAATAGATATATGGATTAATTTGGTAATATCATGCCTAAAATGACCTTCGTCTCTGTCATATATTGGATTAATACACTCTCACACTAGATTTTTCATTTAAAATAACAGTATTTTGTTTGTTAGTACTAATACAATGCAATCTTGCTAACAAGTATTAATTTAGGTGGTTAAATTCTAAGTTGTAGTATGTAAAGTATGAGATTGCATTTCATCTATTTCATTACTATACGAGATACTTAATATGTCAAGCTTAGCTAGCATATGTTTAAATTAGATGAATGAATTACTCATATATAAGAATAGACTAGTGCATCCATTCATAGAGAAACCATTATTATAGTAAACTAAATTGTTATTCTCCTCACTTTATATTCACTTATTTCAAGAAATTAAGATAGAATAAAGTTGGGTTCAATAAAGTATCACATTAAAAGTTTAAACAACTATGTCTATAATAGGTGTATAATAAGTTGAGATAATCTAGATATAAGACTTACAAGTAATCCAGAAAAAAACTTGATTGGGATCGTCTTGGTTATTGAAATGGAAATTTGCCAAGTTTAGTTTTACACGTATCTGTTATTAATTGACGCACATTTGTTATCAATATATGCATATTTCATATAACTATACATATTTCATATCATTATAATGCTTGCAATGTTGTTAAAATGCGCACGAGGACCAAGGAGATATAAGAGATAGAGATATAGTTAAAAAAAATTTGCACGTGCTAGGAGAGAGAAAGAAAGAATATATTGACAAAAATATCAATGTTGTGAGTAATATAAAACTTCCTAAAATGAAAAATATGACAAGTATGAAAAGAAGGAGTTATTAGTTTATATTATACATATTTCATATCAGTTTTTAGTTTATAAATATACTACTATGTTATCAATTTATGCATATTTCACATCAGTTCATAAATTGATATAAATATGTATAAATTAATAACAAAAATGGATGAACCTTTGTGAAGCATGTGCAAGTTGATGACCTATATATATTTACATATAAAAGATAGCGAATATGTAAAATTTGAGAACAAATATGATGAATAAACTAATACCAACGATGCAAAACAAAATTGATAAATAAAACATAAATAAATTGAAATGGCAAAACCTATCTCAATGAGATTGACTCAACCAAGACCTCTTTATAAGTACGTAATTAATCTGGATAAACAGTTTAATAATATAAAATAAGATCATATAAGAAAACTTCAAGTGAAAAAGAACACGCATTTTGACTTAAAATTGTTGCTCATTACTACTCCATACTAATAGTATTATGATGTTTTGTTCTTCCACCCGTATTTTTTATCAACCACCAAAAATTTGCTAAATTCATAGATAGAAAACATATGTTCATTCATAACTTTGATATATTCTCGCATATATATAAGTATCAAATTGGAAATAAAAGATTGAAAGATAATATTATATATTATAGTGATTATGATCTAAACTCTCAAAACATATATAAATATTATATTTGTAACTTTATTTCCTTCAAAAAAAAATTAGAAAACGAATTATATATAGCAATAGTTAATTACTGAATTATAAAATCTTTCATGTTTTCCAAATGCAAGATCAACAACTTATTAACTTGCATGGTTCATGGGATGATATATTTTATAAACAGATATTTATTCCATCAACCAAATAAAGTTCATACGGAAGGTTGTCTATATATCTATTTTGGGTAATGTTATATGTAGCCCTTAGAGTTACATATAAGCATTAAATATATTTCTTTAAATGGAAACAGTTTAAGAATTCAAGACACGTTTTCACATCAATTGAGGTAATAATTGTTTAATTTAATATTTTATTTCTATTTTAAGCACCTTATACATAACCCTAAGGGCTACGTATATCAATTTCCATCTATTTTTCCTCATAGACACAATAAATCGATTAAGTAAATTACATACATTTGAAATTCTTAATACTCATTACTTTTAGTTAGGTCCATAAACCATATAATATACATTGAAAAAGCAAAGGAGATACCTTGATGTTCAAGTGTATAATATATTCGAAGACAGCAATTCTTGTGTGGGTTTACATCCAAAAAATTAATTGGTCCCTTTATTATTAACTTATATTGGCAAGAAATATGAATTTATCATTTTATAAAGGAACTCACGTGCATGGTAGCTTGCATCTTTTTGTCCCTTGGCAAATGAGCAACATGTGACCAATACTCTCCTCTTGCCTTTTTCTTTATTTTCTCATTTTCTCAAATCTCCACTTTAATTGGTCATTAGGCAAGTATAAATAAAGATGATGTAGAAATTTAAATGTTTAATAAATACCTGATTCAATATTTTATTTTTATTTTAATCATCATCATTTTCCTTTCATAAATAATATCATCCAAGTACTAATTTCTAGATTCAAAAACTAAACGAAACTCTGAATTTCCAAACTCCTTTTTTTCTTCCGCCATTCAAATCCAACTGTACAATAAAAACTTGACCTTTTGAAAGAGGATTTCTCTTCAAAAGTTGTCATCTATATATCTACATAAGTAAAGTAAAAAGTAAAAGTATACATTGAGTTTTAGTTACTCGATCGATAATCATTAAATATATTATTGCGAATTTTAATGATTTTGTCTTGAAAATTTGTCGATCTAGAGAACCAATCAAATCATATTACCTCAACTACGTACTATACATCAATGAAGCTCCGTCAAGAATGATGCAAAGACATCCAAATATATACAGGATCAGGTTTGAAACGATGCCATTAGTATAAGAGCATTTTCATACTTGTATTATGATTTTAGTAAGTGTTTAATATTTAGTTAAATCACCCCTCCCGTATTAATTCCTTTCAAGAAAATTAATCAACACTAGTAAAAATCATTGAATACAAGAACATAGAAAAAATAATTGCTTTAATTATAACAATAATACGTCAAAAAGAAATTAATGTAACTATCAAAAAAGTTAGAAAAAAAATATTATGTGCATGAAAATAAATTTATTGCCTAAAATTGAAAGAAAGACAAAGAAAATAAATGATTGAACCAGAAAAAAAGGGGAACATTTTTTGAAAGCTGATTTGAGGTTGGAGTGCCTTCATCATAGTCCAGAATTCCATAAAATTCCAAAGGGTAAAGCCTGAAAAACCTCACCCACGAATACAAATGTCTTATTCATGGAAGTCAAAAGTACTAAATTAAATTGAATAGATATATTTTATAACAAAAGGTTGATATAATCACAGACGCTTAAATTGCAAAATTAAACGTGGACTCTTATAAAGAACACATAAATTACAGGTACAACCTTTTTTTTTCCTTTGAGTCAGAGTTTATATTAAGAACGTTTGATATACAAAATTCCTTCATGAAAACGTATGTTTGTGTGTGCAGTTGCTTAATCAGGCAAATTCTTGTCCCTTTATTTTGGAAAGAAATCAAGTAGTTTAATGGTAGTAAAAGACTAAAAGCCATAAAGAATTGTAAGAATAAAATAGTACTTTTTTTAAAAGAACGTTAATCGTACTTTAATAGGACTATCGCCCGTTTCATAAGAGGTCATAAATGGTGGGAATGGTAATGCATTATGGTAATACTACTTCATCCCAAGGTATTAATTTTTTTTCCTAAAAATCTCATTACTACCCTTTATCACTTGTGAAGGTGGTAATAAAAATTTATAGAGGAAAACCTATATTTTGTGATTAAGTTTTATTCTCATGATCATTGACATGAGAAATTCTTTACAAAATTTCCACTAAATTACATTATCATTATTTACCACTATGTATATTATCACTTACCAAGCGGGTCGTATATGTTATATTGGAAAATTTTAAAAATAGCTAGTTATAAAAAAAATATAGTTTAAAAGTTAAGAAAAGATAAAAGGTCAAAAGCTAAGAGATGGGATCAAGCATTTGGTCAGATCGACCTATACAAGGTCAACTTTTTAACCAATAAATAAACTTTGTTCTCTTTTCTAAATTATGACACACTACTTTTAAAAATAAAACGCCGCAACTTTGATCGTAAATTTTCACTATTACACTCAAATTTTTAACTTAGCTTGAGTTTACTTCACCTATCTTTTTCGGTAAAAGTTATACAGCTTAAACCACATGATATCTTTTATAACTACATACTCACATGAAATTCTATTAAATCCGTTTTAAACTCAAATAATTTACTCAATATATGCTTTTATATCAACTCCTCAAAAATTTTACTAATACAAAATTGAAAAGGTGAATAGTTTTAACTATATATTGACAAACAATAGTGTCATAATAAGAAAAGATTGAAGGGAGTTCAAAAATGCAGAATTTGTGGACCTTCAATTGACAAACAACATCATCTCCAATTCCATAACTATTTTGTCTCATTGTTATACCCTCACAATCTTCTCATAAGAGCCCATAATCCACGGCATATAAGCTAGATTGTATATCATTTGGCATATCTTAAGATACGCCACATAAATTGCTGGCTAGCTCTTCTTATATCATATACTCCTTTTTTTAACACAAATTGGAGGTTATATATATCTTATACTCCTAGTATATTCCTTAGATTATCCCTTAATAAAAAAATAAGTTTCAGGTTTAACAATTTTAAATAATTTTAGATAAATTCCAATAAGTTTAGTAAGTTCTTATACCTTATAAAATAATTTCAATAAGTTTCAATGACGTATAAATAAGTTGAGGTAAGTTTAGGAAAATTTAGGTGAAAACAATGCACCTTGTTAAAATATATATTAAATTACTCTCTTGTACAAATTAATTAAATTTAAATATATACTAGATTATCCATGTTTATAGGTATGGAGTTTATACTTAATGGTTTTGATAGAGAATATACATTGAATAGTATTCTCTTCCTAAATTTACTATATATTTTTGTAAAATATTTTCTTAGCAAGTCTTGTTAGTTTCTCTAATACGATTTAGGACTATTATTTATGAGTTTGTCTTGTAAGATACCGTCTACTTCTAAATTAAAATTAGGCAATATTAAGCCCAATATTAAAAAAGAAAATTAGCCCAATAGTGACTAGGTTAATTTCTTTCGGTGACTTGTTTAACTCATTTAGTGAGTAGGTCTATCTTTATGTTAAACTTAGACCGTCTCTTTTAATAATTTTCTATTACTCATGATTGTTGGTAGATAACTAGTTTCATTGTGGGGATTTGGGGAAGTATGAATGCTTAAAAGTTTATCTTGAATTGAACTTTGTCCCAACAAAATTTCACATGCATTGTTTCTTGAAATTGAACTTTGTCCCAACTTATGCATTGCTTTCTTCATACACACAAAAACTCGTAATTGATTTATTGCCAAACTTCTAAGGGTCAACTGCGTTACTTATTACTACCTTGAGAAGTTGAGATCACTGCAACTTCTTCATTAAACTACCAACCCAATTAAGTTTGAAATATTACAATAATGGGGGAAAGTTGCGTCACCCCTAACCTTCTTCTGGTGCTTTTATGCCAGCAAGTGCGAAATTACCTACATATATGTTGAAGTGTATGATAGTACGATAATACTATATTCCCGTCGTCCCATAATATAGTGATTGTTTCTATTTTATACGGTATCTAAGATTAACATTTGACTTTCGATATCTTTCATTCCTTATCATTAGAAAATATAAAAAAGTAGATATAAAAAACTATACATTAATGCGAATCTAACAATATCCCACATAAATATATATTTTTATATATACAAATAAGAATATTCGATCAAAATTTTTAATGTTTGACCTTAAGATTATAGGAATAAACAAGCATTATATATAGGACGAAGGGAGTACAATATAAGCCATGGTTATTTATTTGATTTGATTTGATTTGAATTGTATTAAGCTATGGTTGCATTGGCTATATACATGGCATTATATATACCAAGTCAATTGATAAAAGAAATTGTTCAAAGTCTAGGGAGTTCAAAATATTGACCAATTTCGAGATTGATATTAGGCATATTTATCTCAAATAGTTGTTTTACTATCTGTTTATAGTATTTTAATATCTGCCATTATCTTTGTTGTTCGCTAATCTACTACTCCCTCTGTTTTTTTTTATCTTTCTCACTTAGAATCTTGACACTATTCATGCATAGAGAGAATCTTCTCAAATGTTCTCAATTTATAAGAAAAAACATAGTCATGTGGGGTCTTGTTTGATTCGTCTCAATTAGTACTTTATTAAAATTCAATCGTTATAATTTTTACTAATATATAATGAAAGATATTTAAGTTTTAAAACGTGCATTGGCAAACGTGCAAAGTCAAAGTAGGAATGATAAAAAAAAACAGAGGGAGTACTTCTGTATTTTTGAGAGTATTAATGTTTACTAATATTTCCGTATTTTTTTAGTTATGCTATTTGCCTTTTTGGCACTATTTATTAAATAATTTTGTTAAACTATCTCGCACCATTATATAATAAAAAATATAGTCAAGTGAAGTTTTGTTAGATTCGTCTCATTGCGAGGATTCTAAATATCATATTTTTATAATTTTTACTTACATCCAACAAAAGATATTAACGTTCAAATAAACGTCTAAACAAATGTAAAAAAGCAAATGGCGCAACTAAAAAAAATACAAAGGTAGTATTATATAAGTACTCGGCATGACCAATTGTTATAATAGTTCAAAAAAAATGTTTATCAGCATTATCAAGAGACTAACATGTTAACGCATAGTCGTTGGTCAAACATTAACAATGAGAAACCATAATGTTTTGACATGGTCAAATAACGAACTATTGCTTTAATACCAAATTAAACATACTTAATCCCAAACCAATTGTGTTGCAGGGAGGAATAAGGATGGTGTTAATGTGAAATTTGGATTGCTTGTCAAAGCGACAAAGCCTACAAATATTCATAAGAAGAACATGTATAATAAGTTGGACATTGGTATAAAAATACTTTGTGCATATCACAAGTTTGAAACTAGTTGTTGATAAATAAAGTTCCAAAGTTATGTCATATAACCTCCTAAAAACAACTATTTGGTCAACATCCACACATAGAGAAATATAGAACAATATATGTATGATGTTCCGATATGGAATAAATGCATTGGAGAGTGAACCGGTATCTTTCAAGTGTAAAACGCCTAAGTCAATAGAGGGTAATAACGAGTATATCTCACGTAAAATATAATAATATATGTGAATGTACCTTATCACTCATATCAACGGGTATTTATAGGAGTCGGCAGTGTCCTTGTTAAGGTCGGACTCTGCTCCTATTGGTTGGATACAATTCTATCATCTTTCAATACTTATATTCAGGCCCATAGGCATATTAGATAATCACTTGATCAGTCCAGGCCCATATGGGAATGGCATATGTTAGGAGTACCATCAATATATCCTGATAAAACCGGTATGACGTAGTCAACGGCACTATAGCAAATGTATTGACCATGATGGTCTATAGCGGTTCCTCTAGACCGATATAAAACTTAGTCAGCCCCGTATATATTATTTCCCTATAAATTATAATCCCGTAACTTAATCTTATTTTAAAAGATGTGGCCAACACTATTTCAATAAACAAATTAAACAAGTTGGTTTTGTAGTCCGTAGAATTGACTCTCATCACATATTCTTTTAAGTTTTAAGTATAAGTTTTTTTATCATTTATCTTTTGGACAAGGTTAGTTATTACAGTTGAGCAAATAAGGTGGAGCATAATATAGGAAAAAACTCAAAATATTTAGTTCGATTCTACATAGTCGCAAATTGTTATGCGATACAAGAAGTATCCACGTCCATAAAGTGTAAAAATGATAGCGAGTAGCCTAGTACATACACAACTACGTTTACAAAAGGACGAAGCTATCCACACCACAAAAATACAGTCCACTAACTACATGATGAAATTAGACCATGAAAACTCAAATTTGAATGAAGTTTGTAATTTAGTATAATGTGGAAGATGACAATTATTAACATGGTTCAAGACTTTAAGTCAATAGATGTAATAAAAGGTAATTAAAAGTTTCTCACTAGGGAGTACGTGTATTTGGTTTGTCTAATTTTTACTTGTGTGAAGTACAATTATGTTAATTTTTTCTAATTAGAGTTTTGACCGAGTCAAGACACTAAAAGCTAATTAAAAAGCTTGTGCCGAACACGTCCTAATACAACTTCCTAGGAAATACATTATGGGTGTTGTGTTTGGTTGGAGGGAAATGGGAGAAGCATAGGAAATACAAATTCCAAGGGAAATAGAATTTCCCATGAAACATGGGAAATCACTCACCAAGCCCACCAAGCCCCCCCTTGATGAGTAATTTCCTAGGAAATGCAATTTCCTATGGTGTCAACCAAACAATTTTGTCTAATTCCTAGGAAATTAACAAGGGAAAGAATTTTCCATGAAATATAAATTCCCATGGGAAATTACATCCCGTGTGAACCAAACGAGACCTTAGAGTTGCATGAGGACTGAGGTAGTTGTTGTGATGATAAAATAAAAATTGGAAAAAAAAAATCAAAAATTAAAGTGGTAAAAGAAAGAAAAAAGTTATATCAAAACGAGTAGGTCTCGGCCTGCATCACACAGGTGGTTCTGAGTAACATTCATGATTTAAATTATTTTGAATTATTTTTACATACATACTTTTAACGAATATTAGAGATATTACTGGTCAACACATTGCATCAAAGACGGTGAAATTTAAATTGAACAAAATATTTTTCAAATGGAATAGTATTTTTTATTTTGAATAATTTTTTGTAAAAGGTAAAATAAATATCGTTTGCAAAAGTTGGCGGAAATTAGGAATCCCACTCTGCAAGGGACACGAATCAAAACCATTGTCACAATGATGAAAGAATGGCTCCAACCAACTAGGCCAACATTTATTATTATACACTATTTACATTTATCCAATACAAATTAATACTTGTTAGCTCAAAAACCAAACATGCTAGATTACTATCTACGCCAGTCCTTATCCTCTTGAGTTTTAGTGAAAATCTACAAGGTAGAATTGTAGCTGAATACATTTTAAAATCAAGGGATTATATTGGTGAGAAAGAAAAATTAGGGAATGGATTTTGATAAGAAAAATAGGAGTGATTTTAAAAAAGAGAATATATGAGTCATTGATTTTTTAGTTAATGATTAATATTATTCAGTAAAAAAACTCAAATGGACCAGGTGCATACTTAGTGTGCACCGGATCGGTAAGATATTAACTTCATATAGTGTGTTCTACAGACATATAGTGAACTTATATACAATATAGTATATTATATTAACAGAAAACATAATGTGAAATTATATGCAATATAATAGAGGAATTAATTAAAATATTTTAACATACAAGAATATCTAAGTTGTGTAGTATATATCATGAGATTTGTTATACAATATGACATGATTTAGTTTTTGCATGATATAGTGAGTGTCTGAATGATATAGTGAGCTTTTGCTTGATATAGTGTGTGTTTGAATGATATATTGAGTTTCTGCATGATATAGTGTATCTGAATGATTTAATGAGTTTCTGTATGATATAGTGTGTGTCTAAATGATAATGTGAGTTTCTGTATGATATAATGTGTGTGTTTGAATGATATAGTGAGTTTCTGCATGATATAGTGTGGATCTGAATGATATAGTGTGGATCTGAATGATATAGTGAGTTTCTGCCTAATATAGTGGGTTTTCGCATGATATAGTGGGTTTTAGTAATGATACGTTGTTTTGACTAGTGCATACTAATGTTAACGTGAACCGGGTCCACACGAGTAAGATTGATTATTCAAACTTTACAATTCTAAAAAATCCAAATAAATCTACATCCTGCCGGGCACATCAGCTCAGATACTAGATACAAGGATAAACAGATTTACTACTTGTTCCTCCTAGTATCTCTTTCCCAAAATTGAGGATTAGCAGAAAGTATAAACTTAAATTTCTTACCACAAATGTACCAGCCTGTTTCTGTGTATTTCTTTCCCTTTCCTTCATCCCCTTTTTTACAACTGCCAATTTGGCTATTTCCCCCCTTTTTTTCACCCACCGACCCTCCATTAACTCCTTTATCTTCTTCATCATCATCTTCTTCCTCTAATTCTCTCTCCATTCTTCCGAAATTCAGAGTAAAAACCTAGTAATTTCTCTTTCCGTAAACACAACAAAAAAATTCCTCCTTTTGTTTTTCTTGCCCTTTTTTCCATATATACCTTTCAAAGTACTCTTCTCTTTCTCTCTCCTACGATACCACACAAACCCATCCTCTGGATCTCATCTTCAATTCTTCTTCTTCTTTCTCTCTCCATCAATTTCCCCCTTTTTTTCTATATAAAAACCTAACCTTTCTTTAACAATGACACACATATTCCAATTTTTCGAATATACCCTATTCTCATTTCTCTTCCCTCTATAACAATCAAATAATCTGCTTTCTATTTAAATCTTCCCTTTTTTCACTTCACTACACCATCTACATTTGTGGGTATCAATCAATTTTACAATTTTTGGTTCAAAATTCAATCTTTTCTTTTTAAAAAATTTGTGGGTTTTGGTGGGAGGGGGAGTTTTCTCTCTCTTCCGGTGAAATTGGGTGTTTTCCGATGACTAACGAGTTTGCTGATGATGTTTCATACTTAACTATACTACCCATTTCTTTGATTTTTGTTGTGATTTGTTTGGTGTCATTGTTGAAGAAGAAGAGTAAGGCTATAATGGCGGCTAATGGTGTTTTTTGGAAGGATGAAAGACTTCAGAGGCTTAAATGTTCAGTGAAAAACTATGATTGGGGTAAAATTGGGAGTGATTCTGAGGTTTATAGATTGTTTAGTGCCAATTCTGAGGGTAATAAATTGGATCCAAACAGACCTTATGCTGAATTTTGGATGGGTACCCATGAATCTGGCCCATCTCATGTGATTAAGAAAGGGAAAGTTTTGGCAAATGGAAATCATGGGTTTGTTGTTCTTAATGGGAAATTTGGGGATTTGGAAGGTGATACTTTAAAGTCTTGGATTGAGAAGAACCCTAATGTGCTTGGTCATAAGGTTGTTGAGAAATGGGGATATGATCTGCCCTTTTTGTTTAAGGTAAATTTTGTTGAATTTTGGTTTTGTTTAACTGTTATTGTGAAATGTGTTGATCTTGCTTAATTTCATGTTTACTAGACTCTATGATGGTTGCTTTATTGAAGTTACCAAGATTTTTAGTATGTTGAATCATGTGTATTTTAGGTGTTATGGAATAAATCAAACTTTGTTTTCATTGTTTCTTCTGCTTTTTACTTGTGATTGTGTGGGAATTGGTGTGGTGAATGTGTGGGAGTTTGATGAGAGGCATTGGGTTGCTAGTATGTTGTTGGTTTGTGGTTATAAGGAAGAATCTGACTGTAATGCTGTTGTTATTTTGAACATTGTAGGCGTTGTCGGTTGCAAAGACACTGTCAATACAAGCTCACCCATGTAAGGAGTTAGCAAAGAAATTGCACATCAAGGACCCAAGTGCTTACAAGGATGGGAATCATAAGCCGGAAATGGCTCTTGCTATAACCAAATTTGAGATCCTTTGTGGATTTGTCGGTATGAAGGTAAGAAGCTAAATGATGTTTCTTTTTGTTTCTTTTTTCCAATTGTTTACTACTTGTACCTTGGTAGCTGCTTTGAGTAGTTTATTTGAATGTGCTGGAGTTCTCTTCTGCTTTGTTGTTCAATAGCTACAAGAGTGAATCAAAAGTTCAAAACTTCGGCTTGCCATTGTAAATTAGAACTCTTGGTTGTCCTGATTTGGTAGAGATTTGGTGAGGAGCTCCTTTATTGCTGTTTGTTTGATATAATAGCATATTGAAACTCCAATGCACCTTGGGGGCCCTCTTGTCTTTCTGGCTGCTATTTTTCAAATATCTATAAGGTTACAATTGTGTCATTATCTGGATAACAATGTTTTGTGGTGGTGTTACCATCAAAGTTTCTTGTTTTCTTAGAAATTAACAAGTAATACGTCATATATGCATAACGTATATGCTAAAGTATTTGTTTCCTGTCTACTTTAGGACCTCCAGAAGATTCTTAAAGGTGTTCCAGAAATCTCGCAGTTGGTTGGTGCTTCGGTTGTGGATCAATTGTTGAACATCACCGCTGAAGATGATGAGAATGCAGTTAAAGCTGCTCTGAAACAACTGTTTACTCAGATCATGTCAGCAAGTGAGCACGTAGTTGCTGAGGTGCTATCTCAGTTGATTCCTCGTTTGAGGAAGAAGGAAGTGGTATGCTTGTTTTTCTTCTTATGTATTCTGCATTTTCTTCATTCCATGGAGTTGTTAGTTTCCTGATGAGAAATGGCAGATGACTGGTTTATTAAGCTCCAAATATTTTGAGTTTTAATTTGCAAGCTTCTACCTAATAACTTTTAGCTTACATGATTAGACCCTTGGTTGTTATTACTCTTCCAAAGAAGGGCTACAATATTCTGAGAAATCTCAGGCTTTTAAATTTGATATAGTTAATCACATGCCAATAATCGTGAAGAATAGTTCAGAAAGTATGCACTCTAAGATATTTTGTGGCTAGTTAAGTTTTCTCTTCTTGTCCTTAAAGGTTGAAGGTGATCCACTGATCCTTTTTGTGGAGATTCTAACTAATTTTTTTAACCCCCCCCCCCCCCCCCCCCCACCCCTAAAAAAACATTGATCTTCTGCTCCATTAGCAAATTTAAACTTTGAAAATCTGAACTTACCATTGGCTACATCAGTCTGATTTATGTCTCTTTTCTTTCGCTCCTGTTTCCTTATATATTCAGTATTTTAAGTGGTATGTTAAGTACCCTGACAGCAAATTTGATATAGAATTGTCACCTTTTTGTATTTCGGGAAACCTTTTTTCTTTATTTTTAATCTGTCTGCTTGTGATGAAAATCTCTTTTAGATGTTTTCTAGCACATGGTGATAAGCTTTTAAGAGTGAAATGAACTATCACGTTGTTTCATCCATCAAGAGTTAGATGTCTTTTTTTTTTTCACTTATGTGGGTCCATGTGCTGATCTGTGTGAATATGTTGCAATTATTTGTATTTCAGTGTTGTCGGTGAATCAATATCATAACATTGTCTCTTGTATCAGTTAACATCAGAGGAGAAGCTGGTCCTACGGCTTGAAGAGCAGTATCCTGGTGATGTCGGTGTACTAGCAGCTTTCCTTATGAACTATGTAACGCTAAAACCTGGGCAAGCCTTGTGCTTGGGGGCAAACGAACTGCATGCATATGTATCTGGTGATTGCATTGAGTGTATGGCTACTTCAGATAACGTTGTTCGGGCTGGTCTAACTCCCAAGAAGAGGGATGTGAAGACTCTATGTGAAATGCTCACATACAAACTGGTACGTATATCATTCAGTAGAAATTTTTTCACTCCTGCTTAGCATTCAATTTTAGGATAGTTGCAGACCGTGTTGTACAGACTCGCTGTTTATTTAACATTATGTACCCATGTCGGAGCTTCGATACTATGACTTGGTTGTGACACTGCAACATTTCATTTTGTGCTAAAATTATGGGGAATTATTTTCAAATAGCTGAGTGACATAGATTGCATACTTCACTGAACTGTGTTGGTACGACCTGTTAGGTTATCCTGTTACTTTTAAGTTACCATCATCGGCCACTTTCTCTGGATATCGACCGTCTTAGCATAATGGTAGCTACTAAGCTGTCATATATGTTTACTACATTTTTTGTTATTTGGTGCTTTTGGGTGATTCCATAGCTTTATTCCTTCATGAGATTACCTTTAGCATTTTTCATGCGCTAGTATGTGACAAGTTGATGTTGACATGTTTATCTTTTTTCTTCATCAAAATCATGAAACTTGGTTTTCAGTATTTATTTATAATGTGAAACATATAGTATTTTGAAATTCAGCAAAACACATCGATGTTCTCTCTTTACTCTTTCGAATTCTCAATATAACAAGTAGGTTTATTGAATTTCTAACCCTTACTAGCTCGACCATTGTTGTAAGAATGTCCATACTCCATATACCTCTTTCTTCAGTAGAGAAGAAGATGTTTATTGAGTAGCCTTACTTATCTCTTTTGGGTAGTATGCGTCATATTTCTGAAGTTCGTATGTACCAGGTTCAATCATATCTGATCTATATGGCACTCTTATCTGACTAAATTAATCTAAATCTTCAGGGTCGTCCCAATATTCTTAGCGGCTTTTACGTAGAGGGTACTAACGAACGAACAAAAAGGTACCGACCTCCATTCGAAGAGTTCGAGGTTGATCATTGTGATCTCCCTGAAGGAACATCGACACATTTCCCTTCAATTGCTGGTCCGTCCTTATTTTTGGTCACTGAAGGAACAGGAACAATAGAAACAAGTTTATCAACAGAAAAGGTCAGAGTAGGTGATGTGCTATTTGCACCAGCAAACACAAAGTTGAAATTAAAATCCTCTGGTAGAAGGTTCCAACTCTACAGAGCTGGAGTGAACAGCAAATTCTTGTGAACCTCACAAAAAATAGAAGCTACATAGCATCTTTTGCAGATATTCTTTTGGCAGTCTTCCATGCATCTTAATTTCACTATTTTGAGATTAATGTATTTATATATATATATATCTATATATATTATTTGTTGATTTTAGCTTAAGGGCTTCTGTTGTACACATGTAACCACAAAAAAAATCATAGTAAAAAATAGTAAGAGAAATTTCTTATATCTCCATATTTTTGTTCTCTCATCTTGCTCTAGCCATAACAGTTTATGAGTGTTAATTGTGATGCATTCTTTGAACACTTGAGATAGCCCATATTGGCTTTTCTTATGGTGTGTTTTCTTCACCTGAATTTCATTCATATGTCATCTTAATTTATTATTACTTATCAACCTTTAACTAAACCAAGCTTCTATTCGTCGTTCCGAAATTACTTAATATCGTTTCGGTTCCCACTAAATATTTTCAACATTACTCTTTCTTTTTTTTTCTTTTCTTTTCCCAAACCACCACCTCCTGATATTCAAGTCATTTGATATGGTTTGTTCTTTTATGGTTAAGATCTTGAAAGCAAAACTTGCAGGTTGTGAGTGAGATTAGTATTCATCATCCACTGTAATCATGTTAAAGACATTAGTATTCATTTAGATGGTCCCAATTAGTTCATGCTTCATTCTGATTTGTAATGAAGATCTCAAATATATTGCATTCATAATCAAATGAATCTAAATTAACAGAGCGTATTCTTCAGGTTAGACTGTAATAAATAGTCGTGATACTTTTTATTTTGTTAGACAAAAACTTCTCCCAATGTTTCTAGTAATGGAACTGTATTTATGCATTTCTTCGCGAATTTCTATTATTAATTGATACTACACTTACATGGTAGTAACAGATTTATAAAGAAAATGATTAATTCATTTAAAAACAAGCATTATTGTGGATATCACGATAAAATTTTCTTCACATTAACATAGTCATTACCTTCGAGAAAATTAATTACCACCTATAAAACAAATACCAGGGATTACAACTTGCAAAGATTTTTTTTATTTTTTTTTTAACAATGGTGGGAAGCAAACAACAATATTAAAATAGAGATGAGGTAAATCTTAAACAAGTTCGAACACTCCCATTACCAAAGTATGTGCAAGATGAACTTATTAATGATTCACTTTCAAAAGACGTTACCATTGAAAATCCTTCGCCAAGAACTTGTTGGAAGGGGAAGGTGGATATATTTGAGATGAGATTTAGGGTGTTTGGAACTTGCTTGAATCAATGAAATTATTGAAAGCAGAGAAAAAATGTCATTCATTATTATTGCCCAATTATAATTCCCAACCAAAATCGCTATTCAGTTGCTGTAAAATTTTGCTCATGATAGCAACTTCTGAAACCTCGACAAACACCCTAAACATGTTAAAGGGACTTCCCCAACTTTATACTTCATGAAAGCTCCTTCACAATTTCCTCCTGTTTAGCTGTCAAATTACTCGAATTGTCGGAAATCCAGTCCAAGTTCACCATATTTAACCAACCACATATCCAATTTCGCCAAAGATAGCGATGAGCAGAGTTTCCAGTGACAAGTCTATATAAATTCATCCAAACTAATGATCTGGGTGATATCTTTGTAGTAAACTTGCCTACTTATCTTCGCCAATCCGTCGAATAGGTAAAAACTTTAAAGGAATGTTTTTAAACTTGTAACATATGCATTCCAATTGTGATCAAAATCTTCTTTCTTCAATTTAAGCAATATGCAAATGTGGTTCAGCAAGAACATGAACTGATTAAATAAAACATAGCAGACTTTACTCCAAAAAGAAGCAGATGTTCTGCAAGCACATTTCACAATACCCAAAATCTCTGGCATAAAAAGAAATCTCATAATTGTACTTGTTCCTACATAACAACGCAATTAGAGGTCATGGCCAAAACTTGATAAAGTAGTAACTATCTTAAGAGAGAAATAGACAATTGTAACACAAAAACTCTGATGACATGCTGAAATGCAAACTTAAGCTTCTGTGTTTGGGTATTCAAATACTACATCCTTTCCGCAAAGTTTCCTGTAGACTCCAGAAAATGTCTCAAGCTTGTACTCGGTATCATTCTTGGCTTTTGGGTCTAAGTAAACCTGTCAATCATCATCAAGAATATATATCAACAATTTGTAACACATTTTCTCACCCAAAAAAAAAAAATTTGTAACACATAATTCTGTAACACAGTTGAAAGCTTAATCTACCTTCATGATTTTGGAGCCATCAAGGCGGTATCTGCAGCGCTTTCCAACAATCTCAGCTGGTTGCACAAGGTCCTCAAGGATATTCTCATGCACTGAAGTGAGAGTACGGGATCTAGGACGCTTTGCTGCGGAGCCCTTCTTTGGGGGCCTCACGATCCTTCTAGAGGCAATCACAACAACATCCTGGAGAAAGTGAAGAGTCACCAAACAATAAGATATAACACATTCAAAATTTATCCTCCACACTACAAAATTTTATTTATTTTTCAGATTTGTAGGATGAATAACCTCTGGGCTACCATCGCACAAGGAAACCCAGAGGCCAAAGCACTTGGAACATTAAGAGGAATCGTCATCCAAGTACCCCTCACTTGGCGGGATTCAAACCCCTAACTTAAGGTCATGCACATGGAACACTGACCAAGCGAGTCAAGCCAAGCTTGGTACTACTACTTCAATATGTTGTAATCGCAATAAAGATATCCAGCAAAAGGAGGCTAAACAAGCCAATAATGTTGTCAGGTTTCCCATACAAGGTATTGCAAACTGAGTGCAGTCAGTAAGAAAGATTAAGATAGCAAAATGAATAACCCAATGGGCGATGACAATGCACCAAGTTATCAAGTGGAAACATACCAACCAGTCACCCAGATTAAAGCAGGAGGGTAAGACTAGTGAATGGCAGTAGATTTTAAACATGATATGGTGCATTTTCAGTAACTTGATCGAAATCCCAAAATGATGTATAAAAACAGCAAAGGAAACTATGCTTGAATTATAGGTCAACAAGATATATTTGCATTTACCTGAAGAATAGCTCTATTCTATTGGATTGGTACAGTCATTACTCATTAGTTTAGAACTAAAACACAAACCCAAGTCTATAGCAAACAAAAAATGAGAAGCAAAAACAGCAATGGTAAGTTAGATTTACCTTGCCACTGAACTTCTTCTCAAGCTCCCTCACCAACCGGTGGTGAATTTTGCGGAAAGATTTTCTCAATCTGTAGGGGACATGGATAACAACAGCCTTGCGGTTGTTTGAGATGTCAACCTGACTGCATAACAACAGCACAGGAAATTTCATCAATCATCAATGCAAACAAACAAATCATATAAGACATAAACATACGAGTTATGCAGTTCTTACGCAGCAGAATTGATAAACAGATCCTTCAGATCACTTGACAAATCCTTGTTGTTCTTCTCAAGGTCAAAAAATGCCTGTAAAAAGAACAACACAATTCTTAGTTATATGTGCATCAATGCTCAGCAAATCAAACAAACAAACAAAATCAAACCGCAAAACTTTACCTGAGCAACAGACTCCTCAAAATCAGTAGGGTCTACACCCTTCTCTTTCTGTATTTTCCTCAATGAAGTAAACATTTTGGCAAGGCTGATGAAAAGACAAAAGAACAGCGTCAATCATCTCAACCACACTACATTCAACTGCCAGCACTGACAATCAATCGATTACTTTATCACATGAATTTAAATCTAAATTGACCGGAACGGCCAAACAACCCATCATAAGTGCCGAAAAAGTCTGCGAGTAATGTAGACTTTAGATTTTAAATGTTCGAAATTACTCAGCCTTTACATCTTATTTGGTAAATTGAATCTACTTATGAGCTACGACAAACTATGATGATGAAAGGGTAATGTAGATATAAACTGTTTATAATTTCCCAGCATTTACATCTTGTTTTGTAATTAAACTAACTTCTGAGCTAGGACGAAATTGTCGAAACTAAATACAAACAGAAAACCCTAACTTGTAGCATTTTGAGAAGCAAAATTACTAACAATCAATAGATGCAATTACCAACCATTCTAGTATAAATTTCTACCACTAAAACCCTATTAAAACCCTATCGAAGTCATTAATTCAAGATTTCCAGTCACATAACTGCAAAAACACGATTTGATGAAACAAACAAGAAATAATAAAAGTATGCGCATTAAAACATGAAATTCCATACTATCATATGATTCCATGAAACAGATATGAATTAAAAAGTTATACCAAAACATCGAATCATAAGTATATAACATGTAAATTATCCATTAAAACATAAGATAAGAAGAAAAAAAAAAGTTCTGAATTCATGAAACAAACATTAACAATCTCATAAAATCAATCAATCAATCGCATGAATAATAACATAAATTAGATCTTAAAATCATGAAAAAGGGGAAAATAAAAAACCTGGAATTAGGTTTGAAGAAATTCGAGCCTCAGAGAAATCGGAATTAAGTGAGGGAGGCTGAGAGTGTAGAGGGTTTAGGGTTGGGAAGATGTTTATTTATATACTCCTTGTTCTCATCAACTAGTTTAGGTTTTTTATGGGCCGGGTGATTGGTTTGTTTTTTGTTAATGAAAATGGGCTGGGTCATTGGTGAATCGGAAAAACTACTCCACAATAAAGACAACACAAATTGTAAACCTTTATTTATTTATTTGCGAGATTGAAAATCGGATCTAACCCGACCTAACATGTTTGAAACCTCATGGACCCGATATGAATCCGCACCCGAACGAACTCTACCCGATCTGGAATGTAAATTGAACACAAAGTTGACCCGATTATGGACCGACACGTTTTGATAGACCCGTTTGGCACCTCTAAGTATATCATTACTAAAACGATTTATGTAGTCACAAGATAGATTACACTGGTCCCTAAATAGATTGAAATAGTCACTATATTAAAAAAGATGGTATGTTCTACTCTTAATATTGGGCTTGTGATGTGCTTCATTTTAAGATTAAATTTGACGATCTATTACAAGACCAACTGTAATGTAAGATACTATTATATTTCATATCTTAATTTTATTGGTTATAAATTATGACTATATTAATGTAATATATTTTAAAATTATCCTCATATTTCAATTTTCATATTGAACCATTTCATTTACTTTCCATTTGGTTAGTGGTATTAAATGGTAATAGTAATAGTTTCTAGTGCAAATTTATGAAGGCATTCTCATGCCAAATTTCAAGGTAATGCTACTTTATTTCCAAAATTTCATTACCATCCATTACCACTTAGGAATGTAGTATTTGGTAATAATGAAAATTTGTGAAGAAAAAAACACATGTTTTACATGAAGTTTGATTACCATGAATGTTAGCATTGGAATGTCGTCACAAACTTATAGTAAAAACCATTACCATTACCGCAATTTGGTACCACTAACCAAATATATCGTTAAGGGTGTAAATTATTTGGTTTAAAACTGAAAATCAAACCAAACCAAACCAAACCGAATTAGTAATTTGGTTTGTTTTCCTTACAAAGAAATTATTATTTTTCCAGCTTTCGGTTTGGTTCAATTTTTAATTTCGAGAAGCTGAAATAAACCAAACCAAATTGAAGTGTATAACATACGTATAAGGATGGCAATGGGGGCAGGTCTGGGTCGGGTCCACCTGGACTCAGGCCCAATTTTTTTCCCAGATCCAGACCTGCCCCAGATGTGTTGGGTCTAGATTTTTCAAACGCAAACCCATGTCCACTGGGTCTGTCGGGTCCACGAGTCTTAAATGGGGCATTCTTAGTTTTAAGTTTTCATCACGTTTTTTAATATGTGTAATTGCAAATTCCGCCCTAATATATATAGTTCCTGCATCCATGATTAACGCATTACCTAAACAATTTTTTAAAAATTAACTCATAAAATGTTAAAATGTTACAACTTACAAATCTTAGACGATGGAGTTACAACACTAACGAGCGAGTGCACAACTCATAAAACCTTATAATTTAGGTACAAGAAATTCTAATATGTAAATGGGTCTGTGGGGTCCGGTCTGGATTTAGCATATAACACTAACGTGTAACGTATTTGCTAAAACCATTAATCATAACATCTCTGTTATAAAAGAAAATTTCACCTCCACCGGGTTCCTTACCTAAATACCCGTGTAATTGTCCTTCGACACTTTCACTTACACCACCAACATGAACATTATCAATTATCATACCATGTTTTTATTTCAAAATGACGTCTTAGAGTGTCGGTTCCACCATCTTGTTTTCACTTGAACTTAGAATTTGGTTGTTTACCCATATTCTTGCACACTAGGTAATAAGCATGGAATATTTTGGGTAAATTTTTACCCCTCAGGTTGGCTGACAACTAGTATTCGTTCATAATATAGTCATAACTTATACCCATGAAGTTTCACCTCTACATTTCGTTTTAGTTTGTTGACTTCCTTCTCCATCTATTTCAAAAATAAAAGTATAGTATTAATTTTACTACTCCCTTCATCTCAAAATATAGTTTCCGTTTCATTTCGCATAGTCTCCAAGACGTACTTTTGACCTATGATATCTTCTATTTCTTATGAGTAAAAAATATAAAAGCTGATATTACGAATTTACACATTGAGACCCCTCATGAATATGTTTTTTTTTTGTATACATTAGTAAGAATATTTAGTCAAAGTTTTTAAAATTTGACTCCGAAAATAGAAATTGAAATTATATTTTGGGACAGAGGAAGTATTAAATATTTGAATTCAAAACATATTTATAGTAGTATATTTTAAAGAGTAATTAATAGCTACTATAAGAGGTTGAGGTGGTGGAATAGTGACATTGATTCCCACCTCATACCCTTGACGGCCCGTTTGGTAGATGTTAATAAATTGCAGTAATGGGAATAAATTTTAAGTGTAATTTTATTAGGGAATCACCCTTAAAATCTCCATGGGGAGACATTTTTTCTCCATGAGCAAGCAATCTCACTCCTAAACTTGTATTTTTGTCTCCAAGGGGAAGAAATTTTCATTACCACTCATTACCACCTTACAAGGTGGTATTGGATGGGAATGAAAATTCAAGAAGGAAAGTGGACACTTTGAGATAAATTAGCATTACCATGGGAATGGACAATGATATTTTTCACAACAAATCCATTCCCATTACCACCATTTATGACCAACAACCAAACGGGCCGTGAGGTTTAGGGATTTACCTAATGGGAATCATTTGAGGATGTCCTCTTATCCTTTCAAGTGAGTCCCATTCATCTTACATTTTAAAAAAAAAAATAATAATATCTACTATAATATAAAGATATCCCAAATAATTCCATGCATAATAATATTTTTTTTTTTAAAGACATGCTTAGCATTTACTTTCAACAATTTTTTTAAAAAATAGCATTTATATTTTAAGCTTAACATTTTGTATTTTGTATTTCCCTTATATTCTATACTTTTGTATTTCCTTAGCAAAAATTATTAAAAGAGACGGTCTAGTTTTAATATAAAAGCAAACCTAGTTACTAAATAATGGATTAAACTAGTAACTGAAATAACATAAAAGTAGTCACTATTGAGCTAATCCTCTTTTTAATATTGGGCTAATCATTGCCTAATATATACAAATATATTAAAAGACGTGCATAAACAAGAAATTGTGCCACATGGCGCTCTCCCTAGGGAGTTTTAATTCATGTAACACATGTCAATAAAAAAATTTAGAAATTGCGTAGTATAGGGTTTGATCCCGAAACCTCAAGTACATATACTAAAGTTTTAACTAATAGGCTAAGTTGTATTTAGTGCAGAGACCTCAAGTACATATACTAAATTCTTAACCACTAGACTAAGTTGCATTTAGTGTTATTATCATAAAGTATTATATTAATAAATGAATTTTTTTCTTATCCGAGACATAACCCGGGTTTAATAACTAGATTTAATTTAAAAGTAGGCGGTCTCTTACAAGACAAACTATTTTCTTGACCATCAATTGACATTATAACAATTAACATTTATATTATTATCTTATTTTCTATTTCCAAAAGCCAAAGTTACTAAAGCAATTTTTCAAACCCGTTGATTCTATTAGCACAAAACTATACTTTCCAGTTTCTCCCTTTTCATTTTTCCAGATCTTAAGATTTTAAGAGTGAGATTTTCAGATTCGACAAAATCAACAATTCCGAATTTCAAACGTCAAAATTACTAGATCAAAAATAAAAATTTTGGATTTTCAGAATTCCAATTAATTCGAGGAATATTCGGCAATTTCAAGACTAAAACTTCCTAAGTTATCTAAGTTTTAACAATCTAATTTCTTTATAAATGTTTCATTTTATGGGTTGGGGTTTTTTTGCCCTTAAGTATCATGAATATAAATTTTGTTCCAAATTTCTGCCTTGGATTAGATGAAGTCATGAACTGGATGTTGGGGACCCTTAATCTGCATTTTTTTTCACGGTCTGGGCTGGGTTGGCCACAGTTTGGCCCACGATCAGGTTTGGGCCGGTCCGTTAACAGGGTTGGGTTGGGGCCGGGCAAAAATTTTCCAACCCATGACCCATCCACCATTTTCACGGGACTACCAGACTTGGACCGGGCTGGTCACGGGCCAAAATTTACTCTTTGGAATTATTTTGTGAAATTTTATAATAAAAATCGGATCATAAATGGTAAAATCATGCATGTTATGATTCTACCAATTAAATTTTGGTAGTTAGCTAGGATCAAAATATTAAATTAAGATTCTATGTAGGATTAGGATCGAAAAGGTCCTTCCGAATCATAGGATTAGGATCGAAAAAGTCATTCCGAATCGTAGGATCGTAAAACCCGAATCGAGATTTTAACAACAAATGACGACAATCGACAACTTATTGGAAACATGATGATTTTGAAAACTGACAACTAAAAACTGAAAACCACTTTTTCTGATTATCTATTTTTGATTTTTAGTTTTTTTTAAAAAAGTTGAAAACTGAAAACAAAAAACGATAACGAACTGCCGGGCATTAGCTAATCCAGTAATAAAAAATTAGGAGAAGATCCAACACTTTGGCGAATTGTCGACAAAGAAAAAAAAAGTAGTTAGAAAACGTTATAAATCAGCGAGCGGGTATTCCAAGCTATGTCATTCCCTTTTCTCAGTCTATAAATAATTAAACTGAAATATCTCGTAAGACCATCTTTTGATTAATTGATTTTTCTCCCATAAAATTCCTCTGATTTTATTACCAAACAACATCATCATCAACAACCTTTCTTCTCTCAATTGCCGCCGACACCCCGGTAATACACTCTGCATTTTCTCTCTCATACAAATTTTCTCGTGATTTCATTTTTTGAAATTCTAAATGTTGTTAAAAAAACATAAACCTTGTTTTTCAATTTTCAAAATTGATAGATCTTATAATATATATATATATATATGTAAAATTGACATGAGATCTTATGTTTTTTTTTTGAATTTTTGTAGGTGCAAGTAAAGTATCAGTATCATGGGATCTGTTGATCATACTACAACGAACATTGTAATTCTCTTTTTTATTTTCTAGATCATTTCAATTCTTAACAATTTAAACAAATTTGATTATGTTTGTTTGATTTATTTTTGTAATTATGAGTTTTTGAAATGTTGCAGGAAGCTGAAAAGAAGAAAATTACCGTCATTTTTGTGCTCGGTAATTACTCTTGTTTATAAAATTCCTTCGATCTATTGCCAATGTAGTGGAGATCTATGTTACTCAGGTGTCTAAGTGCCTGACTCGGCTATTTTGTAGAAAAAAAATCAAGTTTTTAGTTTAAAATGAAGTATCCAAGTAAAATGTCGTGACGGACACAACATGACACCATGTTTTTTAGGTAAATGAAGGTGTCGGAGTAACACTGGTGGAGATAATGTTGATTTATCTCCGAGATGTACAAACGTTGTATCAAGTGACATTTTCGTAAATAAAATGTTACTGATGTTAAGTCGCCAAACTGGCGATTCCATACTGTGGAAAGGAAGAAGAGACTCATAGAATGGGAGTGGCAAATAGAGCTTTTTCACATTTTCGTTAATCCATGAATAGACATTTAGGTCCATGGATCCATACATCTCGATTGGAAAAGAAATGTCTTTTATTTTGGCCCATAAGGGAGTATAATATGATGCTAATGAACATGTTTTCGAAATCCGAATGTTGTATGCGTTGATCTTATGATCTGATCATCTGAGCAGGTGGTCCTGGCAGTGGGAAAGGCACCCAGTGTGCTAACATTGTTGAGAATTTTGGATACACTCATCTAAGTGCTGGAGACCTTCTACGAGCGGAGATCAAATCTGGCTCTGAGAATGGGTATACTTTTACTAAACTTTCGTCTTCGAGCTGCTTTGCATTTCTATTTTGTTTGGGAGTATGCCTATGGGGATGAATTATGAGATTAGATCCCGGGGCGAAGCTAGGAATTAAGAGTTAATGGGGTTAAGAATATTTGAAGCAAATCGACCACTTTAAAATATATGGACCGTAAGGGTCATGTAGCTTTGCCCTTGAGTAGATCACATGTCATGATTTCTAGCTATGCTAATATCTAATCTGATCACTTTGGAGATAGTTTGGTTTCTATTTAATAATCGAAAATGCTTTGTTAGTTTTTTTTTCGTGCTAATCTATGTAATTAACCAGAGTAGCATATTGCTGTCTTGTCTCTAGAACTATGATACAGAACATGATCAAGGAGGGAAAGATTGTGCCAGCTGAGGTGACTATTAGGCTTCTACAGAAAGCTATTCAGGAGAGTGGACATGAAAAGTTTCTGATTGATGGTTTTCCTCGCAATGAAGAAAACCGTGCATCGTTTGAATCTATTGTAAGGTTCAGCAATTCGTCTTATCATATTTTGTACATATCTATTAGATTAATGCATGTTAAACCCTCTTCTTTCTGGTATGTGTTTGTACAGACAGGAATAATGCCCGAAATTGTTCTGTTTTTTGATTGTTCAGAGGAGGAGATGGAGAAGCGTCTGCTAAACAGAAATCAGGTTGGACAGAAATAAATCCAGCCCTTTATGCTCTTTATTCCATCGATTGTTTCTAATGCTCTGATTTAATTCTCCTTTCTGATTCTGTTGCTTTTCTTTTATGGCAATGAAGGGGAGGGAAGATGATAACATTGAAACAATTAGAAAGCGGTTCAACGTATACATGGAATCCAGTCTTCCGGTTATTCAGTACTATGACACTCTTGGAAAAGTTAGACGGGTAATTTCCAGTCTGTCTGCTTACGAGGGCCATTTTCTCACTCATTTGCTTGCCTAAACTAATGTGTTGATATCTCACTCATTCTTTCTATGCATAGATTGATGCAGCAAAGCCAGTAGATGCTGTATTTGAGGATGTCAAAGTTATATTTGAGAAGGTAAGAATAACAACTCTTACTTGCCTGACCATAAGCTAGCTAGTGGAATTGCAGGATCTGTAAGATAGGTGCTTATCTGCCGTAAAATGAAATTAGGTTCTACCGTCCTAGTGTTAATTCGCAGTATGAGAATGGCTATGAGAATATAATTTCCTTCTTAGTTTTGTAATAAGTAAAACAATACACTTGTATGTTAAAGGCTTAAAGCTATATCTGAGAAGGTTAATCAACTCTTCTTACCTGACCATGATAGCAGATTAGCAGTTATAAAATGAAGATAGGTCCTAGTGTGACCTAATTTCCACACAAAAATGGGTACGGGAACACTAATCGTTACCTAGTTATGTAAAAATAGCCCGAAAGTATGTCATTGCATTTGCATGTACCAATTCGCCTTTTCTGTATTGTTATTTGTAGTGGGTTTAACAAATTTGGTAACATTGATCGGACAACTTTCATTGCTTATTTTGCTTGTTCATTTTTCAACTTTGATTAGGAGAACTCAGCAGTAAACTGTTTAAAAGCACCATCAAGCACATGCACCTGTCTAAGTTCTTACTATGGACTTATTGTTTCTTTTCAGGTTGCTGAGATTGCTGCCTAGATGTCTGAAAGTCGACGAAAGTTGTCAGACATAAATTGAACGAGATACTATATTATTGATGATAGGATTTGAGAAGTTTGTAATGGCTGTGTAAGATGCAATACCATATGTATCCTTTATTTTTGTTCTCCCATGATTTGATGTAAGCAAGAACCATAATTTAGATAAGTTGATGAATTACCTTGGAGTTATGATTTATTATTGGACTATTGAGGAGCTAAGCTCATATATATATTTTTTTAATGGCTTAAAATTGCTTTTTAACTGAGTTTTAGTCGAAACCGATTTCTAGTATATTAAATGATACTCTCACAAGCATGAGTAAGTAGGCATACAAATATTTCTAACTCACCTCAAGCATACATGCATCTTTACCTTACCAGGGCCTAACTCACCTCAAGCAGACATGCATCTTTACCTTACCAGGGCGTAGGCAATTAGGCGTATATATTTGTTTTTTAGAGGTTGGCAATGGAGCATTGTCCGATAAATATCAGACTAAAATCTCGCCCAGGTCCACCCAACCCAACGTAATAGACAAGGCTCTTCAAAAGTGGGGGGAAAAGGTAAGGCGAACTTCCACTTTCTTGATATACAATACAATTATTGTTTATCATATTGAGATTCACTATTTTCTCTTATATAGACATGTAGTTGAGCAGTTGTTCCACTAGCTATTTGATGGTATTTTAGTTCACAATGACTCAAGCGAGCACTCATTTATCTCAATTCACGCTTCAACTATTAAGATATCTGAATTGCAAATTGGATCTATCTACAAATTATTAGTATATATCAAAATTCTAACTCAATTCTCCAATCGCTTCCATATTTGCAACATCGTGAGCGTAGAAATTTACTCGACTTATGAATAAATCTTTCCATATTTGCAACATTCTGAGCGTAGAAATTTGCTCTACTTCCCAATTGATAAATCTATAGATTGTATCGCACGTCGCACACCAGGACACAAGCATTTCCCTGCAGGCCTGCACTCTGCTGTAAGAGTCTATGAAAATTGTTGTAATAAGGACATGACTTTGGGCTTCCATTACACATCATCGAAGTAATATTTCAACAAAACATATCCAAAACAAATTTTGCATAGCGTTTATGGAGA
Source organism: Beta vulgaris subsp. vulgaris (assembly GCF_026745355.1). Taxonomy (NCBI): domain Eukaryota; kingdom Viridiplantae; phylum Streptophyta; class Magnoliopsida; order Caryophyllales; family Amaranthaceae; genus Beta; species Beta vulgaris. The sequence continues at coordinate 52,617,247 of NC_079203.1, forward strand.
GTTCATGTCTGTCAATTTGTTATTGTTATACCATAGAGAGCAGCAATGGTGGTCACTGGTTCTTATTGAGTGTTATTGATCCTAAAGTAAGGAATTTTCATGAAGAGGGCAGACGACGAGAAGAGTAAAAGTAATGTAAAATCAAAGTCTTATGAGCTTATTGAGTGTTATTGATCCTAAAGTAAAGGAATTTTCATAGATCTGATTTACTACAATTTCCCCGTTTCAAGAGTCTTTAACCAGGAAAGAATAACATTTGCACCTTTTTCCCATGAACAATCCAACATCATGTCATGGGCAACTCCTTCTACGCAGACTGGTAAGACTCCGTAGAACTCTCCTGTTTCTTTGAGTCCTTGGGCATCCTACAAGCAATTATTAATAAAAGAATATCAACGAAAACATAGAACAAGTAATGCAAGCACCCAAGTGCAGATATATGGGAAACGATGTGAGATTTAGTTATATGGCGAAAAAATTGTACCACTATGAAGTCATCTCTAGCGCCTACAACGAGAACTCTAACAGAAGACTCCGGCACCGAAGGAACAGGAAGGGAAGCATTTAGCTTCCTTAAATCAAACAGTGGCAGCCTTGAACTTTCTTTCATCAAATTTTGGTACCTGGATTAACAATCAAAGTTGAAAGATCTAGACAACACAACAGAAGAAGTCATTGCGAATACTTATTTCATATGTTAACTACACCTTTGGACTAGGTTGTCGTCCATCTTGGGGGAGAAAAATGTTTCTCTGCAAAGAGGCAAATCAGTCTGAAAAGCTTTTGCTGCTAAGCTGCGAGTCACCTGGCCAAGAGTTGAATGTCATAAGTTTTTCAGTTATGCAAGTTTAAAACTATATGCACCACATAGTGAAGGGAGGACATTGACGGAAAGGTCAGTCTAGTAACTTTATTGAGGTGATACAAGTTCTAATGCAAGGCAAGATACTGTTTCTATAATTAAGTACTTGTTATAATGTAAGGCAGAACTTGATTCTATACAACCTATATTAAGTGCTTGTTTGGCTGACACACAAAAACACAAGAAGTAAAAATTCCTATGAAGTATAAGGATGTGGAGTTGTTTGGTTGACAAATATATAGGAAACCGCACTTCATAGGTTCCAGTAGGTGAGTAGAGCTTTCCATGGGAAGTAAAATTTCCAATGATAAGCCAAAAATTTTGCACTTCCTAAGAAATACAACAAGAAGAAAAACAATTTCCTAGAAAATATGGCTTCCTAAATTCCTAGGAAGTATAGCTTCCTGTGTTCAACAACACAACCACTAAAATTCATTGAGGTAACCTACAAGAGTTCTAGTTCAGTGTTGCACTGGAAACAGTAGACTTGAACCATGGTTTGTAAATATGTGATAGACAGTGTCATAGCAAAGGCTCTCAAAATGTTCATCAGCTGCTATTTTCAAGAAAGAGAGGAAGTGTGCTCACTCTGGAACATTGTCCTGTTAGTTTGAGTGATATGTAAGAGCAGATGGTGACCGTGAAACACAATGAAGTTTTCTACCAAGGCACCTCAACTGAAATATTCCATATAAGATATGGTCAACGTCAAACCGTCAAACACCATTATGCAAGGGCATAGAGCATATAAATGTGATAATTGCTTTATAGAAGTATTGTATTGGACAGCAAATTTAACTTATGTATGGGGATGAGCATGCCTTTGAGGTTTGATTTTGTTTAATGCTGGTCTGTGTCAAGTTCATATAACAATGCAAAATGATTAAAGCAAATTTATAGTCATTAAAGACTAGTGAAACACATACGGGAAATGCATACCTTGAAAGCAGCAATAGGTTTGGAAAACAGATATCTCCACACTAAGCCACTACAGGATTATTAAGATTTACTATATCAGGATAATTAGAAAAGGTAATATTCTGGAAAAAAAAAAGACATTGAGGAAGAAAAGCATCACCTATTACCCGATGGAGGCACCGAGCAGACAAGTACAGCTCCTGCAAGCTCTGGGTGTGGATTACTCGTATCTAGTAATAAGGACTATTAGTATTTCAATGATATTTGAACATATCCCAAAGCAAAATAAACTTGCAGGTTAAGAAAAATCTCTAGAGAAGTTTGTTGAGTTTCTCTACTAGGCTTTTTCATGTTCGTTAACTTTTACAGCTTGTTTGGTAGAAAGGATTTGGAAGGAAAAGAAAGGAAGTGGAAGGAAATTTGTTACTTTCAAATGTTTGGTTCATTAAAACAAAATTAAGTGAAAGGAAATGGGAGGAATTGGAAGGAAAGACTCTTTAATAAAATTTCACTTTCCTTTCCTCCCAAAAATGGGGGAATTTGGAAGGGTAGAGAAAATTTATACCAGACATGGAAAGTTGAGGTTTTTTTCCTTTCTCTTCCCATTCTTTTCTTTTCTCTTCCCTTCCTTTCTCTTCTCTTCCTTTCCTTAACTAAAAATGAACCAAACACACTGTTAAGATAGACGCAACCCTTTCTTTCAGCAGCTACTAGTACATGCTCCCAAATATTGTTTACTTTACCATCAGAAGAACAATGTCGAAGCATCTTAGATAGAGACAGCCAGCTTTGATCTTGCAAATTTGAAAAAAAAAAAAAACACTAGCAGAATATTTCCAAATAGTGGGATACTATGAGAAAGGTACTAGAGGAAGGAACACGAAATAACCTAGCATGTGCTTGTTACTTATGCTTGATATGTAATATTGAACGATAAGACCTCCAAACGAATGTCCAACCAAGACAGCAGGAGATGGAAGTTCTTTCTTGATGAAGTGTGCAATATCAGCTGCATGTGTCTACTGCACCAGTAAGGCAATACTAATAAATAACAAAATGACCTCTGGAAAGACACATCTTCATATTTTAAGACAACCAAATTGCAGAAACCTGGAATGTTGGGAAGAGGGAGTGCTTAGGAGAAATAAACCATGAGAATGGAGGTGCAATACCTGGAGAGTACCCGCAACCTTATCAGCAGGAGCATCACTTTCACCCTGGCCGAATGCAGAAATCACATCAGCAAAAGATTGACTGATTTAACATCAGGAACAGATTAAAATAGTGATGGAAGAGGGACCCCGTCATTTCCTCCACATAGCCTAGGACTTATGAGTGATAAAAGCAGTCAAAATTAATGAGCCTAGCAGAGCTAAACTGGACTCCAAGGGAATGTGAGCAGGATTGAATTTTTAAGAAACTATAGTGAGTATAAATTTCGACTTCAAATTAGTAATCTTTATATATCAGGAATTCAGGATCACGATATATCAGCATCAACTTTGAATAGGAAGGTTATTATAAGTTAGTAAAGGTGTCTTTTTTTTATCATTCTCGAAAAGAAAGCCGAATTTCTAAATTGATTTCAACTAGATGTTTTGAGCTAAAAAACCCTCAAACCTTGATCAAGTTCATACAAGCCGAGCTACCTCAAGCTTGAACTTGGCGTGATTCATAGTCAATCAGCACCATTCATAACGTCCACTTTCATACAATCCGTTTTGATCACCTCAAATAAGAAAAGTCCATTTGATGATCTATCACAATGCTATCTAAGTAGCTGAACCAGCAGCATCTACTAGGCTAAATCTTAACACATTCCCAATAGTCGAATCATCGAGTGCATTACTCTATGCCGATGTTCCAAACCAAAGGAAATTTGATATACTATTGACCTGTATAAATGCAAATGCACCATATATAATACTATAAAGGAAATGCAACAATCTAAAATCCAAATTCATACACCCCATTGTACCAGTTATATCAAAAATAGGCAACAGAAATATCACAACAACAATAACTCAGTACATAAACTACTCTATTTTTTTTCTTTCACACATACTGCAAAATCAAAATTCAATTTTCACATTACTGAAACCAATCACATGTAAAAAGTGGATATTGGAAACATGTATTCTTATCTTATCTGCCATATTTTAGCATCAACATTGTTACTAATGACAGATTATGAGTATAAACCCAAAGTAAAATTCAGATTTTATAAAGATTACACAATCCAAGAACAAATTTTTAAGTGATGTCATCTACTAACTTAGTAAATAAAGTCTAAATATCAAATTTAAAACTATCCCAACTGTAATTTCCAAAAAGTGCGCAGAAAATTCACCTGGGCCAAAAAACTGAGGGCAAAACAATCAAACCCATGATGAGCAAAGAAAGGCAACCAATGTTCAGCCCAACACCAAGCACCATGGAAGCTCCCATGAAGAAATACAAGCGGAGGATTTTCTCTCTCCTCTTCATCTTCTATCCTTTTCTCTTTTTTCTGGGAAATTACCTCCATTTTCAGACCAGAAGATAGCTCGTGAAAATGACGATTCTGCCCTTGCTTCAGCTCGTATGGCACGCCCATTTTGTACCCAGTTGGGGTGAGAATTGCTAGGGGTTTTATTGTCATTTTAGTGGGTGATGATAGGGTGGATTTGGAGAGAGAAAATGATGGCAGACAGATTGTAGCTGCCATTTTTATGTTACAGTGAGTCAAGTGTTTTTCAGGGAGGACACTGAATACGGGGAATTTTGTGGGATGGAATTTCTATTTGCATTTTTTAGTTGATATTCTTTTACGGCCCGTTTGGTAGTCGTTAATAAATTGCGGTAATGGGAATGAATTTTATGTGTAATTTTATTAGGGAAGCACCATTAAAATCTCCATGGGGAAGCATTTTTTCTCCATGGACAAGCAATCTCACCCTTAAACTTGTGCTTTTGTCTCCAAGGGGAAGCAATTTTCATTACCACTCATTACCACCCTACAAGGTGGTATTGGATGGGAATGAAAATTCAAGAAGGAAAGTGGACACTTTAGGATAAATTAGCATTACCATGGTAATGGACAATGATATTTTTCACAAATTTACACACAAATTCATTCCCATTACCACCATTTATGACCAACTACCAAACGGACCGTAAAAGGATTTTTTTTTTCGATAACTACCCTTAACTTTCAAGTTCTTACGAAAAACTACTTTATAAAAAAATTATTGTCCCAAATTACCTAATTTTACCATTTTGTTGTTGACATCTTTATGCCGAATTTCGGTACTGACTTTTGTTTTTTCTGGTGTTTTAACGTCATGTTATTTCACTTGATCTCTTGAAACCTGTTTTTAATTTTTCCCACCATAATTTCTCATTTTCCCTGTGCGCGCTCTCTCTATCTCATATCTCTATGACTCTTTGTACCACCTATCCACCATTAAAATTGAAACAATCACCCTCCTCAATTAGCCTCTTAATCTCCTCGAATCTCAAGCAATTTCCAAAAGGGTAATTTTGTTTTTCTCACGATTTTGAATTGAAAAACAAAAGTCAACGCTAGAAACCGGCATAAGGTAGTTGTCAACAATAAAATTGTAAAACTAAGATAGTTTGTAACAATAATTTTTTATAAGGTAGTTTCTCGCAAAAACTTGAAAGTTAAAGGTAATTTGAGACAAAAAAAACTTTACCTTTAATAATAATAATATGAAAAGAAGTATATTTTGGGAATTTGATTTCCCCATGTAGCATCATTTTCTATGACGTGCCAAAAGTTGTTTGGTTGATAAGGACCTCACATATAAGCTACTTTCTCCTCTTGTGGGGAGTAAGTAGAACTTCTCCAAAGTGCAACTTTTCAAGTTTTTATCAACCAAATAACTTTACACTATTTAAATTTATAGGAAGTCTAACAACTCATGTTTTTTCTATACAACCAAACAAGCACCGGTTTTTTTCCCGCTTGCAATCTAATAGTCTAGCGTATTACCAAATTACCATTGATCTCTCAAATTATACATTAGTAAAACCAAAAGGTAAGATGTCAAGCAATTGTCGATAAAAAATGCTATACTTTCTTACACTGCAAGAGCGTTTAATACGGTGTCTTTTAATTTCGTAAGTAATCTTTTGATATGGTTTCATATCTGATTTCACAAATAATAAATAGTAAATTCCAAAAATAAGCTAAAGTAAGTTAATAATACAACATGTAAAATACAAAATTGACCAAAAATCACTCAGGACCAGAAAAGAACACGCACAAAATTGAGATTACAAAGATTTACTCAACTCCTTGAATTACTTCCTAAAAACTTCAAATATTGATTGCTTTAACACAAATTATTAAAAGAGACGGTCTAATTTTAATATAAAAGTTACTGAATGAGATCAAACTAGTTACTATCGGTTTAAATCTCTTTTTAATATAAGAATTACTATTGCATAATTTTAATTTAAAAGTAGGTAGTCTCTTACAAGACAACTCTTACTACTGACCCATAGACCATAGGGCATAAGCTTATTTTTTTTTTAATATGGTGTGGACTATGAGGAATGGTCCAACAATAACTCATAACTCATGAATCGTGATACTGAACGTGCTTTCGTGCTATACTTATTATCACTTGGGCGAAAACGGTCGCCTGAGAAACAGGATGAAGCAACCAAACTAACTATGTCTATGGCAGTGAAGATTCAAAATTAGGGATTTCATTCCATAAAATTGGTTCAATCTAATTCTTTGACATTTTATTATATAATTTCAATCTTCATTTTGTGTTGGGATTCAACAAGATGATGTCTCCAAAGCCAACTTCTGATGATCGTCACTCAATTTATTCCAGGTATTACAAATTTTCACCCCTTTTGATTTGAGTCAAAAACCCTAATTTCTGACGTTGTTAATGAATTTAGGATGTGGGTTTTCGTGATTATGTTTAATTTCTTTGTAATTTGTGCTATTTGACTGATTACATAACTTGGTAAGTATGTTGAACTTTTAGACTTTACATCTGGAAGACTGGAACTTCAATTAAGCTAAAGTTAGATCAGATATGATAGTTTTGTATTAAATTGACGATTAAAGTGAAGAGAAGAATTCTATTGTAGTATTTTGCGATACAACATTGATTATTTTGGGAGTAAGGTTTCTCCGGTAGGCAATGCTGTCATGAATTTGTTTGGTACTTGTATTTGGTTATGATGGAATGAACTATTTGAATATGATGGCCGAAATGGTGCTCTTCATTTGAGCTAGAACGTGTAAAACTATGTTTGCTCCCATTGTTAAAGCATTGATAGCTATATCGGGTTTTGTTGACCTCTCCGATGGGCGTTGGGTGATTGGAGACATCCAACGGGGGGGGGGGGTGGGAATAAGTGCAGTTCCTTTTCATACCAACTTGATATCATGAGTAATTGGTACAATCCAATGATTGGGGATGTATACTCATCTTTTTGACGCCAATATGAAACTTGCATCCATAAGTAGAGTTAGAAGGGGGAAAATTGGATCGGTCGCTCAAGATCTTTGGTCTCTACCCGGATCCAATGAAAATAATGGTTTCTTTCTCTCCAACCAAATGTGTGTCGAGCCCGCCGCGAATTAAAGATACCATACCTACATTCATTAATCATCTCGTAGGACTTTCTCTTCGCAAGGTCAAAAGAGCAAGACTATGAACGGAAGACTCTGTCGAAAGGTGTCTACTCGTGGAATAGAAAGAATTTGGGTCCTTTCCTCACACCAATTTGTATTCCTTAGCTCTCCTTGACGGTGATAACTAGTTCTCTCTTTTGCAGGAATACGGCTTAAGCAAAAAGAAAAAACACTACTCTTCACTGAACCCACTTGTTCAATGATTTGATCAACTTTAGTTTTCTATATTAGAGTAAGGCCCTGCCATAATTTTTATAGACCAATTTAATGAAGTCTCATCCAACATGCTGATTCTCCCATAAGTTTCTAGGTCTCTAGGCAACTTAGATTCCTTACCGTCTTGATCTTCCGACACAAAGACACTTTGGGAATGAAAAAAATGAATTTGTGTTGCACCTGGCTCCCCTCTTTCCGACTTCATATGCTGATTTTCTTTGAAAACCAACTACTCGAATTTCCATTCACGACCCCCTTCTTAGAGCTATACAAGTATCAAGGAATATCTTTGTTGTGGGCCTATGTTAAGTGAACTATAAATAAGAAATCATCTAAGTGTTTTTAAACTTAATGGTGGAGAGAGGAAGGAATTATATATAAGTGATGAATGGCTAAGAATAATTTAGCAATGTAATTGGGACATACATAAATGGTGGAATGGGAAAGGTTTTTGGGAATAGAGGGAGTGATAGATAACATAGTTTCCTTGAGCAACCAATTGAAAACACTTTGTTGGAAGGACCCATGTCTTTTTTCGGTTACAGAACCTATACTTGGGACACAAGATCTATCTTCTTTTGAAGATGCACTCCTCATACCATTTCTCGCATTACTCAAGCATTCTGTTGTAATTTCTTTAATTTCATGCCTAGTAGTGAAAGTCAAACTCAAACACAACTTGAAATACTCTAGATACCTTCTGCATTGGAATATTCCTCTTCTTCATTACAAATATCCTGTATATCAGCACTCTCATGTTAGAATCCAAACTCTCACTAAACAGAGTACTCTGCGTTTTGTCATCCTCTTTAAACACCTTCTTCAATGGAGGACCGAGGAACCCCGAATTGAGAAAATTCTGAGTCATACTCTGTAGAAGGGAACACATATCCAGGCATAGAGTTCAAACCACCATAACCACCTTTTCTACTTCAAATATACAACTCAATTTCTCAGATTGCATAGTATCTCGGACAAAGAGCTCGTTTCTAGTGAAGGTGAAATCATTTTCCCTTTCTTATCCCCCTTGAGAAGTATTCACTCCTTGGCATATTCTTTACCTTAGACATTATCTCCATCGGCTTTTTAAGCTTATTTTACTCCTTTAACATGAGTCAAAGTTAACAACATTGGCTAAATCCCTACTAGCTTCATGAAGAGCATTTAGTTCCTTGATAGAGTCCTTTACAGAGGGCTTTCACATTTGATGGATTCAAGTTCAACTGTCCAATTCAAACGAGCTAAACTCCTTTGCTCGAGAAAAATGTTGAGTTGAAAAGCACATCCTGCTAGAATAAGATACAAGATGATAGCAAAGATCACATAAAAGAGGTCTTTCTTCTTTACTCTTCGGTGATGGAAAATCCAAATAATTTGCAGCTTTGAGAAGTTTAGAAATGGCATTTTCAGTCGTCTTGTTTCCATTTCTCAAAGAGAGATAAGATATCTCTTTTATTTCAAAGTGTCATCAGATTATAAACTTCAAAGGCTTCGTCTTCCTCCATATGTGAATCCAAATGAAACATAAACGAAGCAAATTGATTGACCAGAAAACAAACTTTGATACAACAACCTATAAACCCCAAATAGAAAAAACAAACAATTGCATCCAAAAGGCCACATAATATCATATTAAGATGAAGAGAACTCATAAGTCATAACCCTATATAGCAAGAACTAAAATTACAAATAATAACTGAAATTCAGGCTTAAGAGTAGCAGCAAAGCTCCAAGCCATTGGAAATTGACCTCTCTGGCGAACACAGGAGCTGAATTGGCCACCTGCGTGTTGATGACGGTAGAGATTAGTTGGCCTGATGAATCGAGGACGAAGCATCCAGAAGCTTTGGGAAGAAGGGCCTGAGAGTCTTGTATTATCATATTATCCATATAATTGATTTTGCTATTGTGTTTTATCTTGAAACCAGTTGGCTGCTTGTGTTGCTTTATATTCAATGCAAGTCCATTGATACCCCAGAAAGGAAGTGAAGCAGAATGTCCTCTTGATTGCATTGGGACAGGATTGGTAATTCCAAATCAGCTGTCAATGAGAAAGCTTAGAGATAGGACAGCTGGTGCGAGATTTTTGCTTTGCACCCTCATTAAGTGATTTGTACTTGATTTAGTGATCAAGATTTTATATAGCTCACTCCAGATAGCAGATTTCAGTGTTATTGATGTTGATGATGTTGTGTGTGTTGGGACCTTGGGGTAGGCGTGCATGTGGGTTCTGGGTAGGCAAACACAACTCCTTCACAACTGTATTGGTGCCAATACGGATCATGATTCATGATGCTGTGCTGTGGGAAGCTTGAGGGAACATCTCTATTAAAACATATAAACTGCTACATCAGTAATACTTGTTTCTGAAGAACTTCAAGTCATATATATTTATGGGGGATGCGAATTATGAATGCTTCTGGTAATGGTATTGTTGCTAAAGTAGTAAAATAAACGGAAAGAATTGTCTCTAGGCTTGGACGAATGTTGTGGTACTTTCAACTTCTAAGTTTCATCTTTATGTAGCATCTTTTATGTCAAAAAAGTTCAAATTTTTATCTGATGATTTTGCCTTTTTATCGTCTATGCTATTCATTACGCTGTCACTTCCACATTATTAAATAATTCTTGATGATCTGATTCCTTACAGGCAAGTGCCTCTGAGAATCATACATATCACTGGCAACTTTATGCGAATCTGGTCAATCTATTCCATGTACCAGTATTTGTCTCAGACAGAATCTTCAGTTGTGCTGTTTATCTTCAGTTGCCTGGTTCCATCATCTATAATCTTTTTAGCTATGCAAAAGCCCTGGAGAGGAAGGCCACTGTCCAACACGCAGGTTTGGCAACAAGGAAATGTATGTTTAAACTTTACTTCCTATTATCTACGATTTTAACATTGGGATGCCTTATTTCTTCCAGGTTGTTCCTTCTATGATTAATGGAGCCATAACAGCTTTGTATTTCATCCTTTGGGTAAAAGGAGTCAAAACATGTGGTCCCCTTCGGTAAGTTGTTGTTGTGTGCTCAACTTTTGATGACTGAACTTCCTTTGATGCTGATGATTGAATTTTGAATCTACAGTTCCCAGTAATTCTGTTTGCTCTAGGGATGTTTCAGTTGGTAGCATTGGTTAAGAAACCAGTGATATGAACTTTACTTTATCAAGCTGTCATGTTTTTAACATTTTCCTGTTTCTTCTTCATTGTTGTCTCTGCACATGCTATTTGCATCCATTTTCTGCATGTCATCTTATATTTGAGAGACAAGTTAATTAACTATTACATTTGGTCAATTCAGAGCGGTACTTGCAGAGTATTCTGGTGCTGTACTTGGAGTGTTATCTGCCGTTCTTTATGGACGTAGGGGTCATATCTGGAAGAAGGTAGCTCCAAGCCTTGTAACTGTACTTTGTCATCTTAATTGATATACAAAATATGTTTCTTTTTTCAGACAGCTGCTGGCTAGAGTATGATTTTGCTAGAGTCTGTGTTTGCATATTCAGGTTCAAAGTTTGATATAATCTTTTCTGCGTAATATAAATTTTGTATGTTTTGTCTCAGGTTGGTGGACTAGTAGCAATGCTAGCTTCCCTCTACTTCTTATCTCAAGGATGGGCCATTGCTACTTATTCTCCCTTTTATATCCTTTTCATTTTTCTCCCGTGGGGTGAGGAGAAAGTATTACACTGGTTCTTTCTTGGTACTTGCTAGTGGCCAGAAAAATACAGAAAAAGTTTGAGTTGTAAACTTAACCATGGATTACCATTCAGAGAGAAGCTGGATCCTGAGGCTCAGATGGAAAACGTATTGGGAATGAGGGATATGGCAGTTCCTGTGTTTGCAGGAATATTATCTGCTTTCAGAAGAGTGATTGCTCGGCGCATTTCAATTAAGGTAAACCTATTTCATTTTTATGCAGCTTTTATCTGTACAGGTATAGCCTTCATTCATGCCCTTCTTCAACCTCTTTCTATTGTTCTCAGAATCAGCTTAAAAGGCGCCTTCACGCCATTACCATTGCTTCTGCTGCATGCTTCATGTTTCCTGTCGCCATGTGGGACGTTATATTGGTAACCTGAACTCTCTAGTCCACTTCCATTATTCTCTTAATACTTACCTTGCTTGAAGGGGAAAAAAGGGGAAGGTGTGCAGTTTATCTTTTGGGGCATAACTTATTTGCAAAATTGGCATTTAATATGTGATATTTTTGGTACTTCAGGGGACAACTCCTGATAGCAGCAAAGAATTCTCCTTTTCTGCATGGCCTTATATCAGCACCATCCTTTTCGGAATTATATTGATTTCTTATGCCGAGAATATTGCAGAAGAGAGGTAACTAACCAATTATTCTTTGTATTCTTTATATTGATTTTCGGTGTTGGTGCTTTGCGTGTGATCTCACACTTTTTTGAGGTTGTGCATCCTTGGTGATGTTGATGGTTGGGTTTCTCAGCATCACAACAGTTAATTGCTCTTACCTTGGTGTTATAGCTTTTAGCCGAGAACCCATCATTATTGATGTGATTTTTCATGGCTGTTTCGAACTCTTTTTGTGGTTTTCTAATTTATGGACGAACTAACTATGAAACTAAGGGATATTACTCAAGTCGCGGTTAAGAGCATGGACAAACAAGTCTGGGTTGTTTGTGTAGGTTTACTACTCGAAAACCTAGTGTTAGCTTGCGCTCAACTTATGCAAATATGCATGTTCTTTAACTTTAATGAATTAAAAAGCCTTATATGGGCGTGTAAAGCAAAAGCAAACAAACTCAACTTGGTTACTACTAACTAGACTCCTAATACTATTATAACTCTACTCCAATTAGAATCCTAATCCAACTAGGATTTGGACTTCTAACTCAACTAGAATTAAAAACAAACTAAAACTTTTAGACTCCTAGTTCTAATCCTACTAGAATTAGGAAAACAAACAAATCCTAACAGAATTAGGATTTTGTAGAAATGACCATTTTTTATATTGATTAATTATAATTCTCTAGTCACAACTCTTGACATTATAGCTTTGTAAGATTATCTAATTACGAAATCATGGGATCTAGGCAAAAGGATGCATGGTTAAATAAAAGTTATTTTTACGTAGCTCATTGATGCATTGACAAAGTTATGTTAGAGCCCAATATTTAAAAGCTTCTTATGAGGTGGTTGGTGAAATTGGTCACACTCTTATGGAAGAATGAAAGGATGAGCTCTTGTATTATTGATTTTGACATACCATACTGCATGTTGTGCTCATGATATTTTCTTTTGCTTTATCTTGCTGATAATTGCTCAACTTTTCATCAAAGAACTTGTATATAGCCCAACAATTTTCCTATATAGAGGCAAATCAGGATCTGAGGCCTTTAACAAAGGTTGGAATTCTCCTGAAATCTACAATTTGGTAGCTGAAAACACGCTTCACTTTGAAGCTTACCTCTTTTTTTTGCCTTTTTTTCTCCAATAATTCATGTAATGCATCTTTCAAGAAAATGGTTTCTGTTGGTATTCATCTCTTGAATTAGTATCTTTCTTAAAGGTTCTTTTTCCTAACTTGTGCTTGAAACTTGTCTGCGTACCAGCGGAGCTATAAGAATGACTGATGAAGTCTTTGTGTCTGTGTAGGTTGCACATGGTGTTCTCATCTCCTAAACATCTTATGGTAGCTGGTGGATGTATAATTGTAATGGAGATTTCGTACAAATCAGACTTCTCTCTGGCAGGATTCATCATCTGCTGTGCAGTATTGGGTTTTGGTATGTGTTATAACTCTTTATCAAAAGGTCAACTTGTTGTATTATATAATAATGCAATTCCACTATTAGTAGAAGTATATTGAAAGTCAAAATCCTTTGATTAGGAGATCTTAAGTGCTTAGGGTTCTTTTCTATTGGACATGGTTGTTTCCTATTTGGTTAGCATTGGAGTTTGTATTCATTGAGCACAGGATATTTCACATTTCCTCTGAAACACATTATGTATCTTTCTATTAAGACGTTGGTTACTGCTCCTTCACTAATCAGCTATTTTTCTTTTTTTTTTATTCAATACTTTACGAGAAATGATACTTTACATTTGTGATTTCCAATAGCAAATCTTAACCCTGGCCTCCTTGTTTGGAGGATGAACTCATTGCCTCTTATCTTAGCTTGGATTCAATATCTGTTTTTTTTTTTTTTTCCGGGGGTGGGGTGGGATAAGTGGATGTGTTTTTTTTCTTTTACAGGGAAAGAAGCTACTGAGTGAGGTGGGTTAGATGACAATTTTTTTGAGGTGAATAGGAAAATATGCTTACATGTGATCCTTGTGGCGGATATGAAATTTGTCCAATGTGATTGTGCTGAACTCATGGAGATGAGATACCTACTCGGCTACACTCCTACGCACGCGATCAATACCCAACTGTCAAGGCAAGTGCCAGATGAGTAGGAGGGCGCAACGGGCCACCAAAACCTCAGGCAGAGTGTTCATCCTGCATATATGGGTGGTAGTGGCATATATCTAAATGAGAATTTTGAAGGCCGAAGAGGGAAAATGCTCCCGTGAATGACACTCGGTGGTGTTCCACGTGAGCTCTGAAAGGGAATCGGGTCGAACCGGAATGTGGCCAGTAATGGAAACATTAGGGAGTTCGAAGACGTCGTCTGGGGACACTAGAAGAGTTATCTTTTCTGTTTAACAGCCTGCCCATCCTGGAATCGGCTCAGTTGTACTTAGGCTTGCATTGTGTCCAGTGCTGCCCGATGACCCTTGAAAATCCGGAGGACCGAGTGGCGTCCACGTTTTGCTGTATTCAGAACTACAGAAGGTTTCCCAGGTGAACAACTTACTGATGGAACAATGTATGCGAGGGAAGTCACAAAATGAATCACAGGAGGTCCAGTCCTCAGTCTGTTGGGTTTGAAGAAGTCCTAAAATCTCCACTTTTGAGAGCTGAATGATACACGTTTTTGGGACCTTCTGGGGCACTACTTAGAAGACTACCTTAAGTGATGCATCCGGAGTTTATATGATACCATATTACCATCTACATAGAAAGAAACCTTTGAGTCGGTGGTATAATTTGTCATTGTCATGGCAATTCTAGAAAAGGCAAATACGATAACACACTTTACATGTGATCTTGTGATCATCGTGGTGGATATGTGCTGAATATCAGGGATGGGAGTATCTCCACCGACTACTCCCCCTCCCACTTCTAACTAGGAGGGGAGTATATTGTGCTTGCCAAGCTAGAGTATTGTTCTCTCCAGCAACTTTTTCCGGCCTTGTAACATATCTCTTGCGCTGGAAGCAATGAGAAAGAGATTCCATTTAATTCTTAGTTTCGGGACGGGTTTTCTCCTTTATCTTTTGAGTTTGGAAAGAAAAAGGGTTCATCTCTTTATCTTACTTGCTCGTTCCTCGAATATATTTCTTGTATTCCATTTTGGTCAGTCCACAAATAAACTTCTATTCATATCCCACCCAACCTATGTGTTGTGGACTCCTCCACGAATTCTCTACACTTCTCTTCATATCTCATGTGATGTATGGCCCTCCATCAACTCTTTTTCTCTCAATCAATTCTTCTATTCTTACATATACACATTATCTATGAAAAAAAAACCTATGATCCACTAGTGAACATTATCAACATTCATTAACTGTGCTTTATTTGTTTGCAGCTGTATGCTTAGAAAGACAAGGTCACTTGCTTTTGTTTGTCTGTTTACACTTTCACTATGATTTGATGTCTACAGGTATATACGAAGCAACTTCTTTGGAACGTCCGAGGCGAGATTCCTATCAAACCCTAGATCCTGCAGAAAATTTGCTTGACGACCAGATTCAGATGTCATCGCTGCCAACTTAAAAGTATGTTTACTCTGGAAGTTTGCTAATCAGATAAGCCGTGGACATAGTCTTTTAAAAAAAAATTCTTTTTTCCCCTTTTTCTGCATAAATAATGCCTTCGCATGATCAAATTGGAAAATGATGGTTCCTTTTACAACATTTTCAGGGCTCTTGCTCAAGATATGCTCACAGTTCTTATTTAGTTGTTCAGTAAGATAAACAAAACATATATTGTTTTTCATCGTGTGCAGTTATAAAGATTTAAATCGCAACAGAATTCTGCATGCTTGTATACGTGAGTGGCTAATGAGTCTTGGGACTATTTTTCTGCTTATTATGTGTGTGGGTTGCAAAGGTGGAGGGAAAGAGATGGAGGGGGAAGGATGGAGAGTTGGAAACACGACAAATTGGGCTTTTGTTTTCCTGCCAATTTTTTTGAATTTGGAAAGATTTGGCTGTTCCAAAACTTTGGCAGTCAAAGTTGAAAGGAAATTGGATCTTTCCATTTCCCTCCCCTCCCCTCCTCTTCCCCCAATCTATATCCATGTAAATAGTATGAGTCTATTGTTTTTCCTCCCCTTCCTTTTCTCTTCAAATCCTTTTATCCGTGTATGGATACTTGTATACTTATCTGTGTACTCAAGTCAACTATCAATAGAAAGTGCCCGTGCCTAACTGCCTGTAATCATCAAGATAGGTGGCTAGCTGTAACAGTGTTTGTTGTAGTATTGCTCTTCTTCTCAGCTTATTTGTGGCTTGCTGGCTGCAACAAGTTCTGACAAATGAAATAGTCGTGATTCTTAATTTGAAAATGATCCAAAATTTATACAAGGCATGAGCAAAATTCATCGAAAAGGATATTTCCCTTTGGTTCCCTTTTTCGGGACTATCTTTCTAATTTTGTTTGTTTCTAATTGGTCATTGCTAAAATATTAGCCAAAAACTAAAAGGACTATGTGCAATGGTCTCAAGTAGCTACCTTAGCTAACCATTCTTTTCTATTTCTGCAGATGAGTTGGCGTTACTTATCTAAGGAAGAACATAGCTGAGTTTGTGGAGCCTGAGGGCGAAAGTCTGAATCTTCGTGTAAATGTCAGCTTTTGTTCAATTTACAGGCTTATTAAGCTCAGAAGCTCAAAAAATCGACCTGTGTTGGACGAGGTAAATTCTCATGCAGGTCTGTCAATGTTCAGAACTTGCTTGCTGGGAAATACATTTTAGCAGTTCAAGAATGTGCAACATATGAAGAATGATAGCCTGGCTGTAGAACATGTATCACTGAAGAAGCTATCATAGCTCATGTGTAATTAAAATGAGGAGAAAAGAGAAGTGGGGTTTTTTTTCCCCCTGTTTCTTCTGTTTAGCTTAGTGTTTTTTACTCCATCATATTCATACTTATTTGCAACATCTAGTGCTAATGTAACAAGTTGTACTTAAGCTTCTGTTATCGGTTACTTGTTCACTTTTTGCATATTGTCAGTTACAATTGGGTTTTTTTGGGGGTTCGGCAGATACCATTATAAATCGAAAATAATTTTTCACGAAAAAATATTTTTGAAGGAAAAATACACGCGAAAATTAGTTTTCTTGGGTTAGTTTTTAACAACAAAATTTGGGGAGAAAAAGAAGAGAGAGGAAGGCATCAAGGCAAGTAACAAGGAGGAAATTGTAGCATTCTTTTTTTTATTATTTAGAGCGGAAATATTTCCACTTTCCATGAAGCAACAAATTAAAATGAAAAATTATGTTTATGGAAAAATGTTTCCCTCTAAGCCAAACACTTTCGTGAAGTAGTCCACTAACTGTTGATATCAATTCTTTTTTTTAGTCCTCCTACGAGGAGTTTCCCACCCCTTCAGCGAGTGGACTCAAGATATCAATTTATTGATTGTAATGAAATAATCAAGTTCGTTCGACAAATCAAGTGCGCGATAACTAGACATTAATTTCCTTTGCACATCCAACAAATACAGTAGCTTAAAAAGCGAGATAATGCTGATCAGTTTAAGAAAATTAGATAATATTATTGCTCTGTATATTTCTCAGCAAGTCTGGTAAGTGTTTTGGTGATCAAGTGGCTTAAAATTCCTATAGGACAGAAAAGCAAGCACATTGAGACTGAATGCCGGGTTTCAATTTCCTTCTCCAGACCATCCTGATAAATTTGCCTGTTCACAAAATAGGATCTTTCTGAGAATTTGCTCATCATTTTAACAGAAAATAATACTCGTAAGGTGCCAGAATATAGGAACCATTTGCTTTTTCCCACGGTTTTGAAGACACAACTTTTGCCATTAATATCTTCAATTACGTGTTAATAAAAACATTTGATAAGATTATATTTTCAAACATGCATTCAAACGATAATAACATGATCCAACAAGATACAATTTTTTAAATATAATAGCGAAAAAATATGGTCAAAGTCGATAAACTTTTACTTTGAAAAGCAAATGGATATCCGCTATTTTGGGACAAAATGAGTACTCCTGAACAGGAAGAAGATAGGGAGGAGAAAGAGAGATACCTAGCTGCAAAAAGGTCTACTACCAACAGATGAATCCATGCAGATGCTAAAGTCATCTCACCGGAGAACATTTTCGCTATACCTGGCAGCTGCATATCATACATAATATGCAAAACCATGAGCACGAGATTAGTTTCATAATAGATTCAGTCATTAACGCTATACAAACTAACCTCGGGTAACCAGTATTTACTAGCAAACATCAATCGTATAGTTTCAGGTGTCCAAGAAAGGTACAAAAGATATGCATACAGAAGTCCAAACACAACGTATGGTATGCTGCTTCTCATTGTCTTCTTAGTCTGTAGTAATCATCCACATTTTACATTATAATCAATTATGAAGAGCATATAAGTAATAAAATTCTCCAAGTGCATAAACTATAAGATGAAGATTGATATTAATTCATGTAAAACTCAATGCTGTCAAGCTCTCAATTGCAAACAGTTGCAATAATGTTCAGTGAACTTACAAGTTCAGCTTTTGGAGCAGCGACCATGAGGGTGTAAAAGGGGAGGACTGCTGCAGTTCCTAAGGTAAAAGCATTGCTAGCAATTTCGGGATTTGGCAACCCTGAAATAAGGTACAATATAATGTTTATTTGTGAAAAGAACCTCTAAAGCTAAATTTTACTGTAAAGAGTCTCTGACAAGGATAAAACTGATATGTTTTCTTCAATTAAGCTATGAGAGGGCTTACATGAATAACATACTCCAGATTTCTTCCGCGAAAGAATGAATTTGTGCACTTCCCGTCTTTTGTTAAATCTAAGGCCTTCAAGGAAACACCAATTATGCTTTACCTCTGCTGTTAATCCTGCTTTAGGATGAATTTGATGCACTACAATGCGACGATCAATCTACAAGAAACACCCTTAAATTGTAAAAAAGAATGGACAAGATCAAAATTTGGCAAGTACACTGAGATATATTATTGTAATTATCCAAAAATTAATGTGTATCATTCAAGGTGGTAGAACAATGAAGTACATTTTATCTTTTCCAGATTTAGAGAAGCTAGTGAATCTTGAAACTCATACTCTACACCGGTGAGTACAATTAACTAGCTTACCATCTCCCAGCATTACATTCAGCATTCAGCAAGTAGTTTTTTTACACTTTCAGCTAACTTTTTCCGGCTTTTAGCTATTATTGGTCGTTTGGTTGCATACTTGCATGCATGAACATACACTGGTCTGGAATTTCGATTCCATGGAAATTCCACGTTTTTTAGGAAGCGGATAAAAATTGTTTGGCTGTTCAGAGGAAGTTTAAGTTCTTATGAGAAACTGTTACCTAAGATAAGCAAATTCGCCTATTTTGTGAGAAGTAGAATTCCCCTGCAATTCTTGTGTCTATATGCCAACCAAATAACTCATAAAGTTTCATTTCCTTCCTGTGTTTATTGCAATTAAAAGATCCAATGAAGTTGTAATTCCAATGCAATTATATATCAACCAAACGACCAGTAACTTTCTGAACTAAATTTCAAACAGAATTTGACTACTAGACAGCTTAAAATTCACAGAAATTAAATTTGCATACCCAGTAGTAATCTTCAAGAAATCATAGTAAAATTAAAAAAATTGGATGCAAGACTGAACTGTGAGCAATTTAACATACAGAAACAATACATATACTTCCTCCGTTTCGTTTTAAATGCAACAAAGGGGTATTATTTGTGAGATATAAAATATTTATTTGTTGCGTTTAAAACGAAACGGAGGAAGTAATAATAATAAACAACACCCAGATAATGAAATACAGCAAAAATTACAAAATCCCACAAATTGAGAATCAATCTCAAGGGCAATAAAACCCAAATTCTAAGCTCAATAACACAACATTTGAACATAAATCTTGTTAAAAGAACATAAACAAAACAAAGAAAAGAACCATAAAAAAACTTGAAATAATTATTAAAGAAATCGGAAGAGAAAAAAAAAAAAAAGTGGGTTACCTTGGGAGAGATCTGGGGATAAGCAAAGCAAGAAGATAAGGCCATACCAGCAGAGAAAAAAGCAAAAAAAATCACTACTTTACAAAAGTCCCAGAAAGTATGATGAATAATGAAGAAAGCAAAAAATGAAAAAAATGGGCACTTATATAATTCATAAGAATGAGCTTTAAAATTGGATTTGACATCATCAATTAAAGAAAATGGAGAGAAGTATACTCATCTTTTTCCCCCATTGAAGGAAAAGAGAAACAAAAAGAAGGGGAGGCAAATGTATTTTGGTGCGGGTAATGCGCCAGCTTCCATACTGCACTGTAGGGACTACGGACAGTTACATGACTCATGAGTTTATGTCTTATTGCGCATTTGCCTAATCCCATGTGAAATGAAAATTGTTTTTGTTTGATTCTCAAAATTGCATTATCCAATTATATTCAGAGTGGACTAGAGGTTGCCTATGGAGTCGTGGTATTTTGGACTTATTTTCAGTTCAGTTCAATTCAGTTAATTTTAGTTCAATTAATCTCAGTCCAAAAGAACGGAACCGAAATGGTGCATCTTCCTCCTATGGAGATGGCGTGGCGTAACATAGTTGGGATTTCCATTTTCTGTTGTTCCTGGTGCTCATTCTGATTTGATGAAGTAGTCCCCTTTGTTAGTTTTATTCAAAATAAATATATAAAAAGATTTGAACTTTGAGTTAACAATTTTTTTTCCCATTTGAGTGACTCAATTTTGAAAAAAAAAAGGCCCAGTAAGAAGATATGAAAATTCATAATGAATATGGTAGAAAAGTTGAACTATGTTTGGAGTATTCTACTTTTATTTTGTTATTTTACATGATTTTTAAATGTAGATCGGATCTTACTTGATCCGAGAAAATAAAATATATTTTAGATACAAGAGTAATATCTATATCCAAGTTCAAACTGAAATTTCGAGTCCAAATAGATGTGGATTGGAAATTTTGTTATCCGATCCAAATACGAGCCATTGCCATTCCTGCCCTTATGTAGATATTTGTGCTCTTGCTCTGAAGTCTGAATGGTGTGGACCACAGCAACACCAATTGCCACAATTAGTCATGATGTATTTTTCACACTCCACAATTAAAACTTAAAAGTAGTGTTGTCCCAAGTGCAATATCACCAAGCAAATTTGTCTGTTCGGGCAAAGTAAACTGTTTTCTGCTCCAACGGTCAAGCTAATTGCTGAAAGTTGAAACTTTCCAACCGTCGAAGATGCTCAAAGATGATCAAATAGTAATTGTCGTTGGGAATTTACAGCATTTTGGTATTTACAAATGAAAAAAACAAAGTTTCACCTATGAGTACATCATAAGATGAGGAGTAATTGTCACATAAGTTGTTACAATTTTACCATGAAAAACGAAAAGATAAAGTTTCGCCTGTGAGAACTCCATAAGATTTAACAGTTCTCTGGGCATCAATTGCCCAATCATCCAAGAAATTAGTCAAGTTGCTCAGTGTCTTGGAGTCGAGTAAAGTATTACTCTCAAATCCTTTCACATTAATCAACTTTACATCCTTTAACGAGTGACGCCAACATTTTATATTCTTCTGAGAGCAGCAACGATTTGGTTCTTCTTCAACCACCAAGCTCTTCAGCATCCCCTGCAAAAACAATGAAGATCATTAACAACATGCCTGTTTTCAACTCAATGTGACAAATCATATTCAGACAATATAAAAGGTCTTCTTTCGAAGCTTCAATTAAGTCGACTACAAGTTCACCTACATATTTTCCTAAGTGCATTCATCTTAAGAGAATCATGGACAATGAACAAGTGAGAGCTATCCAAGTTAATTTCACAACTAAAACTAAAGTTCAGATTAGTTAAAAGACCAGCTAACAAGTTTAAATAAGTTACATTCATGTCTAATGAGTTCAAATATACTTTCAGGTGATTAAAAATCAGGTGAAGAGAGCGCACCATAAAACCAATGACTCACAAGTTGTCTACGACAAACCAATACAAAGGAATAGATTTGTTTCCCGAATAACGAACACATACCTTCAAAAATTCAGGTGAATAATAATTAAGTTCTAATGACAATATTTCAGGACGTAAGCTCCAGAATAAGCCATCTGAAAGAGCTACATAGTTGGCTGATGTCCATGTATGTGTGACCAACTTCATACTGTTGAGTTCTAGGGGAGGAAACTGAATTCCATTATATTCTTCTGCATTAAAGGGCATCTCTTCACCCTGACAAACCAAGGGACAGGTCATTCCAAAATGAGCAAGAAATAGTTTTTCGAAATGGATTTACAGGTATAATACTTCATCCATTCTGAAATAAATGAAACGCTTCTATCAAAAAGCTCAAATAACAGACAGAAGTGTTTCAGTTATTTTAGAGCGGAGGAAGCATACAACGTAGAAATTTCAACATACTGATTTGGCAGTCATAGACAACGTCAAGTCTTGAAATTTGTTATCTCGAAGAAAGTTGTTCAATCTCATGAACCAAGAAGTGTTCATATTTTTGAGATGAACGTAAAGTTTGGCAACCCGGTTACCAGTAACACTGTTGGAATTTAAGCGAGGCATGTTCCTGCCGCTATATTCAAATGAATTTACATTAGGTGTATCAAACTCTGCTTCCACCAGATTTCTACAATTGCAAATATATACCTCCTTAAGAACTGGACTTGAAAGTTTCATCACTACTTGCAATACACATCCGCCCAAAAACAAATGCTCCAGTAAGGGAAAGGATGAAATCGTGCTCTGTAGCCACTTTGCATCAATGGGAATGCCAGACAAAGACAAACGTTTCAGATTCCGGCAAGCAGAATCGATAATGATTTCAGACGCTGTCTTATCTTTATCAACACTACAGAAATCGAGTTCCTCTAAATTCAATACCTTAACACTTAGCTTCTTCGCTTTCACGCCTTTGTGAGGATGGTACACCAACTTTCTCAGCGTATCATGATCATAAATTTCAAGCTTCTCAAAACCAAGACAATTTTTCAAAGTCAATACTTCCAATGAATGGATGGAGTATATGAGATCCTGAATCGTTGCCTCATCTATAAAGACATCCCTAAGATGTAGTTCGATTAAAGAGGAGAACTTGAAAGTATCCCTGTTGAAACTGCTGCTTAAAAGACAACCTCTTAAATTTAAAATGGTTAATGATTCCATTGCAAGGACCTTCATAGGCAAAACATAAAACCTTTCTCTTCCTACAGTTAGATATATATCTAGTTCTTGAACACGCAAATCAGTAACCAATTCCATCCACGAATCAACACGAGAAGCCAAATTGTTACTTACAAGGGTTATATGAAGAAGAAACTTCTTTACACACAGATTCTCCTCATGAAATCGCTGCAGTTTCTCATCAACATAACTCATGAACTTTACTCTTTGATTAAAAATCTTGCGGCGCTCATCCTTAGGCATCCCAAGCTCTTTTGGATTAAGTATATCCAATTCTCTACCAAAAAACCATTCATGGCAATCTAAGATGGGAAATGTTTTACAAACATATTGCCACCTCTTGGATATAAGACCCGTTTGAGCGGCCTCTTTCGTCGAAAGATATGACAATATCTGATGAAGAATGAAGTCGGGTAATTCAGAGATTCGATCAACAGAACTCGTCCCCTCACCCATATCTCTGTTCAAGGACCCAAAAGAATCTCCCATCTCTACATTCCAAAGCTCAGACACTTCTACTACATAAAATAATAACAATGAGAAATGCACAAAACCAAAAACTTAGACACAGTTGTATGAAAAGAAAATCATTCATATCCCAATAATCCAAACCAATAATGCAATTACATGCCGATATACGAACTTAATCAGCATATTCTTATATTCTTATACACAACTACAAGGTATGAAAATTAACAAGAATTCTCTAAAAAAGATTCATGTAAATTAGAGAAACTACCACCAACACAATTTTATGGGCACAAATTTACAATATGATAAAACAAAAATCTCCCACATTTGCAATTCAAATCATACATATTCTAGCAAAAAATCAAATTTCTCATACCCCTTTTTTAATAATCAAATATTACTAGAGGAACAAATTAAAAATATCACAAATCATTGGCAACCTAGAGATTCATATCATAGCTGGTGTCATTTCTTAACAAGTTTCTAGATTTAATCTATATAGTTATCAACTTATTACCGCAGCTAGAAATATCAAACAACATTTTTACAGGTTAAAATTACAAAATAAATCTATAGACACAATATATAATTTTGTATATGATCATATGCCCATAAAAATATAGGCAATTATAAAGATTGGGCGATCAACAAATGAAATAAAAGTCTTCAATTCGTGAAAAAATTCAGACAGACAGGAGGAGAGAGAGAAAATTTACCGGGAAGAGATTTCGTTGCCGGGCAAATGAAAGGGAGGAAAGGTGAAAAAATGTTCAAAGGAACCTTTTTTTTCTTCTTTTGAGAGTTTGGGAACACGAAGAAAAGAATTGTTTTGGGCAAAACCTATGAATTGTGAATTTTGTGATTAATCAATTCTCTCAAAGACTCAAATGGGTCGAATTCGCAAAACTAGTGGTTTTAATAGCTGTTGGTTACTTTAGTAGTTACTTAATTAATTGGGTAACGTTACTAGTTTTTGGTGGGTTGTGGTTAAATTAAGTGGTCGTTTGATTGAATGTAGAAGTATTTTTTTTTCGAGGGAAGGAGTATTTTGAACTAAATGTAAGATTTTGTTGATCGGAACTAAAAGCTATACATATCTAGGGATTGAATATATGAATTGATTTCCAGGACACAATATCGAATATGCAATCACGCATTGTATGATACTAATTTTATATTTGTTAAATCGAATGTAACCTTTTAATATGCTAGTCTTATTATGCTTTTTCAGATAATCACCATGTAAATTGTAAACAAAGGGGTTGAGGTGGTGAATTAGTGACATGATTTTCTACCTTGTATCCTAGGTTTTGGGATCAAATCTCATGAGACTCATTTGATAAATTTTCGATTTCTCTATTATATAAGGCAACTCATGAAGTTTTTGGGTGTCCACCTAAATTTTCCCGAATTATCATATATAACTTACTAATATTCAAGAACTTACACCAGCCAATGCTAAAGTGCCTCATTATAGAAGTATTTCTCTATATTTAAGTTGACCTCAATGCGTAAATACCAATAAATATTACTCTTAATATTTGTTTAGCATATATAGAGAAATAAACTAATATTAATATACTATACACATTTCAAATAGAAAAGGATTGCACTTTCATTAATTAATGTTTTGTTCTTAGGTAGCTAATACGGAACTCACTATAATTATCATTTACACTTTGTTTGTCTTTGTATATTATGATGGACGCAATATTATGGTATATTATACGTTTCGTTAGCCTAATGTTCTATATTATTCATGACTTTTTTGAATTATAAAAAATCATGTTTGAGATTTTTTTGTAAATAAATAATACATCATAAGTGCTAAAAATTATCAAAAAACGGATTATAATTCTTTAATAACATTATTATTAATTTGAAATACTAAATTTTAAATTTAATATTTGTATCTTGCATATATTGTTGGACAAAAGGTCGAGAACTTATGTATCTTTAATTTCATTGGTAAGTTCAAAAGTCATTAGATATTTATTTACTTTCTTTATTATTACATTGTTGCGCTGTTAAGATGATTTTCATTGACGAAACTCTACATATTATTTTAAATTATTAGATTTGAGTACACAAATAATTTAACTTTTTATATGCTCTCGCACGCATAGCGTGCATATAAGACTAGTTATCCTTTACCTTTCGTACGACCTAAAAAAAAAGTACTATATTCTATAATTCTCGAAAGAATTCAACGTAAATATACAGTTTTACAAATTTCTTAGTAATTTATAATTTAAGAACATCGGGAATTTGAATAGGATATCTATGAATACAATCCTTCCAAGGTCCATGGCCATCAATGTTTGTGTCAACATTTCTATTACACTTCCATACCATACTATTACACTTAAATCCACTTCCAAATGCTATTTGCCAAACATGGTATCCCTTTTTCATTCTTCCTTTAGCCTCGATGTAACTCAATACATACCAAATAGAAGATGAAGAAGTGTTGCCAAACCTATGAAGACTCATTCTAGAAGCTTCCACTTGTTGGGCCGACAAACTAAGCCTTTTTTGGATCTCATCAATGACAGCTCGCCCACCAGCATGGATGCAAATATGATCAAATACTTTGTTAAAACATGGAACATAGGGCCTTATTTTATTGGGCCCAAAGATGTTTTGGGCTATGAAATTAAATGTATATCGGACCTTCTCTAATATGGGCAAGACCAATGGCCCAAGAATAGTGATATTGGACCTAAGTGTCTCCCCTGCTACCACCATCAAATCCTTGGATAATGAAATTCCTAATTTACCCTCGAAGTCTTCTTGTTGAGTCACACACTTATGGGCTTTATTATCAGGCCCATTGTTGGTTCGAACTATATGAAGAAGTTGGTACTTGGCACGGTGTTTTTCGGCCCATTTGTTGGTTAACAAGATTGAACTACAGCCCAATCGAAAAAGGCAAGCTGGAACAGTCATGGACCGGTCTGAGCCCATGTAGCAATTAGGGGTTATGATCTCAGTGCTAACAATAAGTGCATAGGAATTGGGCCAAATTTGGAAGAGGTTACTTACCAAATCTATTGAGATTGCACTTGCACTACAGCCCATTCCAGAAAGGTTAAAGGTTTTGATACAATTTTTCATCTTATATTTACTTACTATCATAGATGACAATGAAGGGGAAGGGCAAAATACACTACAATTTGTGACAATGATGTCAATATCATTGGGCCTAAGCCCGGTTTTCTCGAAAAGCTCATCGATTGTAGAGAAGATAACAAGATGGGCCTCATCGCGAGCTAAATCCAATGTAGGTTGAGGAGGTATCAACTGCATTGCCTTAGGAAGGCCACACTCATCTCCTAGGCCTGCTCTCTCTAAGATGCGCATTTGGAAATGGGCAACTTTCGGATGATCTTTGAAAACGAGCCTAGCATGCTCAATAAAGGTCGAAAATGGGACTCGTAACGTTGGTGGAGGCTTGAAGCAAGTATAGTCTAAGAGGTAGATAGGCTGCCTTTTCTTGGACTTGAATAAAATGAGTACAAAAAGAGTGAGCAAAATTGTTAGGTAAAAGATATTGCCTAACTTGAAGTAGGATTTGAGATAAAGCTCATACAACACAAACCTAACTTCCATTTTCCCTTGCTCTTTTTTGATTGTTTATTATTATTGCAATCTCTTATCTTGTAGTTTAGTGTAGGAAGGAAATTTGATTAGCTCCTCTGTATAAATAGAAGGTGGAAAGGGTTTGAATAAAAGGAAATGACATTGATGATTTTGGTCCCCGTTTTAGTGACGTGCATTTCATGGTATTACAAAACAAGAAAACATATGGAAATCTCAAATCTTAAAACGCATATATTAGTATATTAGTACTACTTAAATCAGTAAAAGAGTAAAGTCTAGGAGCATGTTTGAGCACTATCGCAATCCCATCCTATACCTTGGGCTTGGGGTAATCTTTTACGCCAAACAAAAATGCACACGCATTACTATAAGATTGATTCAAATTGTAGGTAATTTGCACTTGAAAAGATGACAAGTTCATCCGATGATACTTCTTCCGTTTTATAATAAGTGAAATATAGGGATTTGATATAAAATTTAATAAATATCACTTTTAAAAACCAAAAAGTCATAAAATACCCTTTTCATTATCAAAAGGATGAGAGAGAAAACGCAAACCAGAAACCATACAAGTTTGTGAAGGGTACTCGTCATTTTGTCACATTGTTTTTTCCATTTAAGGTCTGTTTCACTTATTTTGAAACGTTTTAAAATAGTAAGTGTTTTACTTATTATGGAACGGAGGAAGTATATAAAAAGGTTCAAATCGAATAATTTGTAATTTTACAACTTAATTTTATGTCCTAAGCCACAAAAACAACAACAACGAAAACACCGAATAAGGGAATGGGGAAGGGGAAGAATGGGGAAGTGGAAGGGAAACAATGGAAAAGGGGAAGAAGCTTGACGACCGCGCGTCGTGAGGGCGTCGAGGCGGCTTAGGCGGCTTAGGCGGTCGTCAAGCCCTTAGGGTTTCACACACTGATTTTTCCTCACTTCGAGGTTTTCACTCTTAGGCCCAGTTTTGGGTATAAAACATTTTCAGTGTAAAATGATTTTCATGGAAAACAACTTATAATGGAAAACACAATTCCAAAATTAGTTTTCCATTGTTTCGTTGCATATAAGAAAAATGATGAAACGAAAGGAAATTGAAAGCGAAAGTAAGAAGGTAGTGAGAGGAGCGTACAAGTTAGATAAGGAAAAGGAAGGAAAACAGTTTTTCCTTCATTTACTTTGAAGGAAAAAATGGTTTTATATCATTGGGAGAGCAATTTTACTCCTAGGTTAAATGGTTTACACTCATTTGCAAACCAAACCACGTGAAATTGAAATAAAGGAAAACAGTTTTCCAAAAAAATGTCAAGGTAATTGTTTTACTTTATGTAAAAACTTCAAAGGATAGCGCCACATGGCGTAGTTTTTTTTTTTTTTTTTGCTTAGGAACGCCTTTTAATATATTAATTAGTATTTGGGCCCGGGTGTTGCTCCGGGTTGGTACTATTTACAAATTTGATATGCATTTTTTTCCATTCCCATTAAAATATATTAAGGAAAACTCAACATTTAAAAGGTACAAATATATTATGTGAACACTTAAAACATGATTAAAAATTAATTGAGATGATAATTGTGTCATATATAATTGCAAGAGGTCACGGGTTCAAATCTTGTTGCAAGCTAATTTTACTTTTGTGAATTGACATGCTTGTCACTTGTGTACACATTGGATAATTCCAGTGAAGTAACCGAGGTGCCACGTGGCGTGTATATATTATCTCGCATACCTTTTAATATATTTGTATAGATAATATAGATATAAATGTCTAATTAACCATGAGTCCTGAGATT
Organism: Beta vulgaris subsp. vulgaris; assembly: GCF_026745355.1. Taxonomy (NCBI): domain Eukaryota; kingdom Viridiplantae; phylum Streptophyta; class Magnoliopsida; order Caryophyllales; family Amaranthaceae; genus Beta; species Beta vulgaris. The sequence continues at coordinate 52,646,290 of NC_079203.1, forward strand.
TGTATATAGGAGGACAAACTTATACTGTACTCCCTCTGTCATTCTATACATAGCACATGCAATTCTTTTTTCAAGTTAGCGATTTGAAGTGACGTAGAATCATATAAAACCATTACTAGATGCATGCTAAAACTAAAAACAGGCGCTATTGTTAACTTTGTTTTATAACATACTTCCTTATTCAAGATAACACAAGCTAAATGTTAATTCTTCTAAAAAAAAAAGAAGCTAAATGTTCATTTATATATAGTTAGCTTATTAAATATGTGTTTTCCTTGTGTAGTATACACAGCTTCTATAATCTAAGGGTAAAGTGGCAGATTAGTTAATAAGCAAAGACACAAAAAAAAAAAAAAAAAAAAAAAAAAGACACATACAAACCCATGTATACCTAAACATATTAAATGATGGAAAAGTAAAGAGGGTTCATTTTGGCCTTTGGGGTGAAAAAGTAGCAATTATTATAATATAGAGTGCAAGATAATGTAGTGATTTACCGTAGTGGTTAGAACTTGAATTAACTAAATAAGTTATCATACTGGAAAATACTTTAATTATGCATTTCTTATACAAGTGATTTTAATTATGAAAACTTGACGTATCAATATGTGAAAAAAACAAGATCATTTTGTATTAATAAATTTTGCTATATTTTTTTGGGTTCCACTGAGAATCTTTTGGCCGGTAAGAAGAAGGATCCTATTGGACCAACACCTCACTCAGGTTAGCCAGCGTAGCTGTACAAGTCAATGTTTGAGAGAGGGGATATAAGGGAATCCTTACTCTCAAGTACAAGTAGGTAGTGGGATTCAAACTTGTAACTTCCAGGTCACAATGTGAATTCCCCATCACCTCCACCAAGCAAGCTTGGTTAATAAATTTCGCTACATAGAAGGATAACAAAAAGTTTAAACTAGAGACTAGTATTAAGGAATATAAAAAGCACCTTGATCTAAGAACATAATATATCTGAGTTACAGTCGTTTCACTTACTACTATCTGTGAGAGTCATTCTCTTCCTATCCATTTGGTGATAGGTGAGCATATGGGTGATTTGATCCTCACTATTAGAGAACTATATTACTACCCTTGTCTAGATCATACCTTGTTGCGACTTTGCAACGAGAATTTATTGTGCGAGTATAATACTTCATCCTTTTCAATTTGTTCTTTTTATACCTTTGTCATTGAGATGTTTCAAAAAGTTTTTTATACTATAATGAATGTTTTGTTTTTATTTGGACAGCTAAATTTAAGAAAGAAGTATAAAATAGTAGAGTTTTAGTGTTTTACTAGGCGTTTCATTGCGGGATATCAAAATGACATCTTATAAATATACCAAAGTCTAGCTAGAGGTACCAAAGTGAGTATAAGCTAGTATTACAGTTAAGTTAAATTAGTATTAATATTAAAGTAACTCTTACTTGGTAAAGTAAAATATAAGTTGATACCAAAGTTTACTTACATTTTGGTACCAAGTAAGAGTTACTTTGATATTTGTACCAATTTCACCGAGCTTTGGTACCAGCTTGTATTTTACTTTGGTACCTCTAACTTATAAAGCTACTTTTGTATTCATGTAATATGTCATTTTAACATTTCAAATGCCAACAATTTCTTCAAAAAGTACGAGTGAGGGTGTAAAAAATAAGAGAGAAGTTTCAAAAGTAAAAGATCAAAGAATGTAAATGGTGTATTTTGAAAATGGTTGCATCAAAGACATAGAAGTTCAAAAGCATCAAATGCCTAAGCACCTACATGTGACTACACTATAGAAAAGGCCTTGTTTGAAAAATTCTCATATTTGAAGGAAGAACCCAATTTTAAAGTCTTTATTTAGAATAAGGCCATGAAATATTTTTTTGTTCATAGTTAAGGATGCTCTAAATGAAAGTAGAAAAAAAAGTGCACTTCAGCTAATCAATTTCTAGATATTAATGTTGATGTCAACTAGTTATTTGGTTAAAGTTCTAAAAAATGATACCAAAGACTTGAAATTTAAAGCCCATTTACATTATTTACCCATATGACGACTCTCTCTACACCAAAAAATAAAATTCTAAATATCAATAAAAATATTAGAATAAAATATATACACAACATTAATCAGTGATCTCAACAATTTCACAATTGAATCTATAAATTAGGGTTAAAGTATTAAAGCTGACAATCCTTCCCTTTCCCCCCCTCTTTTTGACTATCCAATATCATTTATTGAAAATAGCAAAAGAGACATAGTAATAGATGTGAATAACCTTTTAACCTTCAATAATATTTCTACTCGCATGCAAAAATTTGTAGTTGCGACTTGCGAGAAATAAGTAATTAAATTACCCATTAGAGATTACTATTAAAATTAATTTAAACTAATGAATGTTATTCCATTTTTAGCTAATGATTTTGTTTGAGGAGGCATTTTAGTTGACTGAAATGATAAGTTGCTATAACTTTTAGGTGCTAAAATGTATTAGGTGTGTTTGGGAAATAACAAAAATAAAAATTTCAGTCCCTAAAATAAATGATATTGACAAGGTAACATCGCAACGTTGGTGGCCAGACTACAAAGGCGGACGTGGAGGAGAAGAGAGAGTGGGGGTGCGAGGGACAGAAGAACAAAGAGATAAGAGGAGTGTCTGTTACGCTCTTTTTTTCTCCTCCTCCATTTTCTTATCTTCGTTATTTGCTTCTTTTTATACTTTTCATTTTATTCTTTTCTTGGCTTTTAACTTTTTTTTTTTGAAAGGCTTGGTTTTTAACTTCTTAGCTTTGGGCTGAAATTTCTTGGTTGTATAAATACATAAGGGGTGGTATATATATGTATTTTAGTGTATTTAGGGCTTTAGTAAGAAAAAAATAGGACGGTATTTTGCAATCAAGATAAATTTAGAGAAATTAATTTCATAATTGCTTATGGAGAAGTAGCAAAATATTTTTATTCAAGTGAGTTATAATTTCAAATATTTATATCATTATTTTATTATTTAAATACATTGAAATAAATTAGTGTTTAAATATATATAATAAAAAAATTATAAAATTCAAATAATTAATCAACTTATAAAACTAGCTCTGCCAAACAGTTAAACTATTTAGGCATCTTATCAGTTCTATCACCTTAGCAGTTTCAGCCATACCTTATCATTTTCAACTTCATTTCAAGTAGTCTTGCCAAACAAACCATATAAATCTCTATTGTGCTATCTAATGCCCACAAAATATATCTCTATAGAATGACGGGTAACTCATTTGGTTAGAGCTCCCTTTTCAATTTCAATAGATCATGAGATTTATTCTCACCCCCATTATAGACGAAACGAGTATATATATATATGGCCAGACTTGTCTTAACTCGTTACAAAAAATGCGAAACTTTCATAGAGACGAGAACACTAGAGATTTATGTAGGTGTTGTAATGATCGGATCATTGATTCTTTTGCTAGCCAGACTAGCTAAACTTTGATTAAGCTTTATTATATTGTTCCAGTTAATAATAAAAAAAACTTTCAAAAATTTATATAGACTTAACCTGATTATCAGTATCATACCACTTATTAGTCCACCCATAGACCCATTAAACCCGATTAGTGGCCCACTCGTCGAACATAAGATTGCATGTCAGACTTGACCATTGAATCCTCTTGAATGGCTAGAAGACGAACCTAGCCACCAACCTTGTACGAAAAGTCGCTTCTTGTCGAATTCTTCCTTGCTGTGAACTTGTGTCTATTCTAAATGATTCCTTGCACACACACCATATCACCAATTTAGATCGTACATAACTACATAAGCATAGGTGACATTGTTGAAAAAAAAAAAAACTGCATCGATGCAAACGTTATTCTTCCTCAACAAAGTGCATTTTCAATTTAAAAGGTCGAAATATATATATAATTTTAACCTTTAAATACTTTATTCGTTTCCTTTTGCACTATTTATATACCTGTTGAATTTGTTTTAATGAATATTTTCATAATATTAATTTTTTATAATTTATACGAGTACATAATTAAAGATACAAATGGTCAAAGTTGTGCATTAACAAGCGTACAAGTCTATATATATTTTTGCTAAACAAAAAGACTGCCCTTAATTAGCAAGGCCGGCAGCACCCCACACTCCCCTTAACACTTGAGAGTATGTCCTTTATTACTACTTTTCTTTATTTCACATGTAGCTAGCATCAATCTTTTTGACAAATATGATGAGCTAACTTCTTTTCAACTACCAAAGATCACATAATGATTAGCATAGAACTATGAATCTTGTTAACTTCCGTATCTATTCCCTTTCCGCAATTGAGGACATTCATAACGTTTACTAATACAAGCAAAGTGTACACTTTGTAAGAAGATCAAATATGACATAATATAATTATAGTTTCCTTCTTCAATATTTTCCCTTCCTTTAGAATTAATGTAATCTTAGCTTTATATAATTTTATCCTATCATAACTAGATATATGATGTTATTATACGAAAAGATCACTATATGAGTTGTAACAAACCCAAAACCCTAATAGTAAATCAACAATAGTACTAGGTAATGAAGATGACACACTTTGTTTGAATGTCTAAATATGGCAAAATTGGCCTCAAGTCAACACTATGAACTATAGTACTGCAAGTGTACACAACACCACCAACTACGACTTATAGTCAGAACACCACTAAGTACGGACTTGGGTGCAGTCCGTACCATAAATGAGGCCGAAGACCGGAATTCTCACTGGCGGCGGGATAATCTTAATATTTTACTGTATTTTTTCCATTTCCTCAGGTCTGCGGCTACATTTGTTTTATTTTATGAGTTATTGAGGCGAGAATTCTAGTCTCCGATCTTATTTATGGTGCAGTCTGCACCTAGGTCCATAGTTGGTAGTGTTATGACTTTAAGTCGTAGTTGGTGGTGTTGGGTGCACCTGCGCTATAATTCAGAGTGTTGAAGCTAATTTTACCTAATATTTGTTTATATGATTATTACTTCTAACTTCTAAGCGGAGGGAGTAGTTGATAAGTTTCATGCACTGTCTTGTGTATTTAAGCTGTTGGATTAAGTAAAATTTTATAAGAGAACATATCTTCATGTTGATATGGAGTTGATTAATTAGATTCTTGTTTCATCAACTAAATGGAGGATTTAAGCTTATAAGTCTAAATTAATGATGAGGATAATGTCCGTAGTCAAAGTGATAATTTTTTTAATCTCAAGATTATGGTATCAATGCTGTCTAAACTCTCAAGTTTGATTTTATTTTTGGGTGATCACTTTTACTCTAATCGTATGCTTTTCTAAAAACTTTCGTATCTTGAGAACTATGTTTAGTCATTTCAAAGTGAAAGTACGGAGTATGGAATATCTTAAAGGGAAGAATAATCACAAGTGATAGTGATAAGTGTGATATACTACATATTCCCTTTGTTTCTCTAATTGTTTTTTTTTTTGCTTTTTCAGCCGAGGAATCCTTTTATCATGATCAATTCAAGTATATTAAGTTATCATGCACGCCATGCAAAGTAATTTACCCATGCATGTACTTTATTTAATCATATCTAAATTCAAGTGGAGATAAAATAGTATTTTCTATGTTGATGAGTTTGAACGAATTGTTGAGTTATTAGTTTAACTTGAACTATTAATATTTCATTTGATAAAAACAATTGATAATAAGAGGAGTAGCCCATTAAGTCTATATATTTGTTATAGTCTTTCTCTTTATGCAATGCGGAACAAACTCAAATGTTGATTAACACTTTTACACTATTTTAATACAGATAGCGATATCATTTTTCTTTCTATTAAGTAAATAATGGATATAAAATCATATATAGTTGTCATGATTCATATATATCAAGGTTACGTTATTGGAAATGAAATCTAGTATAGTTACATTATTTTTTTTGCTCGGTAGAGTTTGTCTTGTAAGTTGTAAGAGACCGCCTACTTTTAAATTAAAATTAGACAATGATAAGACCAATATTAAAAAGAGAATTTGTCCAATAATGATTATTTTAATTTCTTTCAGTGACTAGATTAATTCATTTACTAACTAGGTCTTTTTTCATATTAAAATTAAACCATCTCTTTTAATAATGAGTGTCGCTCGATAATAGTGTGTTTGGACTAACCCTTAGTCCTTGATGTTAGATGATCCCCGATCTAATTAAAGCCAACCCTTCCTCCCAAGAGCATAACGCCTTTGATACAAGAGGTGGAGGGTGATACGGTGATACCATTAAGCTATAGTTGAATTGGTAGTATTATACCTTAAGTATAGACGTTGTTTTTCGTATAAAATGGGGTAATAAAGATGTTGATGTGTAAGAATGGCTTATAATAATCTTATATATTATAATACTTTAATACTTTTAATCAAATTAGTGTGTCTAGAGACTCTAGGTTTGTCCTATATTAAAAGCTAAAGTAGAAATAACCAAGTAAAGTTTAACTAAACAACTATGCAATACGTAAATTTTCTCTCCTTTTTGGTAAAATGTTGGATAGAAGGTGCCAATATATTAAATTCTTGAAGTAATAAATTATTTATTCATGTATCTCTAAATACTTCATCTGTTTCATTATGATTGGAACATCACCCACTGAAATATTTTTTAAAAAAGCTATGTGAATTAGATAAATATATAAAAGGCACGACTCATGTAATTAAAAAAAATAGAGAAAAAAATATCACCAATTAAAAAAAACATTATAATTAACGTGAATTAGGAAAAAAAGAGTTGCAATTAGTATAAAACGGAGGAACTATATATTATTGAGGGCACATTTTGAAGGAATTGAGTTAAAATACCACACTAATTCGTCACTTATTACATGAAATATGAGTTAAAATATCACTAACGGTAATATGTGGAGGTCTAACTAACTTTTTTTTTTGAGGGGAGAGGTTTAACTAACTTAATATAATTAAGAAATTGCCTATTATTTTTTGGGATGGCTTGACAATAAATTGTATATTATTTAGGGTCTAATTGATCAATTAAATGTATATTAATTGTTACAGTGGAATTCAACTAATTTACTCTGGTTAGTTCATTATACTTTAATTTTTTTTTTCAGTTTTCAATATATACTTTTATAAATAACAAAGAGCAAGTGTACAAAAAAATTAAAAGTCTCATCTACAGTAATTGTGGTTTTTGCAAATTATTAGAAGTTTGATTATCTGATTCATATTATATTGTTATGCATCTGTTAATTTAAATTTTTATTGTAGATGTCGTATGACTCTTTTATTAATGAACTAACTTTACATGTCAAAAAAAGAAAATCAAAACTCGACAAGTTTAAACCCCGTTCGTTATCGTTTTTTGTTTTTAGTTTTCAGTTGTTTTGAAAACTAAAAACCAAAAACTGGAAACCACAAAAAGTGGTTTTCACTTTTCAGTTGTCTGTTTTCAATATTATCATGTTCCCAATAAATTTGACTAATTTTTTTATTAATTATAGAACATATATCATATGACTTTGAAAATAAAAAACCAAAAAACAGAAAATCACAGTAATACCGAACATGCACTTAGTTTCATGTTTGTTTGCTATTAAGCATTTTTTTTTAATCCTAGAAAATATCTATGGGCGTGTTCTCTTCACCTGAAAAAAAAACTAAACTTATATGAATTGAACTTATTAGACCTGATTGATCCTTATTGAAAATTAATTTTTTTATTATTGTGTTAAATTTGATCAAACCTAAATGAATTTATCTGAACTTATTGAATCTAAAACTTATTTTTTTTAAGGTGAAAAGAACACACCCATTAATAGAAAGTAACACCAAGTTGCCAATTTCGGAAAAGGCAAAGTAGGATTCACAAACCAGTCAAGCCTACAAAAGTATTTAATACATTATTTGAGAAAGAGCCAAATAGGAGTATTAGCCTATGTATAAAAAGCAGAACCCACTTTTGAGCAAATCAGAACCATTAACAGTTGAATAATTGCATTAAGTATTTCCTTAACGTACTAATTAATATACTATTATTCAAGATTAGGGCACAAAAGTTGCAAGTTGCAATATAAGAACAATATTTTTCAATGCAGATCTAAAACTTTCATGCTAAACATATCTCCTGGTATTTCAGCAGAAGCCGAAGACAAGGCTTTTCTGTTCTCAGTAATGCTTGCAACTCCATTATGAGTTAATTACTTTCAAATCAAGCTGGTTAGGTATTTTTTGGAGGCAAAGTTAGCTGTATATTTCCCACAATAGTGACCTTTCACACTATCCTAAAGTCAGATTAATTTGCTCTCTACATTAGTGTGGTTAATTTATGAAATCAATTGTGGATGCCAACTAGCTTATTGAGTAAAGTATTAAAGATGGTATTTCGAACATGAAATCAATTTTTCATCTACCTCGATTAATTGATTTTACGACTCTCTACAGACCAATATTATAATGAACGAAAAGAAAAGGATGGTTGTGCTTGTATTAAAGGAATGAGAATATGAGATTTCTCGATTTAACAGATTGTCTATAACCAGATAGTAATGTATGTGTAAAGGCAAAAAAAAGGAGAGCTTTTGATATTTTATTTTCTTATAGCCTAGGTTTCATGATCTGAAGATAGGAAATAGATCATTTGCGTCAGATGGGTGGTTGAGCGCGAAGAAAATCATGGTTTATATGCGTCGTATATGACGGGCATCCGACGCAAGTACTTAAAGCAAATGGGTGGGAGAATCATGTGCGTTGAGATGCATGCTTTGCTATGTCCGATGGAAATGACTAAAGCAAATGGGGCACAGTGAACAAACGATTTGCGTCAAACATCTTAAACATGCGACACAAATCATTTTGCATATCAGGAGATTTGCTTCGGATCATTGGGACCCATATTTCTTTTGGATTCCGCGATTTGCGTAGGTTAAATGGGTCGGTCCGCGCAAATCGTTTTCCAACCCGCCTAGACCCCCCCTTTAAATTTTGGAGTTTCTCTTACCTTAAACCCTGACATCTCACCAGTTGTCACTTCCTTCACTCCGCCCTTTCTATTTCTCAAACCTCGCTCTTTTTCTCCTCTTTCTTCCTTCACTCGTTGCAATTCATCAACATTTTCTCTCTGAATTCTTCAAATAAATTAAATGATTCCAACTCAATTACTGAGAAAATTCAGGCACAACAATGTGATAATCTGAATTCTTCAAATCTCCGCCTTTCATCTCATCATGGCGTTCTCACTCATTCCGAACACAACCTCAATGTCGTCGGTTTCCTAGAAGCGGAGTCCTCTCTTTCAATCTTGCCAGTGTTTTTCACATCTCTCACTGTCGTCGGTGTTCCTCGACAAGAGTTGACGCAAATGGGTAAATTAATTGAGAGCGGCGACAAGAAAGAAGGAGTTGTCATGAAGATTGAAGAAAACATCGAAACTTAACGAGAAATAATGGAGATTAGATTAGGGTTCAATTCTTAAGACATTGATTCAGATTTGAGGTTATGTTTTTACTTTTTTCCCCCAAACTAATTGTTAATCGCTAGATCTGAAATTTTTCTGGATATATGTATATCAAGTTATAACTTTAATGTTTTTAAGGCTCTTTGTGTGTTAGATCTGATTTTGTTTTTTTGGTTCAATATTTTAATTTCGTTTTATTCTTCGGTTCATTTTAGCATGGAACATTATGGGTTCGTTCTTCTATTTCTGTTTGTATTCATTGTTTCTTGTATTTCGTTCTTCTGTTGGAAAGATTATGGGTTCTAGTTGTTGCGTCTTCTATGCTGAAATATGGGTGGGGTTTAGTTCTATTTTTTTTACTCTAAAAATTGTCGTCGTTTGTGTCGGATGTATAACCTTAACCGACGCATGATCCATATTATTTGCGTCAAAGGTTATTTTCAAACCAACACGTATCCTCCTCCACTCTATAGCATGGAATAGTTAGTTTGAGACCATTTGCATCAGGTAGTGCCCCCCATCCGAAGCAAATGAAACTAAAACTACATCAAATGCACATCTAACGCACATTACATTTGGGCTATTTGCGTCAAGACCTATAGATTCGTACCCCAACCTAACGCAAATAAGGGTACGAAAACCGACACAAATCACCATTTCTGTACTAGTGGGTTAACAACCACGTGGTCGTGCACGTGGAAGATAAACTACCTACATGAAGACATAAGTAACGTGTTCAATTTATAAAAATAATCCTAATAATTGAAAGTAACCCCAATAAATAATAAGAAATTCTAAAATTTTATAAGTAACCCCTAATATATTAATAAGAAATCCCTAAGATAAGTAATCCCAACAATTGTAATTAACCCCTAATATACCAATAAGTAATCGCTACAATTATAAGTAACCTCTACTATGTTAATAAGTAATCTCAATAATTATCTATAAATAATCCACAATATATTAATTAGTAACCTCAAGTTACAAAAAGTTGACCTTATAAGTAATCCTTACAATTGTAATCCTCTTGAGCACCTTTATGGTGTTCTTTTTGGTTCTTTACCCCTAACTCTAAACCCAGTTCTCCTTCCTCTGGTTTTGAAATAACTGTAATATTTTTACCTGCGTGATTTTTGTCTTCTATGACTGCTTTGCTGGAGTTTTCCTGGCTTTGCTTTGAGCTTTGGAAAGCTTGGAGTATTTGGGGGTGTTTTAGGATAGAAGAAGGGTGCTCAGAGATGGAAAGGAGCCAGTCTTGAACTTCCCGAGTTCTATCAATGGAGGAGGTTTCACTTTCCATATTCTGAACTGCGTCGTACCAGGTTTTTATTGGCTTTTGTGTGGTGCATATGGTTTTCTCAGGAGGAGGTCAGGACTTCTCCTTATCTTTTGTCTTTTTTGGCATTTCTGTAAGAAATTCACAGGTTAAGAAGTCAGGGATAGAATTCTCTTCTCCTTTTATATATATATATATATATATATATATATATATATATATATATAGGGGTAGGATCCGCTGAAAACAGCTCTTAATCTGAAAACTGAAAACAAGGTAACTTTTAAGCCCTTTGGGGTAACTTTTAACACTTTTAGGGTAACTTTTGTCAGTTTTAGGGTAACTTTATTATATTTGTAGTTCTATATATTTCAAGGGTAACTTTATTTATTATAAGAGTAACTATTACCACTTTTAGGGTAACTTTTACCATTTTTAGGACAACTTTTTAGATTTTAAGGGTAACTTATTTTAACTTTGATTATAGTTAAACCTATGAAGGATTCGAACCTACATCGTTGTGTCTTACACAATGTTTTGCCAATTGAGCTAATAGGTTGTATGAATTTCGCCAAATATATGTTAGTGAGAGGGGGTAACAAAGAGCTTTAATACAGCAACTAATAACAATTTTTGGAAACTAATAAAAACAGAGTATGCTACACCATAATGAACAAGATAAAAATAACAGAGAGAACACCAAAAGTAAAAAGTAGACAATACCACATGAAACGAAAGATTAGGAAAATTAAAATTATCAGTTTTACATCAGAGAAAGCAACAACATCCAAGTAATGTAACCATAAGATTTCATAAACACGCAATATAAAGTTACCCTAAAAGTGCATAAAGTTACCCTTGAAATATATATGAAATTACCCTAAAATTGCTAAAAGTTAGCCTAAAAACGGTAAAAATTATCCTAAAAGTGGTAATATTTAGTCTTATAATAAATAAAGTTATCCTTCAAATATATACAACTACCCTTAATATAATAAAGTTACCCCAAAACTGGCAAAAGTTATCCTAAAAGTGTTAAAAGTTACCCTAAAGGGGTTAAAAGTTACCCTTGTTTTCAGTTTTCAGCCTAAAGATAGTTTTCACGAGATCTCATTCCTATATATATATATATATTATATATATATATATATATATATATATATATATATATATGGATTGGCCGCACCATTAAGGGGTTAGCTAATGTCTAATGGTGTGCCCAGTCACATATAAGACTTAATAATGAAGTTTTTGAGACCTCACTTTTCCTAAATTTTAAAAATGCTTATAAACTTTTCGATTATTATCATGCATACAGTTGATTAGGTTCAGGCTATATTATATGGGAAATATATCATAAAGATATATTTTTATATATCACTTATGAATTGTAGTCCTACTTAAAAGGTCTCTATTAAGTTGAGATATCCAACCCTATTATATAGAAGACTTTATTCTCCTCAACTTCTGATATAGGAAATCCAGTATGTTAGGCACCTTTGCCCCTCCTTTAGAGAGCTTGCATCCCTGTAGGCACTATAGTCTACAGGTGATTGTCATAGGTGATAACGATTGGCTTTAATGAGCTCACAAAATCAAACATATCTCTAACAATACAAAGTCGTTGTCTATGCATGTATATGATTAATAACACCAAAAGTAAAAAGAGAGAATATAACATTGGTTAGAAGAGTAACGACCAGTCTGGTTTTTGGTGGGTGGGGTGATTTTTCGAGGGGAAGGGAGATCTCTGTCTTCATCGGCTAGGGTTATGGGACGGCTTTCGCTTAGCTTACCTAAGGTGATACCAACACCCCCTGCTAGTCTTGTTGCTGCTTAACTATGGCCTATGGGTATTTCATGAATTTTATTAAAAAAAGTATGGGTACGGGTGCATTTTTAAAACTATAAGGGTACCCCATGAAATTCTGAAATTCCACATAAGTACCATATGAAAAAACCATCACTAGTACATAATCGTTGACTTGCGTCAGATGTAGACAATCAGTTGCATCGAAAATGGGTCCGACGCTAAAGTCCACGACGCAAATGTGCTATAAAGATCCGCGTCGGATGAGGACACGACGCAATTCTTAAACTATTTTCTTCAGACAATTAGCTATGTGCGACGTACATGACTCCTCCAGCTACGCAATTTAGTACATGGTCTTAAGGAGCTATTTGTGTCGCACCCTAGGCTACTTTGTGCGACAAATATCCCACATCAGCACAACATCCATGCCTTGGCATGCCACATAGACCATTTGAGTCGGATACTTGACATTGTGCGACGCAAATAACGTCATATGCATCGTTTATTGCTCTACATCCGACACATCATGTGTAAACAAACTACCATCAAATTTGTTTTCACAAATCAATCAATTAGGCGGAAGAATCAACTCTTGAATTTGTGTGAAATTCATCAAATTTGTAAACAAACTACCATCAATTTACCACCAAAAAATAATCTAAAATATCAAATGACAGGAAAAAATCCCCTAAATTCCCAGATCTAAAAATAAATTAAAAATTACTTACAACACTATAAACTCAACACTAAAAGAAGAAAAAAAATATTCAACACTACAAGTTTAACAACGATTTTTAAGAGACGTTAAAAGAAGAACTAAATAATTCTAGAACCTCGCACCATACTCGACGGTAAAAGCACAACACTCGAATTCGTGACGCTTCTTCAACCTCGCACAATACTCGAATTCAGCGGCGAGTTGAAATCAATGGTGAAATCAACAACAAACACGAACAAATCAGAAGCGAGTTGAGAGATGAGAGAACGGTGAAAGCTTTAATGGCACCGAAGATGACGCAACGAGTTGAGAGATTCAGGCGAGAGATAGACGAGATAGATCCTATGACTGGTGACAGGGAGAGAGAGACACGACTGGTAAGATCTAGGGTTGAGGCGAGTGAATTGGTGAAGGCAGCCTTACATATTGTAAGGTGATTTGCGTCGGATGGGTTCTGTAGGTCCGACGCAAATCTTAAACATTTTGTTATAACTGGGTCGATGATTTGCTTCGGGTGGGCTAAGTAGATACGACGTATATGGTAGGAAGAGTGATTTGCATCGATAACGTACCTTCGACGCAAATCCTCATTTAGTTATTTGCGTCGAATACTAATTGGGATCCGACGCACATGAATCTCGCAACACCATTTGCTTTAATTTATTTTGCGTTGAATGCTACTTAAATCTGAAGCACGTGAAGCATGATCTGTATCGGACTCCCATAGTATCCGACGCAAATGATGCGTCTTTGACTTATGCGCCAGTTTTTCTGTTGTACTATGCAATTTAGGAGATGCAAATCGACGTTTTTCTAGTAGAATGAATTTCTATGTACACTTCAAATACAAGACTCCAATCCGTTGCACAATAAACTCAAGAATAGTCCTCATCTCCCTACACTTCCATATCTTGCAAGATGGCCAACCAATAAACAGGAACTCACTTCCTCCTGCTAACTCTATCACATTGAGAAACGTTCAAATATCCTATGTTGATCATAAAGTTGCTTAATTGTTTTTCCTTGATTTCATGAAATATGGTTGTGACTCAGTGTTACATATGTAAGACTCCTCATCATCAATATTCGAGGCATGTAAAAAAATTTGTAATGCGTAAGGATGCATTAGGAGCCAAATAGGGTATAGCAATATGTATATATAATCTTTACTAATATATTAAAGGCGTTCTTAAACAAGGAACAGTGTCACGTAATGTTCTCCTTTAGGGAAGGTATTAGACTCCATGTAATTCACATACACTTTAAAAAAATAAAAAATGCTTTTGTAGAAGATTTGATCCAATGCCTTCAAGTTTATATACTAAAAGTCTTCGCCACTAAAACCAATCATATGTAGTGTTATCATTTTAAAGTATATTAGTAAATGAAAACTATAATTACTCGAGGCGTAACACGGGTCTAAAAACTAGTTACATATAAAACGAGCTATTATCTATACAAATATATTAAAAAGCGTGCGAAAGAAAGCCTATGTGCCACGTGGCACTCTCCTCACATTTCTAATGCAAATGTTTTATATGTATACTCCTCACTTTAAAAAAAATGCGTAACTGTAAGGTATCGAACACGTGACCTTTGAAATGAAAAGTAAGAACTTAACCATCAATACACTATGACTTTGTTGTCTAATGTTTCAAATAAAATATGATGAAGTCTTGTAATAATTATATTTAACTAAAAAGACATAAACAAGTATATACATCTCTAGCACTCTTATTACGTAACTTACAAGATAATATTGATATCATATTACGTGAATTTTTCAATTTCTTACACAATAAGAATCCGCCTTTATAGCGTCTGCCAAAGAAATCTGACGGTATATGTCCAAATACCGTCTCTTTCAGACAGATGGATAAAAAATACGAAACTAGCAAAATAAATTGCGAAATTTAAAAAGAAAAAATTATATACATAGGCCTTAGGGCTATGTATAAGGTGCTTAAAATGGAAGTAAAATATTGAATCAAACATTTATTACCTCAGTTGATGTGAAATGTGTGTTGAATTCTTAAACTATTTCCATTTAAAGAAATGTATTTAATGCTTATAGGTATCCCTTAGGGCTACATATAACATTACCCATTTAAAAATAATAACATATTTGTTTATTGTAACTGATCTGACCCGAGGCATCGCACGGGGAAAAAAAAAAAACTAGTTGTTCTTTAAAACATGGACGGTCAACGGGTCAAGCTTCTATAACTCCAATCTAACACATCATATGGTAGAGAGCTAGATATAGAGCTAGGCAATGTCGCAATGATGCGACGAGACAAGATAAACTTAATATGTATCACAATAAGTTATCATAATGAACTCGTCGTCTGAAATTCTTAACTTTACGTAAGATATAAATCTTAACAGGTAATGAAGATCCATTTGATAAGCTCCCATTTTATCAAGTTGTAGGTCGATGTATACAGAACTTCCCACTATAATCACGCGAGAAAAGTTAGAAGCCCATCTCAGCTAGGGCCACACTCGCACCACTTGCTTATGTTATTATGCGACATAGCTAGCTTAGCTAGGAACAACGCATGTATAAAATAAGTTTCTTAGCTCAAACAAACATGGTCTTACACGTACATTTTGGCACTATATATATCCCAACATTATATAAATTACTATATTATTCTTTTGGTGCTTAATATTCCACATCGTATATTTGCACCATATCATAAAAACAATTATGTAACTATGATTGCACATTTGCACTGGAGGCGGGGAAAAGACAAAGAGTAGTATCATGTGATAACAATGACTTTTAATTCTTTAGTATTATGATTAGTAGCACCACTTTTCTAATTAAAAGTTAGAGAGAGATATTGACCAAATAATATTCCACCATAAATCTTTACACCGTACCCCATAGAAGGAAAAGAAAGTCAATGCTACGATATGCAAAAACTAGTTGCTGAATGCTCAAATCTCCAAAAAGAGAACAGGAATAAGAAAGGATATCTAGCATATATATTTATTGGGTGATAGAAATGGAGCTAAGCGTCATAAATAATGGTATGAGTGTCAACCACTAGATCTATGTTTCTAAAATTACTTTGATGGATGGGAAGACTCCTAAATACTTGTTCATAAGGAAATTTTCAATTTTAGTAAACTCTATAATATTATACTTTATTTATTTGATACAAACGTGATGCTTTGACTTCTACGCCAAACAATACTTACCAACTTAAAACAACTAGTAACACCATAATAATCAATGATGTTTGAAATAATTGTTGAAATGTGCAATGAAAAGTGGAAAGAGAGGGAAAATTGTCTACCGGCCAGAGTCGTGAGTCTAACATGGTGGGTGATTCTTTGGCTAAGCAAGGGCTTACTAGAATTGATGAGTTCATAGCACGGTTGTAATTTTCCCCTTCATTTCATTCCCTGTTGTCTCTTCTCATAAGTCTTGGTGAAGTCTCAGAACTGATTATATTTGTTATTTGCCAAATGAAATAATAATCATACAATCATACTTATCAAAGAAAAAAAATTTGTTGAAATGTCACATGCCAATATTTTGACCATTATGCTTTTAAAACTTGAGAGACTTAAGTTGCTATGGTGACTATTATGCTATTAAAAGACTAGTCGATCTAGACTCTACTATTAATTCCTCCAAGCTATGGTGATTAATTTATTATGACCGAAAGATGCAAATTTTAGTTGTTTTTGTAAAATTGTCAAATTGGTGTCCAGGATTGTAGTCGTACTAAAAGTTCATATGATTGAATATTTGAATGCAATCTTCCTTTTTTTAGTAAAAAAAACAAATATTTTTTTATGTAAACTATTATATTTAATTAGTCTCAACGTACATTTCACTTAAACATATCATTGAAGCTTTTATTGGTCAAAAGTTGTGCTTATATTGGAGAATCTTGTTCCACTTCAAATCCCACTTAAACATAAAATAATGCTTTTGTTGTGACGGAAGTGAATAAACAAACAAACAAACGCGAAAAACGAATAAAGAACGCACAAGATTTAACGAGGTTAACTATCAATTTGATAGCTACGTTTTCAGGGCAAGGATGAACTCTTTCACTATGATCAAGTTGGACAATGAAAACAATAGGCAAGAGAATCACTTGAATACTCTCTTCAATGAATCTCTCAAAGCTCTCTCTCTTAGAACTTCTCTATTGTTTTCTCTCTTGTGTTTTGATGATCTTGTTCTTAGTCTTGATGAACGACTCCTAAACCTATTTATTCTAGGTTTAGATTGAAGAAACGGGATTAAAAAAAGCTGAATCGCTCGTTCTGTCAAAATGCGCGACCAGGGCACTAGAAACTGACAAAACTCTTTCGCTCGATATGCCCAACCCGGGCACGAGCTCCTGCCTGACGTCTTTGTCTTCAGTAAATGCCCAACTTCATCTCCACATTATATTGAGCCTCCAAGGCTCCTAGCACACGATCAAGTCACCATTCTCACAGCTTCATAGGGCGATTTGGGGTTTGTTAATTGGGTCTTGGAGGCTATGCCAACCACGACTACCTCCATTCTTAGTGGAGATCGATACCTATCTATTTAATTTGGGTGGCTTCCTCCGCTCTACATGCGCGCGGAATCTATTGTGTTGCTTCCTCCGATCTAAATGCGAGCAGAATTTATTGTGTGCCAACTAAAATCAGCTATAGACTAGATTTAGGAGCATAATTATGCAATTTGCATTTTACTCAATACCATGAAGCTCCAAATTATTTGTTATGTAATTCGTCTATTAATGAAAAAAAAGATGAACAAATTAAGTAACAGGAAGACAGCTATGTGCCTGTTTTTTTATATGTATATATTGTTTAATTATAGAAACTAAAAGGAAGGAAAAGAGTGACATGTGATCCAAAAGCAACGAACGTAGCTCATTAATTTAAAAAAATTCCAACTTGAGTTTCTGCAACGTAACTTGTGTAGGACACAGATTAATAATGAACAATTCCTTTGAATGATCACTCTCATATACATT
This sequence comes from Beta vulgaris subsp. vulgaris, assembly GCF_026745355.1. Taxonomy (NCBI): domain Eukaryota; kingdom Viridiplantae; phylum Streptophyta; class Magnoliopsida; order Caryophyllales; family Amaranthaceae; genus Beta; species Beta vulgaris. The sequence continues at coordinate 52,664,517 of NC_079203.1, forward strand.
TGTATTATTTTATAATTGCAACATTTTAAATTTTGTATTTTTGAACACTAATTTTTTTATTAAGTAAGATGATAGTCCCAAAACTAACCCTGGCTAAACTATTTGCCTGCAAGGACACGACTCAAAGACTGGACATAAGGCTTTTGTTGTCCGAAGGCCATAATATAAGCCTAAAACTCATTGTCACCACAAATTTTGAGAGTTGATTGATAATTTAAATCCTTGATAATGTCCTGAAATTTGGAGTATGCTTCACTGAGCTATCACCTTTTCTAAAGAAATTCTAAATTTTTCAATATGTAAAATTTAAACCAAAATGCATGACTATTATATCAACTAAAAAATGAATGGAGAACTATACACCATATGAAATTTTAAATATTGATTTTTTTTTAAAAAAAAAAGATAGGCTAAAATAGGATGAAGAAACTCCTGATACGATAAGTCGTAAGAGAAAAAAAATCCTTAGAGAAGTATAAACCAAACACCAAATGATAGTACTCCTTCCATATCTTTTTAATTTACATCCTTTAAGGCACTGTTGTTCACGTATTTTACTTTAACCACCATTTGTAATTTCTCAATAACTTTTACTTGTGGAAAGTTTTAAAAATTCAATGGTCAAATTTCTTTATTGACAAATATAAACATTAAATTATGTTTTTTATATCAGAAAAGAAACAAAATACTCCATCTGTTTCAAAATATAAGGCATTCACGTTGTACGAAAATTTATTTTGATCACAAATATCTCTCAAATACGATAAATTACAAAAATTATATCGTTGGATTCGTCTTGAAAATTACTATAATAACATTACTTTTTAAAATTTTCTAGCAACATAAATTGAGAGTAATTAACGGTAAAAATCTGATTTGAATATTGTTCATGTCTTATATTTTAAAATGGGAGGAGTAGTACTTTACATCAAGGTTGAAAACTTGAAATAATGAAAAAAAACCTAGCCTCCCCTCTCCTTTTCTCTCTCTAAAACCCTAGCCTCCCTTACCCCTTCTTCATCAATTAGGGGGCTGCCATGCATGGATGTTTTCATCCATGGTAAGCCCCTTTTTCCCTTTTATTTTCAGTTTTTAGTTCATTTTCTTGTTTTGTTCAATAAATTAGTATCTCTTTATGAGACTCAAACCCTTTTATGGGGTTTTTAGTTTCTGTTTTGGAAATCTCCTTCTCCCATATGGGAGTTGTGAGTATGGTTTTTTTGTTTTTAGGTATGAGAAATTATTCTCATTGGTTGAAGTTCGAGATTCAACATGAAGAATTAGGGTTTCACAACTTCTGTAAAATTATGGAAGACTATTGGAGTACGTTCATCCCAAAATTTCCGCATATGCAGATCGTATGCCGAACCAGAGCGAACTCACAGATTGCATTGCTTCAGATGAAGATTTTTATTAAGGCAAAATTAAGACAAATCTGCGATGTTTACATTTTTAGGGTGATATGTATTTCTATTAGAATTTTATGTTTTTAAGAAATGACTTGTAAGTGCCGTTTGGCGATATATTAATGAAATCCGTTTTTCTTTTTTTTTAAAAAAAAAAGTTTAAAAAATTGAAATCAGCACCTACGAGTCAATTTTTAGTCAACTCCCATTTCATTTTAGCTACCAAATCAGTAATAAACTCAAAAGACTTGCGATGCTCTCTTGTGCGCTCTTAAACACTTAACAGCAGTACTTTCTTTTTATAATGTTTAGCAAATTTTCTATTTTGGTCTCTTTAACGCTATCCTTAAAAGTTTCTATATTGGTCTCTGATTGACAATTGACACTGTCGCTTCTTTCAGCGGCCTGAAGAGCTAGTTTTGATTATTAGATTTATATTATAAAATACAATTTCATAATATTAACGTAACAACTCATAGATTCAAAACATCAACTTTAAGTTATTAGGTTTTCAGCAGTGAATGCAATTATCTACTCCAAGTTGGTAAAGTGTTAACCGTCCTTTGAATTAATGGTAATAAATGATGATGACGACAATCATGCATTAACGGCCCGTTTGGTAGTCGTTAATAAATTGTGGTAATGGGAATGAATTTTTAAGTGTAATTTTATTAGGGAAGCACTCTTAAAATTTTCATGGGGAGGCATTTTTTTCTCCATGGGCAAGCAATCTCACCCCTAAACTTGTGTTTTTGGCTCCAAAGGGAAGCAATTTTCATTACCACTCATTACCACCTACAAGGTGGTATTGGATGGGAATGAAAATTCAAGAAGGAAAGTGGACATTTTATGATAAATTAGCATTACCATGGGAATGGACAATGATATTTTCCACAAATTTATACACAAATTCATTCCCATTACCATCATTTATGACCAACTACCAAACGGGCCAATTTAGTTTTCCTTTGTTTTCTTTTCTTTCGTTTGTACGTTTTCCAAATCAATATCCATGGTAATATAATGCTACTCTATTATAAAACAACTATTTCATCCGTCTGTGAAATTCTACTCGACTACTGTAGATATACTTTAAAGCAAATTGAAGAAAACGGGTTAAAACTGGGTTCACTTGGTTTCCTTACTATAGTATCTTTTAGTGAGGAGAGGGAGTGTGTGTTTATTATATTCTAAAGGACACAAAGAACATAAAAAGAGGTGTAGGTTAAGGATGAAAATTATTATATATTTTTTGTTAAATGAGGAATAAAGTAAAGTGAGTAAACTTTTACAGAACAAATAGACTAAAACGGAAAATGAGTAGAACTTCACAGAACGGATGAGGTATTTAATTAATTTATTACTAAATTTTTCATTATCATCAACTAACACTTGGGAATATATTTTTTTATGGTATTGAGTGCTAATATAAATTTATGAAGAAAAACTACAAGTTTTGAGATAAAATTTTATTATCATGGATATGAATATGAAAATTTTAATTTATTACAGAATCACACTAAAAATCATGATCATTACCACTTGTTATGACCACTAACCAGACGAACCGTATGAGTAATAATCAAAGTTTGATACATGCGCCAACCCGGTAAGATATCTACTAGAAATAAATAATTAGTGCAAAATTATTAGTGACCATATATTTATTTATTTGAGAATCATGTTAACCATCAAGGAACTAAACACATAGAGATGGATATACATTTTGTTTGCGAAAAAGTTGCTCTTGGACAGGTTTGTATTTTACTTGTTCCATCTCGTTACCAAATTGTCGACATTATTTTTACAAAAGGTCTTCTTTTGGTCCTTTTTGAAGATTTTCTTGACAATTTAAATATTCGTGAACCTCCCGCTTTGCATGACGGGGTATGTTATAATATGTAGAACTAGAATTTTTTGCACGCAATGCGTGCTTGAATTATAATATGTAAATATGTGAAGGATTTAATTGTTATCCTTTCATATCTCTTGTAATTAGGTAGTTAGTCATTTGTTTCTTTTATGTAGCTAACATTTTGTATATCTTAGCAATTTGGTAATTGAATGAATCAAGGAAAGTATTCTTTTTCTTGGTATTTTCTTTTAAAGGTGAATCTTAGCGAGCGCATGATAGTGCGCAGATGTGTGTTAGAATTTGTTTACAATTCACTTTATAAATTTGTTTAGCTTGGTGTTTCCCCTTTGTAAAAAAAAAAGTATTCTTTTTATATAGAATCAAAATTTGGAGACTTTTTTCTTCCAAATTAATTACATATGATCTCATTATCATTATCCAAATTTAGTATGCGGGTCTCAAGGCCTTAACCAGAGATTGAATCCTCAGGAGAACATATGTTGGGGGTTGAACAAGAAGGCTATGGGTTGAGCTCTTAAATTGAGATAGGTGGGCCTAATCTAACATTCCTGAACCAAAAAAAAGTTTAGACATGAATCTTAGTGATTATTTGGTATACATAAAATTATGTACTCCGTAATCATTAGAAATTCTCGTGATTTTTTTTTTTGAGTTGTTGTTTGGCCTGGTTAACAAAAAGAGGGAAAAATAAAGGTAGTCAAAATTCATGAGAATTTAAAATTTCTATAAAATGTAGGAATTGATTTACCTATATGCTTGGTCACTCACAATACCTACATAAATTCCAATGTATTACAACTTACCTTATGAGTTATGACTACCAAACAACTTAGACTAATTCCTAGCAATTTCATAAAGGAAATAAATTCCCACAAATTATAAATTGTTATGGAAAAATAATTCCCATTGCAACCAAACAAGCACTTATACTATAATTTCATTTAAAGAATACTAAAGGTAGTGAGTGTTTCAGAATTTTCAGGTTGACGTCATGTATATGATCTTCTCTTATAAATAAAATATCAAGATATTTTAGTTATTTAATTATTTGCTCAAAATATTTGATGCATATACCATTTTTAATTTGCTTAATTAGAATGACAAGTTGATATGAGAAAGGGTTGTCAAATTATTTTCTTTTGTAATTTTTTTCATTCCATCAGATTATTATTAGTATTTTCAGAGGGGTACACCATCTTCCTCCCCTGTACCTTATATAACTAGCACTATATGAACGCGATGCGTGCGACAGTGTATTATCTTGTATTTGGTAGATAATTCAACAACTCTCCCTTTAAAAAATTATCTATGTTATTTTTTATTTAAAATACATATATTTTATACGCGTATTTTATGAGTAGTAGTTCAATTTGATTTCATTGTGTAATTGAGGTTTTAAGCATATTATGGTGAATAGTGCTTCAATAAAAAAAATTCTAAATTGATTTTATCAAATGATGTATGTTCATCTCTTTAATTATTTTTTTGATCTCAACTAATTGTGAGCTTCAAAAAATGAATATTCTCTAAGTTTCTCAATTTGTTTATGCATGTTATTTGAAACTGTTATTAGTTCAGATAGTAAACAAAATTTGTAAATCTTTATTCTTATAATTGTTTGAAAATTGATTTAGTCATCAGTTTATATTTTCAATTGTGTGTTTCCCCTTTCTACACTTTTTTATCTATGTCTTTTTGGTAATGTAGAGCTTTTCTTATTACTATACCCATATTTGTAAATAAGAAAAGAGTTAAAAAAAAATCTTGTCTTTATTATTTATTGTGAGATTAAGGATATATAAGTCTTTTTAAGGGGGACACCATAGCTCCCCCCTTGATTTATATAATAGAGATAGAGATAATAAAGGTAAATCTACCACAAATACAAGAATAATTACATAAATATACATAATTCTAACAATGTGAATTATTAAAAGAAAATTAAATGTTGTACCAAAATCCTTAGGATTATGTTTTTTTTTTTTTTTTGAAAACCAATATCTACTTCTCTTTGATTTGAAAACCTAAATAAGTACTTTATCTTCAATATCTATCTACTTTTCTATGATTTGAAAATCTAAATAAGTATTTGAAAAGCAAAATCTACTTTTTATTAATTAAAGGGAAAAGCTATATGCAGTCCTAAGGGATGTATATAAGAAGCTAAAAATGAAAATAAGTTGCATTAATTGATCATTTAGGGACTGTTCTCTTCGGCTTAAAACAGCTGAAGCTGAACTGAACTGAACTGAATTGAATTGAATTGAATTGAATTAAATTAAATTGAATTAAATTGAATGCAATAAATATATAAATAATATTTAAACAATAATAATATGAATATTAAATAAAATATAATGATAAGTAAAATAATGAATAATAATAATAGTATTTGGATATTTTTAAATGATAGTTATAAATAAATAATATTAATAATCATAATTAATAATTAATTAATAATAATAATGATAATTAATAATAATTAGTGTATATTATTTGTATTAATATATTAATACTCGATGATGATATATATATAATAACAATAATATCTAAGAAGTAAATTAATATTACTATTTGAATAATTGGATCTAATAATATAATAATATTTAGTAATAAAAATAATGATTGGGTTGGACCGCGAAAATTACATCATAGACCGTCTTGAAGCGATTTGATTGGTTTATGGGCTAAAAAACGTGGGTTTATTTGTGCTTTAACCTAAACCATGTTGATCCTAATAATAATAGTAATAATAATGAGTAAAGATATAATAAACAAAACGGTTTTTTCACCATATACCCCTGACAAATTTTTTTTTGCACCGTATACCCTTTCGACTTTTCAAATTCATCATATACCCCTCACATTCAGAAAAATACATCAACTTACCTTTTGACTAACGGCGTTAGACTTCCGTTAGTCATTAACCCCTAATCCCCTCTAATCCTAATTAACTAACCTAAATTAAATCCTAATCCTAACCCTAATCTAATACACTTTAACTAACCTACTGCCACATAACCCCCCACTGCCACATCACCCTCCCCCTTACCTCCACTGCCACGTCACCCTCCCCCTTACCCCCACTGCCACATCACCCCCACTGCCACATCACCCCCTCCACCCCCACCCCAACCCCACACCCAACCCCACCACTGCAGTCCCCCACCCCACCACCCCCGAAACCCCTGAAACCCTTCCTCCACCTGCATCGCCGCACCCCCCCCTCTTCCGCCACCCACAACACCGTACACGCAGCACAAACTCGCGAAAAATCCGGCAGCCACAATTTAACTTGCACAGCACTGCAAAATCCGGCAGCCGCAAGTGAAACTCGCACAGTAGCCGCAAAATCCGGTAGCACAAACTCGCGCAAACTCGCGTAGCCACAGGGGAGGGGAGTTGCGAGAAAAGGGGAGGGAGTGTTGCGTGGTCAGGGATGGCGGAAAGGGGGGAGGGGGTTGCGTGGTCGATGATGGCGGAAAGGGGGGAGGGGGGCTGCGTGGTCGGGGATGGCGGAAAAGGGGAGGGGGGCTGCGTGGTCGGAGATGGCGGAAAAGGGGGAGGGGGATGCTGGTCAGGGATGGCGGAAACAGGGGAGGGGGCTGCGTGGTCGGGGATGGCGGAAAAGGGGGAGGGGGCTGCGTGGTCGGAGATGGCGGAAAAGGGGAGGGGGGATGCGTGGTCAGGGATGGCGGAAACATGGGAGGGGGGCTGCGTGGTCGAGGATGGCGGAAAAGGGGGATGGGGGTTGCGTGGTCAGAGATGGCAGAAAAGGGGGAGGGGTTGCGTGGTCAGGGATGGCGGAAAGGGGGAGGGGGGCTGCGTGGTGGGGGAAAATCCGGTGGGGTGGGTGGGGTGCGAAAATCCGGTTAGGGTGGGGGTGGTGGCCTGGTGGGTGAGGTGGTGGTCAAGGGTGGTGGGCCTAGGCATGGGTAGTAGTGGTGGGTTGGGCTGGTGGGCTTTTAGGGTTAGGTTTTTGGGTTAGTTAAGTTTAGGGTTAGTGTTAGTGTTAGGGTTAGGTTTAGGGTAGTTAATTAGGATTAAATTGGGATTTATGGGTTGATGACTAAAGGAAGTCTAACACCGTTAGTCAAAAGGGTAAGTTGATGTATTTTTCGAAATGTGAGGGGTATATGATGAATTTGGAAAGTCGAAAGGGTATACGGTGCAAAAAAAAATTTGTCAGGGGTATATGGTGAAAAAATCGTAAACAAAATAATATATAGAAACAATAATAATAATAATAATAATAATAATAATAATACTTAATAGTAATGATATAAAAATAAATAATAATAATAATTATTATAATAATAAGAGTAATTAGTAAAATAAATTATACCAATATTATAATAATATTTAACAAAATCGTTATAAAAGAAAGGAGCTGAAACGAACCGAACCGAACTGATTGGAGCTGAACAGAACTAAACTGAACTGAACTGAAAATAAGATGGGGAGAACAAACTCTTAGGGCCTGTTCTCTTCGGCATAAAACAGCTGAACTGAACTGAACTATAGAGCTGAACTGATCTGAACTGAACTGAACTTATCTGAGCTGAACTGAACTGAACTGAACTGAACTGAATTGAATTGAATTGAATTGAATTAAATTAAATTGAAATAAACCGAATGTAATAAATATATTAATGATATTTTAAACAATAATAATATGAATATTAAATAATAATTATAATGATAAGTAATAATAATGAATAATAATAATATAGTATTTTGTATATTTTAAATGATAGTTATAAATAATAATATATAATTATATAAATTAATAATAATAATAATAATTAATGATAATAATGATAATTAATAATAATTATTTTATATTATTTGTATTAATATATTAATACTTGATGATGTATAATAACAATAATATATAAGAAGTAAATTAATATTACTATTTTAATAATTAGATTTAATAATATAAAAATATTTAGTAATAAAATAATGATTGGGTTGGACCGCAAAAATTACATCATAAACCGTCTTGACGCGATTTGATTGGTTTATGGGCTAAAAAAAGTGAGTTTATTTGTGCTTTAACCTAAACCATATTTCTCCTAATAATAATAGTAATAATAATGAGTAAAGATATAATAAACAAAATAATATATAGAAACAACAACAGCAACAGCAACAACAATAATAATAATAATAATAATAATAATAATAATAATAATAATAATAATAATAATACTTAATAGTAATGATATATATTTAAATAATAATAATAATCGTAAGAGTAATTAGTAAAATAAATTATACCAACATAATAATAATATTTAACAAAATGATTATAAAAGAATGGAGCTGAACTGAACTGAACTGATCTGAACTGAACTGATCTGATCTGAACTGAACTGATTGGAGCTGAACTGAACTGAACTGAAGAGAGCTGAACTGAACTGAACTGAACTGAAAATAAGCTGGGGAGAACAGACCCTTATTACATCGGTTGATGCAAAGTGTTTCCATAAATTCACAACTTATTTCCATTTTAAGTAGTGTATTTATGTCTTATATGCAATCCTAAAGGCTGCATATAGCATAATCCTTAATTAAATTGTGGTTTATTCAATTACCTCAAAAAAAAATTGTGGTTTATTCGATATCATTTGTTAAGATTTAATATTTTTCTTATGTGGCGCTCTCAAAATCATGAAAAAACCTCTGTAGTCACCAAATTAAACTTATATGGCTCAAAGTCTCTATGATCTTTGATTAAACTATCATTTATATAGGAAAAATTGACAATAGAGGTCTGAACTTTGGGTGATAATTTTTAAAAGGTCTGAATTATTGATTAATCTGTGTAGGTCCCAACTTTAGGGGGTCTTAACTTTTAGCGGGCCTCGACGACTTAAAATTGAAGATTTTTTTTAAAATCTCACCTAGTTCCCACATCCCTCCCTCAATTAACCCTTCTTATGTGACCCAAGTTTTACAAGTGATGACCTATTAAGCCAATTTTAAGTCACTAAGGCCCGCTAAAAGTTAAGACCCCCTAAAGTTGGGACCTACACAGGTTAATCAATAGTTCAAACCTTTTAAAAATTATCACCCAAAGTTCAAACCTCTATTGTCAATTTTTCCTAATATTAATCATAGTTGATAGTCAAAATCTTGACAAACATGAGATATTATACATTTATAGAAACAAATCAAGTATTATTATTCCTTTTTAATTCTGGATTTTTTTTTTCCTTTTGATCTCAATTTCCCCCCTAATTTTTTTAATATTTGAAAAAGGGCCCCACATTCTTAGCGCATGTTTTCTATATATATATTGCCAATATAGTTTAGTTTTTGCAAGAATCCATCTTTCTCTCTTACCCTCACTCTTTCTCCTTCCTCTCTCCAATCCCACCAAAACCATGGCCTTTGTAATAACAGCTTTCATATTCATATTTCTATCTTGGTTTATTAGAGTAACTTATGAAACCATCTCATTTTATTGGCTAAGTCCTAGACGCATCAAGAAAATAATGGAAAAACAAGGATTGCGTGGGCCTAAACCACGCCCTCTTATAGGTAACCTCTTAGACATGGCTTCCCTTATTGCATCCTCCACTTCTAAGGACATGCCTACCATCTCCCATGACATCGTCGACCGTCTCCTTCCCCATTACCTTCTTTGGTCTCGAAAATACGGTAAAATAACCTAATATCTTATCTGATCTTAACTTATCTCGGAAAAAAAAAAAAAAAAACTCCCGGCACAAACCGGGAGTATTAAGTATTTAAGTATATTATATCTCTTGACTTATTATATGCCTTTTTTACACAATATGCAGGAAAAAGATACATATATTGGAATGGATTTGAGCCTAGGATGTGTTTAACAGACCCTGATATGATCAAAGAATTGTTGACAAAATACAACCCTTTATCAGGAAAATCATGGCTACAACAACAAGGTTCAAAAAATTTTATAGGAAATGGTTTACTTATGGCTAATGGAAATGCTTGGTACCATCAACGACACATTGTTTCCCCTGCTTTTATGAGTGATAAACTTAAGGTATATAAATTATAAAGTGGTATAATTACCAATAGTACAACTTTTAGAATCCAAATTTTGTTTAATTTGATTGGTTTCTTTATCACCAATATGATGCCCCATTATCTTATCTTGTTCCCTTTCTTTTTGTGGATTGTATATAGTATAGTAGAAAAAATTAATCTAAGTGATAATGATATATAGTTTGAATATTTGATGCAGAGTTATGCAGGGTATGTGGTGGAATGCACTAAAGACATGCTCCAATTGCTAGAAAACACGTTTGAATCTGGTAAAAATGAGGTTGAAATTGGGGAGTTAATGACTAGTCTTACTGCGGATATCATCTCAAGAATTGAATTTGGGAGTAATTTTGAGAAAGGCAGCAAAATTTTCAATCTCCTCAATATTTTGCAAAAAAAATGTGCACAAGCTAGTAGGCATCTTTGCTTACCCGGAAGTCGGTACGTTAAGGCCTAAGGGCTTATTTGCTATCAATTCCAAGTTTTCCGATTTCGAATTTTCCGATTATTACACGAATTACAATGATTATTACACGTAAATATCATACTACAATTTTAATTTTTCCGAACAAAAATTGAAAATCGGTAATGATTCCGAATATCTTGAGAGGCTATTAGCAGTTATTAGTGATTCTATTCTCATTGACAAAATCTACCCTTTCTTAAATCAGAGGAAACGAGAATCTTCTTCTTTATTGTGCTGTATTACAATGATTATTACACGTAAATATCATACAACTTTGATTTTTCCAAACAAAAACATAAAAGTTGATAATCGTTCCAAATATTTTGAGAGTCTATTAGTTATTAGTGATTCTATTCTCATAGACAAAATCTACCTTTTCTTAAATTAGAGACAGCGAGAATCTTCTTTTTCATTGCGCTCTATTCGATTTTGTGATATTATTACACTTTAATCTTAGTTATTCCATGTATGGTCATTCCCATCACTCTTAGCTAGCTACTTTGCATCTACATTGATGCTATAATTAACAAATTTTCAAATTTTATAGGTTTTTCCCTAGCAAGTACAACAAAGACATAAAATCTCTAAAGACGGAGGTGGAAGGACTATTAATGGAGATAATTGAGAGCCGAAAGACGTGTGTTGAGATGGGTAGAAGCGAATCATATGGCAATGACATACTAGGGATTCTAATGAATGAGTTGAAGAATAAGAAAAGAGATGGATTTAGCTTAAATTTGCAACTTATTATGGATGAATGCAAAACTTTCTTCTTTGCGGGACATGAAACTACTGCCCTTTTGCTCACTTGGACTATCATGTTGTTAGCGAGTAACCCTGAATGGCAAGAAAAATTAAGAGAAGAGGTTGCACAAGTTTGCAATGGTGCTACTCCTTCCATGGATCATCTCCCTAAGCTTCGCTTGGTAAGTAGTACTAATTAACCAATTTCCTTATGTAACTTCTACTTTGGTCGCAAAATTATTACTTTCTCTTCGTATATCAATTCAAATATTGAATTCTCGTGAGCAGCAGGTGATAGCCTAATTAATGGTTTTGGCATCACCTCCGGTCTCAGATGTCAAGGGATCGAGTCTCACCTTTTGCAGGGAGGGATCCCCAATTTCCTCCTTTCTTTACAAGGGACATCATCTTACCTTTAAAAAAAGTATTAAATTCTCGTATAATACTATTTTTTTTTTTATATACGTTAAATCTTTCTAAACTATCCTTAACTAGAACATGTCTTCTAGTGATTGTAAAATCTTATTTCTCTCTTATGACTGAGGTTTAATTTCGATCCTTAGTAAGAAAAGGAAATTCTCTTTGTCTTTAAAATATAGTATTATTGTAGTGAGAATGAGTTGATTTACTATTCTCTTGATGGGATATGGACTATGGAGGCAGGAAAAAAAAATGAGGTACAACTGCCACTACACATTGTTTTAAGGCATACATAATCATTCTAATTTTTTTAAAAATATAGTCGTAGTTAGCTTTTTACTTTTTTAGCTTGGTAGGCCAAAATATGCCTTTTATTTATAATTATATAGTCAAATCTACTAAGAAAAAGGTTAAGACATTATGATATTGACTAAATAAAGTTAAAACAAAAAGATGACCTAAAAAAATTAATTTTTGCACACACAAAAGGCCAAACTCGTCAAAATCTAAGTTTTGACGGCTAAGGCGTTGACTTCTTGGGTAAGTGAAATTTCACTTAGCTCGATTCCAGTATTAGTGTAGACTGCAGTCTGCAGTACACTGAATTTTAAGGTCATTGGTTTTGGACATTATTTATTGTGCACTTTTCTTCCAAGAATCAACGTCAGAAAATTGTCTGTTCATTCAGTATTTTTCGCACGCTAATATTTTTTTCTCATTAATTATTCATCAATGTTATAAAAAAATTAATTTTAACAGATATTTATAATGGTTTTTCATTTTCTTATTATGTTTTTCTTAAATAAATGTTTTATTGATTTTTTAATTATTTGTTCATCATTATTTAAATATCTATTATATAAATATAAAGCAAAAGAAAGCTTGCGCTGAAATAAAGTGAAAGAAATTTGTGTATCAGATTCAAACGTTTAATATTAGCAAAGTGGAAGAATTTGATTTATATAATAGAGATTACCAAATATTAACCAACATTTAGGTATTAAAATATTATTAGTATAATTACTTATATGAAATTTAAGTTTTTAATTTTTTGTTCTGATTGTGTCATTCAAGTTATATTGTCAATTTAATTTTTGATTAGAGATTTTCCACACATTTAAGGGCATGTTTTCTTCGACATAAAAAGCTGAATTGAATTGAACTGAAATAAATAGTGATATGTGAGAGTAAAAGTATTGTCCAAAGCTGAACTGAACTAAACTGAACTGAATTGAACTGAAAATAAGTTAGAGAAAACAGGTCCTAAGAAGAGAAAATCAATTCCTTAATCTAATACTACCTCCGTTTCAAAATAAGTGCAACATAGAGAAGTGGCACACAGACCAATGTTCCTAGAGAGAGAAAGTTGGGGACCACAATAACAAAGAGTTAGGCCACTTAATTGAATAAAATATCTACCCATAACCATCCAGTAATTTTATATACCAACCCCTTTCATTTGCCATACACCACAACAACACCACCACTGACCATCGCCACCGCCACCGGCTTCTGCCGCCGCGCCACCACCACCAGCAGATGATTTCTTTCCCTCTCTGGCACCTCTGCCCACCGGAAAACACCCATTTTTCCTCCCCCACTCCCGAAACCAACAACTCCCCTTCGAAACCACCCCCAAATCACCACCATCTCCTTCGAAACCACCCCCAAAACACCAACATCATTTTGAAACCACCCTCGAAATCACCATCATCCCCTTCAAAACCACCAAAACCACCAAACCCTTCGAAACCACCCCAAAATCGCCATTTCAACCTCAACAACCACCACCATCGTCATTTTCTCTCTCTACCCACCACACCATCGTAGCAACATATCACAACAACAAAAAACCACCAGATCTAACACTACCGTCGAAGTGTTGAAATCAAACGTCGAATTTGGGGAAAGGTGAGGGAAGGAGAGGAGTTGGAGGAAAAGAAGGAGAGGAAAGAGAAAGAGAAGAGGATAGTTGAAAATTCTAGAAAATAGAAGGCAATACCGGTAGGTGGTGGTGCCGGTAGGGTGGTGTTGGTTTGGCGGTGGCGTCGGCGGGTTGTGTCGTCGGCCAGGTTGGTGCTGGTGGTGTTGATTTAGTGGGTTGAGTTGACAAGAGTGGGATGGGTTAAGGAGAGAAGAGGTGATGGGTTAAGTTGAGGAGAGAGAGAGAGGGTGGTGGGGTGGCTGAGATGAGTGAGGGGTTGGGTCATTTGGGTGGGTTGATTAATTAGTTGATTAATTAGTTCTATTTAAGTTGGTAAATGATAAGTTGATTATGTTGTTGGAGAATTAAGTAATGGCAATTCTGTAAATAAAAAGAAAAAATCTTTCCAATTTAAGCTATGTTGCACTTATTATGACATTTCCTAAAATGGGAAATGTTGCACTTATTTTGAAACGGAGGAAGTATGTGGTAAGTAGGAAAAAGAAAAGACCATTTTAATATAATGATATTTTTTATTCATTAAGAGTATATTAGACTTTTTTGTAAGAAGATACCATTTTCCTCCCTCTTCACTCATATAATAGATATTTATGATGAGTGACGAGAAATAATGAAGATTGGTTTTTCACTAAATTCGTAAGAGGGATAATTTGGAAAATTCACTTAATATATATAAATCTAAAAGAATTTTTCGTATTCACTAGTAAAATTGTTTTTCATAAACCGTCTATTCTTTGTCTTTCATATTACAATTTATGGACTAGCACTAAATAGAGATCGGTTTCTTAATAAACCGATATAAGAAAAGGAAATTTGATACTTATAAAAAAGAGAAATTCACAAGATAGGGTCCAACTATTACCCATTTTCTTTTATAGGTCCCAACTATGAATTATTCTTTAATTTGCAGGTCCTAAGTTTACCATATTGTGATTTTTATAAGTCATGAATTAATTATAAACGATTTAAAAGGTAATATTTTTAAATGTTCGCCCCATTTTATAGGACTTTGTCACTTGCTGAAAGTGTTCGAAGATGGTAAACATTTAAAAATCTTACCTTTTAAACCGATTATAAGTAACTCATGATCTATAAAAATCACAAGATAGTAAACTTGGGACCTGTAGGGAATAATCCATAATTGGAACTTATAAAAGAAGATGGGTAATAGTTGAGCTCTCTCTTGTGATTTTAAGATAATTCGATAAATATACGTATAATATAAAATCAATTTTTTTCTCTCTCGTATTCACCGATGAACTTGTTCTCCCTATATAATTTTATTATATTCAAGCATGTACAATTCACCTTATTCATCCCCTTTAACTTGTTTTGCACAAACATTGGATTTATGACAACCATATATCTAATGCATATTGATACTTTTTTAATCACCTTATTCACTACTATGTCCAAAACAATGTACTTAGCTTTAACTTTTTTTCTAGGGGAAACAATGTACTTACTTTTCAAATTCAACTAATACAACTTGTTAATTGTTTTTACAGTTAAGCATGATCATAAACGAGTCATTAAGATTGTATCCACCAGCCACACTTTTGCCTAGGATGGCTTTTGAAGACATTAAGCTAGGTGATCTCCTAATTCCAAAAGGATTATCAATATGGATACCAGTACTCGCAATTCATCACGATAAAGAATTATGGGGTAATGATGCAAACGAGTTTAATCCAGATCGATTTGCTTCAAAATCCTTTGTTTCGAGTCGTTTTTTACCATTTGGAGCTGGCCCTCGAAATTGTATAGGACAATCTTTTGCAGTTATGGAAGCCAAGATCATACTAGCTATGTTAGTTTCAAAATTTCGGTTCAAGATTTCAGATAATTATCGGCATTCACCTGTGGTAGTTCTTACCATCAAACCTAAGCATGGAGTTCAAGTTTGTTTGGAACCATTACATACATGAGCTTACACAATATTTCAAGCTAAATTTGATTCTTTGAGACATTAAATTTTCTTGGTAGATGTTCATGGGATGAGGTTTTTTTTTGGTGCAATGTGTTAGTTTGCACTTAACCTCCAATTTTTGTAGATGGTGGTTGCTTTCACACAAAGAAATGCGTACTTTAATTTGTATAAATGAGTGATACTCTTTAAATAAAATTACGAAGAGTTTAAATCTTTATTTTCGGGAAATATATACATTTTGGTTGATTCGACATAATTTTGACCTAATTCAATAAGTTTAATTTGCGTGGAGATTTTTTTTTTCAAAATTGGACCAAAATTTTAGGGTGTTGTATAGATTAGAACTTTGTCAAGTTCGGCTCAATATCAAGTGAGCTTCTCATTTCTGTCCAACCGAGCCAATGATCAATTTTGTCAACTTTGATTTTAACATAAATAAAAGTAAATTCTTCATAATATACACTAGCTACTAAGTAGAACTTGGGTTGTATTAGTACTTGAATAGTTTTCCTTTCTCCTTCGTGCTCTATGACCTCAAGGAACAAAATCGAGTGCTCTCTAGTTTTCAATTCGAATAGTCGCTTATAAATAATAAGATAAATTTGCGTAGGGTCAAGAGTTTTATTGGCTAAGATACTTAGCTGCTTGTCACTTTCTCTTTTCTCCTCGTTTTTCTTTTGTTATATATTTTTTTATAACTGCCTTTAATCTGAAGATCAATTGATGTAGTTGAAATAACTTAATTTTGAGCTATTCGATCAATAAGAGTTTGTAGAAAACTACATAAAAATTTATTTTTATATAAAGCCCTCTGTCGAAAAACAAAATTAAAGATAAAGCGTTATGCTTTCTGCTACCATTCCATTTATATATACTTTGTTGTTTATGTATCGTTTCATTTCTCTTCTACTTAGAATAATTTGTCAAGAATTATCTTATAAAATTATTTTTTGTGAAAAACTAGCTTTGGGCAAATTAATTTCGACAATTACCAACTTTTCCATTATTGACAATCTACATTTTTTGCTTCTTTTTTTTTTTTTTTTGATTGGGAAATTAAGTCAGCCCAAGGGCTAACCCCTAGTCAGGCTACTAGTCTTGTAGGAACTACCAGCGCATTGGCTGGTAAAGCATGCAATGCATGCCAAGGAAATATCCCAGTATAATGCTGGGGGTAAGGATCGAACCCCTGACCTCAGAGATCAGAGGGGAGTGCTCTACCACATGAACTAGCTCCTTATCCTTCTGCATTTTTTGCTTCTTTCTTTTCATGCTTATTTTCATCCAAGTTTTTCATTATCCTTTGAGAATTGATAGTAGAATGTGGTTACTTGGCAAATTTCTATGAAAATGATCGGGAAAAAGGTGAAAACAAAACGGTTAGCGCCGAAAAAATGATCAGTAGGTAGAATCTAGCCAACAATGACATCTTACAACGGTTTTGCTTTGAATAGTAGCTTCTTACAACATTGTCTTTATGATCAGATAGTTTTTCAACAATAAAGTTCTGCTTAGGTGGTTTTTCACAAATTTTAGTTTTACTTACCCTTTCAAAAAGAAAAAAAAAACTTGCTTTAGTTTTAAATTGGTAACATGTGTTTTCCCTAATTTCTTACTTTTATCTATTTATTGAAGCTACTCTAGCGTGTCTTGCATATGGTCATCTCATTTTTTTTCCTAAAATATTCATTTTTCCCATTAAATGATTTTTTAAATTAAATGGGTCACTTTTAAACAATGGGTGACCTTACACCTTAAACGAGTCACATCTACCAGAAGTTCTCCTCGAGGAAAAATGTTACCCCAACCCTCTCTTATCATAATTCATGATAAGATTGGTCTGCTATAACATTTTGTGGAGCGAATTAATCTTGCATTCCATCACAAATATATTCTCTAAAGCACAAAGTATCAACTTTTAGGCTTTCTCTCCTACTTTGATTTTATTGCTACAATAAATACAAGGTATTTATGAACAAAACAAGTAGACACGGCCACAGGTCAGTCAGGCTCGGTTCTGTAGTGGTTCAGCTCATCATGAACATGAACCGAACTACTTAGCTGGCATGTTCAGTCCGATCGATCATGTTCAGGATTGGATTTCCTCAAACCCGAACCATTTCATCCCGATGCAGTCTGGTCTGGGCTCGGGCTGGGCCAGTTCAGGTTTTTTTTTTTAGTATGTTTAATTTCCCGATGCGTGGAAAATTTAAAAGAACATTAATAAGTTGGGGTGAATAGGCCATTAGAAAAATAGTTTTCCTTCAGATTTAGAGGAAAATGTTTACAGAATAGATGAAAAAACTCTTTAATTTTCCTTTCTAAATCCTTTGTCCAATCAAATAACGAAAGATGAGAAAAAAAATTGCATCTGAAAAACGTTTTTTTTCCAAACAAATAGAGTTTAGAGAGTATCGACGTCATGCACATATTACTTTATGTGGATCCCCCACATATATAAAAAGATTATCCTAAGATCTTACTCATGATTAATTTAAGTATATAACTAAGCAGGATCATGGCTTCTCCCTATAAATACCTTTTCTTTCTAGTGCACGAGTGGATGTAAGCGACTGAAAAGCAGATCAAACATTAAATATATACTCCTAAGATCAATTGCAAGACCCTTGGCTCTTGCTATGGCCAAGGTGGGGTTACCCTCGACATGAAGGACAGAAGTTGGGTCAAACTGATCGATGACCCCTATAGTTTTAATTGAAGCAACTTCCACTATGATCATTTATAATTGCTTCTTGATAGCATTAATTAAGAGTTTAAACTATCTTCAACCAGATGTGTGATGGGAACTAATTATGTCCCATTATGATCACAAGCTCCCCACCATCGCTCTTAGCCACGCTAATCTCCTCTCCAAACATGATTAGAACAACTAAATATGATTAGATCAAATATTAACCGTTCATGAGAAAAGTATACTTTATATTCCCTTCGTATTTTTTTTAGATTGCTTAAATGAAATCTTGACGCTATTCAAAATTAGAGAGAATTTTCTGAATTCTTTCGAAATGATTTTTTGATAGATTCAACTTATTGGATACCAAATATACAAGTATTATTATTTCTTCTTAGTTTCGAAATTTAAAATACTTAAACTTGACAAATTAAAATATATATTATGAAAATAGTGCTATGTTTTACTCAAAAATTTTGTCTAATACTATAAATTAAGTAAGAGAATATCTTTTAATATCTTTTACTCTTTGCTGTTATTTTCATCTAATATATCTTGTGTGTTAAATATAATTTGCAATTTTATCAAGTTTTGGACTTTTGTGTTGCCTGAAGGATTGGGACATTACTAATAAATTTAAATTTATAACGTCCTATAAAAAAACTAGTAAAGAGTGTCTACTCTTTGTTCGATGTACTTCCAAGTTGCACATCGTAGAGATTGAAAAAAACTCCAAAACAAATCCGTGCGAATTTAATTTGACCTGAATAGGACAAAATATCATACTAATGGCAGAATTATGAGTGAACTCATGGGTCCTACATTCTATAAAGTGGAGCAAAAAAAAGATTTTTTTGGGAGGGTTAAAATGATATGAATTGATTAGAATCAAACAAGCAGTAAAGCACGCAGACAGTATTATTCCTCCTTAATATATATTTATATGTAGTTCTATTATGGACCGGACAATAACTAAGTTTCAGATTGTATATAATTAAGGTAGCTAAGCCTATATGTTAAACTGTGTTTAAGAATGCCTCGTGCAACCCTTTTGTTTTTGTAATGATGTAAAGTTATTAAAATAAACAACATGTCTCTACCTTATGTCCTTGAGACACTTGTCGAATGACGTTATGAGAGGTTGCATTTTATTGTTCTTCGCTTCTATCTACGATTCTAGCTGCCCTTCTCTGGACTAGATGACATTTTTAGTTCTGAATTCTGATAATGTTTTGTGTTCTTATATTAATTGTATGAGTAATAAGGTAGTTCATGATTTAGCTCGACAAATTTCTTTGGAGTTGAGTGAAACTATTTGGGATAGTAATTTTCCATAGCTTTGTAGTAGTTTGTGGTTCCGATCTAATGAAATAAGTTGCTCGTTTTTGTGGGTTCTTTTTTTTAAAAAAAAAACTTTTTTTTTTAAGAGAAAGTTGCGATCAAATCTTATGAAGTACTTCTATTATAAGTTGCGACTAACCAAAACTTCATATTTTCATATTGAAGCAACTCCTTTGTCAATTAACTAGTCACTATAATCGTGGAGGAGGATAACAAAACTGGATTTACAAAATTGATGCTTCATAGCAAAGCCATAAGCACTTACACAAAATTGGATTTTAAATCAACTGACGAGAGACATGGTGTGGTTTGCATGCGGTTTACAAATTTGGATTTAAAATTCTCAAAAATTTTAAGCACGGGTTCTTCCCTAGCCCTACTAGGATTGCTCTAATACATATTTATTGAATACATACGTGATGTACACACGTGCTATTTGGACGCTGAAAAGTGTAGATAATATTTTCGGGCACGCGAAAAAAATTAAAACCCCAACACCTATATGCTAGGGCGTCGAACAATAAACGTTCAAAAGTTAAGGGCTTTCTAATAGTGGAGAGTGTCAATCTCTCTGACATAGTTTTGCGTAAAAAGAGAATTTTTCAATCAAATAATCTGCGAATCAAAATCTTCTCGGAAGTATATAATAACTCATCAAAGAACTAATCTAAAATTGAAAATTAAAGATCTTAATTTAGGTATTGCTTTATTGCAAATAAAATAGGAAATGAATGAAAGCGACAACTATAGTTGATAAGCATGAAAGATTATATTCATACTTAAGATCATCTCTAAAAGCTTTATCAAATTTTTTAAAGTAGACTATCAAAATGCATTGGATTAATAATTTATAAGCATTAGCAAGCCACATTGTTGGAAAGATGTTACTAAGTGCTTGGTGACTTCTTGAAGCATTCACCACGACCCTAGGGATGGACTAAGGGAGTAGGGACCAATGCAGCAATGCTCCAAGCCTCCAATCATACTTTTGTTTTTAATGTCTGCGCGGGATCTACCGAGTGGCGTACAAGTTTGATTCGCTGCCCACGAGCTTAACATCTCTATTTTATTTGAGCTCTTAATAACTTTTATTAAAAATTTAATGTCACATTGATATATATATATATATATATATATATATATATATATATATAAGTAATTATGGGAAATAGTCGTAGCTATATGAAAATTTCGCGACAAACAATTTAATAGAATACACTTTTTTTTATGACAAACTATCTAACAAAAAGATAAAAATGGCGAATTTCGGTACAATAACTCTTTTTTGACGTTGACGCACATGTAGCATGCGAATAATTTTGATTTCCCTTTTTTTCTTCTTTTCCTATTTGTGTAACAGGATGAAAGATTAATTCATTGATTTAAAGTCATATGACATTTACAATAGTAGTCAAAATTAAGAAATACATATCAAAATGAATTAAATACAATTTTCATATGAAAAAACTACAATTGTTGAGGAGATCTTAACACTTCTAAAAAACCCTCGTCTTGCATATCGTTGTCTGATGTAGCCTTCTACAATGGGTATATCGATATTTTGCAGTTTTGAAATAGGTATTTAATTCTAGTGATTGTAAACACATTAAAGTAATGATATCTGTAGCAACCCCGCACAAATTATTGGGTCAACAAATCAACCTCTTAAATTATAACAAACCAAAAACAAAGTCCCCAAACTCTCATATGGAGAGAGATAAAACCCAATATATGAGTAGATATAACCCAATTAGAAAAATGCGTCATTAAAAAGAGACTAAAATTTATTAGAAACCGATAACATAAAAACTAGTAATAAAAGAAAAAGGGGGAGTAACATCGTCCAAAATGGTGGCGGTAATTCCTAGATTGAAAATCAGTGTTTTGAGAAAGAAGAGGGAGAAAAGGGGGAGACAAGGCGGATTTTTTCCGTCGATCGGCTATAGAATCGGCAGAGAGATAACTAAATCAATTAAAAGATATTAGGGATATCACGGTATAATTTTTTGTAAGAATATACCTTGAATGAGTTCAGCTTCAAAGGTGTTCGACGAAATGCGTAAGAGACGCAAGAGCTGCGCCTCGCCCGATCCACGCACAAGCACATCTGGAGAATAAAGTTCCGCCCGGGCGGGTCGGCGCTCTATGCGGAAAACGTGGTTTTGGCCGCTGAGTATAAATAGGTTATTTATACCTAGGTTTTAAACGCCGAATTAGACTCTATTCTCTCTGTAATCTGTTTTTCCTCATATTAATAAAATATTCTCTCTCTCTGCCGTGGACGTAGCCAAATTAGTGAACCACGTAAATCTGTTGTCTGCTTTAATTGTTTCTCTCTCACGTCCGTTATAACATTTTTTTTTTTGTTGAATGAATAAACATCATGGCAAATAAAGATATGATTGGTATCTCTAAGATAGATTGATATTATAGGAAATATTACCTTATGATCTATTCTACCAAGTGTGGGTAATATTAGGAAGTTATAGTCTAAGGTCAATTTCCTAATAAAAGTGATAAAAAAAAGTATTGCTCGACAAATATATAAATCAAAATATTGCATCGTTAAAAAATTGGAGAAATTATATAATAGTATATAAAACAATAAAAAAAAACACGGCATGATATTGAAATTTAGGAGTTTTGTGAAACTGATCGACTTATAACGTAGAACTTAATCTATTATCGTTTTGAACAATTTTCACTTGCTTCACACACTTAGAAATTAAAGATTATCATGTCGTTGGAAATATAATGTTTAAATAGCTAGGAATGAAATGTAACACTCCATAGTTTTTAAGTCATTTAAATTGGGAGTTACTAAACGCAACCCCACTTTATTAAACGTAGCCCTTTAAACTCTTATTTTCACCTTCTCTCTAAAAAAACTTATCTCCACAAAAAAAAACTTCTCTACTCCTCCTCCTATAGTTAGAGAGACATAAATTACAAAAAATTAATTAATAATTAAATTTGAATGTGATCTTCAATAGACAATAATTCTGACCCTTATGAACTTTAATCAGTTGTAAGTTACTCAATTTTTTTCCCGGAAATATATCAAATTGTGCAATATTAATGAAATAGTCGACACTATTTCATACAATACATAAGAAACGGTGCATACTATTTCGTGTAAATTAAACAAAACGACATAAACTATTTCGTGCAATATGTATGAATCATTATATATTGTTTCCATAAATTGCACGATGTAGTCAATCCCAGTTTCTGCATTTATTTATTGTGAAAAAGTACTTAATCCCTCTTTGACCCTACCTTTGCAGAGATAAATTACAGATGCAGTAATACACCAAAACTAAAAGAAAACAACATATCAAGCACTCTACAAATCCAAAATACCCTTCTCGTCAAACAAACCCAAAATACCCCATACAACATATCATGCTCTTGCTTGTTTGTTCTCGTCAAAAAAAAATAAAAAATTGGACGTCTTCCACGTACAAGTAGTTAATCTCAATTTGTTCTATTATTGAGAAATCTGATGAAAATTCGAAGGAAAATGAAAGATGAAGAAAAAGAGGGAGGAAAGAGGAGGTGAGAAAGGGAGTTACAAAAATAAAGGGTATTTAGGATATTTAGAAGGGTTGTATTTGGTAAAGTAAGGTTGCGTTTAGCAACCACGTTTAAATTTGAACATGCAAATACTTCGACAGACGCACTCCTTTCCTCATTTGTATCTAACAATCTTTAAATTGTCTAAGCCGTGCATTGAGTGTCCTGAATTTCTAAGATATTGCGAGATTGCAATGGACTCTAGAAGCTGCGACGTGCATGGTCAGTTAACTGATCTGTGGGTCACAAATGACAAGCTAATGAATCCACTAATAAAACCATGGTCCTATGGCTTTACGCATGAATTTGTGTCCATACATAACAAATGATATTTCCTTTAAAATTCACACTGTCTGCCACTCAATCTTCCTTTGTAATCTCATCGGCGTCACACCTCCGATTGTCGTCCGTATCTCGATTTTGCAATATAAATTATGTCAACATATCTCCATCTCTCTTTTTTTCACAAAATCTCATAGACATGCATTACCACTTTAGCAGGTAGTAATGTATATATTAGAGTAGATGTTTATTATATATAGGGTTTGTGATTTATTTATTTGACATCGTTCCATTCTCTTTATTATCAATTCTAATTTTAAAGGACCAGGAGCGAACTCTTTTACTATTATAGGGACCAAGATTAGCCAAGAGTAGACTCTTGATAATGTTTTTCTTCATAATTTACTCCATGAGGAAGTTTATATGCGCCAACCTTCGGGATTATTCATCCATCTAAACATGATTATATTTGTCGGTTATGTAAGTCCAGTTATGGTCTGAAACAAACTTCTCAGGTTTGGTTCCAGTTATGTCCCATATTCATTAGAGTTACATCTATTAGTTTCAAATGCAGCAATTATGTCCCACTCATAGGCCCATTACAAGCCAGATACCCCTCAACCCCCCCCCCCTCCCTAAAATCCCAAGCAAATGCTTGGGTAGGAAGTGAACCATAGACCTTACTAGAAAAGATGGAGAAGCTCACCACTTGAGCCAACCCCAATTTTTAAATTACATACAGAATTGTACGTTATTGATGCACCATTATAAAACGTCGGATACCTCAATAAATTACGCAGTCCATGTAGATTACACCAACTTGCCTATTTTAGTTGGATTCTATGGTGCTCTAACTTACACTTGGTAATAGTATAGCATCCCCAAATAAATATTTGGTACTGTGTCGAGAAGCATATAATGAACATGCCTTCTACAAGGGTTTTCAACCTTGCCATTTTAGTCCAACAAATCTTTCGCCATGATTCAATTGATACATGACCGCCTAAAAATTGTCAGTGAATCAAAATCATCCTAGGATTTGTAGTAAAATCAACCAAAAAAAAGATTTGGAATCGCACGAGCGGGCAACTTATCTTCTACGCTCACTGTCTCATTTTTGGTGTTTTGCTCGGCAGGGCGTGAACAGTGCTCGGCCAACCATGAACTGTGATCTCAATTTTCACGATTTTTAGTAATTTTTCAGTTCTAGAGATATTTCCTAAACTAATTAACAAACCTACTCATATTGATTCAGGGTTTTCTTGAGGTTATTAGATTTATTCTATATGTCCAATTATCTATTGTGTTATATATTAAAACCTCTATACCTTTTGTAAGACTTCTTAATCCTAAAAGTTCGCCGTTCAAGATTATAGAAAAACTCTCAGATTACCCATCTATGGACTAGATCACATCGACCAAACCAAGTAAAATCTTTGTATCTTTTATTCATTTTCTTTATTACTTTCTATCATACTTATTTTATTGTTAACTATTGATCCGCATTAAATTAAACACAACACCATAATACTACTTAACAGGATTGTTCTCGCTCTAGTGTTTGCTCATTAATTTGCTCAGCTATACCGACACCGTATACGGCTATACCATGTTTAGTAGTCTAGTGTTTGCTAGTGGTATTGCGCATGTGTGTTAAATCGTGAAGTTACAAGCTACAATCCAATTGATTTTCCCGCTCTTGCCCTTTCATAGTATAATAAGTAAAGTAGTTGAAATATCGTTTGTGGAATGCAATAGTACATTCATTCACCTTTCTACCTCATAAGTCATGTGATTTGGTGACATTCTCTTTTAATCATGTAAAAATAGAATTTTTATGTGATTTATTTCATTTTATTTTCAGTCATTGCAAAATCAATTCAGTTCAGATAAGGACTAATAAAATCTTATTAGTAAAGATAAGCAAAAAATTAAAAAAAAATTTACACTCACATATAAGTTACAATAAGTTCAAACAAGACATAATAAACTCATATAAATTAGATAAACCGAAATAAGTTAAAAAAGACGAACTCTTGATATTTTAATTTTTTACGTAATATTTTATAAGTTTGTGGGTATGAGGTGACATTTGCATCAAAATTTGAATCATGTAATGCTATGAGATCAGATATATCTATCGAAATCCCAGTATTTTATCAAATGAAATCTGACACCAATTGTGTTACTATTAATTTATTTTTGAATATATTTGATATCTAGATTTTTTTTCCAACATGATGATGCACAAAAATATATTCACTCTTTTTTTTCCGTCTGTTTCTTTTTAATCGGTTTCTTTTTAGTCTACTTCTTTTTAATCTACATAAATTACAGACTTTTCTCTTTAGTATGTTTCTTTTTTATCTACATATTGTTACTTTTTCTAATCTTGATAGTATATCTCATCTACTTTCTCTTCTGTTTTCACCCATGTCATCCACTTTTCAATGTTTTAAGTTTTTAACCCACTTTTTAGTTTCTCTGTCTCATTTTTAAATTCTCTCTCATACTTTTGTACGTTCTTCTTGATTCTCTCCCAAATTAAAGTGAGTAAAATTATAAAGAAATTGAGGGAGTAGATATGAACGTGTCATAATGAGGTTATAGACTAATACTTCAATTAACCTAAAATGACAAGGGATAATTGGGCTTACCATTACCTAATTTTAATTTAAAAATAGGCGGTCTCTTACAAGACAAACTCTTATTCGTTATACTATTTTTGTCGACATCAAAAGAGTATCCTACAAAAAAAGGAAAAAGAAAAAAGAAGCATCTTAAGATAGCAATTTATGAACCTAATTCCTTCTAATATCTACTTATGAACTTACTATCTATTAATATGCTGTTCTCTACTTTCAAAATCAGTGGTCATATTATATCATTGCTTCATAATTCAAACACCTTTTTAATAGTTGGCTCATTCCTACAATTTTAATTACTCATTTTTAATAAAGAGATAATGGTAAAAACAATCACAAACTATTACCATCTCTAGGAGATGTAACTGCTTATTCTGGAATCCTATATATGTGGTAATAATTATAGGAAGTATTTTAAATTTAAAAACAAAGATTGTAAAAAAGTGAATGAATATGCTAGGCGTGCTCAATTGGATAATATTTTCAGATTGATCGTGCTATTTGAAATATAATGATATTTTTTGGTATTAATTTGATTCTTTTAGGTATGTCTTTTTTGCCCCACTTCTTTTTTGGACACATTTATGTCAAACAAGACCGTAATCAAGCGTGAAGAGGTCAAATTTCATTTATTTCTCTTTTCTAACAAAAAGAATATACAAAATGAAGTTTCATAGGCCATTTTATCTTCTAGAAGCAGTCTGTTTTCAAATGGGACAAATAGTAAAGCAAATACTTATCGACTTTGTTTACTTATATCTTCCTACAAAGTAAAAAAAATATCATTGAGTAAAACTGACCCTATCCTTATCTGATAAACGATAATAATTCAAAGTAATTTTATATAATTTGTAAGCTAATGAAATCACGTTTGTGTATATATTGATGGAAATTTATCCCGAACATTGACAATTTATCATAAATTATCATTACTTCTTAATAACACCTCCAAATATTATAACAAATTAAAGATGTACATTAGCATCAAATTTTCCTAACAACATTACATACTAGATGAGCTGAAGTCAAACAACAAATAAAATCAACGAAAGTGCACATCACAGTCATACCCTACTTTGCATTTCAGGTGTGCCACTAAATTTAAATCTTCTATACAAAGAACTTAGCATCTTACTTTTTTACATGTTCTTGGTAAATTTAAGTGCATTTGATGTGCAGACTCAAATCATACTAGTAACTCTCATCAACATCTCATCTCATGGATTTGACACATGACAATGCTTTCCAAATTTATCGAAGAAAACTTTCCATATATGTAATAACTAATAAGACAAATAAGAAATATGAGTGTGGATGTAAATGACTGCGTTTCATGACAATATATGTAATCAGAGAGAACCACAAATAGTGAAAGCTTCACAATTCAGAAAAGATGGACTTTGTTTCTTGTTTGTCACGACGTATCATAATTCATAAGTATACCTACAAGGTTACAAATGCGTCATTGATAATTCAAGAGTCACAAGAACACTACCATTAAACTCGCTAAAGTGGAGGAGAATAAGTGAATAATAACGCCTCAATAGAGAAGGTGACGATGAATGTTGTAGAAATAGAGCACAAAATTAACGATACTAGTTCAATCCTGAAGTCCAATTCTAAGAAAAAATCAGAACTTATTCCATGCATGGCCCAATTTTTGTTTTTTGAATCGGAAACCAGAGGATACTTATTTGCATCCCACCCCATCAATATAGGGCTTGATATCGGTGGAGAGAACTTTGAATTACTATGGCTCTTCCCAAAAGCATGATTAGCATTCAAATTCTCAATCCATTAGAGACGATGGATTGTTGTATGACTAAATATTATCATATTCCAACGAAGATTAGACACTCTCCTGTTGAAGGGCATGATTAGTGTGAAAAAGCTCCAAGTTTAGCTTGAGCTACAGTATGGATTCTCAAAAGTTGTCTTGTGCCTCTTCGTTTGTAACTCCAAGTGCCTCGGTCTACTCGCCAGCGAAGTCTACTTTACAGATCACCAATTATTCCACCACAAAGATGATAGTCTACTCTTGATCCCCCTCCAAATCCGCACAACATGATGTTGTAAAGCGGAGAAGACTAGAAGTCCTAACCCTTGATTTTACAAGATGCGTGTTGGCCCCAAAAGGAGTTCATCTCGTTTTACTCAAGACATTTGCTATCCTTGTCAGAATTAATATTATGCCCCAATCCCCGATGTTTTAGTAGGCTTGTACATGTTAGCTTAGTTATGTAGTGTTATTATTAATGCAAATTTTTTCGAAGTAAAAAAAAAAAAAAATTCTCTACATTTCTAATAAACTTTTGCGCATTTTACAATATTTGTGATTTATCAATATTGTTATAGTATATTGCTCACAATGAGCATTAATACTTGTCAATTTTACGTATAAATGCAATAGCTCCTCACATACTCGAGCCCACTTAGTGACCTTAAGGTCACAACTTCGTTCCCCCCCCCCCCACTAGCCATCCCCCCAAATACTTTTATCAAACCTATAAGATGCCATCCCTCTGCAAATAAACAAACTGTAAAAACGTTCTGAGCGCTTGTAGAATACGAAGCACCAATATAGAACAGAGTTTTGGCTAAAATTAGTCATGGAGATATAACTAGTTTATGCCTTTAAACTATAAGGGTTTTCAAAGGATGAAAACTTTTGTATGCCATTGTTTGCAATCTCTTCTAATCTCGAAAAAAAGGCTAAACGGAAAAATTGTTCCTCAACTGAATGCAAGCAAACGCCAAGATTATTTGCCAGATTATTTTCTTATCAATTGATGGAAAATAGCTTTTCCAAATAGCTTGATTAGATCTGAATTCAAATTATCAGCTCTACATTATTATTTTTACCAATAATGTTCAGAAGCAGTAGACAGATATTATCCTAAATTTCAGCCAATCTCCACATCTATTAGGCTCAATTAAAAAAAAATCCGCCAATGATCTATCAATACAGAGATTAAACTAAGTATGCAGATCATAAAACTCCTAACACATTACAATAAGCTTACAATTTCCTTGAGCAGAACGGGCATGATAACGATAATCAATACAGGAAAACAAGCCCTGAGAAAATGAAAGAAAAAAAAAATTAAGACAAGAGTAAGAAGGAACGAAAAATCACCCTCTAAACGACCACAGTTGCATTACTAACTTCCCATCAAACTAATAAATTTCAGCTATATGGTACAAAAATGCTCAGAAATAGAAGTTAATATTGGTAGGAACCGTGGGCTGTAACACTCTGGTAAGCACTATGCTGAGCATTCATGTTTCTGTAGGGGCTCTGCTGTGCATTGTTCTGTTGATAAGGAATTTGATGGTGATTCTGATACGGACTTTGATAAGAAGTTTGCTGCGGAGGCATGCTGTGATATGAGCCTTGTTCTTTTGGTTCTGGATAGGATCCCTGATGAGGATTGTGCATACTGTGATAAGTGCCTTGTCCTTTCGGATCTGGATAGGCTCCCTGATGAGGATTGTTCGGCCCGTTATAATTATTATAATTAGCTGGTGGAGCAGGATAACGGTCAGAGCCACCACGAATGTCAACCACGGAATCAGACCCGCCATGGTATGGATCATGATGCTTCATTCTCATTCCAGGAGCCTGGATGAAATACAGAATAACATATTAATTCAAGACTTTATGTGAGGAACACATTAGTCAATCATATCAAAGTTCAAAGTGCTAGCTACAACAGCCAAAGCTAACCGACAGATTAGAATAGGTAGTCAAACCTGACCAAAGGTGCAGAATGCAATGTACAATTTTACTTCACAACTCCCAACCCATTTGGTGGGAGGTAATAGATAATGGTAATAGTAAATCATTTAAAGGCAAGTTTACAAAGAAAGTCTCATCCCAATGCTCAGGGTAATGCTTCTCCATCCTAAAAGGCATCTTTAACTTCATAAATTTCAATTTTCACTTCAAAGGTGGTATTGAGGGGTAAAGGAAATTTGCAAGGAAACATATGTTTGGGGATAAACTAATGAAGTTCCATTGCTGAGGAAAGTGGCATGAGTTTCTTTACAGAATTGCATACTTCCTATGTTCTAAAATAAGTGCAACACTATTAGAAGTTTCAAAATGAATGCAACATTACTTTATCATTGAGTTCTATCTCCCTCTCTTCATCACATGGGTCCATCTATCTAATTCCCTCTATCTCGCTCCTCTCCTTGGTTCTTGTGCCTCACCTCTCCCCTCATGTTGCGTGTATTTTTGAACAGAGGAAGCATAAAACCATTACTGTTAATACCATTTAGTACTGGCTAATAACAGGCCATACATAGTCACAAATTCCCAATTCTTCCAACATTTTATTCCAAGTGCTCCAACCCACTCGTGAGAATCGCTCTCCACACACATACATATATATCCCAGGAGCTAACAATACAAACATAAAGTTAAAGATTATTTCATCGTTAAGGACACAATACAACCAGGACAGTATTAATAAAGTTACTCTAGGTCCTTAAAAATAAAATAAAAATCATACTTAAGTCCTTGACGATAAGAAAACACAGACAACATTTCCATTTTAATTTTACACCGTTCTTCAATTTTTGGAATTTTTTAACTTTATAAGCCCAAAAATCATTATTTAAACATTATTCTTCAATCACTTACTCTTTATGCAAAAAAAAAACTAATATCCTATATTTTCCCGTAGGGCTATGCTAAATTTCAATGGTGCCTATTTTAGGGTTCATTTAAGGAGCAATTGATCGAAAAATAAAGTTTTAAATAATGATTAATTTTTTGGCTTAAAGACTGTCATAATTTTTAAAAGATAATTCGAAGAATGAAGTAAAAATAAATGGTAATCAAGTTCCCTTAAAAAAAAATGAAGTTTGTGGTTTATTCAGCAGTTACCCTCACACTTTTCAAAATTCACCAACTACCCGTCAGTTTCATAGTAATACATTAAAATGCCCTTAATGACTAAGAGTGGATAACTCGTTAGTCATAAATAATTCACCGCTCTAGCCCTAACCCCTAAAACCTAACCGTAATCCACAACCTGATGCCCTAACCCCTAACCACCCAATCACCACCACCTCCCCCCACCCCACGCTCCCTCCACCCCCCACCCCACCCTCCCTCCACCCCCTTCACCCGTGTTATGTTGTTTCTCCTTCCCCGTGCTGTTTATGCTGTCTGCCGCAGCATTCCTCCCCCTCCCCTTCGATTTCCGCCAACGTCGCAGCTCGTGGTTCAGACGACTCACCTCGTGGTTCAAACAGCTAGTCTCTTTGTTGGGGGGGTGGTGGGTGGGGGGTGGGTGGACGGGGGCGCAGAAATATGTAAGGAGTGGGGGAAGCGTGGGGGGTTGTGGAAATTTACGAGGGGTGGGGGGATGGTGGGGGGCTGCGGAAATCTGCATGGCTGGTGGGAGGGGTGGGGAGGGCTGGGTTAGGTATTAAATTAGGGGTTAGACTTAGAATTAGGGATAGGGGCGTAGACTTAGATGAACTAATTAAGGTTAGAGGATTTAATTAGTGTTAATGACCAACCCAGTTAAACGACGTTAGTCATTAAGAGCATTTCGATTTAATATCATAAAACTTAGAGTTACCTAGTGAATTTTGAAAAGTGCAAGGTTACCTCATGAATTTTTTGAAAACTCGAGGGTAATTGGTTAAAAAACCGTTTTTTATTGTTAAGGACCTAAAAGTAACTTTATTAACACCGTTATAACTAATACTTTTTCAAACTTCAGGTCCTTAACAATAAAAATCTCATACTTTAGGTTCTTGTTGTACGGTTAACTCCAAAAACTAGTTTGTAAGTACACTCCATTTAAGCTTTAGGCACTAACAAGGTTGACATGTCTACTTGTAATTTGGAAAAATTGACATTACGAGTCCCAATGGTCTTTAAAAGGTCTCAACTTTTGATTTTCTCATAACGATCCCAACTTTATAAGGAATTTTCCAAAAGCGATCCTTTGCCTTAATTATTCAATTACATTAACACATGATATTCTAGCATAAGTCTTTGCTTTTAATTAGCTCAAGTCAACTAAATAGTGTGACGTATCCAAGTCGGTCAATCTCCTATGAAGTTGGGAGTGCTGTGAGATAATCAAAAGTTCGGACCTTAAAAGCAAATCAGTCATACTTTGGATTGATGGTGTCATTTATTCCTTTTAATTTTTATATCCCTTAAATTCAGATAAATGTTAGATAAGCAGGGTGGGAAACCATAATTTCATAATTTTACATATATTAGGTCAATTCAAGAGTTGTACAATTGTAATAACTGGTAAGTCAACAGCCACATTTGTCACAAGTCAACAGCCACATTTGTTAGAAGTCAAATTGCTTGTATATATTCTCAGCCTAAACACTACCAAGTTCAAAGAGAAACATTTAGATAAGCACATTATATGGCATGTGAAAGGCTATGCTAGCTGCAGAACAAATCAACTCATCTTCCATAGAAAACTTTTCCAGACCATCCCAGCTTACATTTTACAACCCAATCAAATTACCTTTCAACTCCCTATGAATGAGCACAATAAGACATTACCTCAATGTAGGAAAACGGAGACAGTATGAGAGGTTCAAGAAAAGGACAATCTAAACCCAAAATTGTTGAAATTGGTAGTGTGTGTAAATTGTAATACCTTCTCATGAAGTTCAATTCAAGGATTAAGATTTTAACCTTTGTTTTTTCTTTTCAATTATTATTTATGAAACAAAAACCTTCAAGGACCATTTGGTTCAAATAATTGGAATGGAATGGTATGAGGACGGTAACCCTATGGTATGGATTGGAAACAAATACCTATTTTATTAGCTGTGGTCCATTCAAATTAGGGAATTTAGAATCATTAACAAACAGTGGAGGTATGAATCTCAATCCATAGAGAGTAGTGTAATGAGATTCAGGGGGTTTGGAAGGGATGAGAGACCTGTGGATATGAGATTCCATACCTGAGTTACCTCAACCAAACAACATTTTCATCTTCAAAAATATCACAACCGCTCAAGAAACTAATCTGAGCATTTCGCCTAACCTCCACGTTACTATAGAAACTTTCCATAAATAAAAAGCAAGAAGGCACCAAAGGTGAGCGAGCATTACCAAAAAAGAAATAGCCCAAAGCACTAATTTATGTCAAATCATTCGGTCATAATTCAAACCATATTCCCTGGTAGACAAAGTGAGGACACGTGTTCCAGCTAAAAAGACCTAAAATCAACCTGAATTTGGGGGTGACCAGGTCAGATGTCAATCTGATATTGATCACCTTGGAGGGCAGTAAGGTGCATAAAATCCCACTCTAATAAGAAGCTATGAATCCCATGCTTACAATAGCACAATAAACTTGAACACACAAAGTGATGCTTCGTTAGCCAGAAAAATGATACACCCTATTGTCCTATCCTGCAACCAGTCATCGAATTTTTACAGCTTAAAAGATAAAACATTATTTTGCCTTTACCTTTCCTCTTTACAATCTGGAAAAGACTAGCTCATGAAATATATATAATAAACGACTATCAGTTTATGAATTTCTCGAATGGACCAATCTATTCTGGACAAAAGGTCTACCCGTCCATTAACATACACCTAATCGACATTCGACAATGCGACTATTCTAGTTCTTAAACTGTGACACAATCTATCCTCAAACATGAAATAGACAAAAGGAACCCAAAATGCATTAAAGAGCTAGTTAGAAAGAATATTGCAAAAACATACCTCAGGAGTACTGCCGTAGAAACTTCCACCAGCTCCAGGAGCAGAACTTATCCCACTATTTGGGTAGTGAACCTCATTAGAACTATTAGGATTCGTGTACCTACAGAAGAGGGGGGGAAGCTGATAGGCAAAATAGAAATAAAACAAATAAATTTTACACTAGGCCAAGTCAAAATTAAAAGTACCGAGATGCACTTGGCTGGACTGGATAACTAGGAGCCTCATAGTCATGCATGCCACCCTAGGGAAAATCAAGAAAAGGGTAAGCAGTTAGTACTCATCAAGTTTTGCATAATGCATAACTACATAAACTAACAAAAATATTTTCTTTTCAAGTATATGCAATATATTTAGAATCAGAAACATCTGAGAATTTTGTCAACCGAGGGCACGAGCAACATAAACTACTCATTCATTACATTAACGATTCAACTGAAGGAAAAAAGCAGTGAGTCATTAATAGTGTTTCTATAAACAGAAGCAAATAAATAATTTCCAACATTGCACTGGAAAACAGACTTAGACCAACTCTCTATAGGCACAAGGCAAAATGCAGCAGTGCGCATTGTGACAAGGACAAGCGTTAGTTTGTTCAAGAAAAATATTAATTAAAAATCAAATAGTATGAAAATATATATTCACTAGATTTTTCATATAATGCACCACATATACCAAATGAGAGCGGGAATTGATAATTATCAATTTTATGGAAAACAAAACAAAAACAACTTAGATAAGCCCCTAGAACAGTGCCCCTTACGCGGAAGAACCTTGTGGTACTCTGAAGGCAATCATCTGATGAACATTGTGCCTCAGCGCTCGGGCTGTTAAGCATGCCATTGCAATTTTTCGTGCACTCTACTAATTTCTTTCCAATTTCCTTCCTCTCTCTCCCTCCAGTTTCTACCATCCAGACCACCTTCAACACCATCATTGCAGCCACTAGAATACTACCTCTGTCTCTTTTTAATCTACCCACTTTCCTTTTTAGACCATTTCTTTTAGATCTACACACTTCCACTCTATCTAAAAATGGTAACCTTTCTCATCATCTTTCCCGACTTTTTCAACCCATCTCATCACACATATACTCTCCCCTCAAATATTTTATTTTACTTTTGTACTTTTCAAAAGCAGATTTCATCATTTTGCCTCTCTCTCTTACTCTTGGGATTATCTTGGTTTTCCCCCGAAACAAAGTGCATAAATTTTTGTAGGAACGAAGATAGTACCTCTGAGGAAGCACAAACATGGGATACAACTTTTAAATGAACAAAAGTCGCACACATGCACACTTCCAGCATCGGTATTAAACAAATATTCATAGGCCTCAAACTATATTAATTTGAGTCGGACATGGGTTATATGATACGAATACATATTTGAGTCTCCAACTTGCCAAGGATATAAGATTAAGACACAAAGACACTTGAATTTGGAGACCAAGTACAGAGACAGGGTCTTCTAAAACTTTGCATACAAAGTTTACCAAGAATAAACTATACATCAAACATGAAACAAATTTTATCAATAAATTAAGGCTCACAACCTAATAGTAACTTGGTTTGATGCCAACTCATTTTTATAGAAAAGCACTATATATAAGGACCCCTTCGTTGCAGTCTCTGGCGTAGGAGGTGAGAGGCAATGACCCATGTACTAGATTTTTTTGTAGATGTTGGCATTTCTTTATCATATCCCCTCTTTAATACTTATCAAGTTAAAAAGTTACAGCACCATTAGAGCCATGCCATTAATGACAAATTGGCAGAACAAATGATGTCAAGTTCTCACATTCACCAAATTGCAGATTGTGAGCACAAAATTGACCAAGAGTAGGCTATCTTGCAGCACTGAACACAGTCAAGTGAGTGCCTACATCTCCAACTGCAACTCCGATCACTGTGATTTGGTGACAGAAAACTGTCTGTTAATGTTTCCCTAGGTTTGTAGCTCGGACTTTTTGGTTTTTATATGGATTAACTTGGGTGGTAATTAAGCTGATATGAAGTTCTAATAGTAATTCAAGTGGTAGCACAATTTAAAATACTTGGAAGTATTCCTCAAACATGATTATTATCTCTATCAACATGAGATAGTCTTAACTCTGACCTTCTGTTAAAAGATGGCTCCTTTACTAATTCAAAGTATATGGCCTAAAATCGACCAAATCAAAAACTAAAATAGCACTTATGGAGCATAGAAATAGAAGGCAAAGAATTAAAAAAAAAAGATTAAAACGTAACATGCATGCGCAGATTGCGGTCAGATACTGAGTAAAATTGTCCTACAAAAAAATCACAGCCCAGGATATAGTCATAAAATATCGTTTATCATGTATATCTACATGGTAAAGATAGACACATTATCTTTCTATATTTCCTTTATCTTGAATTAGCACCAGTGTCACATAATTCCCTAATCTCCCCGCGAGATGCGATCCGAAAAAACCGAATTATATTTGCTGTTTGGCTATTTTCAGCCCATTTTGGGCGAACCGCGAACCGAAAAAGCGAATTATATAATGAATTATGTTACACTGATTCTCACCATAATAAAACAGCGGCTACCATCCTCAACTGCAGAGAGTATGAGATACACCAAGAAAATATTCATAACAGGCAACCTTTCTAGATGGAGAGAATTTACCTTGACAGCATTGTAGCTACCAGAGGATCCCATACCAACTGGACCAGTTGGGGGACCTCCTCGAGGAAAACCTCCAATGGGACCATATCCTTGGACAGGTCTTGGAGGAGGTGGAGCTGGTTCTGCTGCAGCACTACCATCCCTCAAGCATCGTGCCCTTAGCCTAGATGCTATCTCTGCCAAGGCATCCTTGGCTACTGCAAAACTTCCGGACACCTAGAAAGATAGTTAGCATTGGCATGAGACCATTCCAAAGATAACAAAGCAGAGAGCCAAATCACCATTATACATTGATAAGAATTTCTTACCTGAACAAGCTCCTCATCTTCTGAAGCACACTCAGGCTTTTCATCCTTAGAATATACACGAATGTCTGCCTGTGTTCTCCTTCTCATTTCATTGATGATTGTACCTCCTTGACCGAGGAGGCACCCAACCTTATTAGAGGGAACTAATAGTCTTGTAGTAATTATACCCTTCTCAGATACCTCGCTTACTTTATTTTGAAGCAGAAGAATTGCATCAATGGTCTGTGATCTTTCGTTTCGCAATGTCTGAAACAAGTCACATGCAGCATTCAATGATGAGTAGCAACTAACTCTTTCAGGTTCACGAGAATTTAAAATGTTAAAAAACGATCTCATGCAGAAGAGGAATAAAAAAATCAATGGAGAACCAGAGTGTCTAGTAGATTCTTCCTTAACGCAGCATAGAATGGATTACCTCAAAAGCCGAAACACGAATAACACGCTCCTCTGACTGGTTAGATGCATCTTCAACATGAATACTTGTACCAGTCTCCTGCTGTAGCTGTCTCACATTGATGCCTCCTTTGCCAATCACTCCCCCAATCTTGCTGACTAGACATAGAATTTTCAAGGAAAATTCACCTGAAGGTTCAGCACCAGGCCTGGCCAGATCATCATCAAAAGCCCCCGGGTTAAATCCAGGATGGCGCCCATAGTCCTCCATCCAAGGTGGTGGTGGCATGTGTCGAGAAGGATCCCGTGGAGACCACATAGGGTCAACTCCACGAGGCGGAGGCATATTTGTCAAAGGAGGACCGGCAGCATGAAAACCTGGGCCTCGAGAAGGCAGGGCGAAATTCAAAGCTTTCTCTTTGCGTGGATTTTGATGTAGCAATGTTGAAACATCATATAGTGCTCTCTTCAGAATTGTAGGTTTTCCTTGCATCTGTTTCAAGGGCGAAAAAGGGAACATGAACAGTGCATAAACAACTACTCAATGGCCTCCTTGTAAGCATATTCCACACACAAAAAATAAATCCAGCAAGAAATTATATTGCTACCAGCAAATAAGACATCGACAAGAAGAATAAAAAACACACGCAATAACGACAATGAAGCTCAATAGACACAAAAGAAACCTAATTACACAGATGTAACTAAATGGCACAATTTTTCTATACCCTTTGTTAACATAAGAATTTTCAAATCACCAACTCCCAACATTACACTTAACCAAATTGAATACAGAGTAACATTAGATAGCAGTATAGCACTTCAAAGAGAGTCATATCATACACAAGGCAAACATATAGATCAAAGCATAGAAATGCTGCAAGTTCACACTTAGAAGATTACACAAGTATGAGATGATGCCAAAACAGAACCATCAAATGACCTTCACAACAGAAGAAACAACCATCAAATTTTACAGCAGCTAAACTTAGCTCTGGTAATGGTGTCACGTGCTCTAGTAAAGTTGGAGTGCACTGACACCTTACTGATTGATAAATGATACAAAATCACTGCTCCCACACATGTCAAATCTAGAAATCCTTATTCGATATGGCAACAGCAACTTAGCTTCAACTTTAAGTACTTACAGGTTACAAGAATAAGCCTTAATAAGGGATCAGACATATCCTTGGTCTTACCTAAACACCATAGAAGGATAAAACTTTGAAGTATTCAGGAGGGTTTTGGTTACCAGCCTCCAAAAGGCCAGAAGCCAGAGAAACAGGCACCTCCTAACACAGTCCTAATTAAAAGTCCAACCCAATTACAATAATCCCCACTTACTAAGCAGTGAAGGAGCTCAAACAAAAAGGTAAGGAAGACTAATGTCAAGGGCAATGATATGATTAAAGTTAAAGCACATGAGTTCACTATGGATACTTGTATAGTATATATAGCAAAAGAACAGAAAAACCGCACCCACATAAATCGAAAGTGATGGGAATGACTACTCCAACACACTCGCTTTGTCCTATTATGTTTTAGTAAGTCAACAATGCATCCTTATTAAAAAAACTATTCAAAGGAAAGTGCCAAAAATAAGTTATTCACATGTTTTCTTGTTAAGCTCAGATGTCAATACATTAAGTACATCCCTGTTTATAATGTAAAAGAGAAAAGTTACTTGATGGTACAGATGTGGAAAACCTGCAAATTTTCTGGACATTCCAAAAGGAAAAACGAGGAAATATTATGTCTGTGGGACAGAGGAAGTATATTATATGCAATAGGCTAAAGGTCAACCAGCAATACCTGCACAAGTTCATCGGTACGTAGGGCACATGAAGGAAGATGCTCAGACGGAAGCACGCGAATGCTGGCACCAGTCTCACTCCTCAGTTTCTGGATAACATCTCCACCTTTCCCAAGAAGACATCCTACCATGTTATTCGGAACAAGAAGCCGAGCAGTAACTATGCAGTTTTTATCTTCGACATCTTCCCCTCCACCCAACAAGTCTTCCTCAATAATCCTGTCATGAACTCTCAAGAGAGCTTCTTGAGCAGGACAATGTGATGGCATGGAGATCTCATTTCCATCCTCCGATTCTATCTTCGAGGCTTTGTCGGGTGGACTATAAATCATTATCACCCGCTCATCCGATCCAGGAATTGAGTCAGAAACCGTTATTTTCGACCTAGTCTCTTCTCTCAAGACTTTAATAATGCCACCACCTTTACCAATAACACTACCAATTTTTCTCGACGGGCAAAGTATACGGTAAACAGTGTCAGTTGGGTTAGGAACCTGAGTGTTCTCAATATTATCCTGCCTAGGGTTACCCCATTTTCCTTTCTTGCTCGGCCCCTTCTTCTTAAAGGCAGTGCCTTGACGTCCTTTAAGAACACCCTTTTTGTCCCCTTCCATAGCTCCTACTCAAAGCAAAACAAAATCTGCTCAGTCCCAAAGTCCTACGAATCGCAAAAATTCACATCAATCATCAAAAACACAAACTGCACCAAATTCTTTCCTACAACAGTACGCATAACTAACACAAGTATACAACCACCTCAAAAATCAAATTTCTTCAAATTACCAACAATGCATTCACACGGCGCATAACACGAAAAACAAATTAACCAATTTATTCAGCTCTTAAGATCCAACGCTAAATTATCAGCTCATTATACTAACTTCTACACATTTCTTAACAATCAATCAAAAAAAGAGGGGGAAAAACAACGTTCCAGATTTAAACAATTTAAGCAGAAATTCACCCAGAAATCAAAAAAAATCGATAAAATAAAACGTAAAACAAGCAGTAATTCGAACAAAACTAATAAAAACAAAAAATTAGGGTTTAAGCGGCGAAGTGAGAAAAATAGTGCGAGAAAATGTTACCGAAATGAGAGAGAGATAATGTGGAAAAAGGAAGAAAGATTGATTGAAACCCTCACTGAAGTGACTGCTACTCGTATGAATTCTCCATGTTCGAAGAATTCGATGCGAAAATTAGGGTTCTTTTTTCGTTTCGTTCTTCTTCTTTCTTTTCTTGTTTTTCAGTCTATTTCTAAATTTTCTGCTTTTCGATTTTTATCCCGTAAAATAAAATGTTTCTTTCTGGTTTTCTGCTGTGTAGAGTAATAGTGATCACAGAGGATCAATAGTATGGGCTTAGCCGCTTAGGTGATAAATTAAACTCCACGCCTTTTTTTGTACTAATGGGCTACCTGAGCTTCATTTGGTGAGCTCGTGACTCCTGCTGGTGTGATTTGTGTTTTATGTTATTTTATTGAATTATTGGCAGTTTTAAACTAAACACAAAGAAAAGGGAGTTCGACACGCGGACCGACCCACAGGACATATAGGCGAGCTCGTGTCTGGTCAAGCCTGTAATAAATTTTTTTGACTATGGCTGGCCCAATGCCCATGGCCTATGTAGCGGACAATAAATCGGGCTGGACCTTGAGCAGACTCGGACCAGACCGGGCTCAAAACGTATCGGGTCAGACTCGCCCTTATACTGCCCCGTCTCATTCCCACCTCTAGTTAGGACCCTTGATGTGCTGAAAATGGTTTAGTCTACGTGTGTGTCGTGAATTAAGATTTTAAAATGCATGAACTATGATACATAAAAACTATAATGAAAAAACAATATTTACAACTTTTATCTTTACCAATGTACCACTTTGACTATTAATAATTTAATTTATTAATTGATAAAAGTTGATATAATAAAAAAAAAAGATTCAGACAAGTCTAATAATATTTTACTTGATAAAATTCTTTTTTTAATCTAATAACATTTTTACATGATAAGGTGGAGGGATTCTATACTTGGCCTCGCATAAAATACAAATTTTTGTAGCTTACATAGCTCCTTAATTTCTATCTTTTTTGGTAATGGGTTAAACTTAAAAGGATTATAGCTTACATAGTTCCTTAATTTCTATCTTTTTTGGTAATGAGTTAAACTTAAAAGGACTGACAAGTGCTGAAAGTGAATAAAAAGATATGCAAATTATCCTTAAAATAAAAATACAAAACAACAATGATTATAGTAAAGGTTTATATCTCACAACCCATGAGATTGTGATATAAAATTTGACTAAAGACACTTTTGATAATAATTTATCTTATCCTATACGATTATTCTCCTTCATCTAGAAAAAACACAATATCACATCACATTATCCTTTTGAATACCAACTATATCATGTTGTCTTTTTAAAAACTAATGTACTCTCTTTGTTTTTTGAATTGCTATATTTTTTTAAAAATGGTTGTTTATTTTTAATTGCTCATTTTCCTTATTTAGAGTACTTGGCCCACCATAAAGTAATACTATAGTAAGTCTATAATATTTGTTTTTCTTTTTTTTTCCATCCAAAAGCACTTTTTCTATCATTTAACATTAAAAAGGTCAAAAAATACTATCCAAAAAGTTTAAAAGTGACATTACTGATTATATATACAGTAACGTAGCAATAAAAAGAACGCAGGAAGTAACTATATAACTATGTGAATTGTGAAGTAGGTCCTAATTTCGATCCCAAGCAAAAGCATGTTTGCTTTTGGGAGGATGAGATTGGATGGCGAAGGAAGTTTGGGCTCCAAAAAATTGGGGAGTAAAGTAATATGGATACCCTGATAATAAGGCTTCGACCTAGTTGCAAATATTACTAATCAAGAAAAAAAAAACTTGCATGTAACCCATGTGACATGAATGATAGAACTTAGAAGGCCCAATATATGGACTTATGGAAACAAACAACCTCTAGACGTTTCTACGTTTCTAGTCATTCACTCATTCTTACTTGCATATATCAGGAAAACAACATAAAACTTTCTCAACACGTGGGAAGAACCACAATTACGCCACTTCCATGTGAAACACTCATACCGTGGCTTAAGGACTTAGGGGGGAAGCAAACATTTCCACATCTCTTCTAAGAATATATGACAAATCTTCTTGAAATTTGAATTAATTTTTAGGCGTAACTGTTACATCGTAATTTCATGTAACTATCTATATAATTCATGTCATTTTGTTGGAATCTACGTCAATAAGTTGGGAATGTACGTGTGAGGTTCTATTAACCAATAAGTTTGGCATTTTACATATAAGATGCATTATGTAATTTCTTATTGATGTAAATATTTAACAAGATTTCTTATAATCAACGATGATATTAAATTCTTGTTTGTATTTAGTGATGCCAAACTAAATTAACTTTAACCTTCATGAGAAATTTGAAGCAAAATTTCTAAAACATTGAATTATAGAACACATGATTTCCAATCTTTCACTAGTCGCAAATATCCCAAATTTCTCTTTTAATATATAATACATGTGCCCTTTTTCACTATCTCTTATATGTAAACTTTTTCTTTTGTACATCCAAAAACCAAAAGTCCAAAACTGTTAAGAAGGGAAAACATTTCCAAAAGGGTACCAAAATTAAAAGAAAAAAAAAGAAAGAAAAACCCTTCATTAATATCTAAATCTAACATTAATTAAACAAGTCCTAAATCCAATCCACATAATCCTTGATCATTCCCTTGGCTAATCACACCACTCTTTGACTCGGTCCTCCCAACCGAGTCAAACCCGAACCCGAGTGTAAGCTCGAGCTCCACCTCACCATCATCACCACCGTGATCGCTATAATCTCCCCCCGCCGCAATAGCAGCATCAACCGTCGCCTCATTCGAGAACAAGCTCGTATCCGTCGTACTCGTAGGTTCATCTTGGTGGCTCACCGTAGAGTCATGACTCGTGCTTGACCCGGCCCCGTTCAACTCGTCCGAGTCACGACGAGTTGACTCAGTAACCTTGGAAGCCGCCGCCATCATTTGAAGAGCCGAGGCAGCATCCGCCGCCACCTTAGCCGGCTTCGACTTAGACCCGACTCGTTTAAACCGATTCCGACTCGGCTTAACTCGGTGCAATTCAGCTGTGGAGTGATCATCCTTACACACGTGGCGGATGTCATAAGCACCTTTGATTGGTGGTGGATTAGCGGCGGCTTCAGTAGGAATCGGCGTAATCGGCGCGCCTTTTAAAACGGCTTCAATAGCGTTTTGACAAAGCTGCCATTGACCTGACCAAAGTAAACCTACTGAACCATATATTGGATTTACCATTCTACCACATGCTTCGTACAAGAGTGACCTGAATATCGCTGCAAAAATAAACCAAAAACAATAATTAATACAAAGTTTAATTAATAATTATCATAAGTCCACTTGTTTAATTATTGCATTAAAACTTAAACAAGAAGTTTAATTATCTAAAGTACTTCCAACAACTTGTCCCACTTGACTAAAATAGTAACGTGGCAACCAACACATAAAATGATAAAAACTAACACCCCACCTAAAATCTAGCAACTACACCACTTTCTATTCCTAGAAAACTACTACTATTCTTAGATTTCCATATAC
The DNA here is from genome assembly GCF_026745355.1 of Beta vulgaris subsp. vulgaris. Lineage (NCBI taxonomy): Eukaryota > Viridiplantae > Streptophyta > Magnoliopsida > Caryophyllales > Amaranthaceae > Beta > Beta vulgaris. Next base: position 52,708,410 of record NC_079203.1, read on the forward strand.
TTATATATTTCTATTTGATTAGCATAATTATCTAATTAGTCAATCAATTTTGAAGACATACCATATAATTTAAGTTCTCTAATAATTATTTCACTTTATTTTATATATCGTATTTACAATACAGGTCTACGACTAGTAAAAGTCTATACTATCTTTTTACCTACAATATTACTCTAATATATGTATTCCATTATTTTAAAAGGTCAACAGGGAAAAGAAAAGTACTAATTATAAAAACAAATTTTATTTACCACCTTGTAGAAATATTTTACCTTAATGTATGGGGTTAATACTATGTTTAAAGGGTAGAATGGTTGCATCTTGCATGAAGGATTTATAGGGATAAAATGGTCAAACAAATATGATCATAAAAAAGATAAATTGTTTCGACACATAAATGAATAATTAGAATTTTACTAGATCATTCTAGATCAAAAAAAATGTTCAGATACATTTTTCTATAAAACTTGGTCAATTTACTTCTAATTTTTGGTTCATGCATAACATAAATCAGATCGAGTTAAGAATCTCATCCTCTAATTAATATTTCTCCCATAACTTTATCTTTCAACCTTTACCAAATAAAGTTAAGGTCTCATAAAATGCTTTTTTCATAAAATAATAACTACAACAAATGGATAAGTTATCACAACTTTCATAGAAAAAAAAGCGCTCAAACTCATTGTTGAAATAGAAAAAGAATGGAGGTAGTATTATTATTTCAATGTATACTTTCAAACACAACTTTTGTTGTAAATCAGTTATTAGGCTCGAGCTATATTCTACCCAGTACTATTCTCCTCCAAACCACTTAAATGTTTATTCATTTATTAATATTGAACTTTAAAATAATAACACCAAATACAAGTTATCAAGTGATTAAAACTTTAATACACCAATTTGAGATTATGCAAACATGAACTAAAACTCTATGAAAAAAGCGTCATGTGACCCACTTTTGTTCAGTAACGTCTTTTAATATATTTATATAAATTATATTAGCCTTTGACATGTACGATCAAAGATGCGTATTGGAGACCGTGAAAGAAAATAAAAAAAAAGAAGGGAATAGTAGTAATTACCAGGACGGAGGTTTTCAGGACCAGCGTTGATAAGGTTCATAAGACCAGCACGACCATAAAATTTGGCAAGAAAAACAGTAGCATTTGCTTGAGATTCAGGAGATTTAATCCACTGAAGACAAGGTCTTATGCTACAATCTTCACTGCAACCTTTGCGTAGTACTCGACATCCATTGCAACTCATCCGCATTTTCAATACTCCCTTATTAATTAACAATATATAATAATAATAATATGATCTTTTGATATATCTATATCTATATATAAAGATGATAAAGATGTATGTAAGTAAGTTTTTTATTGTTTGGGGTAGTGGGTTACGTTATTTGGGTAAGAAAGAAAGAAAGAAATTGGAAGTATGGAGAGAGAAAGAGAAAGAGAAAAGTGTTGTTTGGAGGAGGGAGAAGGAGAAGAAGTATGGAGATATATAAATGAGGTGAAATTTGTTGGAAGGAGGAGAGAGAAAATTTAAATGGGAAATACTTGCTGCTGGGTTCAGAAACCGCAGCTGTTTCCCAAAAACTGGTAAAGTGCGAGAGTGTGGTCATTCAATATAAAATTAATATAAATACTTTATAAAAGAAAATAAATAATTGACAGGTGGGACGTAGTAGTTGTTATGCTCTATTCCTTTGGATTTATTTTTAGTTAAGTTTCTCGCAATTCAAAATAAGGCACAGAGAAAAATTATTTCATATCGTACATGTAGATAATTTCTTATGTATAGAAATGTTACATTAATTAAAGAACTATTCCTGAGCAGCAGGTGATAGTCAGAGGTATTGACATCACCTCCGATCCCATAGGTCAGGAGGTCGAGTTTTACCTTTTGTAAGGAGGGATCCCCTTTTTTCCCCTTCCTTGCAAGTTGCAAAGAACTAAGAACTTCATCTTACCTTAAAAGAACTACTCCTATTCGTAGTTGTAATTGTTGAAAATTGTTTTAGAACAGAGAAAGTATTTTTTTTCCCTAATTGCACCATTTTTTATTTTACACTATTTTCTTATAATTGCAACATTTCTATTTTTAAGGCTATTTAACCTTTTTACTATTATTTCACCTACCCATAATCCAATTAATTGTCAAATATGTGAGCAAATGAGACTACTCTTTTTCTCGATCTCTTCTTTTCTTAGAACACATGGTATTGATAAGAATTGTGAAAGTTGTAATAATGAGATTATTATTAATATATGTAGCAACCGGCTAATCGAAATATTATTAATAGTAATATCTATTTTTCTAAATTTCTATTTTTTTAAAAAAAAAAAGCACATTCTTTTTTTGTGAGATTTTTTTCTAATAAACATTTCATATTTTATCTATAATTTTCATTTTAAAAAACTTTTCTTCTTTACTTTATTTTCTCCAAATTATTTTTAAATTTTTATGGATTTTTCAAAAAAATAAAGCAAATAGAACAAGTCCTTAAGCGTTGGATATATGACCGAAAAGGGTCGTTTTGAAGATTTCGGGGCGCCTAAATTTATAAAAGAATAAAGATAGAAGGTTGAAGCATTAAAGATGAAGGGTCAAAAATTAAAGATTGATCATTGACAATTTATTAAGGATGTAAAAAAGGAGTGATTTCCTCAAAAAATAAAGTAAATATATTTAAAATAATATATTATAAAACTCTTATAATTTTGAGGTCGTGTATTTAGGCTCTTTATACACCCTCATCTACCTTGTGTACTGTGACGATGGAAAATTAAAAAAAAAAAGTTTGGCAAGTACTATGTTAAAAAATGTAAAAAATAGAAAAACTTTTTCCACAATGTGGGAAGAGGGAGCTGAACCTTATTTGTCATATTTGTCAAACTAAGACAAACTTGGTACTATATTTATTTATAGCTTTGTTTTTATATACTTTTATAAAGGAGAGTTTTAAGTTGTCACTCTCTACAGAAAGGCCGTGTAATCTACTTTCCAATTTGATTTGTTTGGACTTGCGTAGATTTGAGCCTGTTGCCTGTTGGCTTTAGAAAGCCGTGGGCGCAAATAAAAACAAAGACAAAATATAGATTAATGTAGAACAAACAACAATTTGGTTGTTTTGTTTATAGCATTTTCATGTTAATGGTTTTATTAAAGCACATCTAATTGCAAAAACCAAAGGATACCTAATTAGTTGTTAGTCCGGACAATTACACTTATCATTTATCAATGTGAATTTGAAGTTTCAAATCAAATACTTGATAAAAGTGCGAAACAAAAAGTTGTAGGCATCAGATTATGCTCGGAAAATATCATTTCAATTCCTTTTAAAATATCTAATTAGTAAATTATACTATATATTATTCACAGTGTAAATTCGACTTCAAGATAATATATATATATAATTAATTACAAATAACATGATGATTAAATCTTGTTTTGAAATTTAGGTTAATAGGTAAAATGATGAACGAGGTAAACAAATGGTGTAGTAGTGCTAATTATGGTGGTTATAAAAATTTTAAGAGTTTATTTTAATATAATAGTATTGAGAGTCATTATAAGTATTAGCTTAATGATTATAAATATACTTCCTTTTTTTTAATTCTAACATTTTGTTTTTCACGTTTGTTGGGACACTTCTTTGAACGTCAATATCTCTAATTGCATATAGACGAAATTAATAAGACTCTACTTTACTATTTTAATTGAAATTTAAGGATAGAGAATATATTAAGCTTATTTCTTGATATTTATGAAGAAAGTAATTTTTCGAGAAAAGTTGGTTTGAAATGAAATTGTACGTATTTTCTAAGAAATGTGTATTATTGTTTTAATCTAGTTGATCATGCATGAAAGCTTCCACTTATCAAACTAAATAACACTTTATTCTTATACTTAGTAGGAAATTTCACTTTGCATATTTTCTTTGACTACCCAAATACAATACTTAGCACCTAATTAAGCACAACCCATTGTTTTCCATAAAACTTTCACTTGCTTTTATTTGTTTGTTGTTAATTCTGTTTGGGGAAATATAAAAGATGAGCAGTCTCTGAACACTATAAAATACTTTCTCCGTTTAAAAATAGTTGCACCATTTGTATAGTGTTTACTATTTACATCTTGTACTTTGATTGTCTTTTGGTGATTTATAATTCAGGAAAAACATCGACATACGAGATCTTCTTAGATTCATCTCAATGTATATTATTTTAATATTAAATTTTTATAATTTTTAATTATCGATAATTAGAGATGTTAATGTGTGAAATAATGCATTAGCAAACGCGAAAACATAAAATAGTGCAACTATTTCTGAACGAAAGGAGTATATTATTTTTTAAATGATTTTTTTTTTACATTTCATAAAAAAATAAAGTTGTTATGACATTTTTTTTTTTTGAAGAGATAGTTATGACTTATGACAACTCTAGTCAAGCTAATATGGACAATCTTCTTCGAGGATAAGGGATGTGATGAATTCCTGATATTCCCCTTCTTAGATACATATCACTTCGAGAGTTCATACATATAAGATATATTCCTCCAACCCATATTGTAAAATTGCACGAAGTAAATGAATTTGCAGTATGAAAACAAAATAGAGACCGCACGTAGAAAAACAAAAGCAGGGCACAAAATTCAATTTTAGGCCTGAGAGTGTAGAGTATCAATCTAAACAGTATATATCAATACATGGTGTGAACTTGTGATGCACTAACTTTTAAGACCATATATAATTGGTTCAAGAATAATGGGGGAAGGAATTAAACTATAGAGGACTAGAATGATGATAAAACTTATTATTTTTATTAGGTATTTTGTTTAAGTTTTGACATGAAACGAGTTAACATATCATCGCCAATAAGTAGATTTTACTACTTGAGGGAGAAATAAAGCGAATTAAGACACCAAATTAACGGGGTTCAAAATATAAATATATTAAAAACTTAACACTCTCCATTTCCTCAAAATTGTGCTTCAAGTTTTTTTCAAAGCGTCAACAAGAATTAGCTTAAGTAGTAAGCTATTTTATACTTCTTAAGCAAGGTTTCATATTCGAGCCTCAATGTATGCTAAAATTCTCGTTAGGACACTCACCCACCGCGACCCATATCGAGTCGAATATAGTCGAAGCTCTCGTCTAGTTTTTTTTTTTTGTTGTTTGCACCCGGTTCACCCTTCGGGCTACATCCGGATCGAGGCCAAGTTCGGGGTGGTTAGGTTCCATTATTCCTCTCCCAAGGGTGTTGCGGGGATTCGAACATAGGTCCGTCCTACCAAAGCCAGTCCCCATCACCACTGGACCAACACTTACTTGGTTCTCGTCTAGTGAACTATGCGTAAAGAAGTTCTTTTACAAAGTATTCACTGCATTTAAAATGAAACAGAAAAAGTAATATAGATAAGTATATGTTTACATACCACTATAGAAGTGGTTACAAAAGTATATCTACTCATACATTATAGTATACACCAAGGCATGCATGACACTTCCTTTCTAAAAAAAAAGGTACTCCATATCTCTAATTCTCTATATGCAATATTTGTTGTTGGTATCCAACCAAATGCATTGTACATGCATTAAGAAAAACACAAACAAAAAAACTCTTAGGCATGAAGGACACGTGGTAAAAGCAGAGAGTATTTGCCAAACCCATGCAAAATTACAAATGATTCCAAAAGTTATCACAAGATAGCGCGTGAACTACACGTGTCAATGTCAGAGTGCGGTCGAATCGCCACATAAGGTGGGAAAAAAAGTAGGGCCCACATCTCCAGCTCCTGGTTTTCGGGAAAGTATATAAAAAAAAGAATAATTAAATTTAGAATATTTTCCCTGGTTTTACCTGAGAAAACCGGCGACTGGTTTCTGGTTTCTGGTATCTGGTTTCTGGTTTTGAAGAGTGTGGACTGTGGGCGCCAATGAGAGGTATTTGATTATTTTATTGTTATAGTGGGGCCCAATTTCAAAGTGGTTTTCTTTAGGGCGGTCGTCTAAATTTGGTGCTTATCAGTTTATCCCACAAGATTGGACCCCATGTTTTTTCAAATTATTTTATTTATTTCAGCTTGACTTTATTGTATAAAACAATTTGATTGTTTCAAGTTAATTTTATTTACCCCTCAAAAAAAAAAAAAAAAAAGTTAATTTTATTTAAACCACTGATATAAACAATCATGTTAAAAATATTTAGGATCTTGCAAACAAATTATCTGAGCAGTTAGATAAACATTAAAATATTTCCTTAAATGATAAGTCTTGAAATGTATGATAAAATCACGCATCAATTAGTGTAATGAATATTTAGATTTATTTAATATTTTTATTTTTAATTATATTATCTAACGTTTCTATTAAAAAAAAAAATATTATCTAACATTTTGGGAGTCGTGAACACTGGTTAGCTTTTGTCGAAAAAGAAAAAAGCTAAATGAAGTCCTAAGAACTGCATATACTCCCTCCGCCACTGAAAGATCTTTCCTTTTTTTGTTTAAATGCGTTTTCAAAAGATCTTCTCTCTTTTACTTTATTTCCTTATTTGAAACTTTTTTCCCCTTTTTACCCTCTCATATCCCTATCATATGGCCAATCATTACATTATTAATTCAATTTTACTCCCTTTCTCTCTCTTACTTTAACCCATTTTATTTGTTTATTTATCTTAAACCATTTCTCTCTCCTACTTTACCCACCCCACACAAATGGATCTTCCTTGGTATCTGTAGGAACATTAACAAGGAATATCTTTAGGAAACAGATGGAATAAGAAGTTAAAAATGGAAAAAAAAAACATTAACTAATCACTTATTACATAAATTAATGCAAACTTTTGTCATAAATTGACAACTAATTTTCATCTTAAGCAATTTATCTATATCTTATATGCAACACCAAGAGATGCATATAGCAAAATCCAAAATTTAAAGTAAATTATTAGTTTAATAAAATTGGTTTTAACTTTTATTTGAAGTTTGAAAAAAAAAAGAAAAGGTGGAGTGCATATTTTATTTATAAATTATTGTGAGGGAAATAATGACTTTGCCTTAGATTTCGGTTGGACATGTTAGATTTGGGCACTAATATTCATATATTCTACTTATAATTTGTACTACTCCAATCCTACCCTCCGCATTTTGTTATATTGTCCAAGTGGTTTTACCCTACGGCTCCACCATTAGTCATGATTAATTGCGTTTACCATCTGTGTTTGTGCTTAATTTATTATGGGTCTCTCTCGTCAGATAGTAGGAGTTTAAATTGGGGATGACAATGACTCGAGTCATTTATATTTTTTGTATTGGATGAAGCCAATTAAACTTACAATTTGAGATGAGTGATTTTGAACTCAAAATCTAAGTTAACTTTAAAAACTTAATTTAAGTTTTAAATTATAATCAAACTAAATAAATAATCTTTAATTTAATGTTATAACATGTTCATTACTAGTTATTTGCCAAATACCTAGAGTTTTTCACAAAATGTTGTGCGATTTGTTTTATACTTATTAATTACACATCAACGTTTAAAATATATACAAATAAAATAGTTATATCATGTTGATCAACATGTTCATGAGTAGCGGTGCTTATCTAGCGAGCCGAACCCGAATAACATTGGGTTTGGCTCGAGCTCGTTTAACTTTTCATGGGTTCGGCTCGACTCGTGAGCTCGCCGAGCTCGACTTGCTCGTGATTAGAATTTGCGGCTCAATTCAACTCGGCTCGTTTAGTCTCGTGACCTTAGTTAATATCTTTAAAGAAATATTTAATTTAATTTTTTAATATATATAAATAATTTTTTAATATGTAAATATTTTTTTAATATAAAATAATAATCGAGTTGTTCACGAGCAAGCTAAGACTTATAACTAAAATATCTAAAATATTCATAATTGTTGTATTATTTAAAAGTCCATCTGAATTACTACCTAGTTCAACTTTCTTTTTTACTAAATAAACATATCAAACATCTTGGCAATTCTCTAGAATCAAGAAAGCCAAAAGTAGTTTAAGCAAAACTTCAAGAGTGACTTAAGACGCAATCTTTGTTAACAATATCAATGGGCAGATCATACATGTACGATTAGGTACCCACAGTTTGTGACGTTATTATCTCAAATTATGATTGTCAAGAAAACCCAAAACAAAACAACCCCCTCCAAGATGAGGAGAGGTGGTAGATCAGTGGAGTACCACATCGAATTTCATTCAGTGTATTGTTCAGGGTTCGAATTCTCATCCCAGCAATATCTTGGGGAATTTACTTCTGGGTTGTTTAGCCTTGTACGTACTCAGCCTCGGAGCTGGTGTGTTATGCAGGCTAATAACCTAGGGATTGGTCTTCGAATCGGACCAATTATCTTTCCTCTCCAATAAGATTTTTTCTTTTAAAAAAAATATGATAATCAACTACTTAGACATGCATTTTGGTAGTTGGAAACTTGTAGTTTTTGACCATATTCGCTCTACTTTAACATACCATGGGAACACTTGAGAGATGACATTTTAACAAAAGGGTTTTATTTCAACGTCACTAGCAAAAGTAATTATGATAGAATTATCATGCAAGTTGATGATATTTAAATTTGTCATTAAGGATAATATAGGTAGTTGATGCTAAGTTGGTAAGGGGAACAAAATAATGGAGAACTTTATAATTGAGTGCTAGCAAATAGCAATTAATTAGAAAATAGTGGGAGTAACGAAGTGCAAAACCGAAGCAGCTAGCTAAAAAGCATGTTTTAGCGTTAATGTAAATTTGGTTAATCATGAGTCATCACAACTGAGAACCAATCAACTCTAAAATTAAAGAAGGGTATACTACAAAAGTACAAATTTAAAAAGGGTACGTCTTTGTTGCTTACATTTTCTGTGGGGAGACGTATATAGTTTCAATTCTCAAATTTCGGGGAAGTAGTTTAATGAAATAGGGTTGGTCTTGGTTTAACTAACTAGCTAGGTTGGGCTTATATAGTTACTCACTTCGTTTCATTTTAATCTAAACGCTTTGACATTTTACACAATTCATAAATTTTACTTTGACTATCATTTGTGATTTATATGCGGATGAAAATATAGTCATGTGAGATCTTGTTATAGATTCATCATAACATGTATTTTATCAATATACTACCTTCGTTTCTTAATAAGTGCAACATTTTTCTTATTTGGAATAGTCACAATAAGTGCAACCAAGCTAAAAATGGTAAAAAAAGCTCAATATTATTTATTACAAATATGCCACCAAAAAGCAAGAGGGGACCACAACTTTTTTGTTTCATCACTTGAATTACTCTACTTTATTGTGGTCCCAACTTTCTCTCTCTACATTCCTTGGTATTCCCCCACTTTCTCTATGTTGCATTTATTAAGAAACGGAGGAAGTATATTTTTTTATAAATTTTACAAATACAAAACTAAAGATATATGTCCTCAAAGTTTTGCACTGGCATGCGTGAAAAATGTAAGTGTGTAGATTAAAATGAAACGGAGGGAGTATATTCGAGATATATAACTAGTCTTGTTATGTTGTTTATATAGTATATGTTCCACAAAATTCTTCGTATTTACATTTCACATGGTCCATGGTACACACTTTTAACAATTAATGTATTTATAGCATATTAGTGAACATTTAGAAAAAGCGGATATACTCAAATATGCATTGAAATAAATTTGAGAAGATTTCAAAATATTTTTGTTATGTATATATGCACGATAAAGTACAGTTAGAGTTTTTTTTTATAACTTTAATATGACTATATGAAAAGTAAATGAAATTTATGAGATGGAGGAATTATATGCTAAGAATAGAGGAATTATATTAGAAATGACAGTTGGGAGCATTGCCTAGGTCAAGAACTAGCATCGCCTAGGTCAAGAATTATATTTTGTTGTTGAGGTTGATTTAACTAAGCATTTATATTCACTCAAAAAAGAAAACTAAACATTTCTATAAATATTCTTCACGATATTTGCAAAACTTTACTTTTTATAAGCCATTTTACGATAAATTACCTTAAATATTTCGTCTATGTCAAAAACTAATCTCAAAAATTGTTTCCAAAGGTTAACAATATTGTATAATGATCCTTGTGCATTGACCAAATTTTTCGACATCAAATATGCACATCGGGGTCATAAATTTTTCAAGGTAGATTTTTTGAAAAAAGGTGTAAGATTTTATGAAAAAAATACAATTATAAATGAAAATTCGGAAAACAAATCCATATTTTTAATATCTTACTATGTGATAAGATCTCCTTCTAGTAAGTTTGACAAATGGAATGAGTTAAGTAGTAAAGTAGTCATGATTTTATTAATCAGGAACCAACGATAGATAGATAGATAATTGACTTAGGTTATTACTTATTAGTAAAGTTAGACAAATGAAAAAGGTAACGCACTAAATTGAAATAGTATTAGGATTTAGGATTAATGTAATTATGGCTCTTCCTGGTTGAGTGGAAAGACCTAATTCGCTGTCTCTCCAAACTCTCAGCAGCCGTCTATTCCTTCGAATAATTCAAGTATTATTACTTCGCTTGAATTCTCTTTACGCGGATGCACGACGCGTGTAGAAAGTTATTGAGCAAATTAAGATATCCTACTAGACCTCGGCATGGGTGGGGCCGAACCTGTTTACGAGCTTGGAGCAATGTTGGGCCGGGTCAAGACTTGTGAGTGGCGGACTGTTCAAACTTTGTCCACGAGCATGCTGGTCGGGTTCGTGCCTCATGTGAGCTTGACCCATATTTTATATTGTTTTTTTTATTATTCGATGTTTTAGACTAAAAAACAAAGAGAATGGGGGTTCGGCACACGAGTCATATAGGTGGGCTCGTGCCTGGACGAGCCTAATAAAATGATTTTTTTTAACTGTTGCAGGTCCACGTCCCACGTAGCAGACAACGAGCCATGCTTTGCACGGGATCGGACTGGGCCGTCCAAACCGTGTCATGTCAGGTCTCGTGCGGGCATATCCCCACCTCCAGATCAAAGGGAGTATATCAAGTAGAAACAATAAATGTTATGTCCACTTTATCATTTGTTTTTATCAGAAAAATTAATTGGGATAAGTTTAGTTCAAAAAAAAAAAAAGTGTGACAGTCTCACAAACTAATGTCCAATAAATACATATAAAGTCTAATAAGTATAGATAAGTAAAAATAAGTTAAACATGTCTTAAATGTTTTAGCTCGGATAACATGAATCATCATTAAAAAAAAGTCTTCGTGACCTATGAACAATGTAAATGAAGAAATAAGTTAAAGAGGGTAAATGAATAGAAATGAAAAAGCAAAAGTGAAAGGAATAGTAAGACAGGCGAAAACATAAGGAACAAGCTAAGAAATCGAGTGATGCATAAAGATAAAAAAAACCCAAATACTTCATAGTTCATAGGGGAGCAATAGTAAAATTATATGAAAGTTCAAAAAAGAAGTTAAAATAGAAGAAAAAAAATACAAATATGAAATTTATACTTCCTCTGTTTTTTTAAGTGCATCGTTTACTTTGTATCACTATTAAAAAATATAATCAAGTGAAATCTTGTTAGATTTCTCCCAATGAGAATTCCAAATATCGTAGAAGACAACTCGAATACCAACTGGGATCTATTATTGAATTCATTTGATCCGGTAGTGCATATTTTAGGAACGTACAATAATACCAAAGTCATTGGTAAGTTGTCAATCCCTAAAACAGACTATATGTAATTTTAGTTTGTCTTGTAAGAGACCGCCTACTTTTAAATTAAAATTAGGCAAAGCTAAGCCCAATACTAAAGCCCAATAGTGACTAGGTTAATTTATTTCGGTCACTAGTTTAATCCATTTAGTTACTAGGTCTACTTTTATATTAAAATTAGGCCGTCTCTTTTAATAATTTGTGATGTAATTTATATGCCTTACATTATGGGCATGCATTTTCCCATAGGTTTCTATTGTATCAATGCATGGACAACTATCTCCCCAGCACCTAACCATGCATAACCAGTCAGTCAGGGTTCTAATAGAGACGATGGTTTACCCTGTGGCAGAGTTAGCGGCTCGAGTCCGTCCTTTGTAACGATCAAGCTAAGACTGATAACTCCGTCGATTCATACAATTGTCCATGTACCGATAGAATATTAGACAAATACTGCAACCCCTACTTCTTCGGGTGGAACACTAGGTTGATTAGATACTCGTAATACTGCCAAGATATCAGGTATTCAGGGTTTCATACTCAGGAGTATAATAAGTGATCAATTTGTAATCTTTAACACCAGCTTAAATCTAATACTTGTTTTAGTCTCTGTTTGTGGTGACATAAGCCCCTCCCTACAACTTCAGTTTTAAATTATTACAACAAAGCAACAATGTTTACTCAACATAAATTATGCCATACTGAAACCTTTTACAGGAATCTTTCATAAAATTCTCAATTAATTTTGTCAACTAATCAAAATGGTTGGTTAATTGACCATGTATTTGATTCGCCAAATACATCATTATTGTATACTCTTTTATATATATGGCACAATGCAAGCATAACCATTGTTTTTTAAGTTTTTTAATTTCTTACCCCCCTTTGAATAAAAGAACGACTAAATAATTAGAAATGTAGTCTTGACAGCGGTATGTGTTGTATATATACATCCTAAACATGGAAATATGTGAAATTACATTATGAAAAGGTAAAAGAATAGGCTAGACATAAATCTCTATATACTAAATAATACAAACTAAGTCCTAATTTGATAGAAATTCCGAATCATAAAAAATATATAAGTTAGAGTTTGGGTTCAATTTTCGTAGATAATAAAGAAAGAATTGTGTATACTAAAAGACAAATAAAAACATTTCTCGAGATTTTTGGTAATCCATTTTATATTTTTAGAATAGGTGGATTGAAATATCAAATTCAATAGAAATAAATAATTTTAAAAAGTAAACAATTGAATTGGTTTCCTCTGGATGGTACCAACAAAATGGATTATAACTCCTATTTCTTATTTAATTTAATGGTTGTAAGCGTCGTAAAAAAGATGCGTGTAGAAATGAGAATCGAAGATATTTTAAGAGAAATATATAAATGATTAAAAAATATGATCAGTTTTGTAAAATATTACTATGGTTCGAGAGAAAACAAGAGTATCTACTTGAAACTTCAGTGGAAGTGTGTTGAATCAAGAACAAATAGTATATACCTTTTATTATGGGCGCTTTATTCTCTGTCCACTTATGAAAGGTCGGAGTGATACAATAGGCATTGCATGTGATGCGGAGAGTGTTGCTTGCTTCACATGCACCCTTAACTTGAAATAAATCTCGAAAAATGGATAAATTCCTTTTCTTTAGGAATACATAACACACTCGTCACTCCAAAAGGGATGAGTAGAAAAACTTATTAGTTATCAAAGTCTAGATCAGTAGTCATTTTTTTTTTAATCTTTACTAGCTTGTACATAATTAGAGATATTAAAGTTCAAATAATAAACATATCGACAAATGTGAGAAAACAACTGTGTAATTAAAAAAATAGAGGAAGTACTTCATATATCATACTACCACTATATCTTTTTAATCAACAAATAGTTTGACTTTCACGCAGACCTTTAATCATTAATATCTTTAATTCCGAACAAATAACAAAAATTATAAAAAGTTGATATTTGAAAACTAAATGTTGAGAAGAGAAAACAAAAATACAATATTCCATATGATTGTGTTTTTCCTTAGGTATATAATAGTTAAAATAAAGTATATAACTAACGTCGTCATAGTATAAAGTGGCTCGATCAAGGAAATTTGTTTTCGCCATATTGGTCGGCAAGGTAACAAAGTTGTGGATTGGATGGCATTTAGAGGTCACTTCTACAACTCTTCCATTAATTTTTTCCTCGATTTTTCCCTCTTGATTTGTAAAGATGTTAGTTTTAGATTGACATTCGAGATAACAACATTGATCTAGTTTTTCTTTCTTTGTTAAAAAAAAAACAAAGTGACTCGATCAATAAGAAACGAAAGTGGTAGATAATACAAATACCTCTACAGTCTTCAAACTTCAAAGACAAGACCAAATTTCACATGCATGCTACATGCAAAGAATATGATACTGGTTCATGCATGTGATGTCCTATACGTAGATTTTTTTTCTTATAAAGGGCAGTGCTGGTTCATGCATGCTACAAGCAAGTATTACTTGGATTTAAGGGACTAACTGCCATTTTGTTGGACTAAATGAATTCTTGAATAGACATAATCAACGCACTAACACGTTACGTAGTAGAGTAGGAGGGAAAAAACGTACTATAAGAAAAAGGTTGTCATTGAAGTCTTGTGAAAACCTGCGTGATTGAACAGTGATTAATAATAGTAAGTTCCTAATTTTATATTGAGTACATGCTGGATTGGTCCCTCGACTAAGGGCTTGGTCTTTTTGGCATAAAACAATTGAACTGAACCGGATTGAACTGAATTGAACTGAATTGAAATGAATAGTGATATATGAGATATAAGTATTATATTGTCCATAATTGAATTAAATTAAACTGAACTAAATTGAATTGAATTGAAAATAAAGTGGGGAGAACATACCCTAACTAGTGACTTTTAGGGATGACCTTTAAAAGACTAAAACAACATGTGTAAGAACTAGTAAGTAGTAACTTCATCTTTATAAGTTTGAACATTTATCATAGAGCCTAATAAACAAATTTATCAAAACGCCTTTTTTCATGTATTCGTTATAGAATAGTTTCTGAAAATATAATTTTGATATATGTTGTCAGGTGCAGGTTTACTCATTAAGGAGTGGGTTCAAATGAACCTAATAAAATTACTAAAAACTTATAATAGTCATATAATATAGTGGAAAAATGTAGAAAAACAATAATGCACCCACTGCGATTACATTATTGAAGAAAGGCTTGAAAGTTAAAATGAATGTGCAACTCACTTTGTCACAATTTTAATAGGTCAAACTATTTAATATTTTAGTAATTGAAATTGCTCTATTAATGCTAATGCTTGAAAGTGGGTAATTTTGAGTACATTCATCCTACATGAAAATGTACCATGTACATGGTACATTTCAAGACTAATTTTTATTTGAAACTCTCCTTTTTTAGTATATTTTGCTCCTTTGAAATTTTTCAAATGAGTAATGAGCAAAAAAACAACCTTAGATTTATTATACTTACGATACATCCGAGCAAAGCGTGGATTATGCACTAGGCTGCACCATGCTCATTGTGCACCCAAAAAGAACATACAGTTTATATAAAAGAACACAAACTTTTTTCAACAACTTTTCTACGTTAAAAAAGAACACACGACTTACAATTAAAGAACGTGTAAATTTATATTTATAAAAGAACGAAGGTTATAATGAAAAGAACATATAATATATGAAAATCTACACTTAAGGTAAAAGAACATATACCTTTTAAATTCAAATTTTAAAAAGAATCTTTAGTTGCAAAATTTAAGGAAGCAAATAACAATTATTTTTTAAAATTATAGACTCAAAAAATGATAAAACGACGTAGTTTAGAAAAGGGTGCACCATGCTCTACATGCACTTGGGTGCATGTACTTATTTGCGACACCCGAGTGCATGATAAATTTTTCGGGGTCATTCCTTTAATTTCTTATTTTCTTTTTATAAATCATTTCACTTACGGAAAGAAATTATCAAACTCATTAGGCAAATATAACGCATAACCAATTATATAGCAGGTGTTAAATCCTTTAAAAATAATAATGTAAGTATTTTTTAATTGAAATACAGAGAAAGATAGGTTTTTTTTAATGAAAGGAATAAAGTAGAGACCGATAATAATAATAGCAGGATTATATTAATAAAATTATTACTAATATGACGCAAACAAAAAAAATCACTTCCTTTTTTCATTAAACTATTACTTCATAATTCAATTAAATTCAATATTTTTTATTCTTTATTCTCTCATTATAAGACTATTTTAGAGTAATTGTTTCTTGTGGGTCATTTGTTAATTAGCTCTTAGTTAACAAAAAAATTGCATTTATGTTGTTTAATTATGTAAATACTAAAGTGTTATTAGAATATGGAGCGAGCATTATATGTGATTTTCAATTTTTTGCATTAACCTTGACCTTGACTTTGACTTGAACTCACTTAATGTGAACTCTAGATTCGCCATTGTTAATATAATGCTGCTTTTAGAGTTGCAAATAAGCATTAAATATATTTTTCGAAATAAAAGTATTTGAGGAATTTATGACACAATAACTCATCAATTCATATATTTATTGTTATTTATTGCTTATTATTCTATTTTTAATTTATTATATGCAACCCTACTGCACAGGAAAAAAGGTGAAATATCATCAAAATATTGAAAATTGAACATTTTCATATTGCATGCAATTGCATTCATGTAGTCGATAATAGTCGATTCCTTATCCTAGAGGTGATCATGGGGCGGGATGGGCCGTGCCTAAAAAAATTTGCCCATTGGTCGTGTTGGGCCGGGCCAAAATTCATGTCAAAATTTTGTGTCCGAACCCGCTATTTCGAGCCAAAATCGGAACGACCCAAAAAATAGACAAAAAAGTCATTTTTGGCTGCCAAAGCCCGCCCAAAGCAAAAAAAATTCGGACCATACCCAAATATGGGCCAAAAAAATCTGCACAAAACCCGCCCAAAAATCAGGCCAAGTCGGAACGGGCCAAAATGATCAACTCTACCTTGTCCTCATTTTATCCTTTTCTATATGTGCACAAATTAAAAGAATTTTGTTGAAAAAGAAATAAAACAAAACGGGCTTAAGCCCAAAAGACTAGTAGTATTTGAGACGCTTCCTTTTCATTGCATGTATGTGGGTTGTGGCCCATTGCATTGAACCTCCAACGCTGAAACAATTTTATTGGTGATTTCATTTGTCCATCCTTGACCACAACCAATGACTATGTATGGTGTTGGGATTTGGGAACATGACTTGTAATTTTTCATTCGTTTGTTTTCTAATTGGACCATTATTGATGTTTTTGGTCAATTATTAAATGCTAACAACTAGCAAAGAAAATTAGGGAAAATATATAAAAAATAGAGATATGTTGATGGATGAGGAGAAATATAAAGATTTCACATGAATGTTTTTTTTTTTTTAATGCGATTCACTTGTTTGAATGATTGTAATAAAAGCTAGTACGTTATTGTTTTTTTTTCTCAAGCCTCAAATAATTTGTAGCATTTTATTGCTTTTTTTACGGGAAAAATATAGGTTCGATTATATTACATTTTGTTGCTTTTGTGGAAAAGAATTGTGATTTTTTTAAAAAAAAATTCTAAAAATGATCCTCCTATTAATTATATGATTAGTTAATTTTACGAGATTAAATTGTTTTGTTGATGGGAATTATTCAATACTTAGAATTTAGGTTAGATTACATAATCAATTCTAAATATGACCTCTTTTTTTTAAAAAAACATTGTCTATTATTATTTATCCAAAATAGTGCTAACTTTAGAAAATGTTTTCCAAAATGAGTCTTGTATTATTTAACTGATAGAAAACTATGTTAAACCTATTTTTGAGCAGAACTGAGTTTGTTAGTCGTAACTCATAAGCCACTCACTCTTAATATTCAAATAATCTTTCACCCTTTTTCTATGTCCCCTTCACTTAAACTTATAATTAAAAGAGGTAAGCACACACAATGCTCGAGGTCGGACTTTGACCGTTAACATTACTGTTTCGGGTAATTATGATTAATGACTCCGTTGCATATAATTTCTAAATCCGCTACTGCTACTAGGTAGTTAAAGTTTTTTTGTCTGATGGTCCTAGCATCTCCTCAAACAATCATAAGATACAAAATGGAAATTACTTGATATGCACACAAGAAAAATCCAATTTTCTTTCTGTACGTAGGCATGGCCTCAAATTAATTCCTAGCTAAACAAATCAAAAGATAGTGGTAGGATCCCATTAATTCACCACAATCACACAAGCTCTTATCATCTTCCTTCCCAAGGATTAGATAAGATATGGGTTTATCATATTTATGCCACGTGGCATTTATCAATGGTGATTAACGGTCAGGTAGTTGAAATCAAAATTTAACAAAATTTTATACTTTAACCTTTCTTTGGCTCCTAAACTTGTGTGTGGTTTGCTGAAGTGTAATGCTATCCCCTAACAAATCAACGGCCAAAATTATTCTAAAACCATATCCACTTCTTTAAATGACCTATTGATTTAAGTTATATCCTTATATAAAGGAACCTGTTCTAGGGGAAGTTGTAACTAGAAAAAAAGTTGTAACACATATAATAGTAGCAAAGAGGAGAAAGAGTGACAAATATGGCTTCCTCAGTTATCTCCTCCACCGCCGTCGCCACCGTTAGCCGCACCCCGGCTCAAGCCAGTATGGTGGCTCCTTTCAATGGGTTGAAGTCCACCGTAGCCTTCCCGGTCACTAAGAAGAACGATGACATTACCTCCCTTGCTAGTAACGGTGGAAGAGTCCAATGCATGCAGGTATTGCTATTAATTCACGTAATTAGTGTTTTTTGAGGTCATACATCATACATGTAATGTAGTCTATAGATATAGTACTAAGAAAGTGTTAGTTATTGACTATTGTATCCGCATTCCAGTTGACAACATTGCGTTGCTATTATATAATGACAAGTTATAGTGGGTAGATTTATCATTTATGTATCTAGTGACACACGATATGAAGCGATGAAAATTAATATTGGACAACTAATAGAGATTGGATTGGAGGGAGTATTTACTAGATTATATACATATTTAGTTCGAATATACTAATTAATTGTAGAATTAATGTGTTTGTTAAGGTTATACACTATGTAGATGTACAAAGGAAGTGTTACTTATTGTATCAGCATTTGAGTAATTGCTATTATTTTGAAAATGACAAGTAATATTGTATTGGTATAGTTAATTGATTAAGAATAATATAATGTCAAAGAATATTAATTGTGGACAAATATTGAAAATTGGGTGAAATACTAGACTAGAATTGTTTGAATATTTCTGTTGATTGGTATAGTTTTAAGGGGCTCTATAATGATTTGACCCTACAAAACTAAACTTACATTAGTGACTTATATCATTTGGTATTAGGTGAAATTGATGTAGTTTCAGATCTAGAGTTGATCTTCATTAACATGCTGTGGAAAATTGAATGAAGATGAAATTTATTTACTCCATCCTTGTTTGATGAAATACTCATAAGGCAATTAACCATTTATAGGTTAGGAATAATTAAGAAGTGAAATTGGATACTTTTATAATGTTTAATTCGACAATAATATTTAGTAGAATCATAGAATTTACATGAATGTTGAAAATGTTGCAGGTATGGCCACCACTTGGCTTGAAGAAGTTCGAGACCCTCTCTTACCTTCCACCTCTCACCACAGAGCAATTGCTGGCCGAAGTCAACTACCTTCTAGTCAAGGGATGGATTCCTTGCTTAGAATTTGAAGTCAAAGTAAGATTTATTCTCTTAAATCACTTACTGATCCGAAATAATAATATGCTATTTTTTAACATTTCGCCAAATATTGTACTATTTGTATATGTTGTAGGACGGATTTGTGTACCGTGAGCACAACAAATCGCCAGGATACTATGATGGTCGCTACTGGACTATGTGGAAGTTGCCTATGTTCGGATGCACTGACCCAGCTCAGGTGGTGAATGAGGTTGAGGAGGTCAAGAAGGCTTACCCTGATGCTTTTGTTAGAATCATTGGGTTCGACAACAAACGTCAAGTGCAATGCATTAGTTTCATTGCCTACAAGCCTGCAGGCTACTAAACTTAATTTAAGAAAATTTGTGCATTATATAATTAGGCGTTGTTACTCCTTTTGATGTTCGAAACTTTTTCCCTTGAACTTTCGGATGTTTTAAATGTATAGGAATGTTGAGCATTGTACTCTATGAGCAATAACAGCTTGTTCCTAACATTTTCTTTATATTTTCACACACTTTCTCATTTCAGAGTCGAAATTTCTCTATTTGTTGGTGGTTATTAACTACGATTCTCTTGCTTTGACGTGTATTAGTTGTTGCATTATCCCAAACTCTCACATATATCAGTATATGCCATGCTGGTTATACAAAAACATCTTTACAATACGTTTGTATACTTTCACATTATGGTTTATTTCTTATCAAAGTTTTTGTACACTTTTGCATATTATGTGGATAATTTTACCTGAATTGATCAAATTTCATTTGGGACTAATATACGAAGCATATCACCAAACTTGTGGATTATTCGTTAATAAACCAAACTTGAAAATTAATATACGAAAACATCCCAAACTTGAGATTTATGGTAACAATTTCTCCTAAAACAAAATGGAAACGATTTAAATGACCCGAAAACAATATTGGATACACCACATTTATGTAGGACACACCTTGATGTACAATTCAGGATAAGTGGAAAACAATAATGTTTCTAGACCAAAAGAATACTGTTACTAGAGAGATATGTCATATGTGGAAGTGGAACAGACCAAAAACTCAGATTTAAGCCACCAAAACCTGCTGAAATGCTAGCCAGGAAAGAAACACATATCCTGTCAAAAAAATGAGAAAGAAACACATAGGAGTATAGGACTATAGGACAGCTTTAAGGAAGTTAAGGCCTTTAAAATTGAAGTCAACAAAGCAAAATAAAGAAGGGAATAACCAAATTTTGGAGTAGAACATATTGATTATTGAAAAAAAGAAAAGAAAAGAAAAGAGTTTGTATAATTTCACTTGATCTTCTTATAAGTTAATAAATCAAGTGATATAACTATTGCAACTTGCTTGTTTTTCGCGTTTCCTCCAGGCGGGCATTTTGAACATGTTCATTGCACCCTAGTCATAGTTGGTGCTATTTATAAGATGTTAAAATTTATCTAAATTTAGTTGAACGTGTCATTAAACTTGAAACTTATTTTTTTTAATGCGAAGAGAATGCATGTGTGGCTATCTTCTTTTTGTCCTAGTTCATTCCCCTCTGCTAATCTAGTCATACTGCTCTTAAATTTTCGTCATAGTTGGAATTTTATACTTATATGTTGTACTTCCTCCGCTTCCAAATTTTTTTCTTACTTTCACCAATTTACTCTCAGATGGAGATTCCAAATAGGAATACAAAAAAAAAGCGAAGGAAGTACAATACAATTAAGTCCAAATATAAGAGCATCAATAATTACGATTGATCATATCTTCTCCCTCCTTACTTCATTCTTGCACATCACTTTCCACCCATTTCCCATTTATCGTAAGTAAAATTCAGCAAATGTTGTTGAGAGTCATAGTCCTATAGGACTATAGGCATTTATGGATTACCTGCCAGCCCACTTCTGTAATGGTCATGGCCTCTTTTATTCTGTTTTGTCCTAGGAAGAATGTCAGTTATTTTGTCTGCTTGTGAAGGACATGTGGCATGTCTTTTTATTGCTTCCTTTTATTTTGTAACCTAGGGATCCAAACCTAATGCCACTCTATTTAAGAAAGTGTGCAGCTTGTTTTACAAAAAAGAAGAAATGAAATGAAAAGAGGCGCTGGGAATTGAGCTGAAAATATCTCACCATTTGTTTACTACTATTCAGCATTCATGACAATCATTCTGTCAACATGGTATCAGAGCATCCAGGTATTATTCAGCTCATTTTTTCCACTCTTTCTAACCTCTTGTTAAAGAAACCAAGATAAAGTTTCTATCTTTATCGTTTAAAAAAAAAATAAATAAAAGCCTCTAGCTTTAGGAATACTCCAATACACCCAGGTGGTGAGTAAAGATCCTGTCTTTTGCTGCATATTCCTTAAATATTCAAACTCTATCTTTCTGCTCCTAAAATGGTCCCTGGAATAGACTCTAGTAGTCCTCTTTACCTACATCCCTCAGATGGAACAAACTCCATCACTGTTGAGAAACTGGAAGGAGCTTCCAATTATAGGTCTTGGAAAAGATCTTTTGAAATTAGTCTTGCATCAAAAAGGAAATTAGGCTTTGTCACTGGAAGTGTAAAGAGAGACACAACTGAAATGGTGAAGCAAGAAGCATGGGACACTTGCAATAGCATGGTAATTTCATGGCTAATAGGGAATGTAAGTGAACCTATTAAAAAAATCTGTAATGTTCTTGAATACTGCTGCAGCTATCTGGATGCAGTTAGAACATAGATTTTTAGTGAGTAATGGATCTAGGAAGTATAGTCTCAGTAAAGAGCTATATGAAACTAGACAGGAAGGAAAAAGTGTAACTGAGTATTACACTGAAATGAGAAGCAGATGGGAGGAGCTTGAGCAACTCAACTCCCTACCACCCATTACCACTGTAACAGAAGAAGTAAATGCTTTCATCTCAGCCCTGAACCTTCAGATGGAAGAACAAAAATTGTTTCAATTCTTGAATGGCCTTGACAGCATGTATGCAGTGCAAAGAAGTCATCTGTTAATGATGACTCCTCTACCCAGTGTGGAGACAGCATGTAGCTTTCTGCATCAGGAGGAAAATCAGAGAGAAATCCTAAAACCAGTTAAGGAAGAAGCAGAAAGTGCAGCAATGTTGAGCAACAATACAGAACAATCTTGTAGTGTGTGTGGAAAAACTGGTCATACTAAGGAGAGATGTTGGAGAGTAGTGGGCTATCCTCCTGGACATCCAAGGGCTGGAAAGGATAGATTCAAAGAAGGATACAATAGTGGCAGAGGTGGAAGATGGAATAAAGGTGGAAGAAGTAACAGAGGTGGACGAAGTGCTGCAAATGTAAAAAGCAACCTTGATACAGGAACCAGTGGAGGAAACAATGTGAGTGGGGGAACATTCACACCTCAACAACTTGAGCAACTGATGAGACTTCTTCCTACACCATCAAAGGTCTCCAACTCTGAAACTGATGATGAAATGGACTACAGCTATGCAGGAATGGTGACATGCAACTTTGCTGATTCTGTAAAAAGTGAATGGATAGTTGACTCCGGAGCCTCTGACCACATGACTGGTTGTATTGATATGCTTGAAAGGGCTACTGAAAGTGGGAAGGAACAGAAAATAAATCTCCCCACAGGTGAGACATCTGTTATATCTCACACTGGTGATGTGAAGCTTGGGAATGGAATGAAGCTGAGGAAGGTGCTGCATATACCCACATTCAAGCATAACCTATTATCTGTTCAGAAACTCACTCAGGATGGAAATGTAAAAGTGGAATTTTATCCAAGCTTCTGTGTAATACAGGACAGCAAGAGTTGTGAAGTGAAAGGTGTGGGAGTGGCTCAACATGGGCTATATTTTCTCATAAACAAACCTGTTAATGAGATAGTGAAAGATCTGAAAGGAAATCAGCTTGATATTGGTGTATGTAAGGAAGATTGGAAGAAAAGCAAAGCAATGCAAGCTGAGACAGAAATCAAGATACCTTCAGCTGTGACTGAGGTGAGTAAACTGACAGTCTCTACATTATGGCATAGAAGACTTGGACATGCTCCAATGAAAAGATTGAAGAAGATTCATGGATTGAAAGGATTCAGAGAAGATAATGCAGATGTTTGTATAACTTGTCCCATGGCAAAATTCACTAAGCTACCATACACTCAAAGTGAATCTAGGGCCAAAGATGTGTTTGAATTGGTTCACATTGACATATGGGGTCCCTACAGGGTGCCCACTAAGCATAATCACAGATTCTTCTTGACTATGGTCGATGACCATAGCAGGGTAACATGGATACAGCTGCTAAGACACAAATCAGATGCTTATGAAGCAATACAAAACTTTGTTCACATGGGAAAGAAACAGTTCAGCAAGGATGTGAAGGTGATAAGGTCTGATAATGCACTTGAGTTTGATGACAAGAAGTGCAAGCCATTTTTTGCAAATCTTGGAATCATACATCAAACCTCATGTGTAGATAGACCTGAACAGAATGGGAGAGCAGAGAGAAAACATAGAAATATCCTTGAAATGGGGAGGGCCCTGAGATTTCAAAGTGGTCTTCCACTGAAGTTCTGGGGAGAGTGTGTAATGTGTGCTGTACACATCACCAACAGATTGCCCAGCAGCATATTGGGAGACATAAGTCCTTATGAGGTACTGTTCAAAACTCCTCCAATCTATTCTCATTTGAAAATTTTTGGCTGTCTGGCTATGGCTAGTAACCCCAGCAGAACCAAGGATAAATTTCAAGAGAGAGGTGTTCCTTGTGTTTTTCTGGGCTACCCACAGAATCAAAAAGGTTTTAAATTGCTGAACCTAAGCACAAATCAAACATTTGTGAGCAGAGATGTTAAGTTTCATGAAAGCATCTTTCCATACAAGATATTTCATAGTGAAACTAACACTCAGCTACAAAAAGAATGTGTGATTCACACTCTTGATGAAAGTGACTGTGACACTATTGATAATGAACATGAGAACACTGAACAAGGTACTCATGAACCTAATGAAACACAACCTGTCCTTAGAAGGTCTGCCAGGACTGGTCAAGCACCAGTATGGCACAAAGACTATGTGACAAGCAACCCTACCACCACTAAAACACCTCAACTTATTTCCCAAACCATAAACACTACACCCTCAGCCAACTTCTCCTGTTTCATCTCTCACAGCCTTCAAACAAATGAACCCTCTTATTTTAAAGAAGCCATTAAACACCCTGAATGGGTTCAAGCCATGAATGAAGAGCTTGATGCTCTGGAAGAAAATAATACTTGGACTATCAGTCATCTCCCACCAGGAAAAACAGCCATAGCATGTAAATGGTTGTACAAAATTAAACATAATGCTGATGGAAGCATCAATAGATACAAGTCCAGGCTTGTAATCATGGGGAACAGACAGAGATTTGGAGTTGACTATGAGCATACTTTTGCTCCTGTTGCCAAGATGGCCACAGTGAGATCTTTATTAGCTGTAGCTTCTCTTAAAGGATGGAAACTACACCAAATGGATGTTAAAAACGCGTTTTTACATGGTGATTTGCAGGAGCATGTTTACATGAAGCTCCCACCTGGATACAAAGGAGCAGGTTACAGAATGATGGTTGATCTAGAGGGGGAGCAATGCAAACCAACTGCAACCACCCTTGTATGTAAGCTTAATAAGTCCCTCTATGGACTTAAACAAGCTCCAAGGCAATGGTTTGCCAAGTTAAGCTGTGCTCTAATCAAATACAAGTTTGTTCAATCAAAGTCAGACTATTCCCTATTTACAAAGAAGTCTAATGATGCTCTCACTGTGATACTTGTGTATGTGGATGACCTCATTATAGCTGGGAACAGTGAGTCAGCTATAACTTCCACAAAAGAATTTTTAAATGGTGAATTTCACATGAAGGATATGGGTGTTCTGAGGTATTTTTTGGGTATAGAGGTGGATCACTGTCATGAAGGGATCTTTATATCTCAAAGAAAATATGTTCAAGATCTTCTCAAGGAATACAACATGCTCAAGTGCAGGCCATTGAAACTGCCAATGGATTCTCATGTGAAGATGACAACCCAAAGTGGAACTCCTTTGCCATGTGCTGAAGTATACCAAAGATTAGTTGGAAAACTAATTTATTTAACCCTCACCAGGCCTGACATAGCATTCACAGTTCATGTGCTAAGCAAATTCATGCACCATCCAACTGATGTGCACCTCCAATCAGCCAAGAGAGTCCTTCGATACCTGGCAGGTTCAAGCTCTCAAGGTATTCTGCTTGCAAACTCCTCCAGTGCTCAATTGAAGGCATACTGTGACAGTGACTGGGCTGGTTGCCCTAGTACTAGAAGGTCCACATCAGGATTCTGTATTCTCCTTGGTGCCTCACCTATCTCATGGAAATCAAAGAGACAAAATGTTGTGTCTAGAAGCAGTGCAGAAGCTGAATATAGGTCCATGGCCCTTGCCATCTGTGAAGTAATGTGGCTCAAACAATTACTCAGAGACCTAGACATCAAAGATATGGGGAAGACTCCTATCTATTGTGATAATCAAGCTGCTCTTGCCATTGCAGCAAACCCAGTCCATCATGAGAAAACAAAACATGTGGACATTGACTGTCACTTTATCAGAGATAAAGCTCAAGATGGTGTTATCTGTCCTACCTACATTCCCTCTAAACTTCAACTAGCAGATGTTCTTACAAAGTTATTGCCCACTAAGCAACATGATTTTCTTCTTCACAAGCTGGGAGTTCATCTTCCTCCTCACTCTCAGCTTGAGGGGGAGTGTTGAGAGTCATAGTCCTATAGGACTATAGGCATTTATGGATTACCTGCCAGCCCACTTCTGTAATGGTCATGGCCTCTTTTATTCTGTTTTGTCCTAGGAAGAATGTCAGTTATTTTGTCTGCTTGTGAAGGACATGTGGCATGTCTTTATTGCTTCCTTTTATTTTGTAACCTAGGGATCCAAACCTAATGCCACTCTATTTAAGAAAGTGTGCAGCTTGTTTTACAAAAAAGAAGAAATGAAATGAAAAGAGGCGCTGGGAATTGAGCTGAAAATATCTCACCATTTGAGGATAACAAATGTACATTGAGGATAACAACACCTAACTAAAACATAACAATTCATTTTTTTTTTAAAAGTATGTGCGTGCTTTGATTGGAGGATTTGAGAGGAAGGGGAGGAAAGTGATGACTTCATCTTATGTGGGATAGAAGGAAAGGAATAGTTTAAAAATGGGAAATCTAATTTTTCTCCCTTCAATAAAACAACTCTGATTTAAAAGACAATACAACTCTGATTTATGTTAGAAATAGTAATCTAGAAAAATCTAGTGTAAAAATCAAGATAAATTTCAGAGTTATCTAAATAATTATCTATTGTAACTAAGGCATATTATAGAAAAATCTAAGAATGAAGAATCTAGAATAATCTAGTATCAGATATTATTAGATCATATAAAATAAGTGTATAATATTGTAGATTAATATATATCACTCCTATAAATATGTGTTAGCATTGTGCGTAGGAGTGGAGTCATATGTACTTCCTACCACATTCATAAGCAAGAGTTCTCTTATGGAACCTTGCATATCACATGTCATATGTATTTATCCCAAGTTTGTAATATAACAAATTATTCCAATCAATAAAAATTCATAAATTACAAAATTGGTCCCTTAATTTTAATTTCCGCATGCGCATGTCAAAAATTTCTATCAGTTTATTCTTCCCCTTATCCATTAGACAATCATACTAACTAACTACAAAATTGACCTAAGATCTATCTTATCTCAACTCTCAAGTACTAAATCTAGGTCTGAACATACTAATGTGTTGTTCAACTCAGTTCATTCAACTACTTTTTTCTCACAATTTTAAATCAAATTACAAAATTGGTCCCTTAATTTTAATTTCCGCACGCGCATGTCAAAAATTTCTATTCTTCCCCTTACCCATTAGACAATCATACTAACTAACTAAAAAATTGACCTAAGATCTATCTTATCTCAACTCTCAAGTACTAAATCTAGGTCTGAACATACTAATGTGCTGTTCAACTCAGTTCATTCAACTACTTTTTTCTCACAATTTTAAATCAATTCAATTTAGCCCAAAAGAACAGGGCTTAGAAACGCACACCCGACCTCCAACTAGGGATGACAATGGGACGGACCCGACCCGACACGTTTATTTTTTACAGACCTAGACCTGCCCCAGATCCGTTGGATCTAGATTTTTCAGACCCAGACCCAGTTCGCTGGGTCTAACGAGTCCACAGATCCTAATTATGTCCTTTTAGTTTTAATTTTTCATCACATTTTTTAATATATGTAATTAAAAATTTTCGCCCTAATATATATAGTTCCTGCATCGATGCTTAAAGCATTGTCTAAACAAAATTTTAAAAATTAACTCATAAAGTCTTAAAATGTTACAAGTCTTTGATGGAGTTACAACACTAACGAGTTCACAAAATCACAACTCATAAAACCTTAGAATTTAGGTAATAAATTTTTTTTCTAATATGTAAATTAGTTTACGGGTCAGGTCTGAGTCTAGCATATATGGACCCGGACCCAACACATGCCCTCTGAGATCCAGACCCGACCAGACCCATTAGGTCTAAAATTTATGGACCCAAACCCTTATAAATGGATCGGGTCCTAGCGGATCGAGTCGGATCCAGGGCTCATTGCCATCTCTACCTTCAACCACATAACAGTGGTTCTACCTGAAATTATGATATTAGTACTAGAGTTATATCTCCATTCAATTCCGTAATCATATTATTAAATTTTGTTGTCCTAATTTTTTGATTCAAAAAAGTAATTAGGCCAAGATGATTTTGACTTTAAAGCTTATGAACAAAGCATACATGGCTAAGTTAAGATGGAAACTAGCCCAAGGTCAACCCAATTTGGCCCATAATGTATCATGTCCAAATATATGTATAGAAATCGTGCCACAAAATTCAAGAATGGTTCTGTCATTTGGAGAAATGTTGGCCTAGGCTGGGATGTCCTAAGTCAGAATAGCATCTAGAGTTTAGGGAATGGTCTATCTATAGATTTCTGGCATGATGATTAGCTATCAATTGGCTCCCTTCGTCACTGGATCCACGGCCCCCTAGGTTATGAGGAAAGTGTCAGGAAAATCCAGAGTATAGTAGATACATCTAGGTAACTGGGACTTATCTCCCTTAACCATTCTCCTTCCAAGCCATATTGTCAGTCGTATTCTTAGCTTGCCCCCTCCTACCCAAGACTCCCCGGAGGATATCCTCGTCTCAAAGTTTGTCAATCATTAAGGATTTGTATTAAGCTCTGCATATGCCTCCCTCCTGCCCCAGAATCAGGATGTGACAGACCTGGATCTGGAAAGGAAATATTGAACCAAAAATCAAAATTTTCATGTGGCTACTATGGCCGGACCGTATTTCCCATAAACACCTCCTTGCTATTAGGGGAATTGTTCAGGATTCTGCTTGCCCTAAGTGTCAGGACCGTTCCGAGCATGACGCTCATATCATGAGGGAGTGTGCGAAGAGTAGTGAAATTTGGAGGTGTCCTGGAATGCATGTTTTCCCCATAAGGGAATTCCGGAACTGGATCTATGAGAATATTTCGTCGTCGGAAACATATTAATAGATTCTCTGGGGGACTGTCTTCCCTTACATGTGTCATGAAATTTGAAAAGATAGGAATAGTTGTGTCTTCCATGGCCGAGAACCTTCGCCTTTAATGGTGCTATGATTTCGGGCTTTGGGTCATGCTCGAGAATACCTTGCAACGCAGAGGATTAGTAACACAGTACAATAACCTGCTCCCATGGAGTTTGCCCATCCTCCGGATTACTTGATGATTCACGTTGACGCTTCTTTTGTTGGTCTATATATTAGATATAGCGGGGATTAGTGTGGTGGTTCGTCAGGGGAATGGCTCATGGGTTGTGGGATTTGAGAAAAGAATTTACGCTCAGAGCTCACTTGCAGCGAAACTTCTTGCAATCCTCGAAGCCTTATTCTTTGTGGAGATACATAGTCTACCCAAGGCTATTATATATTCTGACTGCCAAAATGCAATTGATATCCTTACATTAGGTAATTGTGATTTATATGTAAAATGTGATAATTACATGCAGGCGGTGGCTAGCGAGACGGCCGAAGATTCAGATTAAGCACTGTAGCAGAATGCACAACCAAGTGGCGGATGGTATGGCCAAGACATGTAGGGTCATAGACGGTGAATGCGTCGTAACTAGGATTTTTTCCCCACCTCCCTAGTTATTGTAAGGAACAACTTATCTTGGATTGTAATATGTTGAACTCTAATGTCTAATGGATGAAGGGCTTTGTTTACCAAAAAAAATAAAAAAAATAAAATAAAATTATTTACCTGTAGTAAACTAAAGTAGACTTCATAAATTAAGCCACTTCATATGGAGAGCTTGTAAGGGAATTTTTGCTGTGGCCTGTGGCAGAGCGATTTCAACATTGGCACATAACACATTACTCCTCCTAAAGAATGTCAGATATTCATGATATTTGGATGCAAAGTAAAGTGCTTTTTATGGTTTGATATTGGATGTTCCTACTTCATCTGTAATTCGAGACGAGTCTGGTAGTATACTTGCTGCTGCTACACGATGTCTGTCGTCTCGATGGTCTGCAAATTTGGCCGAAGCTGCTGCCGCCTGTGGCTAGCTTTGGCTAAGTTTGGCTCGATGGTTTTGGTGGCAAAGAGTTTGGCTAGAATGTGATGTTTCCAATGTGGTGAACGCTGTTTCGAAGGAGCACAATGCAAATTGATGTTGGTTCTTTATTTGTTTCTTTTAATTTTAGGCATGTTAAGAGATCAGGTAATAAATACTGTTGCTCATTTCGTTGCTAGAAGGGATGTTAGTATTTGATTATTTGTATGGAAAACTTTCCCCAACTTTTAGCTATTTTGGTGTGGAGCTTGATATGGCTTATCATTAGGATGCATGTGTTTAACTCCATACCTACATTTGTGTTTTTTCCATTATCGTTTCTCTCGTACTTTTCCATACTCGACCAATATTGATAAGCTACAGACGTTGGCATCCAATTGAAAGCTAAATTACCGGCGATCATCGTGGGTATTATCAAACGGCGAAATCACTGCCCCTTGCCCTCTTTCTCTGCTTTGCTTTTTGAGTACGAGAAAGGGGCGGGGATAAAAATAAAGCAATCGGAATCTAGAATCCATCCTTTTACGGGAAGGGTCCAACATCATGACTCATGAGCGCTCCATTTCCAAATAGCAAAAGTGAAATGGGAAGGTTAGAACCCATGATTGTTGATGGTAGCTCTAAGATAGTAATTCTGCAAGAAACTAGTGCATTGACAACTAATAATAGAGAAAAATTCTGCTTGAATATGGGAAAGTGTGTAAAGATGTAAAGAAGTTGTTAGTTACAAAATATAATTATTCATAGAGTAAATATGCTCGACATTCCCATGATACACTTGAAACATCCGAAAATTCAAGGTGAAAAAAGTTTTGAACATGAAAGCAGAAAACAAAGCCTAATTATATAATGCACAAATTTTCTTAAATTAAGTTTAGTAGCCTGAAGGCTTGTAGGCAATGAAACTAATGCATTGCACTTGACGTTTGTTGTCGAACCCAATGATCCTAACAAAAGCATCAGGGTAAGCCTTCTTGACCTCCTCAACCTCATTCACCACCTGAGCTGGGTCAGTGCACCCGAACATAGGCAACTTCCACATAGTCCAGTAGCGACCATCATAGTATCCTGGCGATTTGTTGTGCTCACGGTACACAAATCCGTCCTACAACATATACAAATAGTACAATATTTGTTAGCGAAACGTTAAAAAATAGCATATTATTATTTCGGATCAATAAGTGATTTAAGAGAATAAATCTTACTTTAACTTCAAATTCTAAGCAAGGAATCCATCCCTTGACTAGAAGGTAGTTGACTTCGGCCAACAATTGCTCTGTGGTGAGAGGTGGAAGGTAAGAGAGGGTCTCAAACTTCTTCAAGCCAAGTGGTGGCCATACCTGCAACATTTTCAACATTCATGTAAATTCCATGATTCTACTAAATATTATTGTCGAATTAAAC
The DNA here is from genome assembly GCF_026745355.1 of Beta vulgaris subsp. vulgaris. Classification (NCBI taxonomy): domain Eukaryota; kingdom Viridiplantae; phylum Streptophyta; class Magnoliopsida; order Caryophyllales; family Amaranthaceae; genus Beta; species Beta vulgaris. The sequence continues at coordinate 52,740,002 of NC_079203.1, forward strand.
ATTATAAAAGTATCCAATTTCACTTCTTAATTATTCCTGAGTATTTCATCATACAAGGATGGAGTAAATAAATTTCATCTTCATTCAATTTTCCACAGCATGTTAATGAAGATCAACTCTAGATCTGAAACTACATCAATTTCACCTAATACCAAATGATATAAGTCACTAATGTAAGTTTAATTTTGTAGGGTCAAATCATTATAGAGCCCCTTAAAACTATATCAATCAACCGAAATATTCAAACAATTCTAGTCTAGTATTTCACCCAATTTTCAATATTTGTCCACAATTAATATTCTTTGACATCATATTCTTAATCAATTAACTATACCAATATAATATTACTTGTCATTTTCAAAATAATAGCAATTACTCAAATGCTGATACAATAACTAACACTTCCTTTGTACATCTACATAGTGTATAATCTTAACAAACACATATTAATTCTACAATTAATTAGTATATTCGAACTAAATATGTATATAATCTAGTAAACACTCCCTCCAATCCAATCTTTATTAGTTGTCCCAATACTAATTTTCATCGTTTCATATCGTGTGTCACTAGATACATAAATGATAAATCTACCCACTATGACTTGTCATTATATAATAGCAACGCAATGTTATCAACTGGAATGCGGATACAATAGTCAATAACTAACACTTTCTTAGTACTATATCTATAGACTACATTACATGTATGATGTATGACCTTAAAAAACACCAATGACGTGAATTAATAGCAATACCTGCATGCATTGGACTCGTCCACCGTTGCTAGCAAGGGAGGTAATGTCATCGTTCTTCTTGGTGACGGGGAAGGCTACGGTTGACTTCAACCCATTGAAAGGAGCCACCATACTGGCTTGAGCCGGGGTACGGCTAACGGTGGCGACGGCGGTGGAGGAGAGAACTGAGGAAGCCATTTTTGTCACTCTTTCTCCTCTTTGCTACTATTATATGTGTTACAACTTTTTTTCTTGTTACAACTTCCCCTACAACAAGGTTCCTTTATATAAGGATATAACTTAAATCAATAGGTCATTTAAAGAAGTGGATATGGTTTTAGGATCATTTTGGCCGTTGAATTTGTTAGGTGATAACATAACGTACACTTCAGCAACCACACACACACACAAGGTTAGGAGAGCTAAGGAGTATAGGTAAAAATTATTATTTTTTTTTTGAAATTTTGATTTTAACATGGATGATGCCACGTGTCGTAAAATTATAAACCCATATCTTATCTGATCCTTGGAGAGGAAGATGATAAGGAGTTTGTGTGATGGTGGTGATTTCATGGGATCCTACCACTATCTTCTAATTTGTTTAGCTTAGCTTGAAATTTTAGACCATGCCTATGTTCAGATATAAAATTGGATTTTTCTTATGTTTATATCATAAAGTAATTTCCATCTTCAATTTTTTGATTTTTTGAGAAAATAAGAGGATATGATGGAAAATATTTGATTTACTTGGTATTAACTAAAGATATACACATGAATTAATAGTGGAAGCAAACTCGGCAGGTAATAATAATAATAATAATAATAATAATAATAATAATAATAATAATAATAATAATGATGATAATGATGATAATAATGATAATAATGATAATAATAACAATAATAATAACAACAACAATAATATAACAATAACAATAATATAACAATAACAAAAATAATAATAATAATAATAATAATAATAATAATAATAATAATAATAATAATAATAATAAATGTAATTATCTATTGAGTAGATGTATTATTATTGAGTAAATCTATCATTTTCATCAGGAACTTATCTTAGGTGATAAGGATTGATTTATTAAAAGTATTCTAAAAAGTGATTTTAATGACCAAATTTTCAACATGTCTATTAAATACCTAGGCTTACTTAGAAAACATAGTGTTTCAATCTTTTAATCTTATCAAAGAAATCCGTGGTTGAACCTCTTTTACAAGTAATCCTAACTTGCACTAGGGGAAAAAACAGAAAGGGCTGCGCAGGAAGGGCTGCGCTTTTCGTAAAAGCGCAGCCCCTACTAGTGAAGGGCTGCGCTTTTTTAAAAAAGCGCATAAAAAAGCGCAGCCCTTCTGCTTAGTAGGGCTGCGCTTTTTAAAAAAGCGCAGCCCTTCTGTAGAGTAGAAGGGCTGCGCTTTTTAAAAGCGCAGCCCTACTAAGTGAAGGGCTGCGCTTTTTAAAAAGCGCAGCCCTTCTGCTATGTAGGGCTGCGCTTTTTAAAAAAGCGCAGCCCTTCTGAAAAAATTTGAAATTTCGAAATCGCGGGCTTTGAAATATTGAGCGGGGATTCGTCAAATATATTATCCCTCATTCTCTCTCCTCTCTCACGTCCCTCATTATTCCTTTCCTTCTTCTCTCTCATCCTCTTCTTCTCTCTCAAAAACTCCCATAAACATTTGCGACAAAAGCTTGAAATGATTTGCACTAAACATGGCGACGGAGTCCGATTGCCTATTGTGATACTTTTTCGGAAGCGGAACGGGCCAACGAGTCAAACTACCGTATGCTGTGATGTTTAGGCTTTTTAAGCCATCCGAGTTCGTTTAAGCCTCCAAATAGCCATTTTAAGTTTTTCCGAAATTTTTTTTCCCTTAAATTATGTATTAGGGTTTTTTTTATGTATTTAAACATTATTAGGTTAATGTTTGGAGTAGTTCTTGTATTTTCAGATCTATAATGTTCTTGTATACTTCTCTTTGTTTATATATTTTGATTAATGTTCTTGTATACTTCTCTTTGTTTATATATTTTGATTAATGTTCTTGTATACTTCTCTTTGTTTATTTTGATTAATGTTCTTGTATACTTCTCTTTGTATATAATTTCTTGTATTTTCATTTTTTTGATTAATGTTCTTGTATACTTCTTGTATACTTCTCTTTGTATATTAGTTTTTGTTCCTTTTTTCATTTTCGTTTCATTCTTTTTATTGTTTTGGGTTTAGTATTTCGTTTCGTTTCTCTTCTCTTCTGTTTAATTTCAGAAAATGTGAGATTATGAGTAAAAAAATGCAAAAAAAAAATTTTTTTTTATTTTTTTTTTTGGTAGGAAGGGCTGCGCTAGTTAGGAAAAAGCGCAGCCCTTCTGAGCTAGAAGGGCTGCGCTTTTTCCTAACTAGCGCAGCCCTTCTAGCTTAAGGGTTGCGCTTTTTAGCCCTACTTAAAAAGTGAAGGGCTGCTACTGAAAGGGCTGCTGTCAAAAAGCGCAGCCCTACTTGCCTTTTTTAGCGCAGCCCTTCTTCATTTTTCCACTAGTGTTGTATATTATTTTATCAAGGATGTTTTGACCTACTAGTTAAGATTGAGATGATGTGAATAATTGATTATAGGTTCGAATTTTATTTCCTTCTTTATACTGTATACTGCCTTTTACTAAACTAAATCATTGTAAAATCAACGTTAGTTAGTTAGGCGAGAACTCAACTCCAACACCCTCGCAGTCCCCCAACCACACCCACCCACCCACCCACTAGCTTCCTACCGAAATTTTTATAGAGTTTCTTTAATAAAATTTTCTACAATATGCATGTGAATATTTTCACTTAAGGGTTATATAGACGTAGGTAAAGTGGTGTAAGAGTGTTTGGAAAGTATTTTAAGTTAACGAATTCCAGTACATTTCAACAAGTTTACCTCTCCCAATTATGAGTTCAAGTGACAAAGAAATTAGAAGAAAATTCCACTTCGATGACAGAGTGATTGAATGGCTTTATGAATTACGACTATAAAACTGTGAAAATTTTATTGTACTCTTAGGAGCGCATACCATGCATCTAGTGAATTTGTTCCATTTTCGATGAATAAATGTTCTATTCCAACAAATGTTCATTTTAAGCATATTTTTCAACAAAAAAAATATGTTTCCGTATAAGCAAATGTTTTATTTTAACAAATGTTTGTTTTAAGCTTATTTTTGAACAGAAAATTATGTTCTATTTTTCGTGAAAATTGTTTCATTTTCAATAAGATAATGTTCTATTTTAAAAGATGTTCTTTTAAAACTTATTCTCGACCAAAAAATATGTTCTATATATGATAAGCATATGTATTAAAGTAATTGAATTCTAGTAATGTTCCACCTCAACAATAAAATGTTCATTTTCGTAATTGGATTTCGGTAATGTTCAACTTCAACAGTAAAATGTTCTTTTTCGTAAATGAATTCCTGTAATGTTCCATTTCAACAGTAAAATGTTCGTTTTCGTAAATGAATTTTTGTGATGTTCCAGTTCAACAATAAAATGTTCGTTTTCGTAGAAGTTCTATTTTGTATTGTAGGAGCACAGTTCTCATTGTACTTATGGGTGCATAATGCACGCATTAACAAAACTGTGCTCAGAACGAAGTGAACATTGACATTATAACAATCATTTGCCATCATAATAAAGTTTATGTATCATATTAATAAATTATGACTAGCAAATACTATCAATAATCGAAAATACAGGATATACTTGGAGCTATTAATGTGAATTTTTCCTATTTTAAAAATAGTACGCAGTAATATTATTGATAGGAATCATTTAAAAAGTTTTTCATAATATAGAAATGGCTCTTTTCTATGAAAGCACGTAAGGAAATCATTCTACAGACTACAAGGACAGAAACAGATGACTACACATCTAAAGTTTAATTCCTAGACAGTAGAAAAATTGTAGCTTCACCACTATTGCAAAGATTCGTCACTGTCTTCACTTTTCTTTTATTTTGGGGGACTAGATAAACTACTCACAAGTTTATGTATCATATTAAGGCATTTTGTGCGGATATACTAACCTAAATTTAAGTTTTGTTAAAATGTACAAAAAACACTATCTGCGGCGAAAAAGTCAATTTTTCGTCCCTTGACTTGGTAGGAACTTGCGAGTGAGCTACAAAGTGACAGTGAGGAAGTTGGAGGAAAATGAATGTAATATAAACAATTGAATATCACGCATTATAAAAAGAGTAATTAAGCAATTTAAAGGCCGAAAATTAGACTTTCTTGCCAGAAATAGTGTTTTTCGTACCTTTTAACAGAACTTAAATCTAGGTTAGTATAACCCCAAAAAAAATTTAGTAAGATGTATCCCCACAAAATGATCTATCACTCCGACATATCCCCGCAAAAAACTCTAAAGATTATGCTTCACCTCATACAAAAACACATATAACACTTATTTTTAGGGGTACAAGATTAAATAAACCACCCGATATTCTTTATTTTAAGGGTTAAAAATATATACTCTTCAAGAGAATAGAACAGCACTTCATGTTTATCATCGATTATGAGGTGTTGGTTGGGGCTATGTGGAGCAGACTAAAAATCCACGCTCAACCCATCTAACCTTAGCCGAAATGCTGGCAATGAAAGAAACACAGGCCACAGCAATTTTAGGACCTTTGAATTTCGAGTCAAAACAGCAAAAACTGGAGATAATCAAACTTTGGAGTACAGCATATTGAAAAATAAAATAAAATTTGTATGATTTCACTTGATCTTACAAGTCAAGTGATCTAACGTTAGTGCAACTGCTAAAACTCTTTGAGAATAGTATGTTATATATCCGCTTATAAATAGCTTTGCTACAACTACTCAAAGGACAAATCATAAATATTAGTTTGTTTACAAAAAATAACGAAGCATCTCCTAACAAAAATGCCTGATGAATGCCTACCAGAAGTCCGTTTAGAGCATGTTACATAGCCACATGTAAGCCGGCACCATTTTCTCTCCATCTATGTATGGTCAGCAGGCAAGTGAGCTAACAAGCTCCGAAAGAACTGATTTTCATCTGTTAATCATTGCCGAAACTTACACATTTTTCTTCTTCTCCAAATTAGCCACGGCTTGCTGTTGGCGTTTCCTCCAATCAGGCATTTTCCCAGGGAATACCCATCTCAGAAACCTTTCCCAGAAATAGCAAGTCAAGAACATAAGCAAAGCCCATATCAACAGCTTATCCCTTAAAGCTTTGGGCATAGGCACAAGCTTTAGCCAGTCATTGAGATCCCTGAACAAATCAGAAGTGATGACAACAAAGAAACCAACTGCTGCTACGAGAGCATAAAGGAAGGGCTTGTTTTCTGTAATGCTTTGATTATGAGGATGACCCATGTAGTTTACTGCAAAAGTAGCGACCTGCAACATCATTCCAACCATGTATGAAACGGTGTTTACCAGGTTTGGATGGAAACTAGAGTCGGGTTCAATACACTCTTCAGGCATGTATTTCTCAGCCTCCTTGACAGAACTAATCAAGTAAAGGAGGTGGACAGAAAATTGTCCAAGTAGAGAGAGGAAAACATAGCAGCAGAATATGTTGGGGTGGGGTCGAGAAGTTGAAAGCGTTTGAAGTGGGCGAGCATGAGAGATGAATAGGAAAAATGCAGCTGTGAAAACCCCACTAATAGTTGCCTGTACATCACCAAGCTTCACACCATCTAAGTACATGACACTGAGCACATAGGCAGTTGCAAGGCAGTTCAGGCCAAGGATTTTAAACATCTGAAGTGTAGTAACAAGAGTACTCCGACCCTGACGAATGATATCCAAAGTCGGTGCCACTGATGCATGCTTTGCGGTGAAAGGTGAAGCCATGGAAGCATCCCCTAGCTTCACAATGGGGGCAGAACGACCATCACCATCTTCATTCATCTCTTCTAACATTTTCTCCAGCTTCTGCTTCTGCAACTCAACAGCAGTCAGATGCTTACTGCCAGCTGCTTGGCTAGAGGATTCAGATCTTGAAGCAGATCTCTTTCGTGAAGGGCCTTCACCATTAACAGTGACAGCTTTTTTATCATCAATAGCAAGCTTCTGTTTCTTGGACTTAGAGGCAGCAGTTTCATTGTTAGCAGCTTCAGAAGAATCTTTACTTTGGGTTGGAGGCACAGCATTCAGCAAAGCCACCCCAATGTGTGCCTAAGAACATCGCAGCGGAGCAGGATAGTAAATGCACATTTCAAGGAGAAATGCTTGAAACTAAAGAAACACCTCAAAAAAGAAAGAGCTAAAGACCCAGTTGTTGGAAATTGTGAAAAGATTAAAATGTTCATAAAAAAACTTCAGCAAAATTTATTAGATTTTGATATCCTCAACCAAGTACTTTCTGCTAACTACAACAAAAACACAGAACGTCCCCCCTCCCCCTAAAGACACCTATCAGGCTATCACCTCTAAGTACTATACTGAAATTCTGATATTTCAAATCCCAAAAGATGGAAAGACTACGCCACCACCATTTCCACAAGAAGATCCAGCCTAGCCAAAAAACTCTATCCGTCTACCCCCTACAAGCACTCCAACGATTTGACTTATGGCCTCAGCAATGGAAGTGTGTGCAAAGCCACCAGGCAGGACCTGAACTCCAACTACTGGTTTTATAAACAAATTAGTCAAGAAATTACTGGTTCTTTTAACTACTGACATTAAGGACATATTATTTTATCAACAAACTATGATAAACAGATATTTGAACTAAACTCATCTATGCTAAAGAACTTTTCAAAATCAGTTCAAGATTGAACTGACTTATCCACACACCTGTCTGATAAATGCCCAAACTCTGCTCGAAGAAACCCTATTGCTAAAGCAATTGCAAATGCATAACACCGTTGTTTTAAAGCAATTACAAGAGCACAAACAATCACTGAAAGATCACAGCTTTCTCTTTACCAATGATCAATTTCTCCAAAAAATTACCTTACCATGCCATAGTCTTTCCTATACAAGAGCCTCATCATGCATTCTTTAGGTTAAAAGCGAAGTTAGCACATAATTATCATTTCAAGTACAAACTAAGGCATCCTCAAACTTCAGACGACTATTAAGTCCCCCCTCTTACATCCATCTTCCGTTTACTCCAAATAATGAATTCTATCCACTCATCCAGACGAATAAAAATAAGAGCAGATCCCTGTACTCTCACACCAATAAACCATATATCCTAACATATCCAGAAACCAAACAGATGAAATTCGATTCAAAACTCTCCACGAAAACCTTGAATATTGTCATTTTATTTCACGAATTTGTCCACAGCAAGCTCAGGTATTCTTCCTAACCCCCCTTTGATTCAAATATGGAAAGATAAGGTATCTGTTCCTCCTCACTCCTAAAGTCATGGCAGTTCCAATAAGCCATTCAGTGATTAAGAGTAAGGAAACATAAATGTACTTCAGGCAAATCATTTTACCAGATAGATAATTTCATCACAGTTAGGGATTATGTATACTAGTTCACAATATAACCGACTAAAGTTCCTGTTAGTCGAGCACAAAATTGACCATCAAATTGAATGTGAACTAACTGAATCTACTAGAAAATAAATATTTAATTCACGGTTCCCTATACAATAAGATGAATCAGTCTAAAGTAATTCCTTCACTTAAGCAAGTCATTCAAAAAATTAGACTTCAGACAGATCAGTCATAGATATACATGTACAATGAGTAATTTACTCCAAATAGTCATAGATATACATGTACACAATAGAGATCCCTTTCAGCGAAGTTTCTTTCACGCACACTTCAAAATAAAAAAAGCCTTGGAAGAAGCTAACATGAAAACATAATATGCAACTTTATCAAGTTGTTGGAAAGACCAGACTTCTGAAACGTTATAACACAATGAGTAATTTGTCCGGTCACAGATATACATATACACAACAAAAGAGATCCCTTTCAGCGAAGTTTCTTAGACAAACACTTGAAAATCAAAAAGCTTTGGAAGAAACTAGCATGAAAACATAATATGCAACTTTATCATGGAAGTGAATTATAAAAAAAGAAGGAAGAAATAATCTTAACATGTAGCGTAAAATACCTGCTTCAGAGCTCCAACATCGTTTGTACCATCACCACACATTAATGTCATCCTCCCAACAGTTTTTAGTGTGGTAAGAATGAGCTCTTTCTGCTCAGGAGCAACCCTAGCAAAAACCTGATTCATTGATACAGTGTAGTTGTATAAAATTATGAACAAAAAGGAGCACCCCTAGAATCATAAAGATTATATATTACAAACCTTAACAAATGGCACAACTTGCACAACAGCCAATGTCCGCTGCAGCATTTCAAAGCAATCACCACCAACACAAAGATCGTGTGTGTCAGACAGGGCCTCAACGTCTTTTGCACTGCAAAACAAGATAAAAGAAAAGGACGATGGTCAATATTTATAAGAAGCCTGAGGAAATGGGGAACTTAGAATTTACGTTGGACAGTAAATATGCTTGTATCTGGAAGAAATGCAACCATAAGAAAAGCTGAAAGGGGGAAGACTGGAGAGAGAAAGAAAAGGACAATACTTGAAAGGTATGGTCTCAGTTTCATCTGGTGAAACCCAGTCATATCTGTCACCACCCCTTGATGCAGATAGAATTAATGCTGGTCTAGAAATAATATGCACTTGACCAGCAACATGGCAAGCAGTTAATGCTTGATCACCCGTAATCATCACCTGCATATGTTCCCCAAAAATGAAGGCAACATCAGGGATTAGTCAGAGAACACAAACTGTAAGTGTAAGTTTCCATGATGTCACACTCAGTGAATATACAAAGATGAAGCAGGAATTCATGGATTACGGCAGCTCTCTAGCTATTTAGACACAGGAAATATTTGATGCAAAGTGCAAACGCTGCGACTTCACACTTCATCTTGATCAAAGAAATGAAAAGATCACGCTTCAGAATTAGAGAAAATCCATACCAATTATTAGTATTTGTCAAAACTTCTTTCTTTGTGTTCCCTTAAAGATGGTCAAAATGCTAGTTGTCATGTTGAACTTTTAAGGTAAGGCAGGAAGTATGGAAGGTAAATCAGTAGAACGTAATATATATATGAATTGGACTTCCTTACCAAATCATGCGAGGACCCTTTTAGTTCAGACAATACAGAAGCTGAGTCAGAGCGGATAGGACAGTTAAAAACCTGAGATAAGAAGATAAATATCAGGGGAAAGCAAGACACAAAAATGTGGACACAAGATTTGACGAAATTCAGAGTAGTGTCCGCTACCGCAAAGCCAGCAAATGTCAAATCCCTCTCCACCACATCTCTATCCAGGTTTCTGGCTTCACTGACCTTCAGGCAGCCAAATACATCAAACAATAATTAGGTCCAGATAGCACAGCACAATAAAGCAGTTACAATATTTTGCCATCCAAGATACAGACAGTAACCAAAAGAACATGTATCATAAAAACACTTAATCTTCTCATGCCTAACAAATGTTTGAACAAGCAATGGAGGTCAAAGCTTAACCATTAAAGCCACACCATTAGTTCTGATTTCTGAAGTTAGAAAGATAATGAATATAAGATACATTACACCTTTGGAACTTTTTCTAAATAAATAATAAAAGTAAAATTCGGCGCCTTAGCAACAATTTATGTTTTAAACTTTTATAACTTGATCTTATATTGCAATCAATACATAATTAAACTGAGACCTTATTGATTAATATTAAGTTATCTTTAATATTGTAAAAACGAATTAAAGTAATAATATTACTATATACCTTTAAATTAACATTAAGTTTTCTTTGAAATGTAAATACCAATAATACTACCTCCATTTATTTCAATCCACTTCACGTCATCTAAAAATGGTATCATTTCTCATCATCTTTCCTCGTCCTTCCAACCCATCTCTACACTCATATACTCTCTCTCCTCCAATATTTTATTGTTCTTTTTTTTACTTTCCCCAACTTTTGAACACTCTCTTATTCTTTTGGCAAATTTCCTTGGTACTCCGATAAAGTGGACCGTGTGAATCTTTTGGAAACGGAGGTAGTGTGATGTTTTTGGTAAAGGTTGAAAACTGTGTAACAGACTGAAAATATTTATGGAAATAAAAATTGTACTTGAATAATGTAATATACTAAAAATACAATTCAAGCAACAAATGAATGCCCTGCCCATGGGGGATTTTTATGTTGTGCAGTGTGCATGGTCACACTTTTCTGCCTCATGCCATGCAAAATTGTCTTGAATCATTGAATGTAGTTTCCATCACGTCCATAAGTTCCCCTGATTGCCGGACACAGGCGTGTGTCTGACTCTTCCATTCTAATAAAATTTCACACCATGGAACCAGATCCTCAATAGGGCTTGTTGGTTCATTTAATACTCTTGTGAAAAAGAAAAGAGTTAATGCAAATGAGTGTAAGCCGGTCATAATACAGAAAGCCTGTGTTACTCCTCCACCAGACAATATATTTGCATGGTACAACCTTCTTTACTATTGCCCACCAATGCACATCTTTAGGTAGCTTATCATAATGCTTCTCGAAGTCCAAAAAAATCATGTGCAAATCTTTCTTCCTCACCCTCAAATATTCCAACACTTGTGTTACAAGATTGGTTCCATGCATCTCGAAGTCCAATAGGGCTTGTTGGTTCATTTAATACTCTTGTGAAAAAGAAAAGAGTTAATGCAAATGAGTGTAAGCCGGTCATAACACAGAAAGCCTGTGTTACTCCTCCACCAGACAATATATTTGCATGGTACAACCTTTTTTACTATTGCCCACCAATGCACATCTTTAGGTAGCTTATCATAATGCTTCTCGAAGTCCAAAAAAATCATGTGCAAATCTTTCTTCCTCACCCTCAAATATTCCAACACTTGTGTTACAAGATTGTCCTGGCATGAACCCGGCTTGGTTCCATGATATACTTGTACATTTTCTCAATCTATACCCAACCACTTTCTCCCACAATTTCATAGTATGACTCGTAATCTTTATCCCCCAAAAGCATCTCATCCGTTTTTGTAGAATCTTACCATATTGTTTTCCTCCAATTTTGCACTATCCTGTCTGTTCTTCAAACTTGTTAAATAAGTTTGTTAATTACTCAATATTTTTCCTAGGATTTTCAAACCTCAATCAAAATACACTATGGGTTAAGTGCTTTCCTTAGCTTCATACTTTCGTTCACTTCAATGCTAGGTAGCACCAATACGGATACGGGACGGAAAACAACAAAATAATTTTTTCTAAAAACGGGTACGGCTTGGATTTGGCAAAAATAAATAAAAATTAAAATAAAATAAATGAATATAATACATTAATGAATTATATTACCTTAAATTTTAGTTTTCATAAATTAAATTAAAATTATAAGCTTATTAATTTACATTATCTCAGTCACAAAAAAAAAAAAAAAAAAAAAACTAGAAAAGTATTAAAGTATAGTCAGAAAAAAACGCCAAAGAAAACAGAAAAAAAACTAAAACCAACCAACAAATTCAAAAAACATGTAAGGAGAGGGAAGGAAAAAATAAAGCAAAAAAAAATTAGAAAATAAAAATTAAACAATTCAGAAAATAAAAGTAAAACAAAAACCTAGATCTAAAAATGAAACCAGCCAAAAAACTAAACAAAAACAAAACAGTGCGGCGAAGGAGGAAAGGGAGAGAAAAAATAAAACAAAAACAAAAATACAAAATAAAAATAAAACAAAAACCCTAGATCTAACTTCTAATAGAGAAACGAACCAGCAAAGAAGGAGAAGTGAAGGCCGAAGGAGATGCAGCAACCGGAGATGCGGCGACCGGCAAGAAGGAGGAGCAGCGAAGGAGCAAAGGTTAAACTTGAGATTATTCGAAATTTCACTAAACTTCCAACCCTAAATTTCACGAAATTTCAGGTTAGATTATTCGAAATTTCCAACCCTAAACCCTTGGATCTGATTTTTCCCCATTAAAATTTCACTAAACTTGACTGTGTACGTGGCTCTCATCTCAAATACGTCCCCAACCCGTCTCCATCTTCATCCCAACCGTACCCAATTCAAATCGTTGTACCCACCTCGCCAGATTCGCTTTGGGTATGAATCCCAGGTGAAAACGTCTCCGTCCCCGTACCGTACCCGGTACGGGAAACGGCGTCTGGGAGGCGTACATGTGCTTCATAGCTTCAATGTCTTTTTTATCTCTAATTTAAGAATTCCCTGCGCATCTGCTCCTCAATCGAGAGGTTCTCCTACAACATCCATCTGACTTCCACTAAGCAGTTCAATATCTATCCTTGATCGCTCAATCAAAAATTAGAATGTTTAAAATAAATCATACATTAACTTCACCATATAAAGATCCTTGTGCCAATTACTGGTCTTCTAAGATTTCTATTTCAACATCCCTTCAGTCTAATGTACCATATACCACCTAATATACCTTCGACCTGTCCTGATTCGTCAACTTCTTGCCTTCACCATATAACCTTAAAATTTTGCAATATTTTCTCCGTTTCTACATTTTCCCAAGTCCACACTGCCTTCTTTTTTCTATTTAGCCATTGCTTTTACGTCCTCATTTCACCACATTGTGTCTCTATGCACCAATATTATTTAACTTTATTTCAGATAGAAATAAATTTCTTATCTGTACCTAAGTTAGGGTCCATCTCTGAGTTCCAATCGGGTTTTTTAAAGTTCTAACTACTTAGTCGGTAGAAACTTCAACATTACCTTCTTTAAATATCTCATTCTTGGCTTGTTTGTCCTAGACACTATGGTGATGGTGGTTGTAGTGGCAAATGTTGTGGTGGTGAAATATTGGGGTTTGCTTGGTTATTTTGAAATAATAAACCTAGTAAATCTAAGGGTTTAGCTTTTCTTTCTCCTTTTCTCCCTTCCCTAAACCCTTTCCTTTCCCGTTTGTAAACCATATTCCCCCCTAATTCAGAATGACAATTGACAACATATAACTTGAACAGCAATCAAGTACAAAAATGAGAATGGCAGACAGCTTCATCCGAAACACAAGTAAATCAGATAGCTAATGCTGAAAAAAATCTTCATGGAAGAAATCTTACTGCCATCTCTGGAAGGGGTTTGTATGCAAGGGCCAAAACCCTGGATCCTTGGCGTGTATACTTTTTATAGGTTTCGACATATGAGGATGGCAAGCTGATCAGCCTATCTTGAATAGTTTCAGGTGCACCCTGGATCATAGAAAATAGAGAAATACAAATTAAGGAGTCTAAGATACATTGTATGAGAAGCAAATCGACAACACGAGAACACTACTACATGAGAACAAGTACATAAAATAACGATCTCTGCATCAAGAACACGGTGGTCCTGAACGTGATTCACTGCGTATTTAAAAAAAGACGAGAGGCACAGGACAGTGAGATCTAGACTAACTGAGTTTACATACACAAGTTTGCACTTTACACGGGAGCACACACATAAGGTCAGCTACTTTACAATTGCTCAAAAGCAGAGACTTTATGAAATATAGGGCTACAGCACTGGTCATTCCTGGTTGTCCCACTTATTTGCATACACAAGTTGCACTTTACACGTGAGCACACACATAAGGTCAGCTACATTACAATTGCTCAAAAGCACAGAATTTATGAAATATAGGGCTACAGCACTGGTCGATCCTGGTTTTCCCGCTTATTTGAAGCTATATTCGTTCCTGAAAACAGGACACTCTAATTGTTCTATGACTTCCACCTCAATAAAAGCAGATTCTCCACTAGTACCTTCTGTAATACACCGCTACATCCTCAACTAACTTTAGTACCAAATCAATAATCCATAGATGACAGATGAAGAATCTGAGTGTGTAAATTCTTAAAAACGAACCTTCACAAAAGAAATAAATTTCTCCTCCACACGCACAACAACTGCCATTCGTTTTAGATGAGAGGCAAAGTGATGTCTTTGAACAATCTGCACAGAATTGCCACTCCCCCTACACAATTAATGGAAATCCAAACAAACATGTCAATTTATAAGTGCTCAACATTAACATAGCATTTGTGAATATATCATGCAACATGAAAAACTCTCAGCCAAAACATAGCACAAATCAAGTGATTGCCTTTCGTTTTAAAAAGGATCGCATAGATTCCAGCTTCACCTAAAATAAGAGTAGTAGTCTTAATTACAATAATAAGTTAACTAGTTTTCTGAAACAATATTGAGCTATATCTAGTCTCCGGAGTCCTGACTCTGGTAGTCTGATCTGTCTGATTTAATCAAACCTATCTGATCTTACTCGGTTGAAATTAAGGACCTAAATTGTGGTGAAAAAAACCCCCTTCCCTAATTCGACAAACAATAATGGAAAGTGACAAAATAATTCATTTTTGGTGTTTCAAACTTTAACTATAGCCAAACTTTCATAACAACAAAGTACCCTTATGATTTTATTTTTTTTATGATAATAGAGTGCAAACAGAAGTATCACTTGGCCAAGACATAAGACATGTGGCCTGACCAAAAATATATTTGCCTTCTAGAAAGAGCTCCTCTCGATTATATCTTTCATTGTTAAACATGTAACCTTCCAAAACCTTGCCTTAATGAGAAGATTCAGACAAGGGGTGCTGATAGCTATTTTTGTTGTTGCACAGAATCATGGCTTCAACAGTCACATAAAATAGATGAAGTTTCAACAAATCTGGACAGCAAGCAATCTGAGCACTGAGGGCATTTACACAAACAACAGTCCTCGATACTCTATGGAGTAAAAAAGTAACTGAGCAATAAGGGCAAACAGAATCTGTTAAGTGTACAGTCTTTCTACAGTCATACATGATTTTTCTTTTCTTTTTTGGTGCTAATGAAGGGCAATCCCTGAAAGAAGAAGAAGATAAAATCAACTAAGAAACAATATAATGTGGCATGGCCATTCCTCTAACATCTTCATCTAAGATTCTTTAAGTCCTAATGGTGGAGATTGAGAGCAAGTGAAAATCTCTTCTTGTTTGGCACCTCTATTCGCAAGCCAATCCGTGGCTCTGTTCCCTTCTTCTAAGTCATAGATGTATGTACATCTAACCTAAGCTCCCTTGTAGTAGCCTAGACAGGACCAACGTCAGACCCACAAGAAAGATATCCAATGATTGAAACCTGTCCAGAAAAAGAATCAAGTGTTCTCCCTCTGACAAGTTACAACAGTCAACATGAAACTTGATCTCCTAGAGTCCAATATTTTCTACTCCAGCAATAGAAGAAAATTAATGTCATCTCTTACTTTTTAGGCATGGCCTTCTCATCAGATTTGTAGGACCAGTCAATTCCTTTAAGTGCAGCTTTCTCAAGAGGATCACCAACCTAGACAAAACATTAGCCAAAGAAGGATGAGGATATTGCCAACATAAACAAATTGGACCAAAGACAGCTAAAGATACTTATAAGACATTAAAAAAATGAAACATATGTAATCAGATATCAACATACCAGCTTGTTGTCCACAAATACTAACGCATGACAAGAAGCAAGAATTTCCAGTGTTCGACTTGGTACTCTTTTCATATCTGACTCTAGTTCCATGCTTTCTGTGGACCCGACGACGCCAGAGAATTCCTAACGGCCAAAAGAATTATATTAGAAAAGGATCTAAAAAAACTGTAGTGCTCAATTTGACATATCAAAAGAACATTTAAATGACGTACCATATCATCTGACGTTAAGGTTCCCGTCTTGTCAAAGCAACAAATATCAACCTGCAAATCAATCATGATAGAAAAGCTCAAAACACTGGCAACAACAAGAATATGGAAGTGTCTTCTCTATCGTATGTGTCAGTGTGCGAATGTGTCATCCTCGGAACTCCCAGCATCTATAGTCACTTTGTGCTTTAAAAGATAGTATCAGGTACAAGACAAACAAATCAGACATGCTACAACAAATGAGACCAAATTGACTTAAGCTAGTGTGCACAACTTAGCGCTGGGTGAAACCATTGGAATATAATTGCAGGTGTTGCTGTATATCAGAGAAAGCCAAGGGATTTAAATCAAAAACCAAATATCAAAAGGAGGATAGGGCATCCTATCCAAATCTTTAAGCAATATCTATATATATGATGAGACCAGCACACAAACATAATGCCCATCCAAAAGAGACAAATTCCATTAGCTTCATGCAAATGATGAAATCAGTACACAGAACGTTACTCACCTTCCCAGCAAATGGAATTCGAAATGGCTCAGTGCAAAATATCCCACGCCTTGCTAAAGCAATAAGAGAAGTGTTGACGGCTATAGATAATTCCATTGGCAGTTCAGGAGGAATAACAGAAGTAACAATTAGTGAACAGCTGAGGATAAGTTTGTATCTGCTCCTTAAAGGGTCCTCAAGCCCCTAGAGAAAGTATTTGTTGTCAGAAACACGCTATACAAAGTTTAGCACACAAAAACTGATTAGTATAAATATGGCCATGTAAAGAATTACTTGCCTTTTTCAGCACATAACCAGCAGCTATAATTGCAAATACAACCAAGAATAAGATAAACAATCCACTTTCCCAACTGTTTGCAGTAACCTGAAACAAAATGGCAGGTGAGCAGATGCATTAAGTGTACCAACAATGACAGGAGAATATTACTTACTCTCTCAGTAGAAAATAATATTGTGCGCATCAATTTTCCTTGACTTGTCTCGAATCCAGTTCGTAATATAACAGCTACACAGCCACCATCGGGGGTTTTCAGAGGAAAAGACTGATACAACACCATCTATTAGAGGACAAAAGTTTGAGCATAATGACCATTGTAACACATAAATTAGAGATACTACCTTATCTGGAGTGTGCTGCAATATTTTTGTACCACCAAAAAGCACATGATTTTTATCTCGTTTAATAGACAGCCTCTCCTCAGCAGATCTGCCGGTGGTGGATACCTACAAAATTCCCAAGTTTCCAAAGTTAATAATATTTCAGAAACAAACACCACCTTTCAAAGAATTGATGAATGATAGAACTATGAGAGTCATGAAACAGCAATGTTAATGAACATATAGTATTATGCTAACTCATCTTTTTAAGATGAAAAATAAAGGACAAAGTACAAAGGAATCCAAAACTAATTGCATACAGGTTCTATCAGTATGATCAATAATTTAACATAAAGTCAAGATTCTGACAGATACATAAGGTCCATCAATGTATCATCTCTCACAGTTGATATGCAATTTTGAGACCAATATATTGACGATTCTCAAATTTTAACTGCTAGACCTCGTTTAAGTATGAAGACTTCCCTTTCATACGATCTAACATAAAGGGATCAGACGATTCCTAGCACAACGTATTTTGCATATATGCTGCATCATCGCGATGCAGACCAATGCAAATTCTAGGTCTAAGAGTCACATATGTCTCGACTCCTGATGACTGGACCCTGGCCTAGCAAAGGGCTGCCTTTGGAGGGGGGAGCAATTGACATCAATGTACATGTTGGCATTGTAGTTTCTTTGCCATTTGGCAGGGCCCTTGAGCTCGAAACAACAAGGCACCTTGAGAGGGGAATATTTTATATGTAGATATATGCAGCATCTAACATGTAAGAAAGGATTACGAGCCAATTATCATAATTGGATAGGGCATTAAATAAGACCCTCCGCGTTCAACTTAATGTATTGTGAGCGCAAGGCAAAGCATTATAAAATACTTTCTATATAAATTTCAAAACACCATCATTTGCCAAAAGGAACTGCAACTTTGCATGATGGAAAATGTGGAGAGCAAAAACAAAAACATAATATATATTAGTAAGAATATATAATAGACAGAGCTATAGAGGGAGAAACTCCCTTTTTAGGCATACGGAAAGAGGATAGCTAGAGAAAAAATTAAGACACTCTCAAGTTCATGGATTCACCCCAAGTTAGAAAATGAAAAAGGAAAAGGTAAGTAATTTGTTGAAATATCATGACATCATTTTAGCACTTGGAAAGGCTTTTATGGGCAAATAGAGCTTTGCCCATGGGCAATGGAAAGAACACACAAAAAATCTATTACTTTAAACTTAACAGGTCTTTGATATGATGATAGCTAACAAAAATATAGTACTCCATTTTTAATAGGCTTTGATAGTCTTCGATTGATAACTAACTCCCTTCAACAAAAATAAATTATAATAAAAAGAAAGAAAAAGTTAAATGCATTACAATTGGAGGGAACCAAGTTTTGACAGTTTTTTCTTAAAAGACAGGGTAACAGCCGAGGAAAGTTAAAGAAGGAATTTTTCTCCAACACCCTGTTTTTTTTCGTTTTCCTAAATAAAAAGATAAATATAAAGAATACAGACACTACTAGTGGTCAACCAACATTAACATGTCCGAGTAAGATTGGACCATAACCATAGAACATGATAAAAGGCAAAAAAGAGAGAAGCACCACCTTCCACTGAGGAGTAGACTCGCCTGTGAGAATGGCCTCATTAACAATAGCACTTCCAGCTAATATTAGCATGTCTGCTGGTACAGACTTATCTTCACCATCTGGACCAGATGAACGTCCAATAGAAATCACATCCCCAGGAAGAAGATCAGTCCCAGAGAGCTTCACCCACCTGCAACATGCTACCATAAGCAACTGGATGCTACAAGAAATAAGCAAACTAACACCAGATAAACAATGACATACTTGCCACAACGATGTACCATTACGGTCTGGCTATCAACTCGTACACGTCTGAGCTCTGTCAAAGTTTTCAAACGGCTTTTTGCCATAGTTGATTCAAACATGAACAGCATGAACAGAGTGAACAAACTGTAATACCAATACTCATCCAAACACCAAAGACCTACACAAAAGACCTACACAGAACACAAGAACTGAACTTAATACAAGACAACCATCTATCACAAACTAAATATAAATGACAAACAAGGGCAAGGAAGGGCCAGCAAGAAGAAAATGAACACAACGGAAGTTACATCAGCAGAGTCAAACCTGGAATACAAAAAAGGGTTCCATGCAGTGCTCTTTCAATAGTTTCTGGAAAGTGGGTTGTGGATACTCGAATCTGCAAGGACAGTGTGGACAAAAGGGAATAAGGAATACAAAAAATATCCATTCATCAAATAAGGCAAGAGAATATTCAATCTCACAGTACAGCATGGCATGACATTAGAAACAAAACATAATGTCCAGGCTTCAACACAAATTACTGTGTAAATGCAAACACTGTGTAAGCACAAACCAACAATGATGCAGAACACAAAAAATATGAGGCAATCTCAAGTCACAAAGTTACATCAGGACAAATAAACAATTTATAAGACAGAAACTGTTCTTAAATTCCCAAAGAAATCAACTAGTTCTAGAAGAGAAAACCGAGAACAAATGGGGAAAATGAAAGAAAAATAAGAAGAAAGGACCTCATAATCATACAGTGAAAGCTGTAACACAAAATAAGAGCAAAAACTAATTCATGTAATATAGCCCTTACAACTCTCCAACAATCACAAACACCAACTAATCTAGTATGAATCGAATCTGAGGAAGGGTACAAGTGCAGAGTCTTACTCCCGCAAAAAAGCAGGGAAGCTGGTCTGGAAGGATTCCAGGCACAGCTATTGCGTTGAGAAAATAATATCAGAGAAGACATAGAAACTGGATCTGAGACCCTCTAACATCAGAAAATTTAACTCATATAAGTTATGGCCAGAGAACACAGAAGTTCACTCTACAACGAAGTAAAATTATAAAGTACTGAGTGAAAACATTGGGAGGATTAGAGAGCATAGATAGAAGAAACAGTAAAAGATGACATAATTTAAAAAGTAAAAGAATATCTGAAACCGTCCTCGCTGGAAATAGGATCCAGGCACATTGTTCATGTTGGTCATGGTGGCAATGATGGTGGTTGAGTAGTGAAATATAATAAGATTAATATACACCATTCAAGTTTAAACAATTTGCACAAAAAAACTTACACATTGCGTCCCCATTTCTCTGTGGCAGCAACCACTTTAGCATCAGAGCCATGTCCAGTATGTTTGAGATAGTATTGAAACGATTCTTTAGTAGGGAAAGGAAGCTTGTAGAATGTTTCTTTTTCCTTTGAATATATAAACCTTTGCTTTCTGAAATCGAAGAAAATTTCTTCATCCTCAGTGGAACCTGCCTGCAAGTGGTGATACATGTTATTGCGCAGAAAGATAAAGTTCCAGGGGCCTAATATTGTTTATATGTGGAACACGTTTGAATTGATTATAAGATTATCCAAGGGAACAAGACTAAAAAGATTCTTAAAAAAACCCAACATATGGAGTGCCCTATTGTTTTGACATGGTAATACATTCCAATATTGAAGTTCCTAGAGAAATAATTCCGTTCCTTAACAGCAATTCTAGAGTTACAAGCAACAAAGACAAGGAAATGTGACAGGAGAAAGAAAGGATTTCTCTAAGCACAAAGATCCACCTCAAATCAAGACTGAATCCCCAATTCGAAAGCCATATATCAGCTACCCTCTAGGAACCCTAAACAGCAATATGCAGACTGATTTATTCAGTAGATCAGTACTGTAAAAGATTGTTGACTTAGCAAAAAATACCGCCCATGGAGTCAAAGATCGGAAGAAAGACCTACCCAAGACTTTTCGTCTTGGGTAACCTTATGGCAATTTTGGTTTGTCAACCAAAAGGGGGAAGTTCCCGTGATGAAAGGTTTATGGATATCCTACCCTAAGACGAGAGGATTGGGCTTAGAGCAAGACCGATCAACTCTTTACTACAGCAGGACCAAAAAGGACTAGCTTTTTTACTACATCCTACGGAAACCCTAGAATCCTGTCAGTAACACACATCTCTAGGAGATTTGCATCCCATCAGAAGTAATACCCTCAGAACTGAACTCTGCTTGATAACAATCCCAATTACACAGGATGTTACCCAACTTAACCCTTAAGCATCAAGAGTTGAGACAACTTTTCGAAACCCACCTAAAGTCTATTGGCCCGTGGATAGGACACGAGCAGGACAGTGAAAGAAGCAACAATATAAATAACATTATAAAAATCTCCTTGTAAATGAATCCATAAAAGAATGTGTCATTTTCACATCCCACTTATTGGTGTACAACTAAAAATATCAACTGCCCACTACAAACAACAAGGGATGAAAGCCTCAGTTTTATCAAATAAATAAAACCAACTCCTAGATTTCATCATTACTAAGAAAAAGAACAAAACTCATGATCCACCTTCTTCAGTTTGCTTGTAATTTGTATCCTTCCTCATGACTTTGTCCAGGAAACTCCAAGTAACCTTGTAATTGGCATTCTCGAATTCCCGTCTCAAAGTAGTGTTATGCCCTTTTCCCATAACATAATTTAAAAATAGTCCTCACTTCAACTATTATGTCTTTCAAACAGCTGTCTAACTACACAAGCACTTTGAGCCAACAATAATTGTGTCCTCAACCCCCTATTTTTTTCTTTTACCTTCTGTGGTAAAGAATAAGGACAAAATTTAGAAAGACAAATAGTCGTGTCGCCCATTTACAATGGCAGAAATAGGCCTACGCACAATTCCCCCCTCCCCCCGAAAAAAACAAACAAATAACCTAGATGACGCCCTAAGTGTAGAGTGCAGAGTGATAGGAAAGTTTCCCAATATCAACAATCACCCATGATCTATTTATTCAGTAGGGGAATTAAAAGTGGTGCTAAAAGAAATAGTGTCCTCAAACATAACAACAAACTTGTGAAGTCATCAAGTCTTCAATGTCCTACAATAAGAAAGAATCTCCCATAAACGCCACCAAATTCAAATGACTTTAGATCTGAGTATTAAATAGAAGTAAGCAGTGCTGACGAGTGAAGAATGAAGACAAAATTTGAATCCCACAAAAAACTCAAACAATCAGACATCCCACTGAAAAGTAAAAAAGCAGAAAAAATATTCAACTAATAACTGTGAAAACCTTACTTTCTTACGAAATTATTCAACTATATATATATATATATGATGATGGAGCTTACTTTCTTACGAAACTCAAGTGGGACAATTTCCTTTGAACCACAGAACTTTGCTGGAGTAATTTTGCAGAAATCTGCTTGGTGAATATCATCAACCTGCAAATCATCTAATGGTGACTGCCTTATTAAAAAAAATGATCCTACTGCCACACCTCAACATAAGCACACACAATAACATGGAAAAATCCCAAAGCTCATCAGATCAACATTAATTGAAGCTTTCAAGCATAATACTGCTGAGAGAAAATAAATGCAGGAACGGTAAAACAACCCATCATATACAATTTCAATATAATCACCAGTCAGGTCATACATGTTAATCATATAAATGCATCAACATATCTCGAAAATTAAAAACAATGATTAGGCTTTATATGGTCAGCAAAGGCCTCGAGCATCAAGTGACAACTGAATATGATAATAGAACCTGCTCCCCTTCAATCTACTAGCTCAAGCAATAATACTGGGACATGCACGCTTTACTTCCTTTAATTCCAGCACTGGAAAACACTGAGTGCCTTACTTTTGTTTCTGATCACTAGTAATGCAATTTTCTTTGTCTAAAATACCATGGGGATGGAAATCAGAGTCAGGCATTACCAAGGGAAAAATTGCTTATAAATTTTAGTTAAAAATAAAAGGTGATAGTCATATAAATAAATCCAAAAGATTACAACTTAGTAGATATTCGGATAGAAAATGAGGATCAAACCATTATTCTACCAAATGAATGATCTCAAAATCCAAAAGAGACGCAAATTTCTAGGGATCCTTAGAAACTTAAGACAGTAATGAACAAGCCCTATAATTTTTTTTAGTACTAGGTAAAAAGCAAGAAGCACATACAAGCTCTTACTCCTCCTCTTCTTTCTTTGTTGGCAAGCCTATGGGCTGCTTTAAAAGCAAGTGCACGCAAAAAACAGGATCTGAGTGCTGATCTACTTCTTTAACTTAGGTGTCATACAACTTCATGCAGCATAAGACTCATAGCAACACCTACTAATTTAGCAAGTTATTTAGCTTTCCTTCCCCTTTGCGTTTTAACATTGACAAATGACAATAGAAGAAACCCTCATAGAACTAGGGTATAGTTTTTATGTTCTGTACGAAATGAAAAAACACTGAGATAATAGGCAAATACAACACCAAAACGATGAATCACATAAAAGCTAAAAAAACACAATCAAACATAAAAAAACATTTCAAAGCAATCTTTCACAAACAGACATTAGAGAAATAATCATGATTACCTTATTATATTGTACAAAACATTTGAAATCGACGGACCAAGCTGTGAAAAGCAGGACTAAGATGTGGAAGGTGACAAGACCTCCAAAAACTATCAAAGAATCAGTAATCTCCAAGCTAGGAACAATCACTGACAACCAAAGAGCATAAATAATCGCAAATGGCCACACGTCGAGTCGCCATTGCTTGTGCTTCTTCCTCAACAAATCCACTCCATCGACTACTTTCCCTCCAACATTATATTTAGGCATTTCGATATAATTCTACTCAAATTCTCACCAAATCTCTGCACGCAATGAAGAACTTCAATAAAAACCTAAATAGACACAGTAAAAAAAACATACTGTAAACTCAACACTCTTTCTAGGTTTCTCCATCTCAGAATTCTTCGAAGATTCAAGTTCTCAATCAAGATCATTCCTTAACAAAACTTCCATCAAATTCATGGAAGATCCGACTTTCCGATCTCAAACGATAGTTTAATTTGCCAGGAATCTTCTCCAAGAAATCCATAATTAAATTCTTAGTTTGCAAAATTGGAATGATTAATCTATCAACCTCATCATCATTAAATTGAACAACAAATTGTTTCGCAAGAATTATGAGAAAATTGCACTAATTGACTAAACATGTGAGCAAAATCTGACCTTGAGAAAACCGGAAAATCGCGCGAATTGACAGTACTATAGTAAACGATGGTCGAACATCTTAAGAGTACGCAAATCAATGTATGCTGCAACCCTAAATCAAAGTTGCTTGCAATTTTGATTTGATTTGATTCCTCCAATGCTCAACCAAATAGTGCGAATAGGGTTTTTTCTTCTATTTGAATAAGAGGTGAACGAATAGTGGTTTTATGTTTTATTCGTCGTTTCGTTAGAACATTGGAATTGTAGGAGAAAATGTAGAATTCATCTATACATACTAAATAATAATATCGGTTGTTTCACGATATACCCCGATAATTTATTTTTTTTTGCACCATATAACTTTTCAAATTTATCATATACCCCTCATTTTTGAAAAAATACATACACTTATCCTTAATGACTAACAGTGTTAAACTCCGTTAGTCATTAACCCCCTAATCCCCCTCTAACCCTAATTAACTAACCTAAATCTACTCCTAGCCCTAACTAACCTAAATCCACCCGTAACCCTAGTACCTTAACCCTAACCCTCCACCCCTGCAATCCCCCTCCCCACCACCCCTGAAGCCCCCTTCCCCCACCACGCAGCCCCCTCCCCCCTTCTGCCACCTCGCAGCACCGCAACCCTGCAGTTCCCATCCCCACCACCCCCACAAAATCGCGCAACCCCCCCCCCCCTTGCAAAATTGCGCTGATTTACGATACAAGTTTCCGGTGATTGCGAGGAAGGTAAGGGGAGTAGGGTGGTTGGAAGCGCGAAGAACAGGATAGAGAGATATTGGCTCGAGAGAGCAGCGAGGAAGGTGAGGGGAGTAGGGTGGTTGGTCGGAGGTGGGAGTAGCGCGAAGACGACAGTCAGTAGATAGAGGAGTAGCGCGGAGTTCAAGCTCGTCGATGCGGGCAGGCCCAGTTCAAGCTCTTTCCTGTTTGAGCTGCGGCGAACAAAAGGAAGGGGGTGGTGGTGAGAAGGTGGTGATGGGGCAGTGGGGGGTAAGGGGTGGTTAGGCCCAAGTTAGTGTATTAGATTAGGGTTAGGTTTGAAAATGGAGGGTATATGGTGAATTTGGAAAGTTGAAAGGGTATATAGTGCAAAAAAATTGTCAAGGATATATGGTGAAAAAACCGAATTAATATTGATATTAAGTCATAGGAAAAATTGTTTTAAACGAGTAACCTTTGTGCGATCTTTTCATTTGAAGTCTATCTTTTGATTATCTCTAATTGAATTAGACTTATATGTCTGTTTTCTTCTACTGAGTATTAACCTGTTTGTGACTTGTTTAGTAGGTTATTTATGATACGTGTTACAATAAAGTTACCATGGAGGAAACGAAAAATCACTTTGTTACCATGGTAACGAAGTGTTTTTGGTTTACTCCATTCACCAAAAAATATTTCGTCTCATCCACCAAGGACAAGGAACAAAACTTCGTTTCTTCGGTGGAGGAAACGAAATTTAAAAATGTTACCGAGCGTGGTGGCCGGAAAAAAAAATTCGAAAACTACCCCCCACCCCCCACACACACATACGTGTGTGAGAGAGAGACGTTGGTCTTACGATCTTCGAAAAGAACCCAATTGAAGAGTCTGATTCATGAATTTGCGGTCTCTAGCCAGTATGCATTCTTTGGAAGAAGTCAGACTTGATTGTGCAGAATGCTGGTTTACCAACAAAACAATTTTTACTTTTACTTTACTAATCTTTTTAGTCTATTATAATCTATACAACTGGACCTTTAGCTGGGTCCATGGCCTTGCTAGGCCTCTACTGTGCCTCACACCCTCACCCCTGATTTTGAAGTTAGTCTCTAGATGGTCCGTAATGCGGTCTTTGCCTTTGATGTGTAAATGTGATGATACATAATGATTAACTGATTTGTGGAAGTTTTCATTTGGATTCCCCTTTTTTTATGAGTTTTCCTAGATATATATTAATTACTAGTTTTTTGACCCGTGCAAACTGCATGAAAAGTTGTTTGTTTTATAAATTGACGATTTTAAGAAGTTTTTCCAAGAATCGTGGTGATGAGCCTATAACTTGTGATTTAAAATTTGATACTCATGTATTTAAATTATTTTAAAACTGACTTATGACCTGTGTGTTCAATGGTTGAAATAGTTAACGTTATGGTGGATCACGTGACCCATCTTTTGAAAAAAAGAGTTAATTGAAAAATCTTTAGTTTGTCTACTAAGTACTTCCTTTAGAGACCCCGATAAAATCACAATTCGCACCACCACTGATACTCGACAATACACCAACTTTCGCTCCCATTTATGGCAATCCCGTTCACCCACTCTATTGCCTTCTCGTACCATAATTGCACCATATTTAGCCATCCATTGGCCACTGCCCACTTAGCCATGATTTTAAGTTTCTCAATATGCTTGAGCTTTTAATACTATTTAAGAAACATTTAGTTACATATAATGGTTGTTTTTCGTGCTTGATGATATCTTATGTAAAGTCATAGATATCATTTAGATCATAGGATTAGAGTTTGACCCTTGTGCTTTTTTCAATAGTTAGTACTCACTCCATCATGTCTTTAAAAGGCCTAAAGATTCAAAAAGAACAAATTAAAGTTCTGTTTTTATCATGTATTATATTACGTTTAGCTATATTTTAACCCACAAAAATAATGCGTATTTACATTCCCATTTTAGAATTACGCATAGTTATATTCCCATTTAATTATACTTTTTTGTAGAAGATTAAGAGAAAATATTTTCTTGATTATATAATTGTGATACTTTTACCCATAAATAACAAATAACTTTAAAAAGTTTTAATATGTCAATACCCCATGGAAAACAGTATTAAAATCTTTTATGTATATAAGATTTTTTTAAAGTTATATAATTTCCAGATTGTCATTTCAACTTATTTTGCTTATGTAATTTTATTTGAACTTAAATAAACTTATCTAAGAACTAATCTAAGCTTATTACACCTTGTTAATCCTTATTATACCATATTTTAACCTTTAAAATTTATTTTGTGAGTATGTCAAACTTTATCTTTGCTTGTTTTTGCATTATACAACTTAATTAGAACTTATCAAGCCATATTATTCATTATCTGAACTTATATTTTCTTACAAGAGATGAAAATAAGCTGATCAGAGCAGGGTCCTTGTTGATTTTTTTAAAATTTTGGGTTTATAAATATTTAATTTGTTTTTTGTTATTTGGCAGAATGCATAATGGCTAGTCACATCGGATACTTTTTTCTTCTTTTATTAATATATATATGATTTCCTGTATAATTTTTTTTTTTTTTTGTATTTGACAATGTTTCTAGGAAGAGAGGTAATCAACAAGATGAAAATTAAAGTTGCTAGTAAAGTACGAGAACTGGGGCACTTTAGCATACTTAGCTTGTCAATATCTTGTAAATAGTGGACTAAATCAAATTAGAAAATTGTTTTCAGGACGATTTTCCATGTAACATATGGCCAAAATCTCGCACTGGTTAATCTGACTCAATTACAAAGGTAAGACCTTTTGGAGTTGGGGGGGGGGGAAGGTAAAAAATCCCAACTTCAAAGTGCTTCTAGTGGGTTTGATCCCACAAAACCCCAACCTTCATGTTGTAAAATACAAACCTTACCACTACACTAAGTACAACTTGGTTCTGGCGAGATATAAGTAGACTATATGCTCCTTATATCTTTTCTGGATGTATTACATTCACGTATTTTGACATATTTTCATACAAATGTTTTTCTCACAAAGTTGTCCAATTGATAACCTCTAAAGATCTTGAATGTGTTTATAAAGATGGTAGAACAAAATAAATAGAGAGAATATAATCTTTAACATGGATTACTTATGATTTCATCTCGATTTATTATCAACATGAATCAAGATGAAAGCATAAGTACTTTGGAACTAAGGTGGGGTTTTAAAGGAAAATCCCCTCAAAATATAAATGGTGGGATTCGATTTGTAATTGCATGCTCTGAAGTTAAAAGGATCGGTAAGTGCCCCAAACTTCCTATTTGATCGTGACTTTGTCTTGTAAGAGACCGCTCATTTTTAAGTTAAAATTAGAATTAGTCCGATAATGATTAGGTTAATTTTTTTCTGTGATTAATTTAATCTATTTAATAACTAGATCTACTTTTATATTAAAAGCAGACCGTCTCTTTTAATAATTTTTGCTTGATAGCAGCCTTACAATTACAAAGAGGTTGTTTTGCACTTACACCATACATTGGAAAAGCAATGGTGTAATACAATAAATGACAAGTGTAGGACAATGTAGTAGGGCAATTAGTTTAACTTATTACAATGTTTTAATATGACTCTTTCAACTTTATTAGAAAATTGAACGAAGAGTGTTGATTGGTTGGAAATCATTATCAATAGGATTACATTCAAATTTTGTGATTGTTTTTTCCTTTGGACTACACTTCTTTGTTTCTTTCTTACACCGAGATGCATAGCTTGACTTACAATTTGCAATTGAAATTGTTAGGCAAACCAAGTGACGAGATGCTCTTATCTCAAATTATAGTCACAAGTGAGGCTATCAATAACTATTTATAAAGTTATAGTTACAAAAGCATTATATCATTTACTTGCTAGTCTTATACGCGCAATGTGTGCGAAAGTAAAAAGAATATTAAATTAATTATGTAGAAGAACTGTTTTTAGATTTTGTTTTTTTTTTTAAAAAAATGTTGTTCAGTTTAAATGTGATACTTTTTCTCCTTTTTTTGTTCAAATTAAACAGTTAGTTATCCCTATATATATTTTTTGGTATCCCGCATATGTTGCCATATATAATAGACACGAATTATTAATGTTGCGCTGCTCAATTTTAAATTATGAAAGATATCTTCGAAGTTGATTGATTAATCACTTATTTAATTTTAGCTCAAAATTAATCATTTGATTTTGTCCACAACTCCACATAATAAAATTAGACAAAAGCAATTAGATTTATATGCTACTTAAAGTCATTGCATGTCATTTGATATGATGATTAGGTATTCTATAAAAAAAAATTTGTATAAAGAGTAGAAAACCAACCGGACAATCTAAATTAAATCATCCTTTTGGACGAAATAAAATGCTTTTTTTTTTTTGTTAGGAAAGATAAATGGTCAGAAAATCAACCCCTACTAGACTACTAGCACGCATAGCATACAAGCTCACAGGCTATATACAAGGCTAAACAACCTAGAATTAATGCCCAACAAATTATTGGGATGAGAATTCGAACCCTAGGTGATTCCCTGAAATTCGGGGTGCTACTCCACTGAGCTACCACTTCTAACTCGAAATACAATTGCTTTGAGTAGCATGTACACCTTTTTTTTTAACTAATTTACTTTTAGGTGTAATAACTCCAAAAACACTGCTTCTTTTGGGAAAAAACCCTCAAATGATATGAAATAAATGGCAAAATTACATCAAATTCATGTTATTATTTATGTAGTTCGTATCAATTTTATTGAAGTCTATGCTATTACAGTATTATGTATGTATGATATTTTGTTACACAATAAGTTATGTTTTAACTTATTACGGTGCAAAACATACTTGAATTTTATTGTTTTTAATGTTGGATGTTGGATCAAACTTAAACTTAAAATTTTAAACAGAACATTGACACACTACTTGAACTTTTTTATGCCAAAAGCACCCATTAGAGAAAAAGAAAAAGGGTGTCAACTAAAAAATATGGAGGCAACAAGAAGAAAATATCTTCTTGCTGACCATGCTTGTGTGGCTAGGTTGATCAGTAAGGTCCCACAATATCATCCCCACTTCATTCAAATGGCCAAGAATTTTCCATAACCACATCTCTTTAATTTTTCTAAACTTGTTAAGACCATTCATTTTTAGAGATGAGCTTGAGTACATTCAAAACTACTATAAATGAAACTATATACTATTGAATGTAACATCTTCCTCATTTCAAAGAAGAAGAGACTAAAAAAAAAAAGTAGGGAACAAAAATGGCTTCCAGTTTGATGTCTAACGCCGCCACCGCCGTGGCCGCAGCCAGCGGTGTTCAGGCTAACATGGTTGCTCCATTCAATGGCTTGAAGTCCACTTCAGCTTTCCCTGTTACGAGGAAGAGCAACAATGACATTACTTCTATTGCTAGCAACGGTGGCAGAGTCCAATGCATGCAGGTATATATATATAATACTACCTTCGTTCCTTTTTAATAGTAACACTTTCATTTTTGACACTATTAACAAATTTCCTATTGACTATCATTTATGATTTATGGTTAAGAAAAAATATAGTCATGTGAAGTCTTTTTTGATTTGTGTCGAATTATTTTTTCTTATAAGTCAATTTATGAGGTGGTATAAGATGACTCATGTAATGGGAATCCAGGATTTGAGGGACGGGAGTACGGGTACTATTAAATCAACTAATTGAATAACATGACATGAGCTAAGGGGAGAGAGAGCAAATTCCAAAGCCTTAGATTATATGATACATGATTTTTCTTGAGTTTAAATTTTGGCATGAAAATCTTGAATCTACTTATGAACTAATCTTGTGCTTATATAACATTGTAGGTATGGCCACCACTTGGCTTGAAGAAGTTTGAGACCCTCTCTTACCTTCCACCTCTCACCACAGAGCAATTGTTGGCCGAAGTCAACTACCTTCTAGTCAAGGGATGGATTCCTTGCTTAGAATTTGAAATCAAAGTAAGACTTATTCTCTTAAATCACTTACTGATTCGAAATAATAATATGCTATTTTTTAACATTTCGCTAACAAATATTGTATTATTTGTATATGTTGTAGGACGGATTTGTGTACCGTGAGCACAACAAATCGCCAGGATACTATGATGGTCGCTACTGGACTATGTGGAAGTTGCCTATGTTCGGGTGCACTGACCCAGCTCAGGTGGTGAATGAGGTTGAGGAGGTCAAGAAGGCTTACCCTGATGCTTTTGTTAGGATCATTGGGTTCGACAACAAACGTCAAGTGCAATGCATTAGTTTCATTGCCTACAAACCTCCAAGCTTCTAATTCAAAAGCATAAGTTCCATCATGTGCTTGGCCTAGTGCGTGATTTGTTTCATATAAATGTGTATCTAAGCATCATGACTAATATTTCTCCAAAGCTTTTTCCCTTTTAAAGTTCTTGTTTATTTGTTTGGCTTATCTCTGTAAGTTGTTTCCGGATCTTCAGTGGATCATATATAGAGAAAAGTGAACTTATTTTATAAGTGTAAATGACTTGTTTTAAGCACATATCAAGTAATGAAATGTGTAAACCAAATTTGTCATTATATGAAGTATAATTCAATTTGACCTTTACTTTGATTAAGGAGATTATAGGAGTGTTTATGGCCAGGTTAATTTTTCGTTCTTGAAATAACAGGAGATGAATCTAAGATTAAAAATTCTAGAGAGATAATTTGTAATCATGTCGAACCTAAATAGTAAATATGGATTTCAAAAAATTCTGCTCAAAATATGACTCCTCCATAGTAAGTCGGACATTACAAATCAAATTCTTTTTTGAATAGATACACTACAAATCAATTTTAATCAGCACTATATTTAATTGACTTATGAAGCTATCACCTATGATCATGCACAAAATCACTTACATACAATGCTTAATTAGATATGACATTTAGTTCAATTTATAATTAGATTAGTTTAAAATGTAAATATTTATTGAGTATTATTGATTCTTTCAGCTTTATTCAAATTGGACAAATGTGGCTATGTAATGGTAAGAAAAAATGGGCTATGATATCGAAATAGTGATGGATCACGGATCACCCCAACTCAAAATTGTAAGAACTGAATTAAGCCATACCAAGCCCCATAAATACTTGTGCTATTCTAAATTATTGTAAGAACTGAATAAAGTGTGCGTTGATAATGCATGAGATTCCGTTCAGTCAATTATACAATACAATTTTCTTTCAAGATAACAATTCTTCCTCCGTTTTGTTTTAAATGAAATATAGGGTCTTGATTAGGGATGGCAGTGGATCCTGGACCCGGCCCGGATCCGTGGACCCGAATCCGTTTTTCCGGGTCTGGATCCTAAAATTATGGACCCGTTGGATCCGGGTCGGATCCGGGTCCACTTGTCAGGTCACGGATCCGGGTCCGGATCTGTGCAATAAACCCGGACCCGGATCCATAGATCCGTTTTTTATAAAAACCTTGCTAAATTTCAGATCTGATACAAAAAACCCTAAGCACTAAAACCCGCCCCCTATCTCTGATGCGCAGACCCCAACCCCCTAACCCTTATCCGCCCTTTCTCTCTCTCTCGTCTCTACATCTCTCTCCCTCCTCGTCCTCTCTCTCTATCTCTCTCCTCATCCTCTCTCTCTAATACCGCATTCCTCTCTTTCTCCCAATTTCTCCTTAGTCATCCCGATGGAGGTCCTGGATTCGACATTGGCGAGGCTCTAGGTGGTTATGTTGCACCATAACCCTTATGGAGGGACGTCTTATGATTGGAGGAGAAGGAGAGTTTGTGACGCGTCACTACGAAGCGAGTGGATCTGGTTCTAGTAGAGGCGCAAGTTTCTCCACCGACGAGAAATTGGGTGGTTCAGGTGCTTTCACCGGAAGCTTTGTGAAAGGTGGATCAGGCGAGCGGGTAATTGGGTGGATCTGATAAAAACCTTGCTAAATTGGGTGGTTCAGGTAAATAGTACCTGTGATGACAATTGGGTGGTTCTAGTAGAGGCACAAGTTTCTCCACTGATTTTTCGTTTGATTTATTTTTTATTTTCATATATATTTTTGTTCTCTTGTATTTTAATAACAATTTATTTTTTGATTGATTTTCGTTTTGATTTAGTCATTATGTAATTTATTTCTATTTTAGGGTTTATGTTTCAATTTTCGTTTATCAGTGGATTTTCGTTTAATTTTTTGGTTCATTTTTCGTTTATTTGTTGATTGCAATTGTGGTACTGTTTGTGTGAATTTGTTCATTTCAATGTTGGGATAAAGTTGGTAAATTATTAAAAACCAAGTAGAATAGTAGGGATCCGTTTCGGACCCGTTTTGGACCCGGATCCGTAGGATCCGTCGGATCTGGATCTGGGTCCAATATTTTCAGACCCGCTGGATCCGGGTCGGATCTGGATCCAGCGTCTGGAAACGGATCTGGATCCGGGTCCACCTGGACCCGGTCCAGATCCGACCCGTTGACATCCCTAGTCTTGATACGAGTAGTTAAAAGAGAAGATAAATAGGAACTCGTGATGAAATAGAAATAGGGAAAAGTAAGTACTAAATAATGTTACGTTTTAAAAAGTATATAGATCATGGGCGTTTGGACTTTGATGACACTAATTTTATGAGATGTGCCAACCTTCATTAGCCCACTAATAACTTTCATATAGGGGTTGTTTGGCAATCGGTTGTTGGCTGGTTTAGTTGGCTTGTTTGACTGGCTGAAAACATTGGCTGTATTTGTATGTATTGACTTTTTAAGTTGGATGTTTAAGCCAGCTGTTTACAAAAGTGTTTGACAATATTAATTGTGGCTGTTGGCTGTTTATTAGAGAGTTTGTGGGTCAATAAGCAAAAAGTCAATCCCATTTTGGCTTAAAAGCCAACTTTTCAGCCAACCAAAAAGCCAATAACCAAATACTTTTTTTGACTGTTTGACCAAATTGAAAAGCCAAAAGTCAAAAGCCAATGAAAAAATTATTTACCAAACATGGCTATAGTCTTACTCCTTAATTCTTATCTTCTTACTTTCGAGTTTTGTGTTCGTTGGTTGTCACTTATCAGCAGAACTTTGACGACCCCATTTTTTACGAATCTACCTATCAACCCGCATAAGTTTGCTTCGTATGCTATATTGCTATGTAGTGTGTAAAAGCAGTGTTCTTTTGCATTTTGAAAGAGGAGTAAGGCTATGTTCAGTTCACCTGAAATTTTCTGATCTGAACTTATCTGATCTGATCTGATCTGATCTGAACTTATTTTTTCTGATCTGATCTGATCTGAACTTATTTTTTCTGATCTGATCTGATCTGATCTGATCTGATCTGATCTGAACTTATTTTTTCAACAAGATCTTATCTTTTATAAAATATATTATTACTATTATATTATTACTTTGTAAATCATTATTATGCAATACATTATAAGATCTTCTTTATAGTGTTACTATTATTATCATTTTATTTCTATTACAACTTTTATACAACTTTTATTATTAATAATAATTATTATTATTATCATTATTATAAGAACAACAATAATAATTATAATCATAATTATTATTATTACTAAAAATAATTATATAACTCAAGTCATTATTTTATAAGAGCACTTATACAATGTTTCACACTTTCCCTTAAAAAAAAGTTTCACACTTGAGAAGTCGGCAAACTGAACTCTTTTTTTTATATAAAATAGAACAAGATATACAAACAACTATGACTTGAGCAAAAAATAAATAAATATCGTGCAACTTCAAATAGCTAGAGAGATTTGGAATTCGGTAGGAAAGGTATACCGAATCTAAATTTATAATTTGTATTCACACTTAGCTTATTTTGAAATGTAATCCGAAATTAGTAGTTTCGTTGTCATGAATTTGAGATATCATATTTTATATATTTCTTATTTTTGCGTCAATCTTATGTTCTTAACAGTGGCTTTTAATTTTCTATTATTTAATAACAACAAAATAACTTAATATAATAATACAATGACATTTATAATGGTAACAACAAGATTAATAATAATTACCAATATTAATAATTAATAAGTACAACAACAAAACAATAATAATTCTTTTGAACAAATGTACTAGTAAATAATAATACCCCTTTGTATTATTTTATCTTTGTCACTTAGAATCTTGACACATTCACAATTAGAGATAATCTTTTAGATTTTTCTAATATATAAGAAAAAATATAGTCATGTGGGGTCTTGTTTGATTCGTCTCAATGAGTACTTTATTAATATTCAATTATTATAATTTTTATTAATATGTAGTGAAAGATATTTAATAATAATAAGTTTTTAAATATAAGCATGATATGATCTGAACTGATCTGATCTGATCTGATCTGATCTGATCTGGTCTGATCTGATCTGATCTGATCTGATCTGATCTGATCTGAACTTATTTTTTCTGATCTGATCTGAACTTATTTTTTCTGATCTGATCTGATCTGATCTGATCTGATCTGATTAGATCTGAAATAAGCAAAAATAAGGTGAACTGAACATAGCCTAAGAGGGGTAATACTACCTCTGTTTTTATTTAGTTGCAACATTTTGACTTTCACGCTTGCCAATGTACAATTTCAAATTGTTTTATCTCTAATTGTATGTAAGTAAAAATTATAAAAATTTTATATTATGAAAGCTTACATCGAAACGAATCAAACAAGACCCCACATGACTATATTTTGTTTAACATATAAATCAATAAATGTGGTCAAATAAGAGAACATGAATAGTGCAATTTGTCAAACGTTGCAACTAAAAGAGAACGGAGGTAGTATATCTAAACTTATTGAAATTTTTTAGAACTTGGTGTGAATTTAACTTATTTAAATTTATTTTTTTTACGAATTTTTTGAAATAAGTCTAAAATAAAGTTGAAAATAAGTGAGCTTAGAGTAGAGGTGATCAAATGTTGAGCCAGCTTCGGGACGAGGCAGGCCGGGCCAAATTTTTAGATTAAAAAGACAATTTTAGTCTGTCCAAAACAAACAAAAAGTTCGGATCGGATTGAGTCGAAAAAATTGACACAAATAAATCTGCCCAATTCCAAGTAATTTTTGGACCAGGCTAACCTTGATCTGCTCTATATT
Source organism: Beta vulgaris subsp. vulgaris (assembly GCF_026745355.1). Lineage (NCBI taxonomy): Eukaryota > Viridiplantae > Streptophyta > Magnoliopsida > Caryophyllales > Amaranthaceae > Beta > Beta vulgaris. Next base: position 52,776,478 of record NC_079203.1, read on the forward strand.
AAAGTGTGTTTTGTTCACCTAAACTTAAAATTGAACTTATCAGACCTAATTGAACACAATATTTTTTTTATGTATACACTTGATTAGACTTAATCAAACCTGGTTGGACCTCAAACTTATCTCTATTATATAAGCCAAGGGAGGAGGTGTGGTGTCCTCTTTTGAAGTGACTAAAATACCCTTAATGATCTAATTAATGGAATGAAAAAAATTACAAAAGCAAATCATTTAAAAATTTTCATTCCAACTTACCATTTAAAACAAGTTTAAAATAGTATATGCATCAAATACTTCAATCAAAAATTAAATGGACAAAATACTTATACCTTATAAAAAAAAGATGGCATACATAACGTGCACATGAATTAAAAGTCTGAACATTCACTGCCTTTGATACTCTTTAATTCAGTTAAACCAACTCATTATTTTTGTTCTTTCTGTTCAATATTCATTCACAAAAAATTAATGTTAACAATCACTCACAACCTTTTTTTTTTTTTTACATTAGCGAATTAATATATCTAAATTCATCTAACTATTGAATTTTTCACATTTAAGTTTAATCATAAATAAAGTACGAATGTAGTATCTAATAGAATAACAAATTTTAAAATTAACGCACACATCGCGTGCATATGGAGGCTAGTTCTTATAAAGTGAAGACAACGTAATCTTAATATAGCGTATATATATTCTTGAATATAAATTAACATAATTAATTGAACTTATATAGACATCTTTTCAAAATAAGTTAAAATAGACAGAATACTACCTTAATACTTCATATCATGACAGCATGAGAAACTTATGGTTTTCATCCAACAGTTTTCTACCTGGCTTAACTTAAAAATAAATGTACAAACAAACAAACCAATTAAAAAAGTTAGAAAATGAAGTTGAGGTGGAAAATGGATATATGTTCATCAGAAATGAGGAAAACCTTGAAAACATCATCTTGAGATTGAGTCCTATGTGGCTAAGATAAGGACTATGGCCTCACCCACTTAATTCAAATGGCCAAGAAATTTCAGCAAAACAATATCACATCTTTTTATTAAAAAATGTGACCATTAATCAATCTGTGGCAACTAAGCTTATACTTCATATTGATCACTAGTATAAATTGCAATGGTGCCTTAGAACAACAACCTCACTCTAAGAAAAAGAGAGAAAAACACAAGGAGTAGAAATGGCTTCCAGCTTGATGTCTAACGCCGCCGCAGTCGCCGCCGCCAGCAGTGCTCAGGCTAACATGGTGGCTCCATTCAATGGCTTGAAGTCCACTTCAGCTTTCCCTGTCACCAGGAAAAGCAATGACATTACTACTCTTGCTACCAATGGAGGCAAAGTCCAATGCATGCAGGTATATAATAGTATCTCCTTTCCTTTTTAATAGTACTAACACTTTCACTTTTGACACTATTAACAAATTTTCCAGTGACTATCATTTATGATTTATGGTTAAGAAAAAATATAGTCATGTAAAGTCGTCTTGTTTGATTTGTGTTGAATTATTTCTTCTTATAAGTCAATTTATGAAGTGGTATAGGATGACTCGTGCAATGAGGGATTCACGATTTGAGGGACGGGAGTTACGGGTAAAATTAAATCAACTAATTAAATAACATGATGTGAGGTAAGGTGAGAGAGCAAATTTCAATGCCTGAGATCATAGAATACGTAATTTTTGTTGAGTTTAAATTTGGGCATGACAATCTTGAATCTACTTATGAACTAATCTTGTGCTTATGTAACATTGTATAGGTATGGCCACCACTTGGCTTGAAGAAGTTCGAGACCCTCTCTTACCTTCCACCTCTCACCACAGAGCAATTGCTGGCCGAAGTCAACTACCTTCTAGTTAAGGGATGGATTCCTTGCTTAGAATTTGAAGTCAAAGTAAGATTTATTCTCTTAAATCACTTACTGATCCGAAATGATAATATGCTATTTTTTAACATTTCGCTAACAAATATTGTACTATTTGTATATGTTGTAGGACGGATTTGTGTACCGTGAGCACAACAACTCACCAGGATACTATGATGGTCGCTACTGGACTATGTGGAAGTTGCCCATGTTTGGGTGCACTGACCCAGCTCAAGTAGTGAACGAGGTTGAGGAGGTCAAGAAGGCTTACCCTGATGCTTTTGTTAGGATCATTGGGTTCGACAACAAACGTCAAGTGCAATGCATTAGTTTCATTGCATACAAGCCTAAAGGCTACTAATTAATTTCATAATTTGCTTCATGCAACCATTTCATAATAAGTTGCTTTTGCTTTGGTTTTTTATGGAATTTTAGAGAGAGCATAATTGTATTATGCGTAAATTGACTTGTTTTCTGATCATTATGAAATGAAATCTCTCTTCTTTGAAAGTGTTTCAATTTATCAACATTTGCAATTTCCTTTTAATTCCTAGATATAATTGTTCTGGACAAAGTTGTCATTTAGCTAGCTTAGCTAAATTATATGTTTTTTTTTAGGGAAAACCGCAACGAACGGTCTATTTTAATAGATCAGAACGAGTACTGTTGAAAACGACAAAAGGGAAAGCATGGTTCCAAAAGTGCTAACCCACCTCAACAGGCTGAAATTGGGCTAAGCTAAATTATATGTTATTTGATTTATTGACAAATAAAATTTTCTAAGAATCATAGAAATGATGGAGATAATATGCAAAAAAGAAAGAACTAAAGAATGATATAATAATTGATGAATTTTTTAGAAATTTCTTTTAGCATAAATCATATACTACATGACAATACATGTTTTGTGCCTATCATGTATTAATCATTTTGATTTCGATCTTTTAATATAGATCTATATAAGAGATACATTGGACTAATAAATAAAAGAAACTACCTTTTACAATTTAAAGATTAATTCTACTTTGCACCCAAATATAAGATTACAGGCTAATACTAACTATCTTTTACCTATTATTCTACCTCGATTAATTGAATTGAAAAAATAGGTTCACTAACAAAAAAATGTGTTTCCTCCTTTAATTTCTTGGAGTTTCTTTAATGTCCAACAAATTCCAAACATCATGTTGCCAAACAATTTCTTCTACATCTTCTAAAATTTTATCATTATCAATTACCGTATTGTAATAAGGATACCACTCAATATTGTCTTCATCATAATTCCAAAAATTATAATCCATCTTCACCTCGTCCAAACTCGAGATATTATTTAAATTTTCTCCTTCACATATAGAACTCATCCTGTTTTTAATTTGATGTAAGAATTAAATAAAAAAATTGATAAGAGACAAACATATGAAAAAAAAAAGAAGCAATGAAATAATTTCATGAACATTTGGAACAAGAATTAGCATATATATAGAGAGGCATAGTTGGAGAGAATGTGATATTAGGTCGGTACTTTTTTTTTTTTTTGTATTGATGGGTTTAAATGAAATTAAAGTTTGTTGTAGGACAAGTTTTATGGTCAAAAAATGATGACAATTTCGTCTAGAAAAGGAAAATTGATTTAGTAAGAGTTGGAAGGATTTTTGCTAACAATATCACAGAAAGTCCGCGTTTGAATTGATCTCAATTTGCCAAATAGATGATGACACTTGCTATTTGGATGGATGTCCAACCACTATAAATGTGGGATATCCACATTTGACGACATATTGAAAACTTTCATCACCACATAATTTGCCAATTTATCTTTGTTGCCTCCCCTAGTCCCTTCTAGATAAATCCGGACAATACCTCGAATTAGTTACAATAATCAAATATATTATAATTTATAAGTTTCATGATTAATTTTACAGTTATTCGAAATTTTCTATCTAGTGTATAATTGGATAATGGACGTTATGACATGAAAAGTTGTTTTTTTTTTTTTAAAAAAAAAAAACTTCTAATGGAGTAGGAGATAAAATAACAATTTTAATGAAATTATAACACTTTATTATGTTTTATTTTAAAACATTAATATTGAAATTGTAGTGGGTTGGTGGTTAAACTCCCACATTTCATTTCAAAGGACATGTGTCCGATTTCTATTAGCTACACATTGTTAATATTTTTAATGAGATCATAAACATGGCACATTCCTTGACTAGTTGTCATGTGGTACAGTTCCTTCGATAGGAACGCCTTTTAATATATTTGTATAAATATAGTAATTTGCTTTTTGAACAATTCGCACGATCTGCCTTATTTTCTTTTACTAATTTAAGTATATAATTTGATGTTATTGAGTAATAGAAGTATGTTATTGGATTTACCCACATTTATATTTCTAGAACGATCTTTTTTTTTTTTTTGTATTGATGGGTTTAAATGAAATTAAAGTTTGTTGTAGGACAAGTTTTATGGTCAAAAAATGATGACAATTTCGTCTACAAAAGGAAAATTGATTTAGTAAGAGTTGGAAGGATTTTTGTTAACGATATCACATAAAGTCCGCGTTTGAATTGATCTCAATTTGCCGAATAGAGGATGCCACTTGCCATTTGGATTGATGTAGTCGGACCACTATAAATGTGGGTTAACCAAATTTGACGACATCCTGAAAACTTTTATGACCACATAAATAAACTAGTATTTTATAGTATTTTGGCTTGGACGATGCCCAAGTCAGTTACAAACTTATAATGATCAAATATATAATAATTCATGAGTTTCATGATTAATTTTATTAGTTATTAGAATTTTTTTTATCTAGTGTTAAATTGGATAATGGACGTTATGATAACTTTTAAGGAAGGAGGAGATAAAATAACAATTTTCAATGGTATTATAAGACTTTATTATGTTTTATTTTGAAACATTAAATATTGAAATTGTAGTGGATTGGTGGTTAAAACTCCAACATTTCATTTCAAAGGGCTTGTGTTTGATTTCTAATAGCTACACATTGTTAATATTTTTAATGAGATCATAAACATGATACATAAGTTGGAGAGTGTCATGTGGCACCGTTCCTTTGATAGGAACGCCTTTTAATATATTTGTATAGATATTGTAATTTGCTTTTTGAACAATTCGCATGCTCTACCTTTCTTTTCTTTTACTAATTTAAGTATATAATTTGATGTTATTGAGTAATAGAAGTATGTTATTGGATTTACCCACATTCATATTTCTAGAAAGATCTTTTTTATAATATACATATTCATGACAATTATTAATATTAATGATCAAAGTTGTACATAATATGAAATGAGGTTCATTTATTGATAAATAAAGTTATTCATGTAAATTAAATATAATTACAAAAAATTAAACGTTTTTCAATAATTTATGTAATGTATATTTTTTTTTAAAAAATATTAATTTATTGCTAATATTTAATTTCATAAACTAAAAAAATAGTAGATTTTGTTTATGAAATATATCCAATAATATTAGGCTGATTTTATAGATAAAGAAAATTATAATTGTTAGGATAGTAATTATTACCATCTTTTTTTTTAATTTTTATAAAAAAGTTATTAAGCAATTGCAAAAAGAAAAGAAAACTATATTTATCACGGTGATATGTTTTGGTTTTGTGGGCCTACACATTAGAGAGTCATCTTTCCTTTAACCCAAATGATATCTCCTTCAAAAGCCAAGACACACCCAAGAGCTGCATATTGAGTAAGAGATAGCTCTCCGTTTACTCTCTCTTTGGAGAGCTAGTTGGAGAACCTCATTGTACATACTCCTAGACGGTTAGACCTATAACACAGTCGATAGATGAAAGTCCAAAAACGTAGTAGAAGGAGCACACTACATAAAAGAGAAAAAAGTATAGAACAAAACGAACTATCATTACGACAAAATGATTGGTAAATACTTTTTCCATTCCATATTACTTGCAACACTTTGACCAAAAAGCTCTTAATTTCAACAGTAATAAAAACATCTTCAGAATATATGGTTCATTTTTCTAGTAGCCCATAATTCCGTTGTGATTATTGGAAAGTAACAACCAATACAAGTTGAAGCTGAGGTTCACGCTAGTAAGTGGACAGTGGAACATGGAAGGGTTCCTAGTTTATCAATGTGACTGATATGCAAATAGTACATAGCAGTGCATCATTTTATGTAATTTTGGAACTTGTTTAGAGTATTTTGGAGATTCCACAGAAAAATAAAAGTGTATTTTGAAAAGTTTGACTCTCTTCTTTCTCCGAAATCATAAAAAGTATCACCGTAATATGTACTTGTGTTAGGAAATACTCCTAAATCTATCCTAACAACTTCTATATCACAGCGATAATTAAGTAGTTTCTCGCTCACTTACTAGGTGTTGGGAATTAGAGGGGACTCAGGGAGGATCCTCACACTCTCAATCTACTAGCTTGAGAAAACCCTCTCCTTCAATCTAGAAACCGAAAATCCGAAATGAATCCTCTCAAACAAATTGTTGCCTTCTACAAAGAATGATGGTTGCACAGCAAACAATCCCAAACTCTAATCTTTTCAGGGCACAACTTGTTCAGCAATGTCCTCAGATCACCAACTCCAAGCTTCTCATTGAAGTTGATACTTGAAGGAGATAGAATTTCCTGAGGTAAAAACGGAGTAACAGAAAAGGAAAACAAGTTGGTATTCCTGAAAAATTACAGCTTTGCTGAGAGAAAAATGTAGTGCAGATAAATTACCCTGTTGAGCCACAATAAGTAAGCAGCAGAATGAATGGCCTGTGATTGAACATCCTCAAATATGCTATCTGGAAGACTCAAGCAATCTCGAAGAAAACCGATTTCATTGTCAATAAAGATAGATAGATGCTCATCTTTATCGCCCTTCTCATTGGCAAGTCGTGAGATGCCATGTTGATCAGCTCCAAAATGTTTAACCCAAAATACAGATAGAAACCGGCGATGAAGCCATAAGGCCTGTCAATGATGTTGAAACATTAATTAACAAGAGAAATGAAGTTCAACAGAATTACCCCCTCCATCCCAAATAAAGGGCTACTTCCACAATTTAGCAAGTTTATATTTGAACTTTCCTGTTTCGATCCTAATGGCAGGCGGTGTGATTATTGGTGATAGATCTACAGTAATGCTTGTCACTCCTTAATACCTCTTTTAGCTCAAATTTAGCTAGTACAGTAGCCATATTGCATCCTTCATCTAGCTACTTCCAGCTCTAGCATATTTATCCTTTCTTTTTTACAAGGACATTTGAATCTTGCTTATTGCATTTGGAGAAGATTATTCTTCAAACTTTCATAAACTATCATTAAACAACTAGAGAACTAACATATCAGAAAGAACAAAGTTCACTAAAGCAGATTATATCTAGGGCAGAAGATCAAAATCGCATGTGACAAGCACAAAATTATTATAAAGCATTCTTTTAATCTTTGAAAATCAGTAGAACGAATTGAGCTGTTCTTAAGGCAAAAGAAAAATGTGACAAGTAATATACTAGCAAGAGAGTACCAAGTATGCAAGCAAACACAAATAGTACAGCTTTATTTCCAAGCAATAAGTTAGACATCTATACCTCTCGTCCAATATAACGTCTAATTAGCCTCTCGTTCCACTCCAGTTCATCCTGCCACCATACAGAAGTAAATAATTTAGACAGTAAAGATAAGGGAAGTTTGATTTGACTTGAGATAGTAGATTTATGTCCAAAACACATCTCTAGATATTGAAGGAATTAATACCCTCCATAAGCTAATTACAGAATGGCAGTTTTATCATTGATCAAGACAATACCTTCCATAGTTGTTGAAGCGATTCCAACTTATCAATACATGTAACCACAATTTTCCCATCGCTCACATCACCCAACATCGACAGCATTAGCTTCTGTCAAATCAGCAACATCAAAAAATATCTTAGATATCACTACTCACTAAAAAAGCCAAATCGTCCAAGAACTCTTATAGTAGTTCACACACAAAAAAAAAAACTTTCCACCATTCTCAATGACCTCGTCTGTTTTATCAAATCATTAAGTTTAATTGAACAATTCCAAATCATATGCCTGGCACTACGTAATTACATATGTCCTCCTTTGGCAGCAGATCTAGTCTAACTGATATCATGCATGACGATTTGTAGTTTTTGAGATATGAATACTCGACCTTTCAAACAAGCCAAGCTATCTAGCAGCACAATCACATTTATAAAGTAGTTTTGCAGTTTTGATATGAGCCTGCCTGCCAAACCAAGCATTCTAATTTATTGTTTAAACATCTAGAGTAAATTTCTTCAGATATAATTTGTACTTCTATTAGATCTCGAATCCTTACACAAACTAAGGAATTAATTTCTGTAATGACAGAGACCTCAAATATCTATAGACATCTTATGTTATATGGCATAAGTAGAAAAAAAGAACTATAAGTTAGCAATGGCGTATAGTTTTACAAAAGTAAAGGTCGACACACAGTATGTTTTTCAATTTTCAACTCACTTTCAGGTGCTCTACCAGAATTCAGAAGGTGGAACTTTGCTAGAGGTCAAGATCAATAGAGCAAAAAGAAAATTACTCGGTGCTTGTGGATAAATCAGCAAAACTAAGCAACAATTAGGGTATAAGAGTTCGATTGAGACGGCAGAACTCTACTTCCTGATTCTTGTACATGTAATATTGAACTTGTAATGAATAAGTTCCTTTTTACTAAAATACAAGAAAGTGGTTGCATAGAAGTATGAAATTCCGTAGAGCACTAAAAAACAAGAAATTAACTTGAAGTTTCTCATATTCTCAACAGCTAACAAGACGGGGACTAAATGCTGCAATCTAAAGTCCGAAACCCTTGAATCATTCACTGAAGATTGGAGTAATTAGCAAGGAAGGGTTACCCGTCGATAATGAAAGCAGCTATTATCAGAAACATTCAATGCAGCCCAATGTTTGTTGATGTTCAGTTCATGTAGCGCCTGCAACATTTCAGGATCATATTAGATCAGAGAAACACAGGTAGGGAAAACCATAAGATACATGTGCAGGTAGGAAGCATATCAGCAATTTCAAGTCTAGAAATTCAGGTCATACATGTTTCAAGATGGAAAGTACTGGTCAGCTGAGTATTTTACTAATTTATTTCAGTGACAAGGCTTTATGGATTTAATTGAAAGTTAGATGATATAAGATTCAAGTAAAGGCTCACAGCCATCCTGTGTGGGAAATTGTGAATAACATAGGATTTTCCAGGAGTAGCACTGTAGCAGTCTTAAGAACCAACAGGGTAGCATAAGCTGGAAGATCCTGAAGAAATATTCTTAGGAGACTAAAAACTTCGTTTCAGAAAAGGCTTAGAGACTGACATGATATGTAGGAGCCAAAATACATTGAAATTAGCTCCAAGGCAAATTGTGAGTTGTGACTTGTAACAGAAATCACCAGTTAAACTGTTGTGACAGACGCAATTAACGAAACAATTTATAATGAACAACCGACACAAGAATTAACGTGGTTCACTAACAATGTGTTAGCTACGTCCATGGGCAAAGAAGAAACAATTTTATTAGGTTTAGGAGAGAGTACAGATTATAGAATACAGATGCAGAGGTTAATAATAGGGTTTATATAGTACCCTAGTAATTAACCTAAACAGATGGGCCTAACCCCGAAAATAAAACAAACTCGATATATTAAATAACATATACCGAAAAACTATGCCCTAGCGAGACCCCCGTGCTAGGTTAATCCTAGCGCCAGATAAATAATTCAAGGCATAGTTCAACATAAACTCTTATAGAAAACTATGCCCTAGCCTCATATTTTGCATGATTTCCACCATGAAAACTACAGAAAAGAATCTAATAGTCAAAGGAGGTAAATGCACATACTGACATACATGTCATTTCAGTTCAGAACCTCACCTGTTCCTTTGTCATATAAGAAATTAGCCAACAACGGTGATTCCAAGCACGGTAGTTCATTTTAGACTTCTGCAAAGCAAGTTCAGGGTTAGTATCATGCTTTAGGAAAAGAAACTAATTCATTATTTGTTCCTTTCACAATTCTAGGCCTTGACTCATGCTACGAAACACAGTCTTCTGTATAAATTTGCACTACAAATTACAAAAAAGGTGTGGGGGTAAATAGAATAAGACTTCCTTTTCGACAACAAGTTGAGGAGAAAATTAGAAGCAAGCAAATATATATTCCACCAATCCACCATCAGTAGGTAGAAAAGCATATGAAGTTGAATGGAAACCGGCACTAACTATGAAGCCACACAACAATGAAGAGCAATTAAACCTTTAACAAAATCCAGTTCTGCAACTGAAATTAAACCTCTGCTATTTTCCTGACAAGATCAGATTCCTTCTCCAGAATCACTTCTAAAGTTGGACATCTTCCAGCAATTCTCTTGATAACCCACCTCCTATCAGAATCACAATTAAACAGGTCAAAGAAGCTTCAAAGGTACTATATCAAAATAATATTGAGCTCCCAGGGCACTAGTACAATGTAGAGTGACAATATAGGACCACAAACACCACGTAGCAATAAATTTATAAACATGGAAATGTCACCCTGACAGTCCCTGACAACAACAGAAAAATCTATAAGAAGAGAGAGAGGAGAGGTTACACAACAGCCCCTCTTCCTGTATAAATCCATCTCAAATGAGAGCTTGCCATCGATACCCTAAGATTAAAACAACTCAACATGCACCGTAAAGCTTTGCATAAGAAATCAATAATCAAGGGTCAAACTTTTCACGCTATCAAATCATCCTCCATATCTGACCTGAATGTTTCAGCAGGGGAAAACACAACAAAACCCCCAATTCCAAGTTTCCCAACTCAAGTCTTGCCTCTTCATGTATCCACCATAAAACCAGGGAGGTGGTAACCAATGAATGATCGTCGACTGTTGCCGGTGCTACAACATTCGAACCGCCGAAAGCAGCAAATTAAACACCAATAAACCATCCAGAGAAGCTACAGTTGTCCCAATTCTTCGTAAATCACATCAGATGAGGACAAAAGGCATTGGCCAGCGGTCGAGCCCTTTGAGAGGAGAGGACGGGGGTGAAGCAGCATGCAAGACAGGAAAAAAGAGGAAAGAGAGAGCAGTGTGAGGGAAGCCACTGCTTGTTGCATGTTAATTCCCATCAATTGAGCCTTCATGACATTAAAGTTTGCAGAGGAAGGGTCTAAGAAGGGAGAAAAGGAAGATTTGGAGGGAATTTGAGCCATCCCACTAAGATCTGATAGCTCATGGTAGTTTATCTCCAAGACCTTATAACACGCAATTTATATAATCTCCATTCTTAGCTGGCGAACCAAAAGGCCATTAATTCAGAGTTCTCATCCAACATATATTCTCGGAGTAAAGAGGGTATTCACATGCACCTCTCCCATATGACAAACAAACACACACACAAACACAAACACACACACACACACACGCACACACTCACACACACACACGCGCGCGCACACTCACACACACACACACACACACACACACACACACACACACACACACACTAGTAGTCTCAATTCAGTGGTCTCAACTGAGATGATATTAACAAAAACAAAAGAGAAATTACGATATCATCAAGAAGCATAATACCTGTAGTTCCAGGCACTTTCAGATTTTGGAGCAAATGACAGGACCAAAGTGGACAGAAGAAGTTCATCTGTAATTGGAAAATCATCTCGCTTTGATAGAATAAACTTCCTGTATCAATGATACAAAGAAATTCTCAGTCCGAATATGTAATATTTGCACGTGAGAACCCATGACATAACTAAAAACTCAATCTAACAAGGCAGAAAGGATATTAGACAACATGTAGATAAACTTCAGAAGGAAAAAAAAGGGACTACAAATGTCAAATTTAACAACATATTCGACTTCGCATCTTTATACTATCTTTCTGGATTAAATTCAACATTCAAACAGGCCGGGCAACATACCAAAAAAAGAACACCCGAAAAAGAATGCATAAGCAAATGGAAGAATGTAAGCTGTTCCACTATACTCCCTGACCTTCCACTAAGGATAAATACTAAAGAGGTGCAAAGTGCAAACCAAACATATAATAATATAGCAAATGCATCCAGCTAAAGAAAGCAATATGAACCTTGCATTCCATGCAGTTCCAAAGTCACTACTCAGCAATAAAAGAGCCTTGCTGTGCTTCATGACTTCAACCTCAATCTCAGAAAAGACATGGATGCTAGCCGCATTTTCATTCTTCAAAGAGAAACTGGAATGCCTTTTACAAGTTGCATAAGCATCCATGAATCTGTGCTTTGCTGCTTTATACAATGGGAGAAGATACTCAGTGGAAATCCCCAATTTGTGCTCTCTACTCCAGAAAAAAGCATTTTTTCCTTCCACTGCACTAGCCTCAGGACCCAGTCTTGCATTTATTTTATGCTCACTAGAAGAAAGAATGGCACCATCTTCTCCTTCATTCAGCATCATTAGCTGGGAAGGATGAATAAATCCCACCTCATCACTACAAATGCATCAAGCTCATTAGAGATGAGTCAATATAGGGAACAAGCAATAGACAGATATGCATATGCTGTATAAAAGTAGAATTACAGTGGATGAGTCAGAGATTTCTTTTAGTCTCCTCATGACAGGGAATGAATAAAGAATTTGCTTATCACGACAAGTATATCTCATGTTAGTGTGTGCCCTAAATTAGATAGTCATGAGTCATGACACATAAGCAATAGCGCAGCGGATTTGTCACCAAATTAAGATTATTTATGCCTAAGTATCCATAAGTAAACTAATGAGTTTCAAACCAATGACCCAAAAAAAAAAACTGAAATACAACATCTTGCAATATCATTTACAGCAGAAAGCAAATTTGAAAACTTACATTAGAGGATCACGATCCAAAATACCATTTAGTTGGTCCAAGAGCTGGAAAGCCTCTATTTCAGAACATTGTGGAACTCTTATTGCCATTTTTTCGTTGTATCAAAATTGAGAGACCTTATGTAGCTAAACTAAACAAAGTTCAAACAGAAATACATCAGGCAGCTGCATAGCATACACATTTACTTATGCTATAACCAATTTTCATTTCTACATAATCACCATCTCACATCACATCCCATAAAGACACCAAATATAATTGGTGAATTTATTGGAAATGCGAAACTACCATGGGGTTCATGTCATACGCCCAATTTCTCATTTTTCTAAAAACTGCATAGAATTTGCTTTTATGTTCATAATCAATTAGAAAATTTGCTTCTATGCATTCACGGAATGCGTTGCGTAATTAAGCATGCTACCCCCTCAATCCCTCACATAGTCACACCATGGTGAAGTCCATGTGCAAACCCTAATGAATACTTGTTTTTCTTCACGCGCTCATCCTACTGAAGCTAGCTTCCTTATCTTGGCAAATCATGCTTCTTTGGCTCTAATGTTTGTGTTCCTAACAATATCCAGCAACTTGCTCAACTGCCAACTAATTCAGCCAATTTACATAGTGCAGCATAATTCGTTTCGATCATATAACTAATAAGGGATTATATAAAGGAATTTCCTTGTATTTTCACTTCAGCCATCTCAAACTTCCCCAGATTTAGGTATGATTCATCATCAAGCTCCAAATATAAATCACTCTTTTTATATTAGAAGACAAAAGTGTTCATCTTCTTCTAACCATAACATAACTAACAAAATAGCAATCAAAAAACAAGAAGTTTAACATACAAATTGTCAAGTTATGATTCAATTGCATAGCATTTATTAATAATCAATAGAAATTAGATGGGTATGTATCAATTTTGACTTTTGAGATTCCCAAATAAAATATTTATTCCCCGAAACCAGAAATTCGAACCCAGAAAAAAAAAAACTGAAATTCGTACCTCCAAAACAGAATCTTTAGAGAGCTTGAGTTCCTTATCCTTCTATCAGGAGAGAGAAAATAATCTTACACCCTTAAAAAGTTGGAAGTTGAGCACTATTCCTTTGAATAGTGTTATGAGTCACAAAAGCATGAAAAACACTATTCCTAAGCCTTGGCAAATCTCAGCCCTCCATCTTTCCTTCCATCTCAACCGCACATTCCTTCCTTTCTCTCCTCTTCTTCACGTTTCTTCTTCACGTCTCTCTTCACTCTCCTCTCTCCTCTCTCCTCTCTCCTCTCTTCTGCTGTCTCTCTCTCTCCTCTTTCTCTTTTCTTTTTGCCATTGCGATGGAGTTATGGAGCGCCATCAAAGGTGATTCTCTCCTAATAAAAAAAAATTAAAGGTGATTCTCGCTCTCTTTTTCAATTTAACGTGTATATCGTGTTTTTCTTTGGATTTTTTCTTTGTGTTTGTCATATATTCAGTTTGTATTCTTGATTTTCCTTTTCGATTCTTGTATTTTTTTTCTTTTAAAAGTCTTTAATCTAATTTGAAATGAAGAGTGGACTACGATTTGATAGATTTAAGTTTTTGATACAATTAATTGCCATTTCTGGGTTAGGGTTCTTCTACAAATTGCCATTTTTGAGTTAGGGTCTTGATTTCCTTTTCTTGCGTGTTTGATCTTGTAACTTTTTAATGTAATTTTTTTTTACAGAAAGTTGCTAGCAATTGGAGGAGATGGCTAGGGTAATTTCTTTTGACAGAAAGTTGGTAAATTCTCTTTCCTTTCCTCTAATCGATTTTTAGAGTTTTATTTATGTTAATTTCCCTTTGATTTATTTTTCAAATTCGTTTTTTTTTATAGAAAATTCTATTTTATGATTTTTTTTCTTCCTCGAACAAGCTTGTTATATAAGGGGGTCTATTATGTTATTTATGCATATATGCAATGAGCCGATTTCTGCAAGTAGTGCTCTTTCACGGTATGAAATTATGCGTTGATTTTTCAATTGCTTACCATTTTTCTTTTATGTGCATACATGATACGTGGTTCTCCTTTTTCGAGAAACTTGATCTTGAAGGTCTATCCGGCTATGTTCATAGAAAATGTTACTGAACTCGCATTTGATGATATCACACCTGAGGATCCTGACTTCACATTCATCCAAGGTAAGTTATTTTTATACAAGATTTGATTTATTGGGTTTAAATGTACCATATAATAGAACAGGAAGAAATCCTGTGTCCCAGGTTTGGCAGAAGCTGGACTCATATCTAGCAAGCTTTCAAGACATGATATGCTTTCTTCTGCTGATGAAGAGATAGGTTCTTTTTACTTCCATCCTAACAAGTGATTCTTTTATCTGCTATGAACAAACAACCTTTTTCAGAGTTTATCTTGTTGATTGATCAAGTTTATGGACCTTCCAAGAGATGTGGAGCTGAATGTCTTAACCTAAGAAGCAGTTGGGGAAGAGGGGGGGGGGGAGTAATTAGCAAGAATAGGCCTATCTACAACTTACAAATCCCTAAATGGAAAACTGTAGCACTCTAATATTGATATATTTGATCACCAAGTTGAGTATCACTCTCGATTACCTGATCTTTTTGCATGTTATTGGACCACTCATGTTTTTAGCCTTTTGCTTATATACAGTAGGATTGGAGAAGTCAGCTGAGAACTAATGTATATAGAAGCTTGGTCTTAACCAATAAGCAAAGAACTTTTTGCCACTTTTTGTAAGGGTGCATTTCATCTTTCTCTATTTTATAATACTTGTGCCAGGTCATATATACTTGTGCGCGTAGTAAGGGTGCATTTCATCTTTCTCTATTTTATAATACTCTTACGTATTGTGGCTTGATCGATATTTTTTAAATCCTTTGTTTTTGCCGTTTTCCTTTGTTTAAGACTCTTAAAACTGAAATAGTAGGGTGGATGCCAGGTCATTTAATTTTTCCTAAAAAAGGTGAGTTTGTGCTGTAAGAAACTGCTAAAACAATACCAAAGTCTTATGAGGAAGCACAACTTGTCTATAGTGTTCCCAGTACATTAAAACCTTAATATATCCAGTTGAAAAAATGCTTTGCTTTAGTGTTATTTTACCCCATTGCTCCTTCCATTTAATATCATTTAATTTGATGTTGGAAAGACTAAAACGACTACCTATCATTTAATTTGATTTCTACCTATTATGTGTGTTTTAAAGGATTAGATATTATCAGTTAATCCTAGGTAATGGTCTTATATAATTTGTTGTTGCTTTGTGCTTATATTCACTATACATCTGGCAAAAACTTATTTAATTGAAAGCCGTGGTTATCCTTTCTTTAGTTGAAAGCCGTGGTTATCCTTTCTTTAGTTGAAAGCCATGGCCATCCTTTCTTTAGTTGAAAGACGTTTCCTGTTAAAATTCGCTTGTCTTTTTTTTTTTTTAAAGTATTCTTATTTGTTCACCATGTAATTTTTCCTTGCTTTCTTCGTATTCATGTAGATCTCTCTGCTTTGTGCTTATATTCACCAGAGATGTTTGAGGATGCATTTGAGCCTCACAGCCCTTGGAAGCTTATGCCTAATTTGACTGATGATTCTTCATTAATTAATGTGGAATTATATGAGTTTCTTCAGGCTTCCCTTCCTAATATCGTGAAAGGTTGTCAATGGGTATTGCTTTATAGGTAATCGCCTTTTCTACTATTTTCCATAATGCTTTTCATCAATTGTGAATGGTTTCCTAACTTCATCTCGTAGTTTCATCTTGTCTCTTTCAACTGAAGGGCAGTACTTTAAAACATGGTATTTCACTTCGCACTCTGATACGGAGAAGTGCTGATATTTCTGGTCCTGCCTTATTGGTAACGGCTGACATAAGTAGCTTTCTTGGAGGTACATTATACCAAATTGTTAGTCAATGACTGATGTAAAATGTTGTTAATCTTCCAGATTGTCGGAGATAGAAAGGGTGCTGTATTTGGTGGGCTCCTTGATTGTCCTCTTAAACCTTGTCCAAAGCGGAAATACCAAGTGAGTTGATTTCATCACTATTACTTTTTTTAACCATGCTATATGCTAGACTTTGCTTATGTTGAACTTAATGATATATGCAACAGGGAACAAACCATTCTTTTATTTTTACGACTAAATTTGGTGCACCAAGGCTATTTAGAGCAACAGGTAAAGATCTATCCTTTGGCTTTGTGACTTGTGTAAGCTGTGTGATATTCCGATCTGCTTGCTAGAATGTGTTTTCAAAGGACATAAACAACCTTGTAAGAATCTCACTGGGGGAGGTTCCAAGATGGTTCAATGTAGTATGCCTTTCCCTTCTCGTGTTCATACAAGTTGTATCATATTTTATGCATGTTTCTAACAAGAAGATCAATGCAGTTTATGTACTTTGTAATACGAACAAGGACAGTTTCGTTAACTGTCTGCCTTTCACTTTAAAATCATATCTGAATATTTAGGATTGTGGTTGGATTTATTGATTAAACCTCCTTCTTAAGGATGTTTTCTGTGTTGGAATTGTAGGAGAGCTTTTTGTATTTCTTGTCTTCTTACTGGACCATTGTTCTGTTTTAGATAACAATTTTTATTGTCTCCTCATCCAGTTATAGCATTGGACACACATAGTTTGTCTTTTGTCTGAATTCTCTTAAGTTTGTAGAGCATACTGGAAGCTTAGGACCTGTATAGACCCAAATTGGTTTTTATAGTTCATGCTCATTCACAAGTTCCACCTTTCCTAACTTTATCTATCCACACCCATCACCGTCTCGAGAATGGTCATGAAGAGATGGCTAAAGCGAATAGGATTAACTAAGGAAGGAAGAGTTGTAGAGATACAGTGCAATGCATCCATTGAGAGGAAATATTACTTAAAGAAGATGAAAATGAGTTACCCTTTAATGGTTATGGGTTTCTTAGAATTGTCAGTTGTGCTCATTTTTTTTTTCTTTTTAGTATGATTTATGCTTTATTGAGTTATGACATCTCATTTAGATGTGCACATTCTTGCATCCAGTTCTATAGTGTTCGTTCTCTAAGCTAGCAAAGAAAAGAATTCAGTGAGATTCTATATTCTGGAGGCTGCCAGTTGCTGGTGAAGTTGCTTTTCCCTTGTTATTAATATTGGAATCCCTGGTACCTACATGTATGATATAGGGTGTTTTGAATCATTATCTAAGCTAGCAAAGAAAAAAATACCCTGCTTTGATTTTGAATTATTAGCAGCATTTCCTTTCTGGGTATTTGTGTTTTGCTAGATCTGGGTTTTAATTGATCTTAAATTAGGTTCTTTGAAGTTCATCTTTGAGCTGCTGTTATTACAAATTTTGGAGTGTTGTGTGAAAAAAAACAAACTTTTAGAGAATAACTGGCTGATTACTTGATACCCATTTCAGGTTTGGAGGTGTTGAAATCTGAAGTTTTGGTGAATCATTTAAAAATCGAGTCTGAAATTGCAGCTGATGCATTACTAGATTATGTTACATTTCAAATTTTGCCAGAAAACAGGTCAGATTTTCTACCCTCACTTCTTATGTTAATTGTTTGTTTAGTTGTTTTAAAGCTTTTGCATATGCTTAATTGGGTTCGTTTAATTAGTGTTTTTCATTTCAGTATTTGTTTTTTGGGGTTGTAATGATATGGTTCAAGATTCTGTGTAGTGGGTTCACTGAGTTTTAGAATAGTAATTCTTTTGGGTCTTCTTCAAGCTTTATGATCTAGACCAATTCAAACTGTCAATCAAATGTTTGTCTTTGGTTTGATTTCTAAATATGGAAAAATCTGTTGTTGCATTCAGAAGAATGCTTTATGTGTCGGCAACGCAATTGACCCTGTTCTTTTTTCAAGTGACATCTTTCTATTCTTATGAATCTTAATCTGAATTGGGGGCAAGTGTACAAGCAAATTCTAATTGAATCTTAGCAATCTGCAAGCTAAAAGTTCTGATGCAAGGTTTTCGAACTGCGAAAGCGATCTTCAATTTGAATAGTGTATGTTGTGAGTTTGATGGTACAAAGTGTGCTCATGAGTCATGAGTTTTATTCATACATCTAGATCTTGTCATCTGCTTCAATGGTGAACAAGGAGGATATTTTCTACTGTTTCTTCAGGCCATTTCTTCACTCTTAAGTGTGATGCCATTAACTTGATATATTTTGGTGCTTTTTTTTAAAATTATCTTTTTGATCCGATGTTGACTGGCACATCTGAAATTCCGGGTCAGATGATTGACTTTTTCATTATGTATTTGATATAAATTATCATAATCATGAAGTAGAATATACAATTATGTATGTCATCATCTACTTACTGTTTAGCTTTTATGGCTCGTCCAATTTAAGATGTTTGTTGCAAAGGGTTTTCCATGTTGTAAATGTAAGCTCTAACTAAAAGTATCTGAATATTAAAAAATCATTTCTTTCATTTCAGATATGGTGCATGCATATGTAGTGAGGAGAAAGAGGAAATGGTTGGGGATGGTCCTCTTGAGCAGCTCTTGGAACATGTACCCTACATAAAGGATCAAATCGTTAAAGGATCCTGTGATAACTTCAAATTAGAGTTACCCAATCCCACTGGTGACAATGGATGGTTCACAAAAGCCACGTTAATGAGGTCTTGATCTATGGAATTGTTTTTTTTTCTCTCACCCATTACTGAGGGATTTGTTTAAATAACTTGTGCACGTGCAGGTTTCTTCATGTGATTGGTTCCCCAGATGCACTTAATAAGTTCATTGCTGTCAGTAACGAGTTGTCCCAGCTGGAGGAAACGAGAAAGTGTTATCTTTCATTACATATCCAGGTATATGATATGTCACAACTCACTCCTTCAGATTTTCCCTTTTGCTATCACTTGATTCTGATACTAACTTGCTGCAAACTGCAAAATGGATGTGTGCTGGTTGGCTACAGGGCGATAGGAGCGCATCATCAGATAACTCAAAGTAATTAGTCTCGCTCTATTCTTCAATCTGAATTGTAGCCATCTGTTTTGCTTTGGCTTTTTTATTGATGCTAATTTGGTTATTGCGTTTGTCATATCTACAGTTAGGGTTCTTGATTTTTCTTTTTGATTTTTGCATTTTTACTTTTTAAAGTCTTTAATATAATTTGAATTGAAGGAATGGACCACGTTTTTGATATATTTTAGTTTTTGATACTTTTTTTGCGAATTCTGGGCTACGACTGTTCTACAAATGCGATTTCTGAATTAGGGTACTGACTTCCTTTTCTTGTGTGTTTGATCTTGTGAAGGAAATTGAGATCTGAAATGTTGTAATTTAATGTAATTTTTTTTACCATGTTTTTATTTATTTGTTCATGATTTAGCGAGTTTTCAGATATACTTGGTTGGGAGAACTTCAAACGGGTGCTTGCGGATGATGTAAGAATGTTTCATCACTGCCTTCAACCGTTGTTAATGGACCAGCTAAAGAGAATCAAACTCCTTTTGAAGCCACACCACATTCATTAGATCCGTCAACACTACCTTGGACGGGTAAGGGGTAACCCATTACTTACGACTTCCACTTTCTCTATTTCATTCCTTCTCTAGCTTCCACCTTCACATGAGTTTATGATTTCGTTTCTTTTAGGAATTTTTGGATCTGAAGTGTTGTATTGATTTATGGCTATAGTAATTTGGTTTGACAGAAAGTTAGCAATTAGAAAGTTGGTAAATTCTCTTTTCTTTCCTCTAATCGATTTCTAGAGTTTTACTTAGTTAATTTACTTTGATTTATTTTTCAAACTCGCTTTTTTTTTATTATTTTAATTTTCTGTTTTGGAATTTTTTTCCCTTGGACAAGCTTGTTATATAATGGGTTATGTTATGTGTCTCTGTAATGAGCCAATTTCTTATTGATTGACATTCTAAACCATACAAAAACAAAGGATCGAAAGAATTGTGAGTACAGGTACGGATTACGTAGTAGTGATGTGATCACCATTTATGTATTCTTTGATTCATAACATTCGGTAAACTTGAGAACGGATTTAAAATAGAGTATTAATACATTACATTGATTTGCTTGAGGTCTCAAATTGAATTATCTGATTTGTACAAAGCTAATTGAACTTTTGAGGCAGAACACAGAAAAAAGAAACATTGACTGAGCATATAATTTTATCTATCTAGAGTAACAAAAAATATAGTATAAGCTAAGGAATATAGAATGACATGCTCATTTGCATTTCCAGCTTATAGGCTCATAATTAGCATATAGTATGCCTAATTTTCCAGGACTGTTGGTACTTGGGTGGCTACACAAGGGGGTGCAACCATCACATTTGCGTTCACAATTTGGAGGTCTTGAACCTAGCTCATACATTCCTCTGTTTCTTTCTGCTACTGTCGTTTCCTGTGAATCCTACAGGAAGTTTAACAATGGAGAGAGATAGATAAAAGCGAGCGTAAGTGCGAGGATGAGAGATTATACCTGTATAGAATTGTAGGGAGCTTGTAAACTTTTGGTACTTCCACCAGTGCATGAAAAAAGAGGAGCCTTAGCTTTTCTTTCCTTTCCATTTCATTTTATTTGATGAAAAAATGGAACTTATAGACGTACTTATACTGATAGCTGTGAAGACGCATCATAATTTGGGGCCAAGGCGTGATTTGCAGATTTAATGCTATGTAAAAGAACAACCTCTTTTTCATGGCTTCGGAAGTTCAAATGATGAATATGTTTTATAGAGAGAGGGAGAGAGAGAGAGGGAGAGAGAGGGGGGAGGGGGAGGGGGAGGGGGAGGGGGAGAGGGGAGGGGAAGAGGGAGGGAGGGAGAAACTCTATTACACAAGCGGGAATAAAATGGATTAAAGATATATGTACATATCTCATAACAAGAAACTTAGCTAATCAAATATGTTTTACACCTAGAATATATGTTCTTAGCATAAAGAATTTTACTTACAGCAGGAGTATCATTATGGCACTTTTATAGCCATTGTTGTATTATAAATTCTTTGAAAAAGATGTGTTAGTACATTGCACGTATGAGCATTTTTATTTAGTCTTTGATCACATGTTTTGTTGTATTTCATTCTCTCTCTCAGGATGGGTCTAAAAGAGTAGAATATCAAAAAGTCTTGAACGCCCAAATGACAGCTGCCATGAGAAAGTAGAGAGTAGAAAAGGAAGGGAAGATAGTGATGAGTCCTAACAAAATCTCAGGGTTCAGGTTCTTAAGAAGGAAGGGAAAGTTGAGTATATCATTGCCTTGCAGTGCCTTTTCTTTGTAATTATATTTTTTGGTTCCTAGAAGAAGAAAGAGATCTTTATTTGCAGAAACCTTTCTTCATCCCTTGTTTATAGTATTTGAATTTATGATTCACTCATCAGTCTACAAGTGCTTCTTCAAAGCTCTTTTATGTTTGTTACTGTACTCATTTTATAAAGGCCTCTCTTTTTAAAAATTTTCAGAGTTAATTGTTAGTGATTGGGAAGTAAACATTATAGTTACTTCTTTTTATTGATAAGTAAAAAAGATATTGTTACTTAAGTGTAAAGTGTTGGTATTACGTGGGTCATCGATTTATCTTTTCTACGAATTTAATTTACATATGACCACTTGGGTTATACACTAAGGCTTTGTTCATTTGGATTGAATTAAATTGAACTGAAATGAATTGAATAGATTAGAGAAAAACTGGAATTCTGGAATTGTATAGAGAAACTGAATTGAATTGAAAATAAGCTCAAAATAATAAGGCCTAAGTCAAATTGCTGATGTCCACTCAAGGTAATGACGAGATAGTTAACTTTATAACTGCTGGGTGGTTTAAATGTAGAGTATCTAAGGAGTTCTCCGTTTAGAGAATAGTTTTAAACATCAATATAACCTAATCGACTACGAATATCACAACATATGTCTGATTGGTTTGAGTGAAATTTAGAGGTGGATCCCTGACGTACCCGTTCCTTTAACAAACATGTCAAAGAAACTGCAGATTTTACAACTACAATCTTACACCTCCATACTTGATTTAACTAGGACGTCACATTTTTTAGAAGCCAGGATATTTGGTTTTGTTTGAGTTAGGTTTTCCTTTTCCTCCCTCTATTTTTCTGCTTCCTTCACCAAATTTTGCATATCAAGCTATTCTCCCCTTTCTCACAATATAATCGAATTATAAATTATCCCTCGACTTTAGTTTAAATTTTTTTCTCTCTACAAAAAATTGAGAAGAAGGTGACATTACAACCAAATTGAGAAGAAGGTGACATGAGGTAAATTGCAGGTTTAAAATTATAATTGATTGAGTGAATCTCTACTAATTTTAGGTTAAAAAAGGCTCAATTATATAACCACCCTTTCAAAGATCAAGTTAGTTACCTTAGCTTCTAAAGCATTCCAACATTTACTTGAAATTGTTTGGCTTCTGAAGTTACCCTCATATTTCACTTACAAGTTAGTTATCCTTAAGTTACCCTCATATTTCACTTACAAGTTACAAGGCATTGATCTCTTCTATAGTATTGAAAATCTGGGATATATCAAGAGAAATTCTTGACTTATCATTGGTGGTGTTTTAAAGGGTTAATATAGCTTTAATTTCTTCTGCTGGCTTCACAGTGCCTCCTTTCTACATGATATTTCTTCATTTTATTTGAACTTGAAGGGTGTTGAGATATTAGTGCTATGCCTAACCATCACTTATAGCTCCATTTCAAAAACACTTCAAAGGCACGCGAGAAAGCTACAAGTTAACAACAAGTTCTAAATCAAAGTTGTTACCTTTGAATAAATTGCTTTTTTTTTTCTTTTTTTCTTTTTTTTTTGACATCGAAGGAATTGTGCATTAATGAAAAACAAAAGTAAATCCTAACGCTAAAAACAACCAAATGAACAGAAAAAACTAAATTGAGCTGAACTCGCTCTTACACAACAACTGCATAAACATAAATAACAAAAACTAAAATATAGCTGCTCGATCTGGTGGAGGATGCTTCTTCTGATGGATGACAAGCGTCAGAATCCGGATAAAAAGAGTAGGAGGAGAGAGCTGATTTCACGAGCGAGGTAACTAGGCACCAGCGAGATTATGAACTCGCAACAAGACTAATGCCAGTGACCTTCTGTCACCTGGAATTCGATGGTCGAGTTTGTGGAAAGAGCCACATGCTTGTGTGACTTAATACCCGTTTGAAGAGGTATTGCAGGCTTCTCCTTTAAGGAGAAGCTCAAATAAGTTGACGCGCTGTAACCCCAATTGATAAATTGGGGGGTCGCCTTCAGATTTCGATTTGTCAAGGCAATGATAAATGAAATCATTACCAAGCGAGAATGAAATATAACCAAGGTTAGATTTCAAATAAACGTCCGATTATTAAAATTGGATAAAACAAACCCCAAACATGTAATCGCTTGCCACGCAAACCCTATCCAACTACAGAGACAGATTGATGTAACAAATACCACCACCATAGTAAGCAACAACACCATACTAATCTAACCAAAAAACCTCGACAACGGAAGCAGTTAACTAAAACTTGACGTGGGTAAAGAGGACGCACTCCTAAGAGCCAGAGAAACACTAGGGGAAGGGGGCTACATGCACCACCACCGCGAGGAAACAACCGACACACACAACACTAAGGGGGAGGGGAAACCAACCACCGTGAGAAACACTAAGGAGGGGAGGGGGAGGGGAAGCCCTGCAACTAGACTCACTGCCTACACAATACTAAGGGGGGAAAGGGGGAGGGGATGCCCTACAACGAAACTAATTTTACCTAACACAACACTTGTGGGGGGGGGGGGAAGCCCAAACTGTAACGGTGGGGCGGTGGAGATGGTGGTACCACAACTGGAACAGGGAAACCTTGAAGTGAAGAACTCCCAGGACGAAACACTACGACCGGAAAACGAAGGGGAGCAGCGACAACTGAAAGAGCCGAAAACCGAGGACAAACGAAGGGGGCGACGAAGAGGGCCTAAAACTCAAAATCCCGATGGAAGAAAGACTGAAAAGGCGACGAAAACGAAAAAAAACAAAACAGTAATGGTTGACAAATGATATCTTGTCGTTAGTTTCTTATGTTGTCTAACACAAGTATATATGATTTTACGAAAATTATGTTTCTTAAAGATTGATTTTAAATTGCTCATAAAAGTCTATTAAAATCTCTAGCATTCATGTCCAATGCAAACAATTCATGAAAATTGTTGTTGGAAATTTCTTATGTAACGTAAATTATTATCTCATCATGACGTCGAATCACCGTACTAGATTCACTACCTGAAATACCACAGATATTGCTCCTGTATCATTGGTCTCGTGTTTGGTTATTTTAGAAGCTCTTAGTGTTGAAATTTTATTTTGTTTTTTGAGATATATGTAATATCATAAAATCCGACCCAAAGCACTGAGAGCGAGACACTTTTGTCCGACAACAGTGGACAGCAGGTTCTAGCTCGTAGAGCGTATGCCCGATGCCCCCCGTAAATGGACTGTAAGGACATTGAAGGAGGAGCAGTTTCCCAGACCTCGATGTTAGGCCATTGCTTTTGGCATTTGAACAAGCTTCTCTCGTGGGGGATCGCAGGCGAAGTCAATTTAAAATGACTTGAATGATTATGAACCAAAAATTATTGCCCGATCATGATGTAGAAGATAGTAGAATTCTATTAAATATACCTTTCATTTACTAAGTTATATTTTAGTATTATAATATTTGCTCTCTACTAGATACATAAACTTCATTTAATCGTTACCATTACGATATTTTGAGGGAGTATTAGATAAAAAATGAAGTTACCACAAGAAAAAATAATGTGCTTCTCGTGACAAAAATTGATAATTCTTATAATAACAAGAAATTATAGGCCATTTGACCTGCATTGATGTCAATTTGGCTACTACTAGCCATGCGCGCGCGTAGCGCGCGGCCAAACCACTAGTCTGATGACAAAAAAATGAACTTTCTCAAGTAAGGAGAAGGTTATGAAACAAGGGACAAAATTGTAAATACACACTGTTGCAAAGTTTAAAAATAAAAGAAAAATAAAAACCCAGAAAAACCCTGATTTTTTCAAAAAAAAAATTAAAGAAAGAGAAACTCTGAAAATGTTAACCAAAGGCAAACCCTAATTTTCTCTCTCCTAGTCTCTCTTCACTACAAATCGCAGTTGTGCAGAGTTAGTGTTGTTTACAGAAGAAAGGTACTTTCTTTTTCTTCCTTTTATTTGATGTCTTGATGGTTTAGTTGGAAATTCGATGTATAAGCTTTGATTTTCAGTGAATTTTAATTGTTATTGAATGAATTATTAGTAAATTGTAATTTTGGGAATGGTTTTGTTAGTTAATTTTTACTTGTTAGTGAATGAATTGGTATTCTATTCTCACCATTAGGGATTTTGCCATTGTTTCAGGTTATCTTGTTATCTTAAAAGTTTGTATATTTTCCATTTTCATGATATTAAGCCTTTTATGGGTTCATTTCAATATCAAAGTTTCTTTCTTTTAGGGTTTTGATTGGTAAATATTACTCAATCAATCAATGTTATTCATGTATTTCCAAATTGCATTGCAAAATTGTAGCTTTTAGATATATTTGAGTAAGAATTCGGAAGTGATTTTTATTTTTTTGCACTGGTAAAATTCAGATTTTGTATTAGTTGTTTATTGTTTTGATACTGGGATTTGTTAGCATTGTTGATGGTGAACTTCATGAAATGTTTTGTGACTCAAAAAGTTCAAGAAAATGTTTGTAAATACGTTGTCTGATGACCCAAAACGTTTGTGAACTGTTAGAAACTGTTTGTAAATTCCTTCTTTGTTGTTGTACATATTACTTATGAGATTGTTTGTTTTCTACACCACATTCATAGGATTTTCTCATGTTTGTGCCTTTGTTTTCCTTTTTAATGGACAGAAAAATATCGAAAAGGACGATGGCAGCTTCTCTGGCATCGAAGTTATCTCGTGGTACATGCTTATAATCATGTAGACTTGCATTTTTATTTTGGACATCCAGATGTTACTGCTTTGTCATTTTATTGGGGGGAGGGGGGGTTGGATGAGATGTAACAAATTAAAAACCCGATAGATGCCTCTGATTTGCAGTTAGGATGCTGGTTGCATTAGCGAACAACTGTTTATTTTCCTTCTCTTTCGCGCTAATCATTGAGCTTAGAACAGACCTTTATTTTCTTACTGGATCCAAGGATGATCCATATGTCTAACGGGTCACCACTCACCATTCAACACCTTCTCCCCTCCCACCCTGTGTAGATAAAGAAATAGAACTGGGGCCGGGTATTGAATGAGAATGGAAGAGACAGTATCAGTGCAGAAGGTAGAGTAGGAGAGATAACATGTTCATGCTTTGAATCAAGGGAGTACTGTAGAATTCATGTCGGCAATGTGTAATATCTAATATGTCCTTTAATATTATAGTAACCTAGGTGATAGGTTTTCAAGGTAAGGACTAAGGATTAAGGACACCTTATTTTGCTCAAATTTGCGTTTAAACAATTATGAACCAGAAAAAAGTCTTGTATGATTTAAATTGTTTTCACTGGCTATGTTGTGAGTCTATTTTAGGATGCCTTGGCTGTATGATGAGTGTATACATAATGGATTTTTTTTAGAGCTAGGCGTTGTGAGGCTTTCTTGTGCCCCCTGATAATGTTATACGGCACTCTTAGTTTTGATTTCGAAACCATGCTGGCAGATGTCCAGTCATGCTTCTCCTGGAATCCCTGATCTCTATGCCTCGTGGGGTAAGATGTGTAACTAAGTGGGTCAAAACATCACGCATGACTAAGTCTTTTCTATTCATATGTCCTTTTCCTTGTTGGATCCAGGAAATGCCAACCCATTGATTTGTTGATTCTAATTGCACGAACTCTAATGTGCCAATAGTAGCAAATTTTGTGCTTCTTAGTGAAAACTATGTTGTCAAACTGATTTATGAGCTTCTTGGAGAACTCGGGGCTCTGCTTCATGCATTGCACCTTGGATTCGAGGACAATTTGTGTCTTAGAGCAGTATCCACATTTTAAAATAAAGACAGCACATAACCATGCATGTCTATTTATTTATTGTGCCTGACTGCCTGTCATTGTTACCATCAGAATTGACCTTGAGAGCTCTCCGATCATTAGTAATGACTTCAAGGGTACTTAAAGCTTTTTAGTAGATCATGATGTGATCACCTCCATCGAATGGTAATTTCTAAGGTTTAGAAACAAAGTGGAGGAGTGTTTTGTGTGCAAATGATATTGGTATTTTGCTGGTTTCTTTTGGGAGGAGTATGGTCACGTTATTGTTGGTCTGCTGTATTCCTGCTGAATTCACTAGACCAAGACTTCCGACATTATTTCACTTAGCCTACTGACCATGCTGTAACTGTGACCCTCCGGCTCTTCCAGTATTCTGCTATTTGAAAAACGCACCGGTCTGTGGCTATACTAGATGAAGCTGACCGGGACCTAGATGCTTATGTTTTCACACAAAATAATGAGCTCCTACTTTTAAGTTCTTGTTCTGAGGTTGACTTGGTTTGCTTCTTGCAATATGTGTGCAAGGGGGGCGATCACTACTCGGTGGTCTTGCCAATGGTGGAGGCTCTGGTTTACTGAGATCTACATGTGAGATCACAAACAACCATCTCTATACCCAGGTCTGTTATCACTTATCTCCTCTGCTTAATTTTATTGTCCTTGCAATTTCAATTGAAGTTTTAACTAATTTTTCTGATTACTGAAATGATGCGCCAAGCCACCAAATAGTCTTAGTCTATTAGTAAGGTTTGTATCTCCTCACTTGAAAGTTTAGTGATCCAACCCCAACTAAAGGCACTTTGAGGGTGGGATTACTTTACCCTTTATTTCCCTGGACTCCACAAGGGTCTGACACCCTAAATGGTGGACCAAGGGATTCGTGAGGGGTCAGAATCAGCCGGTCTGGGTTGGGTGTCGTTCATCTTTCCTATACAAAAGTACAATATAAAACAATGAAAATTAGAATGATTCTCAAGCCTTGTCTCTAAGTTTTGATTCTTCATATGCTTTTCATGGTTACTTTCTGTCATCCTGACAGACAAAACAGTAGTGATGTCAAATGAGGAAAACGGATCATGTAACTTCCATGTCAATGACATGAAATGTTTCCCGGTGTTGCAGCAGCAAAGGACTTTCATACAGATGAGGACAAAGCTGACTGTGGTTGATAACTCTGGAGCTAAGCAGGTAATGTGCATACAAGCTCTTAAGGGAAGGAAAGGAGCAAGGTTGGGAGATACTATAGTGGCTTCTGTGAAGGAAGCTCGCCCTGGAGGAAAAGTGAAGAAAGGGGATGTTGTGCGCGCTGTTGTTGTGCGAGCTGCTATGCAACGGGGCCGTTGTGATGGAAGTGAGGTGAAATTTGATGATAATGCCGTAGTGATTCTAAACAAGCAAGGTGAGCCAGTTGGTACCCGAGTTTTTGGCCCAGTACCACATGAGCTGCGCAAGAAAAAGCATCTCAAGATTCTTACAATGGCCGAACACCTTGCATGATCATGTTGTGATCTCGTCTCTATTTTCAAGGTGATTGTTCACTCTTTTTGACAATTATAGTAGGAGTATTACTATTTTGTTTGGTTTGGTAACTCATCATAAGGTTTCCCTTTGTAAAATCACTATCACTTGGAGTGTGAGGCAGTGGCAACATTTCTGGTCTGAACATGTTGATTTTTTGCATCATCTTGGAGTTACCCTGTTGTAATGGTGAACACAAATCATATACAAAAATGTGGGATGGAAAGATCTTGATTCATGAAATATGGGAGGTTGAAGTACATCTTTATATTTCCTCCGTTTTTTTTAAATGTTACACTTTTCAAATCACGGACTTCCAGACAATTTTTGGAGAGGAGAGAGATAGAGAGAAAGAAAACAAAAGAGTCTCATGTGAACATGTGATAGGAGAGAGATAGAGAAAAGTTATTACTCAAAATAAAAGTGTAACATCTCGTTTAAAACTTCCTAAAATAAAAAGTGTAACATGTTAAAACGGCGGAAGTATGATATTTGACGACTATAAATGAATAGTAAGATAGTAGATCCTATGTTGGAGAACAACAAATGGCAAAGACGTATCGACAGTTTTACAACACCGAGTCAAAAAGTTCAAATATGACGAAAAAAGAGTAAAATATGACCTTTTGTAAATAAGCTGACGGAATGAAACCCGCAGGTAGGCACTAGAGGTGGGCATGGGCCGGGTCGGGCCTGTTCACGGGCTCGGCCCGCGGGCTTGAGTAAACGGCGGGTCAGGCTTGAAATTTTAAAAATTGTCCACTGGTCGGGCTGGTGCTTCCCGCGGGCCGGCCCGTGTTTTAAGTTGTATTTTTGACATTTTCAGGGTTTAGAAACAAAGGAAAGGAGCGTTCGGCCCGCGAGCCGACCCACGC
Organism: Beta vulgaris subsp. vulgaris; assembly: GCF_026745355.1. Classification (NCBI taxonomy): domain Eukaryota; kingdom Viridiplantae; phylum Streptophyta; class Magnoliopsida; order Caryophyllales; family Amaranthaceae; genus Beta; species Beta vulgaris. Next base: position 52,806,665 of record NC_079203.1, read on the forward strand.
GGGCTCGTGCCGGTGCGGGCCGGAAATAAAATTTTCTTGACCATGACAGGCCCGTGGCCCACGTAGCGGACAACGGGCCGGGCTCGTACTGGACCGGCCCATGCCCACCACTAGTAACCACGCCGGCCACACCCACATATAAAAAATTGTGTATACAAAGTCTCGCATCAATAATTTTTAAGACATGTTCCCTCTGTGATGCTGCTACTAACTATTAGTTCAAATTTGTGGAAAAAGAAAGGGGGGTAAAGTGTTGCTATGTCAAATTGTGAAAGTAAAGGATGTCTCTTTCTCACCAGCAAACAATGATGAAAAAGCTAGCTCCAAATCTTATAAGAACATGCAAAGCATTAAGCTTGCAAATTTTAACACCTAACATTCTTAGCTGTATCTTATTGTCCTCGTACTACATTATCAAACTTTGACCAAGCAAACATGACCACTTTTTTAAAATATGTAAGAAAAAACGCCAAGAATAATGTTCAAAAATACTGTACAGTATGAAAACAAACCTATCAAAGATAGAGATGATTTATATAACAAATTAACAATAGTATGACTTTATGGTATTGTTCAACCCAGAAGAAAATTATGTAAATGTCATGACATTGACAGAATACCCAATGATAAACTTTAATCTAATCTAAAGACTAAAACAACTAATTCTTAAATTAGATTGATTCTTGAAAATAAGCATATATGATATGATTGAATTCTTGGAAGCAGCCATGACGTTTCCATTTTGTTGCCTTCTTCACTAAGTCCATCATTAAAATTTAAAGCTTGGACATTTACCCACATCAAGAGAGAAAAATCAAATCCTTCAAAATAGACAAAAATATCTACTTTTGATAATTTGATTGGTAATAATAACCTAAAGAATTTGTAAATCTCATTTCAACTAAACTTGTTGACTATATCAAAGCGTATCTGATGATATTAATGGTTCAAATCGTGCATTAAGAATTAAGAATTTGAATACGAATACGGCAATTGTTGTCGCTGATGTAGAAAAAAAATCATCTTTTAATTCCTTAGAAGACTGGCAACTTGCCATTTGATATCATTCTCCACATATACTAATACCTCTAAAAAAATTAATACCTCCTCTAAAAATTTGTCACCTCTTAATTCTTTACAGGTCTGTTCTCCCCAACCTCAACTTATTTTCAATTCAGTTCAGCTTTGGACAATACTTCTGCCGAAAAGAACAAACTACCTCTTGATGAGAAATTATTGCATATTTACTAGATTACTCCAACCAAGATCTTAGGACAAAGAAAGAGCATTAATCCGATATAATAGCAAATGGGCATAATGCATATATTTACACCATAAGTTACAAGGTCAGACCCACTTAAATGGCTCTCTATACAAATTTGAAATTCCTCTTACAATCCTCTCATATAGTACAAAAAAGAAAAGAGATCAGACCTCTAGGTAAATCTCCTTTGGTATTCTAACAGAGAACCACATCCTATATACAACGGCAAGATATTCTCTCCAGCAATTTTCTACACAACAAAAAATACTTCTTTTCATCAAAATCCAACTTTTCTCGACGAAATTTGCAGCGATTGATTCAGCAATGGCCGCTTCATTAGGGTTTTGTATATATACAGTTATCCAAATGAATTTTTGTCCAGCTTCTTTAAGCCACAGCAGTGATGCCCGAATTCTGGCGATCCCTGCCAAGGCAATCAAAACCTTCTACTCTAACCGTGGGTGACTTGAGACCGAACTTCATCCTAGCACCACCGGATTTCATAGCCGATGGTGATGGTGAAGGCGATGCAGAAGTTGAAGGAGACGCGAGTTGTAAAGTTGACAACGGGGATAATTTTTCATCCCCGAACTGAACATCCTGGACTAATGGGTTAGAAACTCTACTTGGTGGTGATCCACTAAAAAATGGGGGTGAAGATGCAATCTCTCTTGCTAATGGTTTTCCTTCACTATGACCTTCCTGCAACCACAAAAACACACAAGTTCATCATGAGCAAATAATCAAAACAAAATATTCACTAAAACACAACTATAAACTGATTTCTAGTGCATAATTCAATTCCACTAAGACTTATCCATCAAATTACACAAGCTTTTAACTCCAGGCATATAACAATATCGTAAACTGTAATAACCAAAGGGTAATAACCAAAGGTCTACCATGGTAAAAAGTGAAACAACTCAACTACAACTTCATCAACCCCAAAACAAACTTATTTACTTCCTCGGCTCTAAAATAAATAAAACACTTCTCTCTAATCACGAAATAAATGAAACAGTTGTGAAAGCTTTTTGATAGAAGCGTTTCATTTATTTCAAAACAGACGAACTACTATATTTTGAACACCCAAAATTGAAATCAAGCAAGGAGAGAGTAAGTTCCAAAAAGAAAAACTATGAACTAAACATATGCTTTAAAATGAAAACCACCATATATTTCGGAATACTCAGAATGAAAATCAAGCACTACTTGCAAAAAAAATCAACTAAACATATGATTTATTAAATCTCAAACTTGTAAACTTTATATATAAATCCAAACAGAACATAAAACACAAAACATAACAACAAATCACATAATACAAAACTTTCAAAATTAAATACATAAAACCAAAAAAAAAAAAAAAAAAAAAATCAAGTACAAAAATCTACCTTCGAAAGAATCATATCGAGAAGTTCAGCCCCTGCCTTTGAATCACAAATCTCAGATTGCTGGCAACTGTAACAAAAATCAAAAATTCCCAAAATTAATCAACTCTTCAGACAAAAACCTAAAACAACCGTTAAAAATATTAAAAAAATAACAAAAAATAAAAGGATGAAATTACCTTCTTTGCCATCTAAGAGACATGGTAAGATTACCAGCTAAAAACCCGATTCGTCGAGGTTTCGGGCAAACAAGAAGCGGACCTTTACGATCCGATAATGGAACTGTAACTGGGCCCCTCATCTCTTCACAACCTACCGCCATGGCGTTTTGTTGAATCTCCCAACGATTCATCTTTTTTTATATCTTTTTTAATTATTTTCCACAGAAAAAAAAGTAACGCCTACAAAAAAAGGAAATTCAAACGATTAATTAATCTCTCAGATCTCAAACACCAAATTGATAACTCATATGTTGTTGAAATGATGGTGATGATGAATAATTTCATGATTTGAAGTAATTAAATTAAATTCTGGAAAATTTTCAGCTAGATCTAAGAAAAATAATCAGGAAATTTTATGATATTTGATAACCTAGATCTGGAAAAATTAAAATTGATGAGCTGAAATTTCGGGAAATTAGAGCTAAAATTAGTAGAAAAAATTACGTTAAATTACGGAATTAAAGGAAGAAGAAAAATACCTGGAAAATTCTCCGAAGAGCTGAAATTAAATTGGGGGAAAATTGTTGGAGAAAGGCGAAAGAGAAAATGCAGCGGAAATGAATAATTTATAGGAGGTTGAAAGTAAGATGATGACCTACTTAAGTGGGTAATACGACGACGTTTGTGTACGATTTGAGGTGATACGGCGTCGTAATATTGTCGGGGGAAAAGGGGTGCGACTTGCGTTGTTTGTTGACAACTTGCTGTCACGTTTTTGTGTGGTTGACAAAAAAAATAGTTACTGTATTAATTAGTAATTACTCTTACTTTAGTGCAGTGTGGTTCTTAGATTCTTTATGGAGAAAATAAAGATTGTTGAAAAGGAGGAAGGAAGGATAATTGGGAGATTTGGAGATATTTTTTTATACCTTCTCCGTCTTTCTTACATGTTACACTTTTTAAATCACGGACTTTTCAATAATTACGGACTCTTAATAGATAAAAAGGCGGATTTTTCATAAGGTAGTTCTTATTCCAGGGAGAAGGCTAAGCCGGAGTTAAACAAACATCCTTGAATTCATACAATAAATTATGACATCTTACTTTCGGAGGAGTACTGGATAAATGAGAGAGAGTTTGAACATTTGTGTGTTTTCTATAGTAATCGCGAGAATAAGTGTACTATAGTTTATTGTAACATCTTCTTTATGTGTTGATTTTTACTTGTTTCAGGTTTATTTTTTGTATGTTTATGAAAAAAATTGATTAGTTAAATATTCGTTTCATGAATTTGATGTAGATTATGTTGTAATTTTATCGCATCTCATATGTAGCTACTGAATGGTGTATACTTATAGTATACACTTGAGTGTGTCGCACACGTGATATGTTTAATACATTTATTATTGATTGTTCTTCTATATCCCTATAGCTCCGTTTATTAATCCTCCAATTATCCGAATGAGCTATAGAATATCCTTCATTGTATCATGCATAAGAGACACAAAATTATAATAAAACAAAAGTTTAGCATAAACCATCATATTGCCATTCATTCAAGTTAAAAAAAATATCTCACTATTGCCATTGTATGTAAATATGAAATCAATTTATATTTTTAAAAAATAGATTTTTTGATCACATTTTATCCAAGTCTTGGCCCAACTAGAGGTGAAATGACCAATTTACTATATTTAAACCAGGTTTATCCTAATCAAGTCCATCACACTTAACAAAGACTGTAATACCTTTATTGACGAAATTATCCTTGATTAAAGTCGAAGTTTGTCAGCATATCACAACCATAAATATAAACTCGAAGCACAAGTACATGCATCTTTTCTATATTTTTTTACTATTTAGCTCGCAATTTCACTCTAATTTATCTATGTAGAAAATATAATTCCAACTTGATCTTCAGAGGCTCGGAGGAGCATTCCCGAGATCACCCTCGACAGGTTGTTCTTTCTTATTTTGCAGGCCTCAAACACTTTTAGAGGAAATATCTTGGATTGACAATCATTAGGACGATTTTTCAAACCCCTTTCATATATGTTGTCTTAATCTACTTTAAAAAATATTGTATTAAATTCATTTTGCAATAGAACAAAATTAAGGAAAATTATTAAATGAGAATCGTTATTTCACTTAGGTGTTTCTTTACATATGATAACCATTAACTCAATCGGATGTTTTATGAATTGTGTTACGTTTGCATGAAATTACAGTAGTGGAAGAGTGTTACATATCCTTATATGAGCTTGACTTTTCCTGACTTATCTTATAAAGAATTGACTTATTAGGTAATTCATATTGTAAATTTTCGAACAATTATATTTCTTCAAGTAAGTACTTCTCTACTTGCATAAAAATGAAGAAGTATTTCTCAACGCAAAAAAAGATAACCTAGATGAATACTCCCTCTGTATTTTTTTTATCTTTCCTACTTTGACTTTGCACGTTTGCCAATGCACTTATTCTACGTTAAATATCTTCCATTACATATTAGTAAAAATTATAATAATTGAATATTAATAAAGTACTCATTGAGACGAATCAAACAAGACCCTACATGACTATATTTTTTCTTATATATCGAGAAAAATCTAAAAGATTCTTTCTACTTGTGAATAGTGTCAAAATTCTAAGTGAGAAAGATAAAAAAATACAGAGGGAGTATATATTAATTAAAATGTTAAATCCATCTCAATGTATAATTTTAAAATATATACTTTTATTTACTAATAGTTACTTATAATATTAATACTAATAGTCGAAATTATACATTAACAAAACATTAATAAATTACGTTAAATACTTCCCCATTGTTTAGTCCCATACATATTACATAATATTAATAAATATTGACATACTTCCTTCAAAAATATTGACACTCACACTCATTCCTCTCAGTACGTTCGATTTCTTATATTATTTCTTAATAAGGTTGCTTAATCTTTCGTTCTTGTTTGTGCAGCAACTTATTAGGCTTTAATCATATTCTATGTTATGCTGTCTAGACAGTCTACTGAGATTTATAATATCACTCTATGGTATTGGTAGGGTCTCTAATAACGATGTTGGATATCAAACAAAGCACTCATGTGACCAAATATAGATGGGGTATCCATGTAAATTATTATACCTATATATTTTATTCCATGTAACTCCTATAATTTTTTAAAATACATAGTAGTAGCAAACTAGCAATAGCATTAGCTTATAGGTACCGATGCAAATTAGTGAAGTGTAATACCATTATTAACAATTAATTAGTTGCACCAAAGTACAAAAATTGTGCGCCCAATTGATTTTACTCATACAAGAATCGAGTTAGGTTAGTATATTTAGGGTCTGTTCCTTATCTTTTTTTGTTTTTAGTTTTCAATTTTTTTGAAAACTAAAAAACAAGAACAAGAAACCAGAAAAAAGTGGTTTTCATTTTTTAGTTGTCAGTTTTCAAAATCATCATGTTCCCAATAAATTTGACTAATTTTTATTCATTATAAGACACATACCATATGACTTTAGAAATCAAAAAAACAAAAAACAGAAAACCACAATAATATCGAACGGACCCTTAGTTGGAGGTTGTCTTTTCAGTCTTGTGTTAGCGGTGTAATCCTTATGCATTATAAAGTGGAACCTCCAAATCTCTATTTGCCAAGAGTTGATATTATCTGCCTAACAGGAAAGGTTTTGATTTTATTAGCACGTAGATAGAGCTGACAAGTATTTATGCGTGAATGGAGCATCCACCCACCCGCCCCAAATAAATGGATGAAAACCCACAAGGCCACGATAGAGTGAGCGACTTGCGGGTGGCAGATAGAGAGGGTGGTGAGCGGGTCATATATAAATATACTATTAGCATTAATTTTCGACATATATATTATGAATTGTGATATTTAGTCGTTTTATTGTTAATCAATGAATACATTTTTTAAGTATTAGATTTTCAAATAGTTTTTCTCCGGTATCACTCGTCTTCCACCCGCCACACCTACATCACCCGCATAGTTGATAGATGGGGAGATATGAGTGAAATTATTGGCAAGTGATGGATAATGTAGATGGAAATTTGGGTCGAGGGTGTTAGGGTGAGTTGAGGTTCACTTGTCCGATCTCCGATCCATTATCAAGCCTATTCACAAATAAATAAATAGAGGAAGAACAAGACTTGTATGGCACTAGTAGAATGATGGTTAATTGCTGCGGTTTCTAAGTGACCTATTGCTGCGGATTTTGCATCACCGCAAATCAAGGCGCAACAATAGGTGAAAATCTATTCTTGCGGTTCTATAACCGCAACAACATGTTTGACTTATTGTTGCGATTGTTGACCAAAACCGCGGCAAATCAGCAATAGATACTGGTACAAGTGTTTTTTTGGCATTTTATCATCAAATTTGAAAGAAAAAAGATGTAGGAAAAAAAGTAAAACACAACAAATTAGAAGTAATAACTAATAACAAAGAATTCTTATACAAATTTCAGCAGATAAAAAAAATATAATAATAAATGAAAAATAAAAATCAGAAATCCTAACATCTGATTCTAAACAAAATAGAAATGAAAAATATTCCAAAACAAAAATACAACCAACATCAAACTTGTATATTAACAAACAATCACGAAAAAAATCAGACTAGAGAGAGAAATGAGAGCGAGGGAGATCAGAGAGAGGGATGTGCGAGATGTGAGGGGGAGAAATGAGAGTGGGGGAGGAGCCCAACTTATGTTAGATTTAGGGTTTCGCTTTTATTGTTGCGGTTTCTTCCCAGGACTGCATTAGTATGTTGATTTCGATTTTTCCTTTTTTTAACGACGTGCTTTATTGCTGCGTATGGGTAAAGCCTGAATTCAGCCGCAACAATAAACAATTATTCTACTAATGTGGACCTGGTTCACAATAAAGTTATTGTGCACCAAAAGATTACGTATGCCAAAAATTATATGCAGATTACATAGTGACCTTTATTTAGATATAATGACCTTTTTTTTGACATAGCGACTTTTATTATAACATATACTTCTCTAATTCATGATAGACGTATTTGTTTAGACATAATCACCTTGATAGCTTTGTTAACATGTAGTTATGTCTCGTTATAGATACAATTCACAAAATAAAGTTACCTTTATACATTTACTTTTACGTAATTTTTATTATCATTGTATTGATCCTTGTTTAAAACATAATGATCATATTATTAAATTCAGTAAACCAGACACATGCATGAGCCACTTGAATTCATGTTATGAAAAAAAAGTCTCTATGTCAAAATTTGAGTCACTATATCTATTCCATATACGTTTTTGACACGCGTGATCTTTTGATCCATAGTAATTTTAGTGTGAACCAGGTCTACGCCATACCTTAACATGGAGGAAAGGGCAAGGAAGGTAGTATGCACGAGCATAACCCATAAAACTTGCAAAAACGTTGGACTGTGGCTTATGACAGTCAAAGTTTCAGAGTTTCTCTCTCCTACTCTGTAGTCTGTACTCTGTAGTGTGTAGCTAGATACACCGTATTCCTTCACCCGGTCGAATAATATGATGACACGTATAAATGAAGATCTCATCAACATGCAACAGTATTAAATAAATGTGATGACACGCGCTGAGATCTGAGAGAGAGGGGACATGTGGTGGGACCCATGTCTGTGTTAGAAAAGTCAAAAGTATGGATTCGGCGCGTGATATGAGCAACTAACTAAGCTATATTTGCTGTCTATGACTAAGCAATGATACACCATCTACTTTCTTCACACGGCCCCATGTTTTCTTTATCATTTTTATCACTACTATAGTACTATTGGGTCTCTATACCTAATGTATTAGGTATATACTTTAATTCTCATCTTTAATCTCTACATTAAGGTCTTAAGGTAGTGTTTTGGAATAGAAATACATGTAATGAGGGTGCTTGGGGATTTGGCTAATGTATACCACTGTTTTTTGGATTGAACTGGACTGAATTGAACTGAATTTGAACAAATCGTGAGAAGAAACTTCTAAATCGAACCGAATTGCGCTAAACTGAAATGAAAATAAGTCCCACAAAACAGGGCAACTTGTCTTTAGGTCTTTTTTTTTTAAAAAAAAAATAGAATTACTCGCAGGTTAATAGAACTTTTGTTAAGGTAGCTTATAGCTAGTGTTTTGGAACAGAAATACATGTAATGAGGGTGCTGGGGGATTTGTCTAACTTGGGTTCTATTTTTTAGACTGAACTATGCTGAACTGAATTGAATAAAAACTGTGGGAGGAAATTGCTGAACTAAATACGCTGAATTGAAAATAAGTTTAAAAGAATAGGGCCTTAGTTGCCATGTCTTTAGATTTTTTTTTTTAAAATAAATAAATTAAAATTTATCAAAACTTTCCTGATGTATATTAATTTTGAACCCCTATAATATCAATAACATCCTTTTTCATAACAATGATAGCATAATCTATTCACCTTCTTTAATAACTTCAAAGTCTTATAAGTCAGAATAAGTTCCAAGAACTTCTAATACGTTAGTACAAAATAAGACCGAATAAAATTCGATACATTTAGATGAAGTTCAATAAATTTATACAAGTTTAGAGAAAAAAAGGTGTATGCACTCTAAAACAACTTCAAATTAATTTTGTTGAGAACCATCTCATGACCCAAGCATAATCTACTATTGTATACACTGATTAGATCAACAAACTCGTAAGCATTTTTGAGACTTAAATAGGTCATATTCACCTTATTTTTTTTTATCAATTTACCCAAACTAAACTCATATGAACTTATCGAAGTTTATATTATAGAGTATTTGAATTCATTACAACTTACCTAAAAGTTATTGGATGTATTTAGTCTAAACTTATTAAACCTTATATAATCAAAATTAATTAGACTATAAATTTATTTCTTCGATAAGAATGTACCTTTATCACTTAATCCGACTCGGGTTAGTGAATTATACACTTTGGGTGGGAATGAGAAAAAGATAAAAAATTGAACTAACAACCTTTAGAAGGTGTAATTTATCGTTCTCACTACTAGACCAAGAGCAATGATATTCCCATACCCGGTATGTGCCAATACCATGGCATTTATGTAATTTTGATGACAAAAGTAATACTAAAAAATTATATATTTTTTTTCATATATTTTTTGGGAGGGCTTGTTAGTTGAAATCTTAAATCATATATGGGCAACATCAAATCATATCAGTTCGCTATTAAATTATATATGAGTTACATCTAATCATATCAAGTAACTGGTATGGGAAAAGTTGTCCCATACCGAATATGGGACTATACTTTCTCACTAGACCAACCTCAATCAATATGGTCAAAATTAGTTTCTTAGCCATAAAATAGAACTTTAAAGTATACCCTATACAACTTAAAGAAAATTAAAGAGTACACCCACAACCACAAAAGTTCCTTGAAATCTCTTCTTTCCCTATTTTGCTCACATTCCACTCCTTTCCTATCTCTTCTACTACCATTCATTCAAAACCCTTTTCTCAAATTTCCCTCAACTCAATCTTCCTTTTTTTTTCCTTCCAAAATTACATTTTTCTTAGTATAAAAATCACTCCTTCTTCCCACATGGCGTTGAAATATACAAAGTCATACTCCACCAACAACGACGACCACACTACTCTTGATGTAGGTACATATATATCGAATCTTTTGCGCACTTTTTTAAATTTCCCGTAATTTATTCTGCAATTTCAAGCAATAATATAAACTGGGTTTTGATTAATTCAGCGAGAAAACGAAGAACTGGGATTAATTGCTGTAATTTTGTCGTGCGCAAGAACAACACCACGAAGAAAGAGAGCAGAGAAACATCAGTACCCATGTCTTCTTCTTCTCTATCTTCTAAATTTGATGGAATTTCTGACGAACTTAAGAATATTCTCGACGCTAATATGGATGAAGCTCCTGCTCGTCGTCGCGCACGTGAGGCTTTTAAGGACATTCAACTCTCAATTGATCATTGCTTGTTCAAGGTCAATTTTTTTTTTGTTTGATTGTTGTTTTTTTGGATGTGTTGATTGATTTTGGAACAATGTAGTTACAAAAAATGTACAATACTGTAGAAAGATGAGAACTTTAGTAAAGATTGGTTGTTGTTTAATTGTAGTTTGCAATTGAAGTATTACAGTATGAAAAGAGAATAGTTTATGTTGATCTTTGTTAATGTGACATTGGGAAATTAGTGGTATAAGATTAAGAGGGTATTTGGTATTGAAAAAATTGATATAGGAAGCGGATTCAAATAAGCGTTTCCATTTCTAATTGTTTGGTACGAGTGTTAAGTAACAAATAAATACCGTTTTCGGAGGGATTTACAATCCCCATTTGTTACCCTTGTCAAAATAGTGGAAACAAATCACGTTTCCTTCCTCGATCATAAACCTCTCGATTGTTTCCATTCCACTAGGATACCAAACAACTATTAAAGGTAACAATTATTATTTCTATTTCCCCTCCTTATCCAAATCCTTTCCATTCCGTTTCTATTAATCATACAAAATGCTCCCTAAGTATATGAATTAAGGGGATTTGGTATGTTTATGTGGATGAGGGGTTTTCGAGACGGACACTTGGACATGTACCCGTGTTGGAAGAGAGTGCCATGTTAGAGAAGTATGATTGTAGTTGTATGTTACTTAGGTTGTCGTTGTCCAAGGTCTGGCATGATTGAAGTTACATATTTATGTGGAGTACATAAAAAGGTTGGAGTTTGTTGTATTTATATGTGGGGATGATTTCTTAAATGACATTAGATAAGTATGTGCTTGGATGATTGTATATTGGACCTGAGGGAGTTGGTCTTGTGTGGCTCAAGTAAAATACAGTGTCATCTAGTGTGGCATTGCGAAAGTGGCGCGTATTGGTTGGTTGATATCTGCCTAAAACATTGAGTTCAGGAGTGAAACACAAGCATCAAAGGCCAGATTGTTATAGGCTTTTGGATTAGTGTCACGGTTCTCAAGCTGTTTTTTTATTAATTGTGTAGCTTAAGGTCAATACAGTGTCATTTAGTATTTAGATTAATGGAATTGGCACATAATGGTTGGTTGATGTCTACTTGACTTTTTGTTTTGAGGAGTAAAACACAGCATAATTGGCTTAACTGTATTAGACTGAAGCCTACATTTTTGCTTATGGTCTAATTTTCGCTGTATTTGTGTCTGTACTCTAGGAGTCTAGGGTACAAATTGTTGGTTTGATGAAGTGTATACGAATTGATTGGACTGGCTTCGTTAGAACTATTTCGGTTTTGGCATGAAACACGTAAATTAATTCTATTAAAAAATTTTCAATTCCTGGTATTAAGAGGTTCTGCTCATGGATTTCAACAGTGGCTTTTGTTGATATTGTGGCTTCTCAAGTAGATAGTGTCTTTGCAAGGATTTATATGGGCTAATTAGGTTGCCTATCATTTTCCAGAACTTTTTTTTTTCTCCATTTTGGAGCGTATTCTTTTGGATTAACAATTGTTTTTGTTTGTCCCTTTCTGATGTGATACAGATGCCAACTCAAGGTTTAAAGATGGATGAGGTAACGATGCGATACTCTTGAATCTTTCATAGAGTCCTGCGAAATTCAAACCACATGTCTAATGCCCAGCGAAAAAAATAGGCACATTTATGCTAATTGCAAAGCATATCTAATAGATGAAGACTTGCTATTCAGTCTATGTTTAACTATTCAGTACTGCAACTTCTAGTACTTCTACACTATATTCTACTTTACAGTGTGTTTTTTATTGTGGATCTTTGGCAAAGCACTTTTAGCTAGTTTTATTCTGTAAATGGTAAGGCTACATATAACTCACCCTTTTTCATCCAACCAGAGTTTGGATTCACAATCACATGGGTATTGCTGCTGGTGTTGTAATTTAAATGGGTACAAGTACAACCGTACAAGTATGCATTGAAAAACTCTATACGGCTTAATTTCAGTAAGCTGAACAAGAGATAGAAGGATTTTGCGTCTCACTTAGAATTAAGTTGTGAAAAGCCACTATCACACTTATTGGTCAAAACTTTAGCTAACTAACTTTTAGCCAAATAGCCATATTTTAATCACTTTACAAGAGCTGAGCAAAAGGTCATAGAATTTGGCAAGTGACCTCCAAGGGACGGTTATTTAACATGATTCTGGGGTCGGTGAAGCATTGTTCCAGTGAGGGAAGAGGGGCTGACTGTTCACTGTCAATCTGTCATCATGAAAGGTCTTGGATTGCTGTTCATATAAGTTCATACTAGCAGAAAGTTGTCATGAAATTTAATTCTTAAAGTGGCATCCCGTCCACTAGTTGTTATTGACCTTATTGTATATTGTCTATACACTTTGCTATTTTTGTGGAACAGAGTTATGAAAAGAACTCAAAAGGTTTGGAAATTTTCTCCAAAACTTGGCGTCCAGAGTCATCTCCTCCAAAAGCATTAATTTGTTACTGTCATGGCTATGCAGACACATGCACATTTTTCTTTGAAGGCAAGTACCTTGTTTCCTGTGGGTTTGAACTTTGAAGTTGATGTTTTTATTTATGATGATGATTCATATCTTAAAAAGAAAATCATCTCAATTATAAAAGTTCAATCTTTCTATGGTGTTAGTTTGCAGGAATTGCTAGAAAATTAGCTTCAGCTGGATACGGGGTTTGTGCCATGGATTATCCAGGCTTTGGCCTTTCAGAAGGTCTTCATTGCTATATTGAAAGTTTTGATGGGCTCATCGATGATGTTATTGAACACTATTCCAAAGTCAAAGGTAACCATGGACACTTATCTGGCTACTCAAGGACTTCTCTTACCCTCAATATATTCCCAGGAACGTTTGGTTTTAGTGATTCATGTAGATGCTTGGATTTTATGTATTCTTCCCGCTTTTTTTTTTTCGCTATTTTGATTTATATAAAAAAGCTGAAGTTGAACTGGCCAGAAGAGATGCCAACACAAAGTGCTATCAGCAATATATAATGACACTGATGACGGGTTCAATCACAAACGGAGAATAATCTGTCACTCTGCTAACTTTTTGTTGATTCTTTGTTTTTCGGCTCTGTGATATGTCTTTCATTTATTGATTATATATTTGGTGGAAAGAAAAGCGAGAATATTCTCATTTTCATTGTCAATGGTGTTTATTATTTCTTTTTTAATAATTTTATTTCATGATACTATGCTTAAGTTTTTTGTGGATTCTTTTTTTATCCTTGCCAGGTGTGATGGAAAAAAATGATAAGAATCTTGCATACAACTTTTTGATTAAAAGAGTCGATATTCCTACACAATGTAATTGAAATCTTTATGTGATTATTTTTTCCCAGACATGCCACATCAGTTAAATCAGAAGTAATTAATACTGATTTTGAATTGTTTTCAAAAAATTCTTTTTTTTATTGTTGTGTATAGATAGATAGATAATGAAATCCATGCTGTCAAGTTGGGACTTTCTCGTTTTGCTATGATGGTTAATCTTTGGAACCACCGGATTTCTTGTACCATGTACTATATGTATATAAGTTGCTGAGTGCTGATTACAAACTTGTTCTCGCAGAAAAACCAGAGTTCTGTAACCGTCCTTGCTTTTTGTTTGGACAGTCCATGGGTGGTGCTGTGGCTCTTAAGGTGCACCTGAGGCAACCCAATGCGTGGAATGGCGCAGTTCTCTTGGCACCCATGTGCAAAGTACTCACCTTTCATGAAGCTATTATTACAAGCCCTAGCTGTTAATTAGTGTTGCAAGACTCATGCAATTGATGATGCTTGTTCTTTTGTGTAGATTGCAGATGACATGTATCCTCCATTCATATTGACCCAAATTTTAATCGCATTAGCTAAGGTCCTTCCCAAATCAAAATTGGTTCCACAAAAAGATTTAGCCGAGTTGGCTTTCCGTGAGAAGAAAGAGATGGTTAGCCACTTATTCCCCGGCTCCTTCTATATGCTCTTCCTTCCAATATATTCATACTTATGATTGAATGAAAATAAATGCACTAAACTTTGAAGGAAATGTCTGTCCAGAGCTTTTGTATTTTGGAAAATATTTTTGAAATTCAATTTTTTTTAAAGAAAGCATGGCACATAATTTGTCATATTTTCCTTCTTCCTAATTTTTTTGTCATATTGCAATGCTTGGGCTTGTGCAGAAGCCTAACATGTCTTTGCCCTCTTTCTTGAGTATAGGCAGATTATAATGTCATTTCTTACAAAGATAAACCGCGACTGAAGACGGCTGTTGAGATGCTTCAAACAACAGACGAGATAGCTGGCCGACTGGAAGAAGTATGTGTTTCCTGTCATCTTATCTTTCCTAGTTGCTAAACTTAACAAGCAATAAACATTGCCTTAATAATACACTATGTTACTCGGACTCGAATACTTTTGTCAGATACATGTATGTGTCTGATTCAGCTTATCTGTGAATTTTTTTTCCCATGATTTTGGCCCAAAATGAAGTGTCAAAATACCCATAGTCCGTACCCATGACAGACACGGATACTTGAGGTCAATTGAAGAGTTAGAGTAAACATAATAATACAATATGTTTTTGATGATAATTATAACATGGAAAACGTAGTAGTGGATGACCTTTCAGGTTTTCTGCCAACTGTAAGGACAGATGAATAATGCTATCTCTGTTATCTGAAGTCCTTAGCTTGTGCAGATGCGTTTCTTCCCCCCAAAGATTTCTTGATTTTGATAGTTGATCCACAGTTTTGTGGGTGCTTGTGCTCTATATGTTAAGAGAGATGAATTCAGGTAAGGAAGGAGGTTCTCGGTTGCATCCTTTGGTATATAGCTAATCATAGCTAATTGCATACAACATGTCTAGGATCAGAATTCCTGTTCTTGATATGTGCTGCAATCTTCGGTTTTTAATCTCATACAGATAATTATGATATTTAGATACCCTAGAGTACCAAACATTGGCGTCTAATTATTTAGCACAGTTCAGAGCTGATCTTAGGCTGCCAGGCTGGTCGTGACCAAAATCCAGCCGTTTTGACCTTGGCGGAGGGCCTAGCCACATATCTGCCTGAGAATTATGTCCAGCCTTGAAGTAGGGGCCAAGCGGGAAAGACCAATATGGTCTAAAATTGCAGTTGGGGCCACACTATGCTTGTTCAGCTGTAAAACAGCTACTACCACCAAAGGTGATGAAAGGAAAAAGCTACTACTACCAACTATGAACTATTGCAAAGATGGGTGAAATCTTGAACGTCACCCCTGCTATTATTTTTGGCAAAGTATGCACCACAGTCAGATGTTGTATTTTGCAAAGAAAGAAATTAATTTAAGTTGATTGTGCAGAGATCTTGATTTTAGATGGTTACTACCCAGTAGGCTAGTGCAAATGATCATAGAGATCCCCATAGACTTCCTCCATCCCGAAATAGTTGCTACAATTCTTCTTTGGGATGTCCCAGTTCAGTTGCAACAAACTCTTTTTGGTGAACTTACTTCGGCTTCACATTCATGCACCCCTTTTTCTTTCTCTACCTTTTCAATTCCTTTATTAATTGTGCCAAAAGTGATTGTATAAATTTTGGACGGAGGGAATACTTCCCAAGAACTTTTTGTCTTCGTGGGAATTCTGCTATCCACTGTACCCCTTGTGGCCTTGTGCAACTGCCATAACAGTAAAGTTCTTCAGCAACACAGGCTTGTAGTTTCAATTTTCAAGTATCTTTTTATAATCTATACATACATCTGATTTCTCATACAATCTGCTGGTTTTTCTTAATATTTTTTACGGGGGCACATAATTTTACTGCAATCTTGCTCATTCTTAATCATGGTTTTGTCTTAAAAGGTCTCATTGCCGTTGTTGATCCTACACGGAGAAGCTGATGTAGTGACTGATCCATCGATAAGCAAGGCATTATATGAGAAAGCAAGCAGCAAAGACAAAAAACTTAATCTTTACAAAGATTCATTTCATGCACTTCTTGAAGGGGAGCCAGATGATGTTATTTTTCGTGTATTCGACGATATCATCTCTTGGTTAGACGACCATAGCATGATAGATGATGTTACTCCTATTCAGAGTTGATCTCTCACTTGAGAGAGAGGAATTTTTTTTGTTTGTTTCTAATTTTTGATTCAGGTCTATTTGTTTTGTACAGAAGGGTAATAATGGTTTCTGGGAATGTTTATTAGATGGTAGAAGGCTAGAGGCTAGCATTCTTTTTCAGTACTATGTTGTTATTTTCTATATGTGAATATGCAGTTTATTGATGAAGTTGTGAGAAAGATGTATTATTTTAATGGTTTTAGAAGCACAATTTTTTTTAAAGTTGGAAAGATGGACCTACTGAACTGATACCTCGCATAGGTACAACTAGCTAGCTTTGCAGGTCGAATTCCTTGGAGGAAGGGGGGATGGTAAGGGGAACCTCACCCCCAAAGTGTCCCTAGTGCGATTCAATCCCATGACCTCGAAGTCATCATGAGGCCAAATTTTTATTGGTCAAGCTTTTCTCAAATGGCTCATATTTCTCATCATGATATCTATAATAATCAATCGATTTAAAAGCATATATCAAATATTGGCTAGCTTATGAATATATATCTATAATACTTTCTCAGTTTCTTTTTAAGTATAACAATTTGACTTTTGAATTACTCACACACGTCACTTTGATCGTATTTTTTTTTACTAATATATAAAAATAAAAATGATCATATAAGATGATGTTGGATTTGTCTAAATAAATATTTCATAATATCAATTTTTTATAACTTTTACAAATACATAATTCGAGATAATGATGATCAAATTTGTGAGTTGGCAAACGTGAAAGTCAAATACGGAGGTTAGTATCTTACAAGAATATAAAAAGAAGAAAAACCTATTTTCTCTAGTGTAATTATAACTTTACTTTCTCCTTAGAATTGTATTACAATTTTGAAGACACAAATTACAACATTTTTCATAATATTAGAAAGTAACCTATCAAAATGTCGTTATAATACACAACTATTTACATATCACAATTGTAACTTAAGAAAACCAACGTAGATACCATCTAGCTTAGATTGCAAAGTTTCAACATTCATGAGACTCGAGACCGTATTCATTCTCAATCACTTGATTAATTAGCGTATATCAACCCCAGGCAAGTACACAACTATTTGCATATCCCTATTATACTCCCTCCGTTATTTATTAGTTTACCCGTATTTTTTTTTGGGATGTCCCTTATTAGTTTACCTATTTCTTTTTTCTATTTTTGGAATGAGACCATTAACTTTCATCACACATACATTCACCTTTAATATAAACTAATAGTTTCTCTTTCTTTCCATGATCCACAACATCATTTCTCCTCAAACTCTGTGCAAAAAAAAAAAAGTAAACTAATAAAGACCGGAGGGAGTATATGAGAACTCTTGATGAGTTTAATATCCACCTTTTTTGACCACTATATCCCTAACTAGAATAGACAACTAAAATATCTACCACTCTATTAGTTTAAAAAATAAAAATAAAAAGGAAAAAATATCGATCAAATAAACTACTCCCTCCGTTTCATATTAATCTACACACTTTGACATTTTACACTATTCACAAATGTCACTTTGACCATCATTTGTGATTTATACGCGGATGAAAATATAGTCATGTGGGATTCTGTTAGATTCATCATAACATGTATTTTATTAATATGTACTTTTTACAATTTTAACAAATACAAAACTAAAGATATATGTCTTCAAAGTTTTGCATTGTCATGGATAAAAAGTGTAAGTGTGTAGATTAAAATGAAACGGAGGGAGTACAAAACAATTACCAACTCATCTTTCGATTTCGCACGCATAGTGTGTATATAAGTGTAGTCACAATAAAAACGAGCCATTGAGCAAAAAGCCCAAAATTTAGATCCAAACTCCACAATCAGACATCCTTACTTTCACACTCTCTCTCTTCGAAACTCAAACTAAACACAACTCAGAGAACCGAAGGAACAAGAATCGCCGCCGCAATCGACGTCGGAGCACCGCAAATTCGCGTAATCACACTTTCATTCATTATACATTACTTAGGTTTAATATTTAGGGTTTAATTAATTATTTGCAATTGATTCTCATTTTTGGTTTATTGTTACTCATTTTCTGGTTTTGTGTAAATTGACCTCTATGATAGTAACAACAATTGATTGTCTTATCAATTTTATCTAGGGCAAATGTTTTTCGTGAGAATGTGATTGTAATTAGTGAACTGTTATAGCTTAGAATATGAACAACTAATTGGTTTTGGAATATGTTAATTGAACAATTGATTGCATTAATTCTCATATGTTCTTTGTAATATGCCCATTTGCAACTTCAGCTTTAGTTCAAAATTTGAATGAAAAGTTCATTTTTTAATAAAAATCTACAGTAGATACGAAACGATATGTTTTTGTTTTTAAGGGTATTCAAGTGCTTGCAGTTGTAGAGCTGTTTGGATTTGTTGATATTTATGTTCTTATGTGTTGTAGAGGATTTGAGAACTCCATGATTAAGGGGAGCGGTTTTTTCACTTGAATTCTCTTGAACTTATCCGAACTTATTATAACTTCTGGAAGTTCATTTTATAAGGTGATAAAACTTATTCGAACTTATTTGAACGCAATTGAATTTATATGACCTTGGAACTTATGTTTGTAAGGTGAAGAGAATGCACCCTTATTGTTAACTCTGTGATTAAGGGGTGCGGTCTCTTCACTTGAATCCTCATGAACTTATTAGGACTTCTTGAAGTTCATTTTTTAAGGTGATAAAACTTATTTAAACTTATTTGAACTTATCTGAATGTAATTGAATTTATATGACCCTCTAACTTATTTTTGTAAGGTGAATTGAATTCTGTGATTAAGGGGTGCAGTTTCTTCACTTGAATTCTCCTGAAGTTATCGGAACTTATGAACTTATTAGAACTTCTTGAAGTTCATTTTATAAGGGGATTAAATTTATTTAAACTTATTTGAACTTATCTGAACGTAATTGAATTTATATGACCTTGGAACTTTTTTTTTTTAAGGTGAAGAGAGTGCACCCTTACTGTGCTTATATATTTAGACTTTAGAGTGTCTTTCTTGTACAAGTCAGTGAAAGATTATATCTCCAATCGAATGGTTTCCAGAACTTGACTTCTAGTAGGAAGGTCTGTTTGATGATAGACTGATTAGTGAAAAACAGATACCAATATACCATGAATTAAGCGTACCTCCAGGAAGATTTATAATGTTATAGCTTTCACTGCTTTCATTCTCAAGAGTGGACACTTTCTGCTGCATTCAAATATTAATGATTGTATAATGTTCAAGTTATTTGTAGGTTATTTTGTAATACTTAAATATGATAGGCTGTGTTATTGTTGTATGATATGAGTGAGGTGGTTCTGTTATATTTAGGAGCATATTTATCTGTTCAAAGAAGAGGATTTTTAGCTTCATTTGGCATGTTCATGTTATGCAAACCTGTGGACTTTGTTGGAGGTATCATACAGCCTAAAAGAATGGCCCTTGTATTTTGTCTCTTTTACTGATTTGTCTCTTTCATTGTGCCAGGACATTAACGTGCAAATTTGAGTGTACATCCAGATGAAAAGATATTGGCCGCTCTTTTCCAAACTCAGACGGATCCATAATCAATATTCTGGTCGACATATTAGTTGGCGTTATGACATTGCAACTTTTCAAAGAAGAGGCAGAGGAGATGCACCCTATAATTTCTGTGCAGGAAATTCCTTTTGCGTTAGACAGTATTCAAGTCTTGGAGTAAATATGGTTCAAGCAACTACCAATGATAATTATTTAGATGGGTTTAATAAAATTCCTGAAAATCTTAATGACTTTCATAAACCGAGTGACTCCAGTCCCAGGGCAGGAACTGTGGCTTATGGTCAGAATATAGGACACTTTCAGCATCAGTCTAGCCCAACAAGTCATTATACTACAAATGACTGGACGAGTGCAGGAAACCTTGGTCATCATACAATGGAAAAAATTGAAGCAAATGTACAACACACTGGATACTCTAATGAAGGGAAAACTGCAACACTTCAGCCAATTAGTAACCACCAGACTGCGAGTAATATGTATATGGGGAATGCAGTAGCTTACCCTCCTGGTGGTTACCAGCAAGAACATGTGGACAATAGATCGAATTGGAATTCATATCACCAAGCAAATACCTCTTTGGCAAGTTCTAGTGGGTATCGTGATGTTCGTGCGGCCCCACGTCAGCAGAATTTGAATGGAACTTACAATCCTAACATAGTTCCACAGCCACAGGTAAGTAATACCCTTCACGGGCAATCAGCTGGAAATGATGACTTTGATGATGATAATGATGTTGAGGGCACACTTGAAGAGTTAGATGCTTTGTGCAAGGAGTGGGATCTTGCCCATGCTGTGAGATCGATGACAAAAATAAGCAAGAGGGGGCTTTTTGTAGATATGCCTCACTACTTGATTCTAATGGATGCATGTGGGAAGGCCAAAGCTTTAAAAGAAGCAAAAGATGTTCATCAGCATCTTATCAGGTTTAATTCTCCTGTTAAAGTAAGCATTTTTAATAGGATTTTGGAGATGTATGGGAAATGTGGTTCAATGACGGACGCTTATAACACATTCAAAAATATGCATGAGCGTAACTTAACATCATGGGACACCATGATTACTTGGTTTGCCAGAAATGGTCTTGGAGAAGATGCCATTGATATGTTCACCAAGTTCAAGGAAGCAGGATTGAAACCAGATGGTCAGATATTTCTCAGTATATTTGATGCTTGTGGAGTTGTTGGTGATGTAACAGAGGGATTGCTACATTTTGACTCAATGTCCAAGACGTATGGCATCGCTCCAACCATGGCTCACTATGCTAGCATAGTGCACATGTTTGGCAGTGCCGGTAATCTAGATGGAGCATTAGAGTTCATCGAGAACTTACCTGTGGAGCCAAGTGTCGATGTCTGGGAAAGCTTAATGAATATTGCTCGAGTCCAAGGAAATGTAGAAATCGGGGATCGTTGTGCTGAAATTGTGGAGCAGTTGGATCCCACTCGTTTGACTAAAGAGTTGAAAGATGGCCTCGTACCCATTAGGGAAGAAGCCCCAAAGAAGAAGGTGAAAAAGCATAATCCATTGGAACATACAAAGCATGAATACAGAGCCGGTGATAGATCACATCCAGAGAATGACAGGATTTATACAGTATTAAGGGGGTTAAAAGAAACAGTAAAGGAAGCTGGATATATAGCAGAGACCAAATTTGTTCTTCATGACATTGATCAGGAGGGTAAACAGGAAGCTATTATGGCGCATAGTGAGAGACTTGCTTGCACCTATGCACTTCTTACTACTGCACCACGCATGCCACTTCGTATCATCAAGAACCTTCGCGTTTGTGGCGATTGCCACAATTATTTCAAGATCATTTCAGATATTGTAGGTAGGGAAATTGTCATGAGAGATGCTAAGAGATTTCACCATTTCAAAAATGGAAAATGTTCCTGCAATGACTACTGGTGAATGAATATTCTTTGACATCCGAAGGTAATAACCTTTTCATGTTATGTACTCCAATTTTGTATTTGGCAATAGCATTTCCTTTCCAAAAAGCTGGTCATTATGTGCCCAAGTTTTTATTAGTCAATAGCGTATATCACATTTAGTTAGACACCAACGCATTTAGTCGCATGTTTTTACTTAGGGCGAGTTCTCTTCACTGGAACATGTAAACTAACTTCATTCGACCTTGTTGGCCTTGATGTTATCTTAGATAATAGATATACATGAAATACATCTATTGGAACTGATCACCGTTATTTGGCCTAATCCGCTTGGAAACTTATATCTTAAGTACATGATTATCGTTTTTCTGAATTACTTCAAGATTTTTTTTACAGTATTGTCTTTTTACCGCCACCCACGAAACAAGTTGTAAGTGCACAAAGTCTCTGTACACAGTTTCAGTTCAGTTCAGCTCAACTACCTTTCTCTCATAGTTTCACTTCAGTTCAAATCAGTTCGGATTTCATCCCTAAAGAGCAGGATCGAAGTGCAGCGATCAATAGTGTACACATTATACACATCCAAATCAAATGGTACATAGAAGGTCAATATAATTATGTGGTTTAAACTTTTTTTTTTTTGGTCCTTTTATTGGTAGGTAATGTTACTTCAGAAAAAAAAGGAATTTTCAACCGAGTAAACATTGTCCAAATAATATTTTGATATGTCAATGACCAATTCCTTTTAATTGTCATTAAATTAGCCCAACCAAAAATTTGCTGGAAATGTATTAGTTTTCTGTTGAGAAGTATGAACTGGAGTGGTGTACTTTTGCTGAGATATCTCAAACCAAATTAAAATAAAATTAATGGTAGATCAACTACTTTTTATGGTTGGATCGCACGGCTGAATAAATTCTGAAAATTGATGTGCGGCAAAACTGTGAAGGTGGCTCCCAACCAACCTCCACAATTGTATGGTGAGTTTTAATATAAGACAACACGAGTAATAGGAGTATCACATTATTGGTATTAATATTGTTATGATAGTGACATTGTCACATAATTTTTCAACTTAGCTATGTTCGCAACGCATTTCAGTCACCTTAAATGAGTAGGTATTAAGATTTTAAGTCGCCTAAAATAAATAATAATGTTTGAAGTAATAGTGTAAATAAAATCTCAGTCCAAAAAATTCACTGAAATTGAGTTGCTATAAAATATAACTTGTCAAGAATAGGTGTTGAAATTTTCGATTACCTTCATTTTAGTAGTTGCCTAGTGGCTAGTTGGTGTTAGAGACTAGTATCTAAATTTATTGTCGTACATATTGATATTACGGTTAGCCACTTAGGAACTTCTTTGTTGATCCAACTACCCAAAAAAATAGGAATATTTGGATTATCTTTTCCAAATTGGCCACGCATTGTCCTGGTTCCAACATATCAAATTATTTTGGATGGCCCAACATATCAAATAATTTTTATTTATTTATTTTATATATATATTATGTTGTGAACTTCAATGGCTTGTTTGGTATGCGATAATGAATAGTGTCAAGAAATTATGTGCTTATATTCATTGTAACTCTATAATGTGGCAAGAGGATATGATGTTTATTTATGATAAGAAACTCAACATGGTTGATTATCACAAGTTGGAAAATCTAAAAGAGGGCCTAGTGATTGAAGATGTTATGATCTTTAATTTTAATATAAAAGTTAATGGCTCCACAAGTGAGGGAGACTCTTGATAGGGAACACATGAATTTGTCCTTCATTAAAAGAGGAGTGAGGAAGACTAGAATAAGATTTATGTATGTATATTGGTATTTGGTGGGCCAATTTATCTATTCCTAATTAGTTCCAAGAGGAATCTCACCGAGTTTGTATATGATCAGGTTCTCCGTTATAAAAGAGTTAGAACTACATATACACACCCAATAAAGATTTATTATGGAATCAGAGTGAAACATCATAACACATTATCAATCTCTAAAGAAGGTATAAGTTCATTCAGTTACTTATTTATGTTCATCTTATTAGTACTCATTTATAGTTTATCCACATTTAGACATCATTTGTATTTACGATGTTGTGCATAGGTTGGGTTAAGGGCAATGCTATATCTATCAGGTGAGTAGTTAACCCACTAGAAATAGAAATTTAAATTAGTTTTATTTATAGTGGGTTTTTAACCCACTGGGTAGATAAAGTTTTTTCCATTGGGTGGTAAACTGGTAATATGATGCTAAATGTCCAACTCTCATTTCTTATTGGATCATCTACTCAAAAGAGGAAGAGACATAGAAAACCTTCCTCTTGCATTAAATTCCATATACAAAATTGCAAAAATGAGTGGAGTATGCATGTCGGATTAATCTTGGGTATCTTTCACTATTAAAACTTACAACAGGGCTACCAGTTGAAAGTGTAAGTTATGGAGCTTTCTTTTGAAATAGATAGAGAGAGACCTACAAGTTATTCCAGTACTTTGAAGTAATTTTGGGGGGTTGCATGTTGCAGCCTCCACTTAAATTTCCACAAAATTATGTTCGCAGTCTCCCATGAAATGTCCTCTGCAGTTACTCCTTTGTCTAGCTACTTGTCCTATCCAGTCACGAGTAGTATATATATTACTTTTTTTTCCCTTTTGAAAACCCGTGGTAAAATGAATTTCTTCTGGACTGCCCTCGCACAAGACAAGGCCACTCATCCAAAGGCCCAACAATCCCCAAACCCCCCTTCGTCCCAACAATATTGAAATTTTGCTTCCACCAAGGTTTGACCCTTGGTCTCTCATGTCGGAAATAGGAAGTCATATCATTGAACTGATTCTTGATATATACTACTACTATTTTGGGTTGGGTTAGGTCAATAGTATAATCGAATAGTATGATCCCATATCAGATAACATTTTCTATGTGTACTGCCTTTGACTAGCTAGCAATCCATTAACACTCTTACTTTTGACTATGTATCTTAGAACTTTAAGGTTATTGACGAGAAACAATGCTAGTTGACAAGTCATATTGAATTGTATTTTTATTTGGGCCGATGATAAACAAGTTGAAAATTACCCAATTTAAATCTGAACCAATTCAACAAACAAGTTGGAAAGTAAACTCAACAGTAATTGCATTTATTTAAATATACAATTTACTTTTAGTTTAACCCATTTAATAATAATTGTTACTAAAATATAAATCGAAATTAAACTAATTATTTACATTTACCAAGCAATGTTTTGAGATTTTCTAGATAATTGAAATACCATGTTAACTTCGAGTTGGAAATGAAAACCTTAACTTGACCCTTTTAATTAAATAGATCAATGAGGTTAACTAATCAAATATGCTGAAAATCCAAACTCTAAACTTTACTATTGTCGAATTAGGTTTAGATCAGAGTGGTTTATCGGGTAAACTTTCCCACCTTAGCAGGAAGTTTCAATGCCCTTCCCCCTTATTACCTTATAATATTTAAGAGCAATTTATATGATTTCTTCTTACCTTATTTTTTTTAAAAAATACAAAAAACATGTTTGTAATATTTACCTCCTATTGCTATAAACTTTTGCAAAATGAACATGTCAACGCATTCTCATGTTTAGTTATCATAATTTACTTTACTATGACCAATTAAACTACCATGTCAATCATGTCAATAATACACAAAGATCTTGTCAGCAAAAAAAAAAACAAAAAAAAAAAAAAACAGGTCAATGCAATCTCATCTTTAATTTGTAATTTTGCTACTCTGGAAAATCCCATGTCTTTAATTTTTTTTCTGCCTTTTTGCTTTTCATTCTTTATTATTGTGATTTATTATGTTGCAAAAGTTGATTAGATTTGGGACCCAAGATCAGAACTTGATGTATCATTTTTTGTGTATAAAAATAATTCCACCAAGTAATAAATGCATATTCTACTCCCTCCTCCCTCCGTCCTATAATATAGTGCTTATTTCTTTTTTACATGGTCTCCAAGACGTAACTTTGACTTTTAATATTTTCAATTCTGTATTAATAAAAAATATAAATAGTTCATATTATGAAACTACACAGTGAGACGAATCTAACAAGATCCCACATGAATATGTTTTTTTATATGTACAAATGAAAATATTCGGTCAAATATTTTAAAGTTTGACCCATCAAAATGAAGTAGGTACTATATTATGGGAAGGATGGAGTAATAGAAAATAAACATATAATATCAAAAATGAAGTAGGTACTATATTATGGGACGGAGGGAGTAATAGAAAATAAACATATAGTAGTATGAGAACTTTATAAAATTTACTATAGATGAAAGTTGGTTCATACGAAACTTCAATTTCCATATCTAGAAATAAGCCAAACAAATATAAGTTGTAAGTTATTCTACTTTCAAAGAAATTTTAGTGTTAAGTTACAACTAACCAACAATATCATGACAAATGTGAAGATAACGTAAGATTCTATAAATTTTCCTTGTGTGATATACAACATGGTACGTAGTAACTAACAGTAACATGCATAGATACATGATAATCGGTTTCATCAGAAACCTTTAATTATGACAACTAAATTTTAATTAAAATCATCACTAAGGATCTTTTCTCCCCTGATCTTGTAATATAAATAACTAGATATAGTTAATCAACAATTGACAATATATATGAATATAATGACAGAAAAATCAAGATACAACTTTTTTTTGTTTGTGTAAATGTCCTTCTAAAGCTTCACAACGTCGGGTATATAGACTGGGTATCGGTGGATGCAATCATCCCAAGGTCCTTCAGTAGGTGCTTTGATTGTACGGTTACACTTCCAAATTGCACTATTACACTTAAATCCGCTCCCAAAAGCTATTTGCCAAACACGGTCTCCCTTCTTCATCCTTCCTTTGGCCTCGATGTAGCTAAGCTCGTACCAAAGGGAGGATGAAGAAGTGTTCCCGAACCTATGTAAGGTCATCCTAGAAGCCTCAACATGTTCGGCGGAGAGTTGGAGGTTCTTTTGAAGTTCGTCAATTACAGCCCTACCACCAGCATGAATACAAAAATGCTCGAATGCTTGCTTAAAGTCTGGTATATAAGGTTTCCATTTTGGGTTGAATATCTTCCTTCCGATGAGCGAAAAGAGGAAGAGGACTTGCTCGGAGGTTGGAAGGACTAAGGGACCCATCGTAGTGATATTGGATTTTAATGCATCACCGGCTATTGCCATGAGGTCTTTCTGGAGGGAGATCCCAACTTTTCCCTCGGGATCTTCCTCCTGATAGACAACTTTAAAAGCCTTGTCATCCGCACCCTTATGGGTGCGGATGACATGAAGGAGTTGATATTTGGACCTCTTTTTTTCCTTGCGCTTATTTGATAAAAGCATGGCAGCACAGCCCATGCGGAAAAGACAATTAGGTAACAGCATAGCTCGCTCCTTCCCTTGATAGTAGTTTGGGGTTATGATCTCTGTACTTATCACCAAGGCATATGAATTTGGGTGAACCTGCATCCCATTATAAATTATAATAAGTAGAATTATAACTATATAAGCATATGGAACATGATGAAAAGAAAAGTTACTAGAGCTATAAAAGAAATACTTATAAAATTCTCTTTTAAGATGGACTGTACTTGATTCAAACTAAAACAACCTAATGGACCTATTATATCAATTAGACACAATTATCTGTTCCTCATAAAAAAAGAAGTTAATAAAATTTCCACCTTGGAAAATTTGAAGACTTCATTTTGAAATAAGTAAAATAGTTCTGTCAAAAAACTCTCACATACAAGCTAAGAAAGAAGTGTTTCATTTATTTTAGAACGAAGGACATATATTATTGACAAATAATTTAAGCAATTGAAATTGATTTAGAGTCAATTTTTTTATAAGCAACTCAGATAGCCTGTATATCTGATCAGTCCAAGTACTACTACCACATGCCATAAATAAATATAGCTGGAGTATTAATTTATGCTGACTTGTTCCTTTATTTAAAGGGCCTCCAAATTAGTGAACTACCTATAATTCCACACTAAAGGACCAATAATTAGTGAAAATTAAATGCATATTTCAGATTTTTTTTATGTTCCAACAATTACTTGCAAGAAAAATATCTACTACAATTATCAGGTAGTCCATTATTTTAGAAGCCATATAATTTTTGAAATTCTACTTCATGAATCACGTATTTCTTAAAGTATGTTAGTAAATGTTACAAAAAATTATACTATTAGAATTAATTTTAGACAATTCCTTTTTCATTTTATCAACATACAAAGTAACCAACGGTTAAAATTAAACGAAAAATTGGAGTATTATCCTTGACAGATTAGCTCGGTGGTGCCTAAGGGAGAGGAAAAGGTGACAAATTGGGGGAGTCCATTACCACCAAGTAAAGGAAATAGATTGATGAGAGGTTCAACCAAACAAAAAAAAAAGAAAATCGGTAATTAATTTCGTTTTTTAAGACACAAAAATCATGAACTAAACGTGATTTAACCGGTTATTATTTGCTCTCGAGCATTTGCCAAGGTCCCACATATTTCATGAGATAGGTAGGTATTTGAGTTTGCTTCTTACCAGAAATTGGATAGGGAATCACATGACTATGATAAGTTATAATAGTATAAATATTATCTAACCCAAAAAAAAAGTACTCTCTATCTATCGAATAAAAAAAATAAGGAGCTAGCATAAATATCGACTGATAGATAGTTACCTGCAACAGATCCCGTGCCAAGTCCACAGATATAGGACTACAACTGCAACCCATGCCAGACAAGTTAAAGCTCTTAATATTACTCCTAAGCTTGTATTTATTAACAACCATGGCAGATAGTGATGGAGTTGGTGAAAATAAACTGCAATTCACGATCAAAATATCGATATCCTTAGTCTTAACTCCAGTTTTTTTCAATAAATCATCAACAGCAGAAAAAATAACCATCTCCGCCTCATTTCTAGCCGCCTCCATGGTAGGATTAGGGTTAAGATAATGAATAGCCGGTGGTAAACATGTCTCTTCACCTAATCCAGAACGCTCTAAGATCCGCATTTGAAACTCTACTGCTTTTTGGTCACCCTTCAAATTAAGCCTATTATGTTCCATAAAAGTTGCAAATGGAACTCGAAAAATATATGGAGGCTTAAACAACGCGTAATCCACAAGGTAAACAGGTCGCGGTTTAGACATATAATAAACCGTAAGAATGAAAATTATTAGAAAAGTGGAGCATAAGACTTGTATAACATCCAATTTGAGTGAATTAATGAGAGAAATAATCTCTTCGGGTCCGACCCGAAGGATCTCTACAAGTATCCCTGCCATAACGGGTACAAGTAGTAGGCTTAAGAAATGGTTCACTAGGTAAGTGTAACCTAGCTTCACATATTTTAGCCTTACTGAATTTGTTACCATATTTTTTTGTTATTGTTTATATTTCCTACTACACTACTTGTTTTGTTTTATTTTGGGAGGAGAGAGAGTGAGAATTTTTAGAATTTTGTGTGTGAATGAGCTATAGGGCAAATGAAAGAGGGAGAAGAGGGCATATAAAGAGAGAAAAAGAGAGCAATGAATGTGGGCAGATGGGAGGATATTGAATGGAGGTCTCAACATCTTGCAACGCTCTCTTAGCTGGGGGTCTTTATTATATTCATACAACTATTTGTATATTTTGTTGTCTTTTCTCATAAAAAAAAATGTGGTTGTGCAACTGCATGGACTAGTAGGATTTCAGTTGTAGCTAGGGTATCATACATCATAATCATATAATATAGAGGATTTCAGTTGTCATACAAGTATATAGTAAGTTATAACTAGTTATTGGTCCTGTTTGGTGATTAGAGTTTAGAGTTTAGGCAATGCTTCAGTCGGATCATTATTGACGCATAAAAATCTCATTTTACGGCTTAAAGTTTAAAATAATGGAGTAGATTTCGAAGTTATATTGCCTTTAGTTCCATAGTCTCTAATACACTACGGGCCTGTTCTCCCCAGTTTATTTTCAGTTCAGTTCAGTTCAGTTCAATTCAGTTCAGTTTAGTTCAGTTTAGTTCAGTTCAGTTCAGTTCAATTCAGTTCAGTTCAGATCAGTTCAGATCAGTTCAGTTCAGTTCAGACCAGTTCAGTTCAGTTCAGTTTAGCTCTTGACAATACTTTTACTCTCACATATCACTATTCATTTCAGTTCAGTTCAGTTCGGTTCAGATCAGATAAGTTCAGTTCAGATCAGTTCAGTTCAGTTCAATTCAGTTCAGTTCAATTCAGTTCAGTTCAGCTGTTTTATGCCGAAGAGAACAGGCCCTACCTTGACAAATAATATCATTATTTATATATTTTTTCAGTTTTATCAAACTTTAATATATTAGAATTATATATTGAGATGAATCTACAAATAAGGGGTGTTTGGTTGATATATAGAGTTTTGGGGTAAAAAGAGATATTGAGATGAATAGAGAAGTTTGACTAGTTGAAACCTCTAAGAGAGTGTTTGGTTGAGATAGGATTGAAAGAGAGGTTTGAACCCCAGAACTAATTTTGAAAAAGCTACTAGTATGAGCTGTTTGGAAGAGAGGTTTTTGAAAATAGTTGTGCAATGACTAATATATCCTAAAGTTGGTAAATTTTACTTCATTTTACCAAAAAAAAAAAATCCACCAATAAATTAGTCCAATATCCTTATTGGCCATTTCACCTAATAATGTATTAATCAGCTAACAACTATCTACCAAACGATTTCACACAAAACAACTAATACAAACAGTTAGTCAAACTAGCTAATACAATCAGCTAATGCAAATATTTAATCGCTAACATCTAATGCAAACATTTAACTAACGCTAACATCTAATGCTAACCGCTAACCTTTAATTACAAATCAGGTTCTTAGAGTTGAGTCACAAATTCATAATTTTTTATTTACATTGGCGAGAATTTACCATCAAATTTTTATAATGTTTGACTCAAAGTTAAACATGACATTTTATTTGCGAATCGAGATCGGGGGCATTATATTTGGTTTTTAGAGAAAAACGGAAAAAACTTAATTTACCCACTACTAATAAGATTTAATGTATAGCGGAATTTGATTCACCATAAACAATGAATATGTCTTTAATTAATGTTGATTATAGAAATTCCAAGATCAAGACTTGTAATAACCGTTTTTAGACCACAGTAGTAAGGCGCATTGAATCATAAGATTTACGTGTTGATGATAGACTCGTTTGACAACACTTTTGACAAATATGCATAAATGAAAATCAGCTATACGAAATTGGTTAGATGTTTAAACTAGTAGTACTAATTAAGCACGCATGGCAGCAAGGATTTGTAAAGAAAGTAATAAACTTTCTGATCTTGATGAAAAACAAGTTTGTGTTTCTGGGTTGTTTAACTCCCAAGTTTTCTCTCTATCTCTTTCAATAGAAGGCTGCGCCTCTTTTTGTTACACCCTATCTTTACAGCTCTACATTCATATATATATCTCTATACAAAAGACCTAGATAAAAGCAGCTATACACAAAAGTATAAACAGACAAAATATACTACCAGACAAATATCACAGCTGTCTAAAGTTGGTCAGAGTGACCCATGATCCTAGGTAGATTAGTGTGCTCATAATTTGGGTGAGCTGTAATAGGCTGAGGTGTACAGCTCCCATAGGCAGCATAGTTCTTTACCCCCCCTTCAAGTTGGACTTGGTGGGCAGAAACAAGGCCTAACTTGACACAAAGAAGATGATGTTGTTGAGCAGATAAGGATTTTGTCATGATGTCTGCAATTTGAAGAGCAGATCTGATGTAAGCAGTGGAAAGAAATCCTGCATCAAGGTGCTCCCTGACATAATGACAATCAACTTTGAGGTGTTTAGTCCTCTCATGGAACACAGGGTTGTGTGCAAGATAGTGTGCTGAGATGTTATCGCAATATAAATGGATAGGCTTAGGCACATGGCAAAGAAGATCCTCAAGAACACCATCCATCCATACTAATTCAGAGGTAGTTTGAGACATACACCTGTACTCAGACTCTGTAGAAGACTTTGAGACTGTTTTCTGTTTCTTGGTTTTCCAAGAAACTAAAGAATTGGCCAAGAACACACACCATCCTGTGAGTGATCTGGCAGTAAAAGAACATGCTCCCCAGTCTGCATCACAATATGCTGTAAGCTTGCACTCCCCTTTGGAGGGAT
This sequence comes from Beta vulgaris subsp. vulgaris, assembly GCF_026745355.1. Classification (NCBI taxonomy): domain Eukaryota; kingdom Viridiplantae; phylum Streptophyta; class Magnoliopsida; order Caryophyllales; family Amaranthaceae; genus Beta; species Beta vulgaris. The sequence continues at coordinate 52,839,192 of NC_079203.1, forward strand.
AGAATAGGCCCCAATCCTTGGTACCTTTAAGATATCTGATGACATGAATGGCTGCATTCCAGTGAGGAACTCTAGGTTGTCCCATGAACTGGCTAAGTTGTTGAACAGAATAGGAGATGTCAGGTCTACTCATGTTGAGATATAAGAGCTTTCCAATGACTCTTCTATAGGTTTCTGGATCTTGCATGAGTTCTCCCTCATCTGTAGACAGTTTCACATGTTGAGGAAAGGGTGATGACCACTCTTTACATGTTTCCATGCCTGTATCTCTTACCAACTCAGTGATGTACTTTCTTTGATTCAACAAGGTTCCTTGATGAGACCTGGATATTTCAAGACCAAGGAAGAATCTCATCTCTCCCAGGTCTTTAGTGGTGAATTCAAGATTCAGAGCTTCCTTCAAGTCATCAATCCCTGCCATATCATCACCTGTGATGAGTAAATCATCCACATATACAAGAATAGCACACATTTTGCCATCTGTAGTTTTGCAGAAAAGAGAGTAATCCTTCATGGATTGAGTAAAACCTTTCCCTTTTAGAAACTTAGTAAGCTCAAGGTTCCATTGCCTTGAAGCTTGCTTAAGTCCATAAAGGCTTTTCTTTAGTTTGCAAACCATCCCATCTGGAACATGCTTGCAACCCTGTGGAGGTTTCATATAAAGATCTTCTTCAATAAAGCCATGCAGAAAAGCATTATTAATGTCCAATTGGTGCAATTTCCAGTCCCTAAGAGTGGCTAAGGCTACTAACATTCTCACAGTGGTGAATTTTGCCACTGGTGAGAAGGTATGCTTATAGTCCTTGCCCTTCTCTTGCTTGTCACCTCTGGCCACCAATCTAGCCTTCAATCTCTCAACTCCACCATCCTTGTTAAGCTTTACTTTATAGACCCATTTGCTATCTATTGCCTTCTTTCCTGGGGGTAATTCTTTCCATTCCCAGGTTTCATTCTTCTCTAAAGCATTCAACTCCTCCTCCATTGCTCTCTTCCACTCTTCATACTGTGAGGCTTGTTTATAGCTACAGGGTTCCCTGACTTGCATTGCAGCATTAAGTGAAGTAACATATTCAGGGGTGTAATATTGCATATCACACAATTTATGTTCACCAAGAGATGAAGTAAGAGCAGTGCTACCTGGAATATGATAGTCAAATTCCTTCAATTTTGAAGGCACATGCTTTTCTCTGGTGGATCTCCTCACATTTTGAGGTTCTCTCAACTCATCTGCTTGAGTTCCTTCCTCATGTTGAGTGACTAGAGGCTCATTGACAGTTTCCTGACTGGATGATAGCTCTTCATAATCATCATCATCATAGTCAGTCATAGGCATACATGTGTTGTCTTGAACCAAAGGAATCTGATTCATTATGAGCTTCAGATTATTCTCTTTTCCTTCTTTCAATAAGAAAGGAAAAACATTTTCCTTAAACACCACATCCCTGCAGGTATAGATTTGTCTCTTTTGCAGATCATATAACTTGTACCCCTTTTGAGCATAAGGGTACCCAACAAGAATACTTCTTATTCCTCTGCCTTCAAATTTATCTCCTGTTTTGCTGTTGTTTCTTCCATAGCAAAGACATCCTATGATTCTCAAGTTGTCATAGTTTGGCTCTTTCTTTAATAGCCTCTCATAAGGGGTCTGCCATCCTATAACACGACTTGGCAACAAGTTTATCAAGTGTGTTGCAGCAAGGATGCACTCTCCCCAAAGAAATTGAGGTAGCCCTGCATGAATCTTGAGAGCTCTTGCTGTCTCCAAGAGAAACCTATGCTTTCTCTCAACCCTTGCATTCTGTTGTGGCACTCCAGGGATACTCTTTTGATGTATAATTCCCAATTTAGCAAAGAGAGTCTCACATTCTTCCTTCACTATTTCAGTGCCATTGTCACTTCTTACAATCTTCACCTTACAGTCAAACTGATTGTGAGAGTAAGCAAGAAATTTAGCTATTATGTCTTTCACTTTATCCTTGCTTTTCAACAAGTGAGTCCAGGTTACTCTACTATAGTCATCCACTATAGTAAGAAAATACCTGTCACCTGAAATATTAGCCACCCTGTATGGCCCCCAAAGGTCTATGTGGATCAACTCAAAAATCTTCCCTGCCATGCTATTACTGATTGGGAAAGGGAGTCTATGATGCTTTGCTACACAACAAGTATCACAATCAAAAACTTTAACATTCTTGCAATTGCAAAATTTCAAGTGTTGTAATTTTGACAAAGATCCATGTCCTAGCCTTGCATGAATAACATTTAAATTAACATTACTACTAGTTGCATTACAGCCAACTTTCTTATCTAAAACAGCACTTCTCTTCTTTTGTTCTTCATTCTCTTGTTCCTCCTTTCTTCCCTTCAGACACAGCTTGTAAAGTCCATTGAGTTTCCTTCCATATGCAACTATCTCCTTACTAGTAGGGTCCTGTAATACACATCCATGCTCATCAAAAATAGTCTTGACCCTACTAAACTCAATTAACTTACTGAGAGATAATAAGTTGTGCTGAAATTCAGGAACATATAAGACATTCATGAGTCTTATTCTAGGTGATATCTGAACAACACCTATCTTCTTCACAATTCTGCTGCTTCCATCTGGAAGTCCCACATTTATGGACTGTTTCAAGTCCCTAATCTCATCAAATAACTTTACATTACCTGCCATGTGGTCGCTTGCACCTGAATCTATGATCCAAGATTCAGAATCAAATATTTCATTGTTAAAAGCAACGTTTGAGGCTGAAATTATACCTGCAAAGTTACTTGACTGACTTGCACAAGTCTCACTCATGGCCTTCATTACCTGCTCAACTATTGCAGAAATGAGGGTGGGATCCTGCTTCCTTGCTTCTTCTTTTCCTTCATCAAAAGGTGTGTCCTGACACATCTTTTCTTCATCATCTTGCTTTCCCACATTTGCAACATATCTCATATTTCCCTTCTCTCTTGGTTTCTTGTTCCAATCAGCTGGATATCCAATCAGCTTGTAGCATTCTTCTTGAAGATGCCCCTTCATTCCACAATATTCACATTTCTTTCCCATCTTATCCATTCTCACCTTCTTGTAATCCTTCTTCTGAAAGTTGATAAGAGGCCCCAGACTCTTACTATGCCTATTCACAGCAAGAGCACTTGTCTCACAGTTGGGTTGAAAACAATCTGTCATCTGTTTTTGCAGTTCAATCTGTTGAACCAGATGATATGCCCTGTTCACACTAGGCAAGGGATCCATCCCTAGAATGTTTCCTCTCATGTTCTCATATTTTGCATTGAGACCCATGAGAAAGTCATTCAGCCTTCCTCTCTCTTGCATCTGTAACATTTTCTTCTCTATGTCACAAGAGCATTTGAGCAAGGCCCCACAACTGCATTCTGGGATTCCTTCCAGATCATCAAGCTGATCCCAGTAGGATTTCAGCTTACAATAGTAATCACACACTGTCATATCATCCTGTTCTAGGTCATTAAGCTCCTTTTTCAGTTGATAAATTTGTGGTGCATTACTTTGAGCATATCTTTCAGCTATTTCATCCCATAAATCCTTAGCTGATTTCATGTTCATTAAACTACCAGCAATATTTTCTTTTAAGGACTTTAGAATCCAACATCTCACCATGTTATCATTCCTGTCCCATTTAAAATATTCTGGTGCATCTGTTTTAGGCTTACTTAGTTTTCCATTAATGTATCCTAGTTTGTTCTTAGAAGCAAGACCCATTTTTGCACTTCTACTCCAGTTAAGATAATTACCTCCATTGAAGATCATTGCTCCAACTTGCATGGTATGATTGTCTGCAGTAGATAGATAGTATGGATCTTGATATCCTACCACCTCTTTCTGTTTCTCTGCTTCTTTTCCTCCTTCTGCCATTCTTCAGAATTCAAGGTAGGAATGAAAGAACAAAACTTTTGAGGATGGAATGAAAAACTTGAGACAAGATTTTCTCAACCTTGCTGCTCTGATACCATAAAGAAAGTAATAAACTTTCTGATCTTGATGAAAAACAAGTTTGTGTTTCTGGGTTGTTTAACTCCCAAGTTTTCTCTCTATCTCTTTCAATAGAAGGCTGCGCCTCTTTTTGTTACACCCTATCTTTACAGCTCTACATTCATATATATATCTCTATACAAAAGACCTAGATAAAAGCAGCTATACACAAAAGTATAAACAGACAAAATATACTACCAGACAAATATCACAGCTGTCTAAAGTTGGTCAGAGTGACCCATGATCCTAGGTAGATTAGTGTGCTCATAATTTGGGTGAGCTGTAATAGGCTGAGGTGTACAGCTCCCATAGGCAGCATAGTTCTTTAATTTGTAACGTTATTACGGAATGTTACCTATGAATTAGTAGACTCAAGCATGATGGGGAAACATTAGTAGTATTTTTGGTTAGTTATCAAGTTTTTAGAAAAATGTCCATGTTTGGAGATACTCCTATTAAAAAAATATAGGTTACTTTTTAATTCTATACATACTATTGTACGATCACAACAATTGTAGACTAAATTTGGAACTTCTATAAGGACATAAAATTAAGAACAGATATGCTTAGCTTTTTAATTTAATTTTATTCAAATACGACGTTGAGATGTGAACATGCATGTAACATGTAAGCAATTAAGCATCCATGGGTTTTAGGCACGATTTTTCGGCTCGCAGTCGGACCGGTCTGATTTTTAGGTAAAAATTTCAGATCACGGACAACCTAGATTTGAAAAAAGGCTAATTTCGACCCGGCCCGAAAAGCCAGCTATTCCCGATCCAAAGTACCAGGTTTTGGCGCGTATTTTTTGGCCCGAACCTTGGTCCGGCTCGCGATTTTGGCCTGAAACAAGCCACTTTATTAGGCCAAAGCTCGGCCCATCCATCCCATGATCACCTCTAGGATTAACTAAAACATATAGTGACAATATTTTGAAATTGTGGGGGAGTGTTAACTGTAAATTTTGGGGGAGTTTTAACTGTAACATGTAACTATACCCGAGCATGCAATGACTAAAGAGGCTAATTAAGTTCCTTGGGTATAATGCTATAGGCTAATTGCAATGCATATCTCCGAGCTGGAGGAGGAGATCTACGGATCTATCATGACGGGATCAACTAGGTTAGCCTTATATCTCAGCTTAAGAGAGAGTAGGCTAATATGTTCCATGTCGTACCTACCAAAAATATACTACGTACACTAGCCATGAGAAAAGGACATAAATTATTATCATGTCTTGATTTATGGGGGAGAACATGTTTTGATTTATTCTATAATAAGTTGGATTCTGTATTTTTTTTCCTACAGCAAGACCGATTGGATTATTGGTTATACACATGTACGGAATATATACATTTACTCGACCAACAAAACATGACATGAAAAATAACAAAATATACTTTGTCTTCATTTAAGTACTATAACTTCTTTTTTTATTATTAATAGTATCACAGATTCATCGTAAAGCAAGTTATAAGCTTACAAAGTACTTCCTAAATCCTACGTTATATATTAGTTGCAACATGAAGGAAAGACGCACATTTTAAGAAGTGGAGAAATAAAATGACGGAGCCATGGTGAGGAGATAAATAAGAGAAGTCATTACTAAATCAAATAGTATTACAACTAATATAAAACGGATAAAGTATATGACTATTGTTCATTCGATAACCTAAGACATCATCCGGAACCAAAGATTACATATTGATATGGACCAATATCATGGTTGTGGGAAGACATTGCTCCACGTAGTCTTATACATAATACCACATTACCACCCATTGAAAATTAGGGTGTGAACTTGCAACTCAATCCAGCTACAGGAAAAACGTCGAGCTTGATTTGGACCCCAATTTTTTTGGAAGGAATATCACGCATTATTCAAGCTGGTGTTTGAACGAGCTAGAGGCACTTTTGTTAGGAAACAATACTTTTTTGAATAGTAAAATTAATTCATTAATAAAAAGTCATACGACATCTACATAAGCAATCGAATCAAACAAATACATAAGTTGAATCAAACAAAAATTTCTTTCATAGAAACAATACTTTGCTTTTTTACAAAACCTCACTCTTCATAATTATAAAGAAAAATTTGTAATAATTATATATTTTTTATTTATATGAGCCACGAAAACAGTATAAAGCACAAAGAAGGATTCATGTGAGCATGTGACATATCGTTCACAGCATCTCAATCTTAAATACTAGACCAAGACATCCTTAATATTATGATTATTATTATTATTATTATTATTAATGTTGCATAACTTGCATTGAACCAACTTTTAAGATCAAATAAAGTTTGTGTAAAGACACCTTGAATCCATTTTTCAGTCAAAAAGTCGACTTTTTAATAATTTAACTTTTCCGGTTATTTTCGTTTCTTTAGAATGCATTACGGAACTCTTATGCATGTCAACCCAATCCAACTATACAAATTAGATCCCTTTGGAGGATGAAGAAGTGTAAGGAGTATTCCATTTCCTTAAAGTGCCTCTAGTAAGTAGTAGGGTACATTTGATACTACTACAATATTGTACCTTATGGAGTGAGATACAAATTTCTTTATATATCAAGTAGGTGTAAATTTCTATTATAAGATTATTTGTTTTATTAAACATACAAGACAATTTTCTCTATATCTGAATTTTCATCTTAAAATTGTAGGATCAATTCTCACTAGGCGACGAGCATTATGGTGATGAGAATTCTTCTAATCTTCTCCATACTCCCTACATGTTAATTTAGGCCGGGGTTGACTAGTGAGAAATTTCAATTTAGCACGTGCTTTTTTTTACTACTCCATCCGTTCCAAAATATAGTTCCCATTTCTTTTTGCACAGTCTCCGAGACGTATCTTGGACTTGTTATATCTTCTATTTCGTATTATTAAAAAATATAAAAAATTGATATTATGAATGTACACGTTGAGACGAATCCAACAAGACCCCACGTGAATATGTTTTCTTGTATACATTAATGAGAATATTTGGTCTCCCCTCAAAAAAAAAAAAAAAAAAAATGAGAATATTTGGTCAAAGATTTTAAATTTTGACTCCCAAAATAGAAATGAAAACTATATTTTGGGATGGAAAGAGTATTTTTTAATTATATCACAGTAAGATTGAAAAAAAAAATCATCTTTGGAATTTGTTTTCTTCAGAGTCGTACGCAAGACTGTTGGTTGATGCTTAGCCTTAATTAAGCAATACGATTACATCGGTATTGCGCCAATAATGATAAACATTGGAGAAAACCATGTCAACAAAAGGGTCCAAGTTTCAAATTGTATATCTTGCCATAACCATGCCAAAAAAAATTATTTCAAGGGTAAAAATATGAAGTAAATTAGAATTCTTAGGAAAATGCATATGTGAACTTCATCAAATATTTATTGCTAATATATCTTAAAATGGAATTTGTTCCACCTTATCTTATTCTCCAAATTTAACAAGGATATTAATATTTTGTGATTGTGTCACTTTGTTTTTCCCACTACTCCTAGTTGCTTTTCTATCTCATTAACCTATAATTAATCCATGTACCTTAGCTTATCTTTCGGTTCATCTAATTGTATTTGTAACAAGTGGGATGGGTTAAGGTACAAGTATAATTTAATCGTCGTATTAATTTTGTAAAGAAGTATAAATGGGAGAAGGATAACCTTGAAATAATATACATTTCTAATAACTTTTGGATTAGTTAGATAGAGAAATAGGATTATTATTCTCTTACTTATTGTAATCAGATTCCGTGGCACAAACATGGTATATAAAAAGTCTGGATTAATGATTTGATCAATTTGTCGTCTCGAACTCATTAAGATTTTTGTAGAGGTGATCAACATGGGCCTGACTCGGCCCGGCCAGAATATGGGAGGATTCTGGGCGCAATTTTTCGGCCCACAGTCAAGCTCGACATGATTTTTTTGAAAAAAAAAAAGAGCACGGAGCAACTTACATAAAAAAAAAAAAATAGGCGGCTATATCATACACGTGTAATTTATTTTTATTCATATAACATATTTTCTTTTCGAAAAAGAGACACTATTTTTTTAAAAAAAAAAATCTTCCTTGTAAAAGACAATTAAATAATTCTTTATCACCTGGTCAATCTTAGGCCTACTTTTAACATAATTATAACTGATTTATTTGACACCAAAATCAATATGCTACTTAATTCAAATTGTCATATAGCTCGAATTGTCTATTAAGTTAAGCTGAAGCTCAAACTCCAAGTTTGGTATTTGAAAGTTTTTGAGTCGAGCTCAATTCATGTTTTTTTTACATCACAAAAGCATGCTCACTTCATGTTTGAATAAGTCGAGCACACTGAAATAAAGTTAAACTCAGTCAAGTGAAGTTGGTGCTCCGAAAGTCCATCCTTAGCTAGCTAAGATGGTACTTCAACACAATCCTTTAATTTTGCTTAAGAACAGCCGCTTGTTTTTTTTTTTTACATCAAGGAATTTGCATTAATTAAAAACTAAATTACAACTACATATAGAATATTCAGACGATAGACTGAAAATAAACGAACATTAAATTGAACTTTAATAGCTCTTATGAACCATAAAAAGTAAAACCGACAAGAAGTTAAAAACCATCTTACTACCTTATTAATATGAAGTTCTATGCAAATTAAAGGATATTATGGAAATAACATAGAGAACTTTTCTTGGGTGATTTTTTGTGGAGTTGACCTTCATGTCTTGCAGAAAAAAGAACTATTGGAGTATGATGAAATTGTTGAGATTTTAAACAAAAACGATCTTCAATGATGGATTGTCAAATCTGTTCTTGTAGAACAATCGCTTTTACGTACTTCATGCGTGCATTGTATATATTATCAACAAGGTACAACTATAAACTATTGTTATTTTCCATCAAAAATTAAAAATAACTTTTGTTTACTAACTATTCCCTTGTCTCTATTTACTTACTATATTTTCATAAATAAATGACTTTTTTACTTGTTATATTTTTTATTTTGTAACTATGACCTACCAAAAAATATCAATGTTCATCTTTATTTTTGTCATCAATTCCTATCCATGACTTTCAAATATTTATCATTTTCGTATAAAGTTATTCAACATATGTCTTTTCCCAAATACTTATACCCACAACAATATCTAACTGTAAAATGTTTTCAAAACTCTAATTGCCAAACATCTTCTAAGTATAGATGGAGGAATGCGAAAAAGACACCACAACAAACTACATAAGTCAAAAACTCAAAAAGTGCACAAAATTAGTAGTGGTACGGTTTACGTTGATTATGTTTGTCACATTCTCAAATACGAAAATTGAGAATGACAACATCAAACTAGTCAGATAGGCAATAAATTTCATGAACTAGGCAATATAGGACCAAACAATCGGATATAAGAGAACTTCCATTCATTAGATAGTCTCCCTTATTGAGGAAAATTGATTTACTTATGTATTGGCTCATAATGAATTTCATTGGACTTTGATGAGTATAATTTGAAGGTTAAATATATATGAATAAAACAAAGAAAGACTTTATAGTCATCTAAAGGTGTTTTTTTCTTTCTTTTTTTTTTTTACAATGGGGGAAGGAAAGCAAATAAATAACAAACTAAATTACAAAGTCGATTGTGAATAAGTCTGAGCTCAAAGTTTAGCCATATCATGTACTTTTTGAACTTGTTGACGACTCACTTTATTTGGGATCAAACACCACGAATGTTGGTTAAAGTTGTTTTTTTCATAGACCATACTGATTTTTTCAAAACTAAACATCTAGCAAACATGTCTAAACAAGTGATAAGTATTCGGATTATCGTTTATCACAATACAAACATGCAATCAAACTTTAACCTAATTGAAAGGTATAGGGAAAAAATTAAAAGCGGTAATTCAGTGGCCAAAGTTTGAGCACAAAGTTTAACCATATCATGTACTTTTTGAACTTGTTGACGACTCATTTTGGGAGCAAACACCACGAATGTTGGTTAAAGTTGTTTTTTTTATAGACCATACTGATTTTTCAAACCTAAACATCTAGCAAACATGTATATATACCGATTATCACAATACAAACATGCAATCAAACTTTGACCTAATTAAAAGGTATAAGGAAAAAAAAATTAAAAGCTGTAATTCAGTGGCCAAGGATACTCATAAATTCTGGAAATAATAACTCTTGCATTTAGCATCTCAGTTATTGGGAAGGCTACCAAAAACGGACTTTAAGTAGCTTTCATCACGATCACATGAATAACTTGCTCATCATTAAAAGTTATCAATGTTTACATAATATAGTTGTATAACGGCAAAGATATAAGCCAACCAATTTTCTGGCGCAATTATTTTAGTGATCTTCATCACTTTATGTTTGATACCAATCATCACAAGAATTAGGTGGATATCAACCTTTAGTCTCGAGGTCAACTAGTGTTGAAGCATGTGCATTTGAAAAAAAATAAAATAGGTAAAATGACATCCCTTGTAAGGACGGGGAGAAATTAGAGTTTCTTTTACGAGGGATAATGAGACTCAAAGGAACACTGGAAAGACTGGCTTAGAATTAAGGTAATGCAAATACCATTAATCTAGTACATGCTTCTCGTTGAAGCATGCATGTGTAAGTATGTTGAGGATATCTGTTGAATTCCATTGATGACATGTGAGTGTCCCACATTAGAGAAAGAGGAGAGACTAAACCACTTTATAAGCCTAGGAGTTACTCCTCCTATCACCAATTGGTTTTAGGATGGAACCTCCTTGGGCTTGTAAGTGGGCTAAACTCTTAGGAGTCTAGTTACCTATATTTTAGGAGTTAGTGTTTCGTGAGATTTTCTAACTTACATGAGTGGACTCCTTGATTAATTAATGAGAAAAGGGGTGACTAATACTTGGTTGTTAGGCATAAATTTAACAAATACTACAACTTTTATCTTTTTTATTGTACATGGATTACATGAACTAAAACTCCCTAGGGAGAGTTTTTACATATAATGTAGTTTCACACTACTAACTACTCCTTATGAATTTTATTAGTTTATTTATTTTTTAAGTACATTTGTCGAGATACTAATTTGAATCTTAATATTTCTGATTTTCAATAAGCAAAAAATTACAAAAAGTTGATATTTGGATAATACACATTAAGATGAATCAACAAGATCTCACCTGACTAATTTACCTTAGATACAAATTACAAGAGATAGTCAAAGTCATGTATGTAAATAGTATCAAAAGTTAAAACGGATAAACTAATAAAAATCAAAAAGAGTACATTAAGGCAGAAACTACATTATATATAAATTATGTACGCATTAGTTAAGGTTCTTGTTTATTTTCAAGATACTAGCACAAATCTATTTTATTTAATCAACTAGTAATGGGTTTATGCATATGATAGCTACATCAGAACTCATCAAGGCATTTTTCCGTGTGGAAGATATAAACTAGAATAGGAAGAAAACATTTTGGTAGGTTTTAAGGAAAATTAACTAACTCTTTTGCCGTGTGATGAATTATTTTGGGCTTAAGAATTTATATCACTGCAAACTATAAAGAAAAAATTTACTAAACCTTGCATGTTTTTATGGTACTTTTCTGATTGTCACTTAAATTTTTGTTACAGCATGTAAGTTATTTGTTGATTCTTGACATAATGACTGTATATTGTTTCAACTACTAGATATTTTAAGGACATACTACTATAAATTAACTAGAAAGTCCCTTTTTTTTCATTGGAGTAAGTCTTACACATAAAATGTCTTACATTAATTTGAGATATTACAAGTTAACTCCATTTGGAAAAAGAAGAAGTAAGAAGTCACTTCTAAAATTAGAAAACCTTGATAAGTTAGCAAAACCATTGCACTAAGTTCTACAATCTAACTTGCGCAGACCCGGTCCACGTAAACATTAGTGTGCACCAGGCCAAAAACATGTATCATTATTGAAGAGTCCACTATGTCATGCAGAAACCCACTAGATTATGCAGTTTCCCACTATATCATTCAAAAATATACTATATCATGCAAAAACTCACTATATTATTCGGATACACATTATATCATGCAGAAACTCGCTATATCATTCAAACACACACTATAAGATGCAGAAACTCACTATATCGTTCACAAACTCACTATATCATGCAAAAACTTACTATATCATTTACAAACTCACTGTATCATGCTTAAACTACATCATTCGATATGTTAGAACACGTGTCAATATATAGTACGCAACCTATATCTTCCTACATGTTAATAAAATTCAATATATTGTATATAAGTTCATTATATCTCTGTAAAACTCACTATTTGAAATTAATATCAATTAACAACTCGGTGAACACTAATAAGTTAGTGTGAACCAAGTCCATTTAAGTTTTTTTTATAAATTTTGTATGGGGGCTGACTAAGTTCCATATCGGTCTACTTAGACCGATAAGCATCGCCATGGTCAACATGCTTACTACATAACTTTTATCTTTTTTATTGTACATGGATTACATGAACTAAAACTCCCTAGGGAGAGTTTTTACATATAATGTAGTTTCACACTACTAACTACTCCTTATGAATTTTATTAGTTTATTTATTTTTTAAGTACATTTGTCGAGATACTAATTTGAATCTTAATATTTCTGATTTTCAATAAGCAAAAAATTACAAAAAGTTGATATTTGGATAATACACATTAAGATGAATCAACAAGATCTCACCTGACTAATTTACCTTAGATACAAATTACAAGAGATAGTCAAAGTCATGTATGTAAATAGTATCAAAAGTTAAAACGGATAAACTAATAAAAATCAAAAAGAGTACATTAAGGCAGAAACTACATTATATATAAATTATGTACGCATTAGTTAAGGTTCTTGTTTATTTTCAAGATACTAGCACAAATCTATTTTATTTAATCAACTAGTAATGGGTTTATGCATATGATAGCTACATCAGAACTCATCAAGGCATTTTTCCGTGTGGAAGATATAAACTAGAATAGGAAGAAAACATTTTGGTAGGTTTTAAGGAAAATTAACTAACTCTTTTGCCGTGTGATGAATTATTTTGGGCTTAAGAATTTATATCACTGCAAACTATAAAGAAAAAATTTACTAAACCTTGCATGTTTTTATGGTACTTTTCTGATTGTCACTTAAATTTTTGTTACAGCATGTAAGTTATTTGTTGATTCTTGACATAATGACTGTATATTGTTTCAACTACTAGATATTTTAAGGACATACTACTATAAATTAACTAGAAAGTCCCTATTTTTTTTCATTGGAGTAAGTCTTACACATAAAATGTCTTACATTAATTTGAGATATTACAAGTTAACTCCATTTGGAAAAAGAAGAAGTAAGAAGTCACTTCTAAAATTAGAAAACCTTGATAAGTTAGCAAAACCATTGCACTAAGTTCTACAATCTAACTTGCGCAGACCCGGTCCACGTAAACATTAGTGTGCACCAGGCCAAAAACATGTATCATTATTGAAGAGTCCACTATGTCATGCAGAAACCCACTAGATTATGCAGTTTCCCACTATATCATTCAAAAATATACTATATCATGCAAAAACTCACTATATTATTCGGATACACATTATATCATGCAGAAACTCGCTATATCATTCAAACACACACTATAAGATGCAGAAACTCACTATATCGTTCACAAACTCACTATATCATGCAAAAACTTACTATATCATTTACAAACTCACTGTATCATGCTTAAACTACATCATTCGATATGTTAGAACACGTGTCAATATATAGTACGCAACCTATATCTTCCTACATGTTAATAAAATTCAATATATTGTATATAAGTTCATTATATCTCTGTAAAACTCACTATTTGAAATTAATATCAATTAACAACTCGGTGAACACTAATAAGTTAGTGTGAACCAAGTCCATTTAAGTTTTTTTTATAAATTTTGTATGGGGGCTGACTAAGTTCCATATCGGTCTACTTAGACCGATAAGCATCGCCATGGTCAACATGCTTACTACATAACCGTTGACTTCGTCATATCAGTTCCATCAAGATACCCAGACGGTATCCCCCACTGGGCCATTACTCTTGGGCCTGGGCTTGATCTACTTTCTATCTACATGCGCCTACGGGCCTAAGAATAAAACTTCAATAGAGGATAAAAGTATATCCTAAAGGAATATTCCAGCGTCCAACCTAGGGGTGATAATGAGCCTGACAAGCTCGCGAGCAGCTCGGGCTCGGCTCGGTCAAAGCTCGGTCAAAGCTCGGCTCGTTGAAGCTCGGCTCGAGCTCGGGCTCGGCTCGAGACTTAAACGAGCCGAGCCGAGCTAGGCAAAGCTCGGCTCGTAAAGCTCGTGAGAGCTCGTTTATTATTTTATATTAAAAAAAATATTCTTATTAAAAAATATTTTATATTAAAAAAATTTAATACTAATTTATATTTTAATTTAGATTACAAATTATATATTTTAATTTGTGATCCAACTTCACCTCTACTCCACTAGGCACTAAAGTCCCACATTGTTTAAGAAAACAAGGATCAACCTTATTTTCTTTATAAATAGCTACTATCTCCTTGGTTGGGAAACAAAAACTATACTTTATTTTCTTCATAGAGGGAATGAAGTATAATTTTAAATAGTTGATTATTTAATCCTTAAAATATTTGATAATTTTTTCTTTAGCAAAACATGGAGTCCCACATTGCTAGGAGGGATTCCAAGTTATAAAAGCATATGTAAACAAAACAAGGGTATAATGAGTTTGTTTTCTTAACAAAACATGGAGTCCCACATTGAAATTTTAGCAATGCTAAGAGGGAATTCCAAGTTATATAAGCATATGTAGAATGAGTTTGTTTATCTTAAACAAAACATAAAGTTCCACATTGAAATGGGGATAGTGAGTTTGTTTTTCTTTAACAAACCATGAAGTCCCACATTGAAATCTTAGCAATGCTAAGAGGGAAATCAAGTTATAAAAGCATATGATGGGTGAGTGAACAAGCTCACCTACTTCGAGCCAAGCTGAGCTCATTAGTCGAGCCTAAACGAGCTCGCGAGGCGAGCCTAAACGAGCTCGCGAGGCGAGCCTAAACGAGCTCGCGAGGCGAGCCAAACGAGCTCGCGAGCGACCTAACGAGTCGCGAGCCGAGCCTAAACGAGCTCGCGAGCCGAGCATAAACGAGCTCGCGAGCCGAGCTCGAGCCCCAAATTTTCATCACGAGCCGAGCTCGAGCTCGGCTCTCCCAAGCTCGGCGAGCTCACGAGCCGAGCCGAGCCTGGGAAATTATAAACGAGCTCGAGCCGAGCCCAGTGCTATTCGGGCTCGGCTCGCTCGATAAGCACCCCTAGTCCAACCAATAGGAGCAGAGTCCTACCTGAACAAGGACTCCTGCCAGCTCCTATAAATACCCCGTTGATCTGAGTCATGAGGTACGTTCACAATCATACTCCACTTGAGAGCTACCGGTTTACCCATTACTGACTTATGCATCGGAGGGGCGTTCCTCGGATCAACCCCCGAGGCTAGTTTACGTGTTCTTTCTTGCAGGAAATCAAACCGGCTTACTTACCAAGGACATACCGGTTCACACCCTCATATTTATTCCATACCTGAACAAGTTCTATACCCAACCTTGTTAGAAAAGAAATTTTTTTAGAACATTCTAGAAAATATCTAGGAATGATAAATTAAATGTCAAGTGTAGTATTAAAGATGTAGAGGAAATAAAATTCAGAAATATTAAACATTGACGATCTTTCTTCATTCTACATTATTTGAACATGTAACTAAGTGTATGTTGCTCCTATATGAAAAAAAGTTAGTGTATGTTATATGTTTAGGAAAATGATCATTTATTAAAATTATACTTGAAGATGAACTAAATATCACTTGGTGTATTATATGAACTTGAAATTGCGAGATCAAATCCTACTATATAATTTCTAATTTTTTTTTATTGTATGTAGATTACATGGAGCAAAACGCCTTTAATAATGAGAGTGTCATCACCTGGCAACGTTTCCTTGTTTAAGAACACATTTTAAATATCTTAACTAGTGTGTTGGCTCGTACGTTGTCCCGGATATTACTTTTTTTCTTCTTCACAATTGATGTGTTTTTTCCTCTCTTGTAAAGATTAATTTTAGATAAATCTAATATTTAATTTACTTTATGTTTGCAATGAATATATAACATTATGTGAATTTATGAATTATTAAAAAAAAGTTGGTTGAAATGGTGAGGACAAACTTCTCTTTGCAAGAGGTCACATGTTCAAATCTAATGGCAAGTAATATTTATTCTGTAAGATGACGTAACAATTTACATGACACATAAGTTGATGTGGCGAAACTACATGACGCTTATATAGTGAATAGTGTCACAAGACAACCGTTTCTTTGATAAGAACACCTTTTAATATATAGTATAGATATAGATGTAATAACCATCAATTTTTATGATATAATTAAGCATATATCATAAAATCACTCTTACATAGAAATAGAGGGAATAATAATATCACATGACATGAAGTTTTAGATGCATACTTACAAGTTACAGTAATTATACCATGCATCAGGGCGGCAGGGCCCAGGCTGTCGCACTCGAACTAGTAGTACTCTCAGTCCTCAGTCCTCACTCCTCAGGACATCAAGCACACATTGCATGCACATAAACTAAAACACAAAGCTTATATAATATATATGGTGATTTACAAAGAAAAATATACAAAGACTCCTACTTCTCCATTGAGTTCCTCCTATTGGAACATTTGTTAATTTTGTAACATCTACGTCCATTTGTCTTTGACTCTTTGTAGGATTTTCCTCTTGGTGCATGAGTTTTTTTTTTTTGTTTAATGCAAGGAGAAGGAGAAGTCGCACGTCTTAACCAAATCGAAATTTCGTATAGGTCAATCCGGCCTAGGTTTGCAGTCAATGTCTCTTGGAAGTAGGGAGAATGGTAAGGGTAAATCCCCACCTTCAAAGTGCCTCTAATGAAGTTTGATCTCACAACCTTGAAATCACTAGACCAAGTACTACTTGATACTATTGTGTAAGAGTAGTTAATACGTAATAGCCACTTGTAATTGTTATACTCAATTCGATTTTTTTATTAAGAGATCGTACTCAATTGGAATACCTCACCATATGTAATTGTCCACGTGTCATTAGGTAGTACGTAGTAGGACTGAAGGAGTATCCATTTTAATCACTCAAAATCAGGTACTTAAAAAATTGACTTCTAATTAAATTCAGTGGTCCATCAAAAGCACTAAACAATAACACGTCAAAACTTATGATTTCATATTTCATTATTATGTGGAATTCTTCATTCATGATCCAACACCCCAACGGTTCATGTTCAAACATCCAGCGACCAAGTGACAGATAGCCTTATTCATTTCTGTTGTAACTAGCAACAAAATCTATACTAATATATTAAAAGGCGTTCCTAAAAACGTATATGTGTCACGTGTCACCATCCCTCATCCAATAACATTCTATCCACGTCTTTCTCATGTAGTAAAAAAGAAGAAGAATTGTTTACGTAAAGATTCAAACCCACAACCTCAAGTATGAAAGTAAGAAATTAAAACCAACCATTACTCCACCATACCATTTTTTATTTTGTAATCAAAATTAATGATGACATACGAATGAAAAACGTTTGAAACAAATATAATGAATAAGATAACTTTTTTAAATGAGTATGAGAATACTTATTTAACTACTAATAAATAGTAGCAAAGAAAAAATCTGGGGCATCGCCCGGGCCTAAACACTAATTTCAATAATAACGCGGGTGCAACGACGGACGGCGGCGGCGGCGCACGCGTGTGCAACGACAGACGGCGACGGCGCACGCATGTGCAACGAAGTACTATATACCCCTTGTTGGTCTCGAGGGACAAAAGAGGTTAGGTTAGTCGAAAGATGATTATTGATTCAAAGACACAAGATGATCCTGTTTTTCAGGATAAGAAGGGGTAGAGAAAATGTCTCGAACAAATGTTCGAGTACCATGTGTTACGGCACCGGAGTAACCCATATCATGTCATACTCCCAAGAAAAGCTCGAACGACCTTCAACAAAATGGTATTTGTACAGCACAGGTAGGTAGGTAGAGAATACCTAGGGGCACGAGACACCTCTGCTCTCTATTCTTATACTACAACATAACATGGAGAACCCCACTGTATAAAGTGGATAAACCATTGTCCACCACCACCAATGCGGGGAAATACAAAAATAAAGGAATATAACTTCTCAGGTTTGGACCAACTATTCCAAACTTCGGGTTATTTCTAGTTTGTTGTGTGTTCTCTTCGCCTAAACTTATTTGAAGTGAATTTACTGAACCTGATTATCCTGATTCTTTATGTTTCCATGTAATTAGACCTCTTTAGACTTAAAACTTATATTTTTTAGGATGAAGATGACAAACCTTTAGTTGAAAATTTTTGGGGTTTCAAAAATTAAATCCTATCTATTGTGTTTGCTGCCATTGGAATCTTGTGGTTCTTAAAATCATTATCAGCCACAAATGTATGTAACAATTTCTAATAGGGAAATTCTCAATGGTAACCTTGTACTTTTGGCAATTCTCAATGGTAGCCAATTTTTTTTTCGATTCTCAATGGTAGCCTTATACTTTTAAAAAGTTGCAAAAGTAACTTTATTTAGAATATTCCGTTATATTTTCGTTAAATCTAACCAATTTGTTAACTGCAGTTAACTTTTAATAAAAAAAAAATAAACCCAAACCCCTCCCCCATCATTGTCATCAGGTACAACCTCATTCCCCACCCACAGCCAACCCCCCTCCCGACTGCAACGGTGGCGACTGCACCGCCGGAAACCACTCCCCCTCCCTCCCTCGGCGAATTTGACCCCCACCCCCGCCTCGACCCACGCCCCCCGCCTCTCTTTCCTCACACCCCGACCCGTTTCCCTCACCCTCAGCCCCGTTTCCCGACCCCAACCCCACTCCAAACCACCCCGATAACCACCGCCGATCCCCGACAATCCCTCTCCCTCGTTCGCCGCCCTTGAAAACCTTAAACCCCACCCATAAACTCTAGAAATATCAAACCCGTTTAGGGTTCTAAACCCAGAAAACGGGTCTGGATTTTTTTATAATTTTTGGGTGGGATTCACGATTTCCGGGGTCAGCGGGTTTCTGGGTTTGGAACCCTAAACGGATTTGAATTTTATGGAATTTTTTGGGTGGGGTTTAGTGTTTTCGAGGCCATCAAACAGGGGAGATGAGTCGTCGGGGAGAGGCGGCAATTTTTGTGGTTGTTTGGAGTGGAGTCGGGGTGACGGTGGGGAAACTGGTCGAGGTGGGGGGGCGTCGGTGAAGGGGCTTTGGTGGGGGTTAGTTTAGCCGGCGCCGGCGGAGGGGGAACGGTTTCCGGCGCCGTTGCAGGGGAGAGGGCTAGTTGTTGGTACGAAGGGGAGGGGGACTGACTGTTATGGAGTAGGGGAGGGGGGCGTTGGTTTTTATTTTATCTTTATTTTTATTATTTTATTTTTAAAAGTTAACTTTAGTTAGTGGCTAGGTTAGATTTAACTGAAATTTAACTAAAAATCATAAATAAGGCTACGGAAGCAACTTAATGTAAACTTGAAGGCTACCATTGAGAAAGAAAAAAAAAATTGGCTACCATTGAGAATTGCCAAAAGTACGGGGCTACCATTGAGAATTTTCCTTTCTAATATATTATTGCCCTTCTACATAAAGACTACGTCAACCAATAACTTATCTAAATCTCATACAACTATTTTTTCTTGTTATAACGAGAAATCTTATTAAACTGATCCTACAAAAAGTATATTGAAATGGAATGTAGATGCTTCGTATGACCCAAATCTACCCCATGCAGCCGTAGGAGGAGTCCTTCGATCAGATACAGGTGCATTCGTGGCTTTATTCTCCAGTCCGATTCCAAAAATGGAAATCAATTCTGCGAAAATCTTTGCAATTGTGCGAGCAATAAAGATCACTATGTCAAGTGTCAAGATCAAGCACCAGCAGATCATCATTGAATCGGATTCACTGAATGCAGTAAGATGGTGTAATGAAGAATGTGGAGGCCCTTGGAATTTAAAATTTCCTCTAAACTTTAGCAGAAACGCTAGAAAATCTGAGCTAAAGATCTCCATTATTCATCAAAAAAGGGATGCAAACATGGTAGCTGATTCGCTGACAAAACAAGGTCTTAGACGAGATGCAGAATTTCTAGCATGGTGTTAATGAATTTACGCTCTTGATGATGCAGGGTGTGTTACCCTTGTTGATTTTATTGAGGTTCTGATAATGTATGGAGATTTTTGTAATGACCCTATTTTATGAAATAAAAGTGGCCTAAACTTATCAACAAAAAAAAACTGATCCTACCATATATAAGGTCATTTTGGGAAAAAATCTACGAAAATATACTCTTTATAGGAGTCATAGATTTGTCGTGTACCATGACTTGATCTTGGTACATCTAGTGGTTCAAAATAGATTTGGAATTATCACACGGGTCCGTAATTATGTAACTCGCTAAAACTTACGATTCCTGAATTAGAGTTCACTCATGGTACACCGGGTGTACCATGAGCATGGTACACCCAGGGGTATTTTTTGTAATAAATTAGAACTTCGGTGCTCATTTGACACCAAATTTGCTCATATGGGCATTTTGCTCATTTACTCATTTGCTCATTTTGCTCATTTTGTAATAAAAGTTTTCGCTCATTTTCTTAAATGAGTAGAAATGTTTGCTCATTTGTTCATTTTGCTCATTTGCTCATTCGCTCATTTTGCTCATTTGGAGAAAATAGTCTTGGGTGTACCATGAGCATGGTACACCCAGGTGTACTATAAATATTCTCCCTGAATTACATCATAAACTCTTTACTTTGGGATAACTAAAAATAATTGTGTGCACATTCATACGCATTCATACTCGTTTGTGCAATTTTTTCTTACTTCTGTAATTCTTTGTCTTAATTCATAGTTGTTAAGTTTAATCTATGTTTGCTAAACGTCCTCCTTTAACACCCAAAAAAATATGTTTAAAGAACATACAAAAAGTATAATATAAGTTGTTTTTACTTTAAAATCTTTAGGCATTGTTTTCACTTGTTTCCAGCTATAACTTCTGTACTGAATTAAATGGATGTTATTTTCATTAAGCAAAAAAAAAGGAATAATTATTATCCATTGTTAAAGAAAATCACTCTAAAAACTGTTTAATCTTTACTGCTTGTTCTCACAATAATTAAATGCCTTTTTTTGGGGGACAACCAAAGTATCCACCACCGCCAATAGTACTGACTAATCACTTCGTCCCGGGTGCTCCACTTCAGAGTAAAAGGCTGGCAAAAAATCTATTTCCATTCTCAAAGGTTGAAGATCAAACCCCCGACTAATTGATTAAGGGACAAAGTGAACAACCAGTCAACCACTATACCAAGATCACTTGGTTAATTCAATGCTACTTGTATACTTTTTAGAAATGAAGGAATGTAATGTGATAAATGAGACGAAATTGCTGTTGGCGAGGACATATGTTTCTGACTTTGTTCCGTCTACGTAACATAACATTAAAATCAACAGGGTACAATTTTCTTGTAAGTGTACAAGCGTGTAGGACGGATTAAGATTTATCACTGCAATTCTGCAAAGTGCAAACATATTTGTTGGTCCACTTCCTCCAATTTTTTTTAAAAGAAAAGGTACCATAAGAAAATATTTGGGTACCTTTTTCTCAAGATAGTAACCTAACGAATCAAGAAGAAAGAAATGATCTATGGTAGAATCGAAAGTCGAAACCACCAACTACGTCGACCTCCACTTTCTTCGTAACGAAAATGAGTAAAGCTATTTACTTAACTGATAACAATTAATTTTTTTTAAAAGAAAAAAAACTACTCACAAGCACACATAAATAAAAAAACATTTTTCTCCTATTCTTTAATTAGAAAAGATAATTGGTTTGAAAAACAACCTCTACTAAGCTATTAACCTATTGTTGGGATGCGGAATTAAATCCTGGACAATACCCTAAAATTCGAGATGGTATTCCGCTAAACTTCCACCTCTCCCTCATATTTATCCCCCCCCCCCACACACACACACACATGTATTATCAATTTCTCATCATCTTTTCTTTTTCCCTTTTCGAGCATAACTTCTCATCATCTCATTATGATAGTAACCTACAAAGTTATGGGTCAAAACTTTTGAAAAACATAATTAGTAAATGGACCATTGGTTTTTTTAAAAGGAATAATTTAACTACCAAAATTTGTCATTTGATAAACAAAATACTTAAATACTCCCTCCGTCCCAAAATATAGTTCTCATTTCCTTTTTTTCACGGTAATTTATGCAAGTAGAATATAAAAGGGATAGTAAAGATTTTTTGTTTATTTAAATAAGTGTAATACTTAAATACTCCCTCCGTCCCAAAATATAGTTCCCATTTCCCTTTTTTCACGGTAATTTATGCAAGTAGAATATAAAAGGGATAGTAAAGATTTTTTGTTTATTTAAATAAGTGTTGTATGGGAATTGGGAAAAGATGATTTTAGGAGAGAGAGTGGAGAATAATTGGTGAAAGAGCATTAATTGTAACATTTTGGTTGAATAAACAAGGGAAAGAACAAAATTCAAGAAGCAAATAAATGATGGGACACGGTTTTTCTAGACAAATTACGAAAAAATGTGGAACTAAATATGGAAATGGGAACTATATTTTGGGACATCCAAAATGGAAATGAGAACTATGGCTATGTTTAGTTCAACTTATTTTTGCTTATTTCAGATCTAATCAGATCAGATCAGATCAGAAAAAATAAGTTTAGATCAGATCAGTTCAGATCATGCTTATATTTAAAAACCATTATATCTTTCATTACATATTAGTAAAAATTATAATAATTGAATATTAATAAAGTACTCATTGAGACGAATCAAACAAGACCCCACATGACTATATCTTTTCTTATATATTGAGAATATCTAAAAGATAAGATCTTGTAATCAGATCAGTTCAGATCAGATCAGAAAAAATAGGTTCAGATCAGATCAGATAAGTTCAGATCAGAAAATTTCAGGTGAACTAAACATAGCCTATATTTTGGGATGGAGGAAGTATAAATTAGATAATTGAAATTATGATAAATGATTACTTAGCGAAATGGTACAAATGAGACATGTTATAAAACTTGTAAGGTCAAAACTCGTAATGCAAGAACTATAAAAGCATAGTAATTCACAAAATAGAAGGTAAAAAAACATTGTTTTTAGTCGTGCATATAAAAGCAAATAAACTGACACTGACTCAAGCGAGTAGTCATATTGCTAGCAATCAAATTTAGAGAAGCAAGCAAGCATAGAATAGTCAATTTTCCTTAATGCTTGTGAGATTATAATCCATGTTCTAGGAATTTTATGGTAAGATGATTAGCCTGATACATTGTCAATACAATGACTGTACAAAGACAACTTGCAAAAAATGAAAAAAGTCCAGTGTACGAAGTTAAGATATCCACTGATGCTTAAATTGAAAATACATTAGCCGCATATAAATCATAAATGCGAACATGTTTACAAGTCGAATAGCAAGAATTAATGAAGATCAAAGACGTTTCTTTTCGTTCTCTAGTGAACTAGATTGTTTATGCAGCATCCATTGTTTTGTATTGGTATAAATAGCGAGCCAAACAAACTGAGAGAAGCAAACAAGCATAATTATAGCTTCGAAAAGAAAAGGATACCTTTGTGGAGGATTCATCGCTATATATATAATATGGAGCACCAAAGAGAGTAGAATGAGAAGGGTCAAGACTAATAATTTCAAAGTTGAAGCTCTGATCTTCCTCGAGTCTTTCTTCCTTGGTGCATAGAAGAGAAGGTAGAAGAGGGAGAAGAGTGCAATGTATGCCAATACAAGTTCGTCACGACATAGAAGCGGGAACATTGAGAATAATCCAAAATGAATTAACCATCTGTAAACCAGAGGTTCTTCAAGAGCCAAGAGACTTGCAGGTAGAAGGGGTAGTAAAATTGACTTCTCATGGACTGCAAAACAAAAGCCAAGTACAGCAAAGACGGGGAACAAATGTTCAACATTTAGGTGGTAAATTCATTAGAATGCAAAACTCACAGTAAATTCATACTCACCTTGAAACGAGAACAGGTAAAATGAGAAAGAACTATTCAGTAAGGCATAGAGGAATCCTTTATTGCTTGGATCCTTTATCTGCTGAACCATTGAAGGGAAACAAGTTGACATGGTGGCTACCAAGCTAAACAGCTTCAAAGACTGAGTGCTAAACAGTTTTTTCCATTTAATAAGAACTGATGTTGTGCACCAAAAATTGGCAACGTAATCCTCATATATTCCCCTGTCAAAGGGAGCAAGACGAGCCAGAACCTGCACATATTATGATTTAAGAAGAAGACAGCAGTTAACTGAGTTAGAACTTAGAAGTAAGGAGACTTTGCTGCTCAATGCTATGAATTTCTCTGTCTTTCTCGAAACCATCATTGTAGAGGTTTCTTCCAAAGTGAAAAGCAATGACAAATTTCTTTCTGGGAATTTTAGGAGATGAATGTAACCAATCAAATGTGAGCCAGAGTCAAAAATACACATCTATGTGCAAGTAGAACTTCCAGCGTAAAATGAAATTTTATTCAATATATGCAGATAGTTCACGAACCTATTTATAAGACGGGAATTAGACACCATGACAGGGTCTCTCAGGAGATTATAAATCATAAAGTGAGAAGACAAGCATGCTGCCTAAAACACAATGATCCCATGAAAATGCTCCAGTTGCAGGTAGCAAACTTTTATATACACAAGAGCTTACAATTGAATTCAAAATATATGCATTCCTAACTGTGACTAATCAAAAAATCTTAACACATCAAAATCACAAGTACTTTATGGAGGTTAGAGAATGTTTACTGTTTCATACCTCTAGAAAAGCTTCTTTTGACTGCAGATATGGCCACCAGACTACAGCAAATGTTCCCATGACAACCATGGCCAATTTTGACACTTCAAGGAATGGATTGCGGCGCTTTAAGCACCTACCAAGGAGATGGCTGAAAAATGCTGGAGCAAAATACGCACTCATCTGTCAGAAAAAAACTAATCAAATCACAACAAAATACAGTTGCAACACAAATCATCATGGCTCTTTTCAGTACACTAGATCTCCTTTAGTACATCGTCTGGCTTCTACATTGTAAAGGATACACTAATTCATTATACAGAATATGGCTGCCTAAATTACCAACCCTCTAGCCAAGACGGGGAGAATAAAAATTTATCTTCTGCATAAAACTATGTAACTTGGATTGTTCATTTTCCTCAAGGACTCCGTAAAATTACACGTCAAGCACCTAAGCTCGACACTGTAACATGGGTATGGACACGTCTACACTTCATTTTGAGCCAAAATCACGGAAATTTTCATAGTTAGCCGAGTCGAACACCTAGGGATGAACCAGTGTCGACATGGGAACCCAAGTTTGAGTAACATAAGTGTAAACGTATCGAAAAACAGGGGAGCAAGGGGGTTGTTGACAACAAAGATGCAAGACAAAAAGGTAATACACATCACTGCTGATTAGATTTTAGTTTTATAAGGAGATCCGAAGACGCATATAGTACTTCAAGAATGCCTTAAGGAGCTTAATTTTTTATTTTTTTTTGGGGGGGGGGGGTTCCTCGCCTGGCCCAACCAAGTTCAGGTCCTGATCACATAAGTTGGCAGTACTAAGGATCAAGGAAGCACCTGCTTATGGCTCAAAGCAAGAGTGAACAATGCACAAGCTACCAGCTCTCTACTGGAGAGAATTGCAGCAACAGCTCCAATAGTGAGACCCAAGCTGATACAGTTGAACTGAAATACAGCATACAAACTGATAAGCCAAAACTAACATACATTCAGCATTTAGAATTTAGCAGGAGGAGCAGAGGTGAACCTGGAAATGGCCATGGTCTATTACAATAAGACATGGATTGAGCAAAATCATTGCCACTAACCAAACTACATCACTCTGATGCTTGCGAGAACGGTTAGCACTATACGATAAAACAAAGTAAAAAACTGCGGGAAGGAACACCAACACATCAGAAGACAAAACTGTCCATCTCATCAGCAGCTTTCTACAAGAGACAGAGAAACAATCAGTTCAAAAGGAAACTTCCAGTCTTCCACCATAGGATCCTCAGAACTAAGTAATTGTAGGAAGGAATCTGCAAATTAAATAACTCACCCAAGATAAGACTCATGACCACGCGAAGTGAACAAGGAAACAGATTCCGGCAGGAACGACTTCAATATAATGCCATGAACATAGCTCTGATACGCTGTCAGTGGAGGGTAGTCAAGACCCCAATAATTCAAGTCATTGGCCGTGCTATTACGATACCACTCCTTAACAGGGAGATTAATAGTGATCTCCATCCAATGCCTCTGAGCTTCGAAATCACCAAATTTCGGGGGATTTCCAGCACCCGAATATGGATGAAGTGAAACAGCCAGCCTAACTAACATTGCAAACAAAGAGATACACAAGAATGAAGCTCCCAAACCCTTGTTAACCACCCACCACCATGGATTATCATTGTTCTTATCTACAATAATCACCTTTTTTTCCTTTTTGTTACCCATCTCCCACTACTTTGCTAAGTGTCTCAATTCCAATCTTATCACACTTCACTTCTCTACATCTTGCTTCACAAATCAATACCCAAAATCAACATTTCAAGTAAAACCTGAAATTTGCATAATTTTTCAATATGCTGAACAATATACCAAACATGAAAATTGAAATTATAACTCAAAATTACTAGAATTATAAACAATTAAGCTCATTCATATCCATAAATTAATGTGAAGAAAATTAGCTCAATTTCCAGCTACATTGCTCCAAAAATTGCAAATGCAATAGTCATGTAAACAAATGCATTATTTTACTCAGAATTATGAATTCTTGCTCATAGGATCCAGGAATTCGAACTAGGGGTAGCATAAATTGGTGATAGTATTGCAATTTTTTTTTTTGAACAAAAAAAAACAAACTACTAAATATATCACAATATCCAAATACAACTTCAAATTACTTGATAAAAGATTTTCACAATTATTCAAGCGATTTCTCAAATTTTGAAACTGATTTACAAATACTAGGTAGGGAAAATTTTTGTTAGCTTGATTGAGTTGGAGGACGATTTGGGTTTCAATCTTCATCTCCTCTTTATCTCTCTCTCCATTTACAAATACAACATCAAAATTTATTGCGGACTCGGATAATCTTGCTTTGCATCAGTCAGTTTATGCTACTGAGAGGTGTCGATCTAAGTTGAAGCCAAAATTGCAGCCAAAAAGCGATAACAGAAACAACCGAAACCCTAATAACAACAAGAAACCTGAATAACAAAAAGGAAATTGAATCGAAACCCTAAATACAAAAACGAAAATTAAAAAACCGTGACTACAAAACGAAATTTATCCAAAATCGAGCTTAAAAGACCTGATGGCGGGCATTTGATTTTCGCCTTCCTTGATAAACGCTTTCCCCAAAATCAAGCGAGGAAGATGGAAGTTCTGACTTCCTTGATGAATGCGAATCTGTGAAGATGAGAAGATGAGATGAACGCGACGACGAACAAAGAGAAGAACAAAGAGTTGTTCAGTGAAGGTGATTCCAGATTTGGCGAGGGAGGAGAAGATGAGAGGGTTAAAGCCTTTGAACGACAATTTTCGGGAGAGAGTAAAACGGAGAGAGAGAAAGGAGGCCATGCTCATATATGTTAAAGATACAAAATTTCAATCTTACAAAATTATATTAAAATCACTCTTAAACAAACCTTTAAATTATTTGAAGATACAAGTTTCCTGTCTAATCGAAAAGAATTTGATTTTCCCGCAATCGTTTTTTCTCAGTTTTCTTTTCTGCTGGAAAATCCAAATGTTGGGTGTGAGAATTCGTCAATTTTTTGAGATGGGAAGCTTGAATGGATGAATCTAGAGAGAGAGTGAGAGATTGTATTCCAGGGTTGCGGTTAAAGACACCATCATTTCTTTGTTGCAATATTTTTCTTCTCTTTTCTTTTACGGGTCTTTTTTTTTCTTGTTATTAAGATCACGGGTTGTCGGGTCGGGTCTATTTCGAACCAAAAAAAACAAATAGTGTGAATTAACCATTTTTTGTAGGTAGATTGATAATTTGGGTTGTGATGGTCTTTAGATTAGCTCAACTTGTCTCGATTTTTTGGATTTTAATTGTATTTTATAAATAACTCTTTATGTGATTTTAAGATATTAAGTCACTTTTGCTCGATATTTAGTGAATTGAGTTCGAAGCGGACAATTTGTTGCAAGGTCTACATGAAAACAAAATGAAATAATGTTTATGTAGTATATTACAATCAAAAATATATAAGTTTATACGATAAATAGGAGGTTGGCGACAACATCAAGATATATAAAATATGCTTATAAACAACGATTCTTTCTCCAAAGCTTGTGTGATCTCATTGAAGACCTAACTTGCATATGTGAGCTTCAATTTCTGGAATGCATGGCATGGCTCCTATAATCATTTAGAACATGTGAAAGAAAAGCAAGCTATAGTTGAGCATGTCATTGTGTTTGGAACTCGAATATCCATTGACTTACATAATATTTGAACATTCTCACACGACACATGCAGCGGCAGATCTAATAATTAATGACTGACTACTGAATTTTGTAACATATTCATGATTTAAAGAAGAATAGTAATTTAAAACGTATCATTTTATGTAGAAGGAGGATTTATAGTGAGTGTTGTACTTTAGTAAAGAAACTTAATATTTTCAATTATTGCACTCTTTCTTTTCATTTTGAAATTTAAGTTTTAGTTTAAATCATCCCATTGATATGCATGGACTATGTTGCAAAAAAATCTCAAATGGTGTTGGTATTAAAGTAAAACTATTAGAAAAAAGATTCTGGTACTAATTGAAGCTTGATTTTTAAAAATGTTTATTTTAATACAAACACGTAAGAGCAAATTGGTGACGGTAAACCTATTTGATTATATAGCCAAACAATATACGCGGATGCTTTCCCTACAATGACTTTGTCCCCCCCTTTTCATTGAGAAATAGAAAGTGTTATGGCTTTTGCCAAAGAGTTAGAGAGTGATAATTTATTCACGTCATTGATGAGTGATGATAGACGCCATTTCAGAATCTTCAATATTACTCTACTGCCCACCTCCCACCTCCATTATTTATCTTTCCTCCTCTATCTCGCTTACATTTCACACTACGCTGTGTACTTTGAGCTACATCAAAATTTGAATTTTACGATATACATCTTTGATAACCATTCACAATTCATAGGTACCTGAAAAACTTTGCGTTTTTCTTAGTTTGAGGTTTTCACGACTCATAGAAAGGTCGACAAGCTAGAATCTTTAAGAGAATTAGCTTGTGTATAAAAATAGGTGAGTTGTTGAGAAATTCAAATGCATATACAAGACAATTTCCCTCTAGGTCACGTGACCCACCATGACTAAAGGTGGTTCTGCCACTGCACACATGGTCGATATCATTCATAAAAAGAGTATCAACATAAACAAATTTTTAAATAAAGTGGTGGAAATTAATGGTTCGTTGAAAGAATTGTGTTTCTATGCATAATTTTAGTATTAAAATGACAACATTTTCAAAAGCATTCTCTTTGAAAATAAGTAGTTTGGATTATTCCAACCATCAAACACACATAGTGTGAAACTAACAAAACTTTTTATGCTAGTGTTTCATGCCTATTTGACCATAAATTATGAAACTTCAATTTCAAACATCATGTTTAGAAAATATTTTGAATAACTTACAAGTTTCAATTCTACACTGCAATGTTTAGAAGTATGAGATTCATAATATTGAATCGAGAAGCTTAAACTATTCATGCTTAGCTTCACCAATAATAAACACAACCACACAATAAATACAAATATAAATATTTCTATGGTCTATCAGACACGAGCTACTAAAATCTAGTTCCTTTGACCTATATGGGGTCTTGAGTTTACGGCGGACATGGAAATGACCAAGGTGATGATAAAAAGTGACTGTTTGTCAGTTATTCAACCTCTTCAAAATGCTTCTAAGAAATCCAATGACTTGCATCTGATCATTAATGATGTTATCGAGTGGTCTTTCTCAAAGGAAACAAAGTTGCTCATTAGTGAGCTCACTTTCACCCTTTGAAATGCGGTGCATGATTCCGTGAGGATGATGCTCCACATTCTGTACTTCAACGACCTCTAAAAATCTATAAATAAAATTTCTTCTGAATTAAATTCAACCAAAAAAACCCTAATTCCCCAATCTTCTAAACGAAACATATAATATTTCTAAAAACCCAAATACAAAATAACAATCACAATCAATTCAATTTTCCCTTGGCTAGAATAAGATAAAATTTTTACCCTAAAAATTAGGGTAAAGTAAATTCACACATACACCTCAAATCCTCAAGAATCCTACTAAGCAAGGCAAGTATCACCTAATCACTATCCATCATCCACTCTCTCTTTTTTCTCTCTCATCAACAGTTCTACAACACCGCCTATATATATACACAAATTAATAAATCAGGAGAGAGAAAACACACTTTTTTTTTCCAAACTTTTTTCCAATCTCTCCTCTCCGGCGAGCGGCGACGACGACGGCGGAAAGGGTTTTCCGAAAATCGCGCGATGAAAATTTTCGTCAAAACTCTTAAGGGCACGAACTTTGAGATCGATGCTAATATCGATGACACTGTAAATTACTAACTTTCGTCTTTCTATTTATGTTAATTTTGTTTTATTTTGTTGTTGGTTAATTTGATTGTTAGTGAATTGAAACCCTAAGTAGTTTTGTTTGATTTGTTTTTTGTGTTAATTGGTTCTTTTTCGATGTAAATTAGGGTTTTGATATATGAATTGAGTGTTTGTGTATGTTAATTAGTGTTTGGATTCGTGAATTGGAGGTTTCGTGATATTGGGGTTTTTGGGATTCTTTTGATTTGTGTGTTTGTATGTGTTTCTGTTTGTTAATTTGTGATTAGTTTGTTCATTGTTAAGGAGTATGGTGTTGGTTATGTTCTAATTTGGTAGTTTGTTGTGCGGTGGATATAATGAGAATTGTGGGTGTATGGAATTCTTGTGATGTTTTTGCGATTGTGAGGTTGTGTGAGAGATTTGGGCTTTTAGAGGTGGAATGCTGGGTGGTCGAAGTGTGGCGGGTTGTGTTTTCTGTTATTTTCTTTTCTTTGGGGGGGGGGATTTAGTTTAAGTGACCTGACGGGCTGACGGGCAAGGATGTTTCACAGTTTGGTGCTTGGCGGCTGTCACAGGCTCACAGCTATAGAATGCTCAATATATACACACAACTCCTAGTTGAGAAAGGATTTATTGTTGGGTTAATAATATGTGGCTAGGTGTAGTGATCTGTATTGGGTCGGAGTGGGGGTATCAATGTACTGATGCAAATTATGAAACACGCAATTAAGCGTGGTTATGGTGGTTAGCTAAGCGAAATGATACAATGTACTAGCAATTGGATAATACAGTAGGCGAAGCACACTCTCAGCTGGAAAATTTTGAGCATCTGTTCCCTGTTGGAACACTTATTTGAGCAGATATTCGGGGTATGTGGTGTTGGTATGTCTGGTGTTCCCAATAGTATTGGTGTACGATAAATGATGATGAATTTTCTGTTTCTAAATTACTAGGTTATGCCTATACCTTCTGTTGTATGTATGGAAAAATCGTGTTGCTTGTTTCACTTCTAAGAATTATTTGGCATTTTTTATGATTTATGTGTAACAGTAAGAAATATGCAGTATGGCATAAAGACTTGATAATAGGATTTTTTCTTCATTAAATGTAAGTTGTAGAATTGGTTCCAACTCGTTTGTACAGTACTTCAATCAGAAACAAACAGAATATTTCAGATTCCAGATTCTTCAAAAACGATAAAATCTTTTAGCGTGTGTTATGCTTGACAATCATCTTTCGTGGAGTTTATTCACATTTTGCATGTAGTGCAGGGCCTTTTTCAGGTTATGTAGTTTTTGTCTGCTTAGTACGGTGAAGTTTTTTTTGCTTACCTCATAGGTTCATTTTGTTATTGGCTAAAATATGCAGTATTTCGAGATGTATTTTTTCAGATCTATGTGGCTTTTTTTTCCTTCTTGTTAATCCTCTAAAGGAGACCTCATTTTTGTTTTTTGTTTTTGTTTTTGTTAATATGAAGTTACTCCTAAGATCTAGAAAATGGATTTCTAGTATTATCTCTGTGTGGATATGGCCATGGATAAAGTTTTCAAGGCCTGTCTTCTTTTGATAAGGCTGGACTGCCATATTGAAATACGCTTGTCCTGTTTATGGGTTTTGACAGATTTTTGTTGTAGCATCCCACATTGCCATATATGTTCTTGATTTTCTTTAGTGCTAAAGTGTGGTGAAGCTATGCTGTCAATCTTGACCTTTGATTTGATGTTTATGCTGGATGTTGATCATCAATTTCATGTTTAGGTTGCAGATGTGAAGAAAAGCATTGAGAAAATACAAGGTGCAGAAACTTATCCTGCTAACCTACAAATGCTCATCCATCAGGGGAAGGTTCTGAAAGATACGACAACATTGGGAGAAAATAATGTTGCTGAGAACAGTTTCTTGGTCATTATGTTAAGTAAGGTAGGTTCCTGGCAGTATTTGGGTGTGTATGCAGGCTCAATTAGACTTGGAACTGGGTAGCTAAATGTTGATTTATAAAGAGCAAACTGTTCTAGGAATATCTTATGAATACTGTTGATTCCAAACTCAATTTGCTCTAGTTACGGGTATAGATGTGTGTACATTTTGAGATATTTGACTTCCCCCAAATGGTAGGGATTTATACTTATTGGCAGTGTTTGCTGTATGAATGTACTATCGCTAATCATTTCACTTTTTATCATGGTTTCTGGAGATATGTGGTCAATTGGTTAGCAGTTATGATTTGATTTTGACTTGTCAAAATGCATTGCTAATTGCTGTACTCCCTCTGTTCTTGAATAATAGTTGGCATTTCTATTTTGAGTGTGCCAAAATTATAGGCCATTTTTATTTTTTGTAAGATTTAAGAATACTACTCTGAGTCAGGACTTGTAAGCATAGACTACCTTGTGTTATGGTGACACATTGAAATTATGATAGTGGAAGATAGTTATGGTTTTTGATGCAACTCATTTTTTAAAGTGACCCTTGTTCTAATCCAACATACTATACTGTAGGGAAGAAAGTAATTCTGTTGTTCACAATTATAAATCAATACAATAATAATGCTACTGTATATGAGTTCTTCAGTACTTCAATTATAGTCATTCAACGCCCTTACTCATTCTCTTTGTAAAAGTAACATTATTCTATTTGTGTTATCTGGGAACTATTGCAGAATAAGCCTGCTGCAGCTGGATCTTCATCTGTGCCTGCAGCACCTTCTAGTCAGGTAAGCATTAATATTTATGTTTATAGCGATGCAGTGACAAAGTTTGTTTGGTGAATGATGATATCTATCTTGCTACTGTAACATGATACTTCCTTTTTTGCGGTTTATCTAAGATGTTGTAACTTCCATGGTGCTTTCCATGAAGCATCGAGTAGAATCTCACCCTCTTGTAGCTGCATGAAAACATTTCAGAAACTAAATTTTGTCAGTGTTTCCTCTGCATTGAGAGGTTATTTTGCTTTAATGTCACTGGTGTGATTTCTATTGTTGTTGTGGCAATTGATGGAACTTTTCATCTGGACTGTTCAAACTGTGTAATTGGGTATTGTATCTGGTTAATCTGTGGCAAAGTCCATAACTTGATATATACAAGGAATAAGTTATGTCACTTGTGTGTGCATTGATGGGCGAAATTGGAAGTTACAATGTTTTGTTATGCTCCCTAACTTTGCTGAGATTGTCGATTAGCAGTAGCAGTTCACTTCAGTTATCCTAGGAGACGCTCTTTATGTTCCTGGAAATTTTATGCACGGACTAAGGCTCCGTTTGGTAGGGTGTAAAACATTTTCAGTGTAAAATGATTTTCATGGAAAATAATTTACAATGGAAAACACAATTCCAAAATTAGTTTTCCATTGTTTGGTTCCATATAAGTAAAATAATTAAACTGCAAGAAATATGAAAGGGAAGATAAGAAGGTAGTGAGAGGAGTGTGTAAGAGAGATAAGGAAAACAGTTTTCCCTTCATTTTGAAGGGAAAATCGTTTTCCATCATTGGGAGTGTAATGTTACTCCAAGGGAAAATGGTTTTACATTCCTTTGTCAACCAGACAATGTAAAACTGAAAATAGAGGAAAACAGTTTTTCAGGAAAACGTTTTACGCCCTACCAAACGGAGCCTAAGTGAATGTCGAAGAATTGGAACATTGATGTGACAATCTCATTCATCTTTAACCTATCCTTGCATATAGGTTATAAGTACATGGCATTTAAATTTGATTTTAAAGCATAATCTAGTTTTCTGTTTTGTAAATTGATTATATGGAATTATGATATAGTCCCTCCGTTACTTAAAGTTCTACTCACTTTCCTTTTCAATCCGTTTTTTTAAAGTATGCTTTATTACTCATTTGGCAAAAGATACACAATAATTTAATCATCCTTGGCCCACATTCTCTCTCTTTCCATGCTCTCTATCTCCCTTAAAATATAATAAACCCACACTCTCTTAAAAGAAAAGTAAAGAAACCAAGTGAACCCACTTTTTACACTCTTTCTCCAATTTGCCTTAAAGTGTGTATCTATAGACTATATTAATCGAGTAATAGTGGGAGTATAATAAGTCTTCTGCATTGTTTCTACTTGATATCTAAATACTATACTTATCTATGAATATTACTATTTCTTTGCCGAAGTATTGTCCTAACAATACTGAAATACTTTCCAAACAATATGCTCCCCTCAAAAGTCTCATATATTAGCTCAGATGGTATTCTGGAGGAGTGAATTAATGAATGGAGTCTCAGGCGTATACATATAGAATTACAGAAACGTCATTGTAAATATACGTATGTGAATCTGCATTTTGTATGTTCAGTCCACCCTCCTGTCTTTTGTGTACGCCTTTTGGTATTGGGGCCTTTTTGTTTTGTGTAGTTGCAGTATTCAAAAGCTTTAACCGAATGCCTTCAATTTGCAGGCTCAGCCTCAGAGTACGACTATTCCTACACCTGCAGCTGCTTTACCAGCATCAGCTGCACCTCAAGCTCAGTAAGTCTTTTAAGTATCTGCCTGTTTATTTTCAGGTTTTGATGTCAATTATTGTTCAATAATGGAGGTTACTAGGATGCTATGATGCATGTTATTTATCAATCTGCTTAAATGTGCCTCTTTTGTCTTCCAAGGATGCAGACTGCTGCAGAACCTACAGCTGCTGCACCAGCTGTACCTGCTGCTCCTGCTGCTTCGTGAGTTTTTTCTATCCTTCTCAAGACATTTTAGCAGTCAATTCTGTTTACCATATATTTCGTGTAACCATGGGATTCATGCATGAATGACTAACTTCTAACCTAAAAACAGTGGGGAAGAAGATGTCTACGGGCTTGCTGCGTCAAATTTAGTTGCAGGAAGCCACTTGGAGACTACCGTTCAGCAGATTCTTGACATGGGTGGAGGAAGTTGGGACAGAGATACAGTTGTTCGCGCTCTACGTGCTGCATATAATAACCCGGAGAGGGCTGTTGAATACTTGTATTCTGTATGTTTATTTCTATTGATTCCCTCCCTCCCAAAATATCCATGTCTATATTGTGCTTAGTATTTGTTCTCTTTCCCGCATAGGTCTTTTCGGCTCATGACCCTCTTAAGTCTTTACAGCCCCTCTTAAAATTCAAGACCATGTCTAAAATGTGCTTGGTTATGTGCTCTTTAGTGTGAAGATCTTTTAGATTTGTGGTCATGTGTTTGGTATCCACCATTTGCTTCATTTGACTGCAGTGGGTTCATGACCCTCTTTAAACACATCGTTTTCCCTAAAATTTAAGACCATGCCTAGCTGTAAACACTTTGTTTTCTCTAAATTTAAGAGCATAATGTAAACAGCTAGGCATAGTCTTTTCACTTTTTCAGTTTTTACATAATTGCATTGTTTTGACTTTCCTGCTGACAACAGATAACTTTTGACAACCAATCAGGTAAAATTTATAAAATATTGATATTTTGAATATATGCATTGACACAATCACCCAAATCCAACCACATATTACATGATATTTAATTTGTAATTTTTATATATTAGGAAAAGACATACTCAAAGTTAGGACATGAATAGTGTATAAGAAAACATCGCAATTATAGAGGAGCACTGGAAGTATTTCTCTTCTGTAAGGCCAATTTTCAGTGAATGCTACTCTTTGATTTTTCTTTAGAAGGAGCCTTCTATTTCGGCATGTCCTATGGCTGTTATTGTTTTAAGATAGTTCTTATTATTCCTGGGCACTTGGTGCTTGCTCAGTACTGTGCATAGCTGCATTGATTTGTCTCCGTGAGTTATATGTTATCGTTGGAAGCTGTTTTCCCAAATGGTATTGTGCAACTTGTTGTCCTTGTTATGGTTGCGTGCTTATTGTTTATGATTGGTTGGCTTTCTGTCCCAATTCTGAATAGCTAATTTGTGAGGATATCTTGATTCATTAGGGAATTCCTGAGCAAGCTGAAGTTCCTCCAGTTGCTCGAACTCCTGCTGCTGCTACTGCCACTGGTGCACAAGCTGGAAACCCTCTAGCTCAGGCTGGGAACCCACTTGCTCCAGCTGGGAATCCACTTGCCCAGGCTCCTCAAGCAACTGTACCAGCAGCTGGTCCTAATGCAAGTCCTTTAGATCTCTTTCCGCAGGTAAGTTAGTTGGTTTTTGCATCTACTTGCTGGATATCACCAGAATTTCTTGTCATTGTTACCTGCTCCTATTATTTGTAATGTATATTCTGTTGGACTCAGGGCCTTCCCAATGTGGGTTCTAATGCTGGCGCAGGCTCGTTAGATTTCCTTCGTAATAGTCAGCAGGTATGCGAATTGAATATATGTGAACACACTTGTTACATTAATCTTTTTTATCCTGATCAATCATTACGGGTTTGCCTTAGTTTCAAGCATTGCGAGCTATGGTGCAAGCCAATCCCCAGATTTTGCAGGTATGCTCTATTATTTTGTTTGTAATGTGTTTTGGCTACATTTTTTTATTAAAGTAATACGTTCGTTGGACCTTGTTCAGCCTATGCTTCAAGAACTTGGGAAACAGAATCCGCAACTAATGCGGCTCATTCAGGACCACCAGGCTGATTTTCTTCGCCTAATCAATGAACCTGTTGAAGGGGAAGGGTATTGAGGCTTCACTTCTATTATTTTATTTATTTTTACTTATTTCCATATCAATATCGGATACATCTGATGTCACTGTATATATATCCTGACTCTTTTTTCTTGTCTGGAGTAGAAATCTACTCTCACAGTTGACTTCTGCAATGCCAGCATCTGTGTCTGTGACACCAGAGGAGCGTGAGGCTATTGAACGTGTATGTACATATACATATATATCTTGTATTTTTCAAAACAATAGTAGTAGTCCCATGCTTGATTAGGTGTCAATGAAAATTGGTGTTAGAAAATGCCAACCTTACAGTTCTTGTCAGCTAGAAGGTGGCTTGAGAATTTGAGGAGAAATTTTAGTAATAGAAAAGTTGATACTTTTGGGAAATAGCTCAAAGTAGAGAGCTCACAGATTCTTGGATGGGTCTTCTTTACAAGAATATTTAAAATAATTATGGTGTTCCTGCTTTCGTTTCTATTTTCATCTTGTTGCTCCCACTCTAATAGTTGATGTTCCTACGAACACATTGAGTTATGATGATGCAAGATGCAGCATGACTTCTCCATGAAATTGAACGGTTTGGACCTTTATATAATGTTTGCATAATTATGATGATTCAATATTCTATGTTACACAAAATCCACCATGACTTTTATGGAAAGAGAGAGGCTATCTACCAAACTGTTCTGCACATAACAAAGTATATTAGCATTCTTAACCTTACTAGTTTTGTCCGTTGTTTTTGTTATCAAGTATGAGATTATAGGAATGTCAGTATTTGCCTATCTGTTCTGTGAGAATGTTTAGGTGAATAGCCTTACAAGGAAGAGTGTGCCCTTTGTGATCTGGAAAGCGAGTATTTTTTTTTTTTAATCTTGAGATATGTGACGCTAAAGTAAACAGTTGTTTTTATGCTACTATTTCATTTGCATGCTAGTGCTTCATTTCTCTTAGTTATGTGAATTTGCATGAAATATAGCATTTTGTTAAATATTTGGATGTGCTGAAGCCTTGCTTATGCATGATATTGTTGTTGTTGGTTGTGGCAGCTTGAGGGTATGGGCTTCAGACGGGCCACAGTATTGCAAGTCTACTTCGCATGCAACAAGAACGAGGAGCTGGCTGCAAACTATCTCTTAGATCATATGGACGAGTTTGAAAATGAGGACGATGAAGGCCTTTCCTGAAATTGAAAATGGATCTTATGTTGTCCCCTCATCGTTCGGCATACTCCGTTTTTTACTGCATGCCCATAGAAGATTTGCCCTTTATAAATTGTGAGGAGCGTGAAGACGGTTGGTTATGTGGATTAGTTGCAAACCTTGGATATATCAAATGGTCTAGATGTTAATTTGTTCAGATTTATTATGTACAACCTTTTCATTTTACTTTTTGATGGCATTTCTCGTAACATATAAGTAGCTTAAATCCTGATCCAAGAGTGTCAGTTGTTGTTTCACAAACATTGCCTCTTCATGTTCTATGTTTTTTCTATGGCAGATGGTAAATCATTCACGAGTACTTCGTTTCGAAGAAACAAAGATTGAATAGTCTGTGGAATAACTTGTGCTTTCCACTGGGAAAAATAGTACAGCTGCCTGCTTGGATAACCACAATTGTGGAGTTTCAGTGGGTTTTCTGGGAGCATATATGCCATGGAATACGATTCTTTTAAGGCCATTATATGAGCTGAATGACTTTCTTGATAAAAGGGAAGCTTTTTGTTACTTTTGTGAAAAGCTAACTGGCTAGGATTGGTTTAAACTCTAAACACCTGACCATTCAGGTTCATAAACAAAATACAAAAACAAAGAACTGTGCATCAGGCATCAACTATTGCTGATTAGCAATTAGTGACAATTTAGACATGTTTCCTGCTTTTATGCACATAATTCTTAGCTGAGACGATGAAAGGGGCTCACTTGGGCAGATAAAGGGAATCTTTCAAATCAGTTTCATGAGATCTGATTCCGAGATCTCAAGGACATGAAATGACAAGCGATATCACTATTTCACCACATTAACCTCAACTAATACGGAGAATATGAATAGTGAGAAATTGTTGTGGGATCCATTCTAACTAAATTTATGATAGTTTTAGAATCTGTCATGAATTTATCTAATTATTTTTTGGGTAATGTTATATGTAGCCCTTAGGGCTACATATAAGCATTAAATAAATATCTTAAAATGGAAACAATTTATGAATTCATGACAAAATTTCACATCATTTGAGATAATAAATGCTTGATTCAAATTTTTATTTCTATTTTAAGCTTCTTATACATAGCCCTAAGGGCTATGTATATCATTTCCCTTATTTTTTTCGCTTTGTCTTTGTGATAAGCTATAAAAATGAGTCTAATCATTTGATTCTTGAACAGAAAAAGCAGAATTCCAAGAACAATGGTCGAGTCTATCAAGTGTTCTTATGGAATAGTACTACAAGTTAAATCTTCATGTTTACGTTTTGCACAATTGCAGTGGAAGTTTACTAGTAGTTTTTCTATGGTGTTCAGAAACCTTTTTTCAAAGGTTACGTGAGAAGTTTCCAGATAGGATTTATTCATTCTACTTTATGGCGTGCTATAATTGTAGTAGAGAATAATCCAATACTCGATTCTTTTGCAATCAATTGATATGTCTCCAGTACTCTATGTTAAGTTATTAACATAAGACCTCTTGTAATATTTGGATTATCCACTCTCTATGTCCTATAGCTAGACTAAAATTCAATTATAAAAGCAACTAGCCTTATATGTACGTTATGACTTATGCATGCGAAGTCGTTTTTGAAGTTAAATTATTATATACTTACATTTAGCTAATAAGAATTCATGAACTACAATTTTTTCTCTTGAGTTGCTTTTGAGTTAATATTTTCTTCATTTTTCAATACTTATAATATTAAACACGCGGCTCAAGAGAAAGATTAGAGATTGTAAACGGACGAATTAGGAGTAATTTTAATCTTGACAACCCACAACTTATCTTCAACTGATATTTCAAGGTTTTTGTCCATTTACAATATCTCAATTAAATTGCGAGCATAACTTTAACGTTGCAAGTATTAAAAAAGGACGATAGTATTAAGTCAGATCAATTTTAGTTAGCAATACTAGTTTCATAGAGTAATATTAATTGTAATCTGAAAACTACATAAGAACGAAACATCAAATAATCCAAAACATATACTTCACATTTTAATCAGCAAAGATTAATTTTAAACAATACAAATAAACTTTCTTATATGAAAATTAGTTTGATTAGGAACAGTTATTACACTTCAACAAATACAACACCCTATATACTTATGGACACTTTATCTCTTGATTAACGCATTTCTGTTTCCCCTCAAAAATAAAAATTACAGTTCAACAGAAATCAGGTTAAGTGAACCAACCTTAATATATGTTACTTTGCTAGAGTATTTGGGAAAGTCAAATTACATATTTATTACTCCCTCCTCCCATAATATAATGCTTGTTTCTTTCTTACACGGTCTCCAAGACACGTGACTTTGACCTTTAATATCTTCAATTTCGTATTAATAAAAAATATAAAAAGTTGATATTATGAAACTACACATTAAGACGAATCTAACAAGATCCACATGAATATGTTTTTTTATATATACAAATGAGAATATTCGTTCAACGATTTTAAAGTTTGACCCACCAATAATAAAGTTGGCGCTATATTATGGGACGGAGGGAGTACGATTCTAAGAAGCGTAACATCTCTTCGACTCTTCCTTAAATTCTCATGTCCTAAAATAGTATGTATGGATCACTTATCTCTGAACTAGGATTGTAACGTTCTACCTGGTAAACATGTGCAAATTACCAAGAAAATGACTTAGCACTTAGTAGTCATCAAATTTGATTATTAATTGTTATGCCATAGTTTTAATGGTTCACAGTCAATGAAAGTGCCAAATTTGGCATCTTTTTTTTATCCAAAAAACAAGTTGAAACCATCCAAGTCCCCCATAAGTTTTTGACTAGGATGTTTTTCCTTGACTCGTTATAACTTATATATATACCCATTATTATAAAACCCAACTTAAGAAAGGCAAACATAACAACATAAGTATGGGGAAAACATTGAATATTTTACTTGGAAGAAAATCATCAAAGTTAAACTCTTTCTTAGAGCATTCTTTTACTAGAAATTCACATCTCAAGAATCGGCAACAAGCTCTTTTCTCCATTTTTCAATCTGATGTTATTGAACTTCTCAACCTTGGTCACCAAGAACAAGCTCTTCTTCGAGTATTATTCTATTCTCGCCGCCTTATTACTTCATCTGTCTGGAATTAATTGTCACGTTGATAGTATAATTTAAACTTGTAACGTGACAGTTAGTTGTACCTAAACAGATGCAATTTTTTTAAAATTAACATGAACTACATGCAAAGAATGTTTAAGTTTTTTTTAAACTAATCTTGGTATATGTGATCAACAGGTTGAGCATGTGATAAAGAGCAAGAACATGTTGGATGCATTTGATTTGATAGACTATTATTGTAAC
Organism: Beta vulgaris subsp. vulgaris; assembly: GCF_026745355.1. Lineage (NCBI taxonomy): Eukaryota > Viridiplantae > Streptophyta > Magnoliopsida > Caryophyllales > Amaranthaceae > Beta > Beta vulgaris. The sequence continues at coordinate 52,881,151 of NC_079203.1, forward strand.
CTTCTTCTGGAAAACGTGTCTTTGATTGAAAAAAGCAAGTTAGTATCTCATCTCATTTTATTTAATACTTAGAAGTGTTTCATTTATTTCAGAGAGTGAGTATTTTTTTTGGCTATAATTTCGTGGGTTCTATCTAATATTTGTTTATTTCAATTTTCAGGGATTGCCCAGATGAATTAAAGGAGGCCATAGGAAGTTTAATATATGCATCTTCAAGGTTTGGAGATTTCCCAGAATTACAACATATTAGAGATTATTACACTTCAAAGTTCGGCCATCAGTTTGTTTCTCAAGCTGTTGAATCTCCTAGAAGTTTTGGTGTCAATGAAAAGGTAAAATTAAGGGATTCTTTAACTCACATACTATAAGTGAAAATTTTCGCCGATTAATAGAAACGTCCTCAAGAGACTTAAACTATATTATTAGTGCACTTAACGTCTTGTACAGGGGAAAAAGAAAAACCACAACAATATTTTAGGGGTGACCAAAATTTTTATTTTCATTTCAGAAAAATCAAACATATTTTTGAAGAATTTTCAACATATTTTACGGTAAAGTCATAATATTATCAAAACTGAGGGTGTCTAGGCTCCCAGCTTCTGTGTGTTATGCACTAGTTTGTTACGTTGGTAAAGTTGGGATGGTATCATATTTAAGATTTGGGATTGAATCTTGTTTACATCATTGCGTTTAGTACGTAAAAAAAAGTAGCTTGGTGCACCATTTTTGGTACTCCTAACCGTTCTAAGTGCATGATATAAGTTTCGACATCACTGCGTTTAGTACATAAAAAACTAGCTTGGTGCACCATTTTTGGTACTCCTAACCGTTCTAAGTGCATGATATAAGTTTTGACATCACTGCGTTTAGTACATAAAAAAACTAGCTTGGTGCACCATTTTTGGTACTCCTAATTAACCGTTCTAAGTGCATGATATAAGTTTTGACTAAAGTATTTTCTTGTTTCCTTTGGTCAGATTATGCAAAAGCTATCAAGAAGCAAACCAAGCATGGAAACTCGAATTAATTTTCTCAGGGAAATTGCATCCAACAATGGCATCACTTTGCATTTACAGGCGAATGCTCAACTACAGTGAATAATCCCATTTATATGATCATATTGTATATACTTTTTTTTATGATTATGTAAGAAAATATAAGTAACGCAAAACTAAACTTAGAAGAGGTGATTAGCTGAAGTAGGTGAAAGATTATCCATAACAGTTAACTAATCCATGAACATATATATGTTACCCATGGACTAAAGGATTGTTTTTGTATATAACATTTTTGTACGATATTTTGTTTATTTGTTTCTTCCTCAATCTTAATTGACTTATTCAATTTGACTTCTCCATGTTACTTTCATTATTTCCACCAAAAAGCCCGTCAATATATCTGCTAAAAAGGTTATGACAATCAACAATTTTCTAAAAGTATATAAAGTCAACAAGAAGTTAAGTAAATTCAAAAGCCAAGCTTTTACAAATTCAGACAAAGAAAATGGAAAGACAAATATAGTACATATTTGAACAAAGCCTTAAGGCTTCTAACCTTAAACTTAGTCCAAAAATTGGCACCTACATACAAATATTCAAGGTCGTCAAACTTGCTCCGTTTACAAGCAATACATTTCAATCATAAGCGCTATATACAGCCAAAAAAACTAGATAGAGCAAATTAACGATTAGTGTTGCACTTGCACCCCTTTACAGGGCGTGGCTACAATAATCAATACCTCCATAATCAAATCATAAGGGCTATATACAGCGAAAAAACTAGATAGAGCAAATTAACGATTAGTGTTGCACCCCTTTACAAGGTGTGGCTACAATTAGGGGTGTAAGTTCGGTTTTTGGTTTGGTTTAAGGTCAAAACCAAACCAAACCAAAATAAATTCGGTTTTGAAATTTCCAAACCAAATCCAAACCGAAATTCGACTCAATCCAAACCAAACCAAACCAAAATATGAAATCAAAAACCAAACCAAACCAAACCAAACCGGATTTTTTTTATCTTTCAAAATCCAAACCAAAACAAACTAATTTTTTTTCATATTCCAAAATCCAAACCAAACCGAAATGAAATTATATCAAACCAAGATAAAAACCAAACCGAATTTAAACCAAATTTTTTGATAATTTGTATTTCAAGTGACAATATTTTTGTATTTTTGTAATTAATATTAAAAAAAAGAAACACAAAAAAATAATAGACAAAATTCGTATGTTAAGTGACAATAATTCGGTTTTTTTTCGGTTTTCCAAAACCAAAACCAATCCAAACCGAAAAACCGAAAAAATAATTTTTTTGAATCCAAACCAAACCGAATTTCAAAAAAAACCAAACCAAATTACTAATTCGGTTTGGTTTGGTTTGGTTTTCGGTTTTTGACCAAATAACTTACACCCCTAGCTACAATAATCAATACCTCCACAATCAAATCATAAGGGCTATAGATAGAGCAAATTAATGATTAGTGTTGCACCCCTTACGGGGCGTGGCTAACGTAACCAATACCTCCATAATCAATTTCACTGCTTGAGTGGTGTCGCACGATTTGCGAGTGAGAGAAGTCTTACTGATGTTAGAGTAGTGAATTGTTGTGTTGCTGTAGATTTCACTTATTTGCTGTATGGAGTAGATTGTGGAAGAAGAAATAGTAACTAAAACTTGGGCTAGGGGTTTGGGGATGATAATTAGAACAAGGGTAATTTCATCCATAAAAATATAACTTTGCAGCATGCCACTGTTTAATTTGCTGTATGTAGCACCACTATGCATGGGTATATAAGAAGTTTGTTTGTAGATTGAGATCGATATTGTATTACTCTAGAATTACCAAATGCTGTGAAGTTTAATCGTACTATATACACAAAACTAGAATTGACAACTTATCCCATAGTAATACATGTGATGGTTTATAAAAAATTGTGAAGATCCTTGATGCTCAAGTAGTCAAGTCTGAGGTTCCAATTTGTGTGAGCCCTAGTTGTGAACAACAGCTGAAGAAGGTGGTCGAAGCGTATCGCATGCTTCATGAGAAGGAATTCTTTATGGTTCTTCTTGATTAGTTTGTTGAGGATGACTACACATATCTGGAAATTCCACCTCTACTATACCTAAGTTCAGACTTCAGAGTATGTACAGTACTACTGTATTAGTACAAGCTGTGAGAACTGAGAAGGTAGTGATTTTAACTATCAATGTTGTTTTTTTGTAGGATGAATGAAATATACGAGACCGATGACAAAAAGTGATAAGATATAGTGTTATGATTGCAGCTTAAATATGTATAAACAAGGAGTTAATCGCGCTTCTGCTTATAAAAATGGCCTGGCACTGGGCCATACCTGTGCCAAAGACTTGACCAGGCAGGACATGTTGGCCTTGTGCTTGTAACTTGTTTATGCGGCATGCCGGATGCTTGGTCAAGCATGACATGCTGGCCTCGTGCCCCAAAAACCATGGCCCGAGCAAGACAAAGGTCCACAACCAAACTTACAGGACCTAAACTTCAAACCTTTTGTTGTTTGGGACCTGGAGTGATATAAGAGTATTTTGCATCAATAAGGACTTCTAGCTTTCCTTCTGTCAACAACCAAAAAACTTCCAGAAGCAGAAGGGAAATTTCAAATTCCAAATGTAAATTGAACCATAGCATATAGATACATGAAACTTAGTGTAATAATATATGAGATATCTCTGTTTGTTCAATCAACTGCATAAAACTCAGAACAGTCGAGCAGTAGCAATGTTTCTGATTGATGAAAACGAGAGAGAACTCCTACAAACACAAAGAGATACAAAATACGCCTAAAGACAAGAAAATTTCACATAGCAAGCACTCTAAGTTGTAAGATTACCACCACTTTGTTGCCACAAGTTGATGATATCAGTGGCTTGATTAAGAAGAATAATCATTTGTTTCTGGGATATCCAGGGCTTACTCTCAAGCAACACCTTGAGCTCTTCCCAAGCATCTTTCCGAGGCCAAAAGTAGTATGGACTCAATGGTATTGTACCATGACCTGGTATCGTTTGATTAAGGGCAAGACCGATGTTTTTCTCCATCCATATGAATTTCAAAACTAGCCTCGGTTTATCCATTGGATTCACTACCACTTGCAGCTTCTACATTCACAATACAATAATCACATCAGTCAGATCCTATAATAAAACAGAACCAACTACTTCATTGTATTTGTACTCGAACCATTTATATTTCTGATTTGCAATACTGAAATAACCAATTTGATGCGTATATATGATCCAGAAACAACGTCAGCTGGTAGTTCAAAAGATTTCTGTTGCTAATTTCTTAGGTATAGTTACATATTATTGCTTTTATGGATGTCAGGACTCAGGAGATAACAATCAGCCTATATAATGCCAACACCAAAGCAAAGATATAAACCTGTGTGGCTATGTTACTCGAACTCGGTTACTCGTGTATATTGAGAAAGTTTTCAATTTGGCCCAAAATCAAGTGTCAAAGTGGCATTACCATGTCAGAGCATCCAGAATTTAACACGGGTACTTAAGGTAAAGTAAAGAGTCCAATAAACATAGACATTACTTTCAACGCCTAGATGGTGCATGCGCTTGTATGTAGAGCATGGTGCGCACATGTACCTGGCTAATATGCCAAATGTATATAAATAACACGTCAAATGAACACATGTACATGGCTAACAAGCCAAATGAACAATATGTACATCTCTTTGGTACATGTTCATTGGTATTGGTCTTTATGTTCATAATATAGTGCTTGATGTTCATCGTACAAATGTTGCTCATCCTACGGACCTGTGTATGTATTAATTTGGGCATAAATTTTAGAAACAACCTAAAACATGAAATGATTTTCTCACAGAATTACAAACGAGAATGAACTATAATTTCTTTAAGAACTACTAGCAATTCAGTCAATGCAATAGGATTCAAAATTCTATCCAAAAAATACAACCAAGCATAAATTTTCTCCAAGAATTTCAATTTTTTCACTACAACAGAATCTACCCAAAACAAAATCACCCAAAAAAGAAAACAGAAAATTTCGATTAACTAATCAATACATTCCTCAAACGAAATTCAAACAAACAACCACACAAAATTTCCAATACATACACTTAAATAACCCAAAAAAATTCAGCAAAAATTAAAAGAAAGAGAAAGAAGATAACCTCTTTAGTGACAACAGGTAAGTCATCATCAACATCTAACTCATTCTCCACAACAGAGATATCAGAAATGGATTCTGGAGCAGCAGAGAGAGAAAAGCTCCAATTTTTCTTCTTCAACTGAGAAAAGGGTTTTGGGTTCACAAAGGTGGGAGCTTTTAAGGGTTTAAGGGATAATTTAGGAGATGGGTATGTTGAAGGTTTAACAATGGCGTTAATGTTAGGTTGAACCGCCATTGAAAACATCTTCTAAGTTAAAAAAAAATTGAGGAGAGAGAAAGAAAGATAGAGATATGGGGAAGGTGTGCTTCACTGTGAATTGTGATGTGATATGGTTAAAGTAGCAGCCTAGCAGGATAAGGAAAATTTCTCCTATGCACTGCTTGGCTTGGTGATGATGAGTTGATTTCTTCGTTTAGTTGGTCACTAGGTTTTAGGCCCGTGCATAATGCACGGGAACTATTTAGTTTTTATATATCAGCTACAATGAAAACGTGTAAACGATTCTTACGTTAACTTGATAAAAAATTATGTTTAAGAGATATACACTTTTATATTAATTATAAAGTTGTTTAACATATACATGATACTCATATGTTTTGGAAGACTTCTTTTTAGTGCAAAACGAAATTTATTAAGAAGTTACTCCCTCCGTTCTATTTCTATAATATTGCAAAATGAGATTTTTACATTATCCATTCACCATCATAACCTTTCACTGTATATTATGATTTTTATGTAAGGAAAAATATTATCATGTGGGGTCTTGTTAGATTATATTCGTCTCGATATATACTTTCAGAATATCATTTTTTATAATTTTACTAAAAAGTAATTAAAAATATTAATAGTTTAAATAGTGCATTGGCAAACGTGAACATACTCAATTGTTGCAGTAGAAAAAGAACGGAGGTTGTATAACATAGTCATAAGCAAAGCCAACAACACCTTAAGAGAAACTTTGGAATTCCATATTTTCTCACACTTTCGATACAATTGAACCGCTAATAACTTATGTATGGGAATTCTTTGAAAAATTAATAAAGTGATGACATGATTTAATATAATATACCAATTTTGGTGTAGCCCCACAAACCATCATCTAAGGGTTGAGATGACAAAGGTAAATTAATGATCTCAACTGCTTCGAAAAAGGGAGAAAAGTTGCACGAACTTGGTCTTATCCCAGTAAGCACTTAGGGGTCAATTGTCTTAGAAACCCTCTCCACATTACAGTCTTCATTTTTTACTCGAAATGGCCTTAAAGTGTTAGACTTCCCATGTTCTTTCTCATAAATTAGTACTATTAGCAATTTTTACTCGTGACTAATAAATGGCTACATAAAATTAGCCATGACTAAGAACTGGTCTCGGGGATACAAACCTACCATGTGATAGGGATTGTCATTGACTTTTAACACATGGCCGAAAAAACTGTTTTTTTTAAACATCATAAGAAATTTTGTTCCAACTGACGGAATAAATACATATCGGGTATAAATACCTTATTGCCCGTTGCTACCTGAAATTACCACAATTTCGATAATATATTGTATCATCCTTATTCCCCGTTCCATCTGACGTAATGAGTATCATACGGGGTTTCCCACTTTACTTTTTTGCCTAAATACCTTATTCCCTGTTGCTACTTGAAATAATCCTTACTCATTAGTTTCTTCCTGAAAACAATTTTAGAATATATTAAGCCACCACAATTTTAATATTAAGAATAGTTTAGAAAATGATAATTTTGTATAGTAAACAAATATAAATACACAGTACTTGTATAATGTATGTGTGTTTTATAAGTTCTCCATATGATTTACATTTCAATATTATCTTTTACATCAAAGAAAAAAGAAGTTGTCAAAACAAAGTGCATAGGCAAATTAACAACTTTTCTAATTCGATAACTTCTGATCTTTCAACAACACTTTTACTCTCTTATAGACCAACTAAAATTGAATACTTATAAATCCCTCTTTTAATATATAATTAACTCATTTTGTTGATTCACCTTCTCAATTAGTGTCTCGAAACTCATTAAAGAAAGCTATATTTTATAATTTGAGCACATGGGCCATGTTTCACTCTCTCTGCTAATCCTTTATTTTAGAAATTTATATAGAATGGGCCGAATTCAAAGTGTGCATTTCTTTAAAAATGAATTAATATCAAGTAAGTTCATAAGTGGATGTATTCATAATTTTTGTTTCATTTGAATGTAAGAGCGTGGGAAAATTTTGAGTGATCCTAAGGTTAAACCCTCTTAGACACAATAAAGTAATAATATTAATATATATACAATAATTTGGAGAGAGAACAATCATAAAATTAATGTCTGAATGTACTATTGGCCGAGGAAATTTCAATAATTAGAGGGTTGGCAACCCGTTGGATCACCTAATCATCTAAATTTTTTCGAACTTATATCGTCATAGTTTTGTCAAAATAAGCTGAAGTGAACCGCCCTTATATGTTGGTTTTCACTTTTTTTTACCTTATTTAATTTCTTGTTTTATATATTGTCTCTTGTCTTACTTCTCTCACTTTAAGGTATTGTTCTCCCCACCTTATTTTCAGTTCAGTTAATTCCTAAATTATTATTAGTTATGATTTAATTCAATTCAGTTCAATTCAGTTCAGTTGTTTTATGCTAAAGAGAACATACCTTAACTCTTTTTTTAAAAAAAAAAAATTAGTATGTATTGGTCGTGGATATGATTTGTTATGATGATTCATATTATCCCACCTAGACCACTTCGGATTAAAGATTAAGTTGTTATTGTTTTTGTTATATGTAACCTCTGATCATAGTCATGGTGTGACATATTTTTTTTTTTGAACAAAAACATGGTTGAATATTAGCTCATGAATTATTATAATAATATCGTGTAATTAAAAATATATTTTAAAATCGACTTATGACCCGTGTGTTCAGTGACTGATGTAACTAATGTCATGATAAAATGCACGGGAAGTTTTTTTTTTATTAGAAAACTAATAATATATCGATTGAATTTTTTATTTATACAAATTCTTTAGTACCACAAATATACAATAAGTTATTATTACATGGAGGTAACTTTTTGTCATAAATACATCAGTTTTCTTAATCCAGAAGTGATCCATTTAAGATTAAAAGTTACCGCTTTTACCAATAAATTTTATTATTCATTAGATATAATAGTTGGAAACCATTATTTTTAACTTGTCGAAAAATTACATTTTGAACATATTGCTTTAGACCCTTGTAGATTATATGCATAATTTTTCATATATTTTTTTCAATATGTTTGAAGTTCAATACTATTTTAGGTATACTTAATTACATCTAATAGTTGTTTTTTTACTTCATGGTATCTTGTGTAAAGTCATATATATTATGTAGATTACGATCTATATTATATTACTAAAAGTTACACAAGAAACACATGTCACTTCGTACTATAAATTTTCCCAACAAAATAAATTTTTAGTATTTTCTATTTTTCCGCCTGTCCATCTACATTATGGCCAGAAGTTATACGTTTAAGATATGATTTGGACTTGTGCATAATGCATGGGAATTGTTTTTTTTTAAGTAGTTTTTTTGTTCCAAATTTATTAAATCCATAATAATCAGATTTCATGCATTTAAGGTTGAAATAATATAAAATATAAAATTATATTTCATGATATATAAAAATCATTTTTTACAACATTTTAAACAATCTTTTTAATCGTGATATATACATCTATAAATAGGTACGTAAATGAAACAAAAAACACATTAAAAGGGGGAATATTTTATAAATTTAAGATTTTAGGATGTTTCTCCTAAAATCATGGTTGAATATTAGCTCATGATTTAATTTTTATAATCATATCGTGTAATTAAAAATATATTTTAAAACTGGCTTATGACCCGTGTGTTTAGTGACTGATGTAACTAATGTCATGATAAAATGCACGAAGAAGTTTTCTTTTGATTAGAAAACTAAAAAACATTTATTGACAATTTCATTTATACAAATTCTTTAGTACCACAAATATACAATAAGTTATTATATAGTAGGGATTTTTTTTTTTATGAAAATAAAGTGAAGAAACAATCTTTGATAGCCGAAAATCAAGGAATATAATACTCCATATGCTGCTTGGTCAAGTTTTCTGCTATCAAACAGGTTTTGTAAATGATTTTTATTTCCTTAAAGGTTACACTTATGTAGCAAATAATTGATTTAATTTTAAAATCCTAACATAACTGGTTCATCTAATTGATTTGTTGCCTAAAATGCTAGAATGCTGAATAAAAGGAATTCAATTACGCCTAAAATTATGAGCTGAAAATAGATCCAAGGCTAATGACACGTGGCAGATTGATGAAAAGCAAAGGAGAAATCGAGGAGCAATGTGAGGCTTTGAATAATGGTGGCTTGACACGTAGGCAGAATTTTTCTTCCTTTAATATTATATATGATACAACAAAATGTATTACCTTTCCCTTGAGTTAAATGGTCAAGTACGTGTTCTTTTGGACTTATTTTCAATTAATTTCGGTTTCAGTTAATTTTAATTTTAGTTTTGTTAATTTTAATTTAGTTAATTTAATTTCTTTCAGTTAATGTAATTTAAGTTTAATTAATTTCAATTTAGTTTACTTAATTTAATTTTGATTCAATTGATTTTAGTTTAGTGTATTTCAATTCAATCTTATCTAATGCTTGATTTTTTTTCAATATTATTATTAATATTGTTATTATTATTAATAGAATAATTATAGTAACAATAATATTTTATTTTTTTTATTTCTATTGTCATTATTTATTGTTATCATTATTATTATTATCATCATCATCATTATTATTATTATTATTATTATTATTATTATTTAAGTATTGATAATATTATGTTAATACTTATTGATTATTATCTTATTAATATTTTAGAAAATGAAATATACAATTCAGTTCAGTTTCTCTCGTTTCAAGTCATTTAATTTCAGCTCAGTTAATTTAATTTAATTTCAGCTCAATTAATTTAATTTAAGTTCAGAAAATGAAATGAGAAGGTGGTGAGAGAAAGACTTAGAGAGTTAAGAGGGACCGAGAGAAGGAGAAGTGAAGCTCAAAATTATATTTCTATTATTTATTCTATAACCTTATAAGCTACTACAGACTCATTCTTCGATTGGTATTGTAAGAGACCATGCGAACTTAAATTTAAAATGAAAGAATAGCGGATCTCAATATTAAGTGGTATTTTTTTCACCTTAGAAAATAAGTTTTAGGTCCAAGAAATCGAGAAAATGTCTGATCAAGTCTAACCTAACGCTAAAAAATAAGTTTCGATAAGGGTTAATCAAGCTCAATCATGTCAAATAATCTCAGTTAGGATAAGTTTACGTTTTTTGCAGGTGAAGAGAACGCACCCTAAGAAGAGGACGAGAGCCACCATTCTGAATATAACTAGTTATTAGGCCCGGGCTATGCCCCGGGTAAGGAAAATTTTCATTTATTAATATTATACTTTAAAATAGTAACACTAAATATCACTTGGTCTAATGGTTAAGACTTTAATATATAAGCTTGAGGTCATGGGATCAAACCTTGTGCTATGCAATTTCTAGTTTTTTTGAAATGGAATGTTTTTGGACTTTAGCGCATATGAGTAAATAATAGTGCTTTTAATATTATTTATTTATGTCAAAAATTCGAATATTGAATATTACCAAAAAAATTTCCAAAAACCCAAACACAGATAAGCAGTAGACGCGTATTATAGCTGTTGCATAATTCAACAGCTAAAATACGCGCGATATTTTTTAGCCGTTAGCCTGTTACATACACCGTAGTACAGCTAACATACGCGTAGTTCTAGGCGTATGTTAGCTGTTATACGGTATTACAGCTAAGATACGCGTTTTCTACGCGCATATTAGTAAATACCTTGTAGTGCAGCTAATATACGCGTAGATCTAGGCGTATTTTAGCTGTTATACGGTATAACAGCTAAGATACGCGTTTTCTACGCGCATATTAGTAAATATATAAATAGTCGCAGTTGTTGCACGCAAATCGCCAAATCCCCACTGTTGATAAAACTAAGCAAAATTCGAAATTCCAATACTATAATTTAACGTTTTGTTGATCTGATTTGTTGTTGAAGATGAATAAAAAAGTGAAAATGAATCCAGATTTTTGTTGATTTGACCTAATCCTAATGGTAATTAGGTTTTTTGGTTGGGTAATTTAGTGGTTTATTGACAGAGCTTGGAGATTTGAGACGGCCCTAGCCCCTAGCCCCTAGCAGAGTTAATTGTAATTTGGTAAGTGTTTGGGTTTCAAACAGATTCAATTATCTAGTTACTGTAGTTCAGTTTGTTGTTTGTTTGTAGTTGCATGAATCTTTTTGTTTTCCCAGGACTATTTGAATATTTGATAGTGATTCTTGCTTTAAGAAGTAAACAATTTTATTTGCACATCATCATCTTAATTCTTAACTATAACTATATCTATATGACTATATCTGTTGTTCTAGTACTTGATATCTATATATATTTGAATATTTGATAGTGATTCTTGCTTTAAGAAGTAAACAATTTTATTTGCACATCATCATCTTAATTCTTAACTATAACTATATCTATATGACTATATCTGTTGTTCTAGTACTTGATATCTATATATATTTGAATATTTGATAGTGATTCTTGCTTTAAGTTGTCTCCATAAAAGACATTTGCAGTTATGTTATGGTCAATGCTTCATTGTAGCTTTTGCTCTTTATTTATTACCTGTAGGCTGTATTATTGGCTTTCGTCTCAGATGCCCTGCTCTTGCAGTTATCGACTGAATTAGGCACTGATTAGATTACTTCATGAATGCCATCTGTTGAAATTTTGAAATACGCAGTAACATAGTCAGTCAGGTATCCTTGTGCTTTCTTGACCTTTGCTTGTAACATTTTCGTTAGCTGAAGGAGCATATAGCAATATAGTCAACAGTGTTTGTAATGAATTTGTTAACCTTCACCATCTTGATATTAGGAATTAGGAGTTTGAGACTTTTCCTTCTTTAAGGAAGGAGGAATGTATACCTTTACATTAATTTATAGGTACATCACTTGTCTTTTTTCAGCCGCCTAGACCTTAGAGAGTGTTGTTCCTTTGTCCTCATCCTCGAGACAGTGGAGTGTGAAGCTATTTCTCAAAAGAAGATACTTAATTTATACCTAATATCAATGGATGATTATAGTTATTCTTTTTCCTTGTGTGTATACATTGAATTTAAATGCGTAGCATTCTAATTTTTCATCATATGCAAGTTCAGGAATCAGTTTGCAGTTTCTATCTTCAAGCTTCCCCGACCAGGTGGTATATGGCTTTATGTTTATCTCTTAATGGTTTTTTATCTTTTTTTTGGAGATATAGTATCGTTTTCAATGTTATTGATGGTTACATAATATATTTTTTATCAGTTATGGTTTCTTATTCAAGTCTCCCTCTGCCGACTCACTTGTTAACCTTTCTGCAATATAGGGTACTGGCTACGTGTTAGAATCAGTAACTGCATGATGGAATTCTCATAGTTAACATATTTGGTTAACCTCGAGAGAATTTGTTTTCCAGTGCTAGGCATGCTATAGTATCTGCAAAGACTGAACCGTCTAAGAAAGTTTTTTGGCTTCCTTTAGAAAGGGATGCGCTATTAAGGCGGTCTGGTTCTCATCCTAACTGTACGGTAATATAGGTTTTTTGTGAGATGTCAACTTTTTGATGTCCATAAATTATGTCTCTCTCTTTAGACGACGCTTTGTTTGCAGGCTCTAGAAGCTATCTTCAGTGCTATTCACAGAAATATTTATTAATTTTCAGGCTGCGGGTGGGCTTCGTGATCCATCAGACAGAGAGATTGAACTGTCCCCTCATGGATGTTTTACGGAGGTGCAGTTTCTGAATGTTTATCACCTTATCTTTTGAATCCTTAGGGTTTTTTTTTGCTTTTTGGTAGGAAATCCCTGAACTTACTATTTTGCTTGCATGTTTTCTTAGCTTATATGTTTAATTCCTTACATGCTTGGACTGGGGGAATATAATTAACTTAAGGGGTAAATAAGAAAATAAACAGAAGCAAGATGGGTAGAGGTGGTGGTTGAGAGAAGAGTAGGCGTGGCCACGTGGAGGAAAGATTTTGCAATAAGCCCAAGGTGCTACGTAATGTATTACCCGAAATGGAAGTAATTATCCGATCCCCCTCTATCAACCACCACTACCTTAACCCATCAACTTCTCTTTATTATATGACCCCCTTAATTTATCTCTATTATATAAGCCAAGGGAGGAGGTGTGGTGTCCTTTTTTGAAGTGACTAAAATACCCTTAATGATCTAATTAATGGAATGAAAAAAAATTACAAAAACAAATCATTTAAAAATTCTCATTCCAACTTGCCATTTAAAACAAGTTTAAAATGGTATATGCATCAAATACTTCAATCAAAAATTAAATGGACAAAATATTTATACCTTATAAAAAAAAATGGCATACATAACGTGCACATGAAAAGTCTGAACATTTACTACCTTTGATACTCTTTAATCCAGTTAAACCAACTCATTATTTTTGTTCTTTCTGTTCAATATTCATTCAAAAAAAATTAATGTTAACAATCACTCACAACCTTTTTATTTTTTTACATAGCGAATTAATATATCTAAATTCATCTAATTGTTGAATTTTTCACATTTAAGTTTAATCATAAATAAAGTACGAATGAAGTATCTAATAGAATAACAAATTTTGAAATTAACGCACGCATCGCGTGCATATGAAGGCTAGTTTCCCCCTAATTCAAGTGTGCTCAATGTGCTATTTTGATATGTTATCGCATAACATCTTCTGGTGTCACCTACGATGGAATACAAATTTGATTAATAAAGCAAATAATACTCTTATCTTGTACTCAAAATATACGTACCTTACATTGTCATGAATCATGGTTCCTCAGCCCTTTTTTAATGTTGCTTCTACAGGTCTAGTGATTCCAAATGATCTTGCTGAATCTAATAATCTTCTGTATTTGACCACTGGGACATAGTGTAGTAGATGTTTGTTGATTTCCAAATGGCACAATGACTCTGACTGCTACGCTCTCTCTGCCTGCTACCTTGTTTGATGACAAATTATATTAGATTCATGGGCAATAGTACATGTACTGAAAGCCCTTTCTGTTTAACCCCTTAAATTCGGTAATCTGGATACAAGAATTTATAGATTTGGTGGTTTGATACTAGTTTGTGCTGTACTACTATTGTGTGTTCTGACCCTTGAATTTTTGTCCAATGCGCTGCAGATTGTTAGGAAGCCCAAGTCAGAACTCCCTGATATATTTCAACTCCAGTGCAAGCTTAAGGTTTTTTATTTCCCTTACATTTAGGTAGCTTTTATATCATATTGTACTATTTTGCTACTTTTTCATTATTTATGGTGCTTAAAGAAATAATGAGCACAAATATCTTCTTTTTTCTTTTATATTTTAAGATGTACGAGCTTTTTATTTTTACGAGAACAATTGAGGTTGTCTCTGCTCATTTTTGAATTTCTAGAAGTTTGATTTGTCTGTGGTTGGTCTCTTGAAAGGGTTTTTATTTTGAATGTGAGGTTGTAGTCTTTGACTGGCTTCACAAGTGCTGTCTTTTAGAAGATTGATTGACAATCGCTTTTCTCCAAGAGTCGAGTTTCTTGTAACATTTCCTCTGTCTCTTTTGACAGAAAACCCAGCTTTATTAAGACTCAGAGGCCTTGTCCAACAAAACAGCACTAGCAACCTCAACAGGTGCTTCATCAATCCACACTCTTAGCTCCATGTCTGATTTGCACAGTTGGGCTAAGAGATGGGCAACTTTGTTCCCTTGTCTCTTCACATGAGAGAAGGATATGCATGAACAATGAGAAGCAAACTCTATAATATCTGATACAATTTTGCCAAAGGGAGATATTTCATGAATTTTTTCACTAAGATATAGGAAGAGCTTCTTGCAGTCCACTTCCAACACCAAGTTCCTCAAGCCTGCTTCGCTCGCAATTTGCAATCCATGCCTCGCACTCAACGCCTCTGCAATATCCACATCTGAAATGCCCCTTAGACCACAGCAGGTAGCTAACATCACGTCACCTTCCTCATCCCGAACTACCCCGCCCATGCCTATCCCTACCTCTTTGATTATGGCCGCATCCGTGTTCAGCTTATAAACACCCTCCCTAGGTGCATTCCATCTCACCTCCATTTCACCCCCTAACACATTCCTTTGGATAGAATCAGGTTCCTTTTGGAACTCCCACACCCCCCTAACAGCTCTCTCCACCACCTCCATGAAAACATATTTTTTTTGTTCAAACACCCATGCATTGCGCCCCTTCCAGATGCCCCAGCAGAGCATCCAGAACAACTCCCACCACACCGCTTCTTGTTTGTGCGCTAGTAAAGCTTCAACCCAATCCCGAACTGAACCCCCCTTCACCTTGTCTGGTTCCAGCCGCAAAGGCGATGCATACCACACCCTTGTACTCTCAACGCACCGCATGAACATATGATCCAACGTTTCATCAGCTTCACCACACCTCTCGCACACTTTATTCACCTTCATACCTCTGCTTGCTAGATTTGCTCGTACAGGTAACGCATTTCGAAGCATCCGCCACCCAAACATTTTCACTTTCTGGGGAACATTTGCACTCCATAAATACTTCCATATTTTCGACCGATGAGGGCTTGACGAAGAAGGCTTAGAGCTTTGGCTACTATGCAGCTCGATAAAATAGGCACTACGGACCGAAAACTTTCCATTCGCATTGTGGTACCACATCCACTCATCCTTGGAATCATGCCTTGGTAATGGAATTCGCTGAATCGCCCTGCTTTCTTCACCATTAAACACCTCATCTAAAAGTTCCACATTCCAATGGCCATCTAACATTAGCTCATGAACCCCTCGGTATTCACTCATCACCCCTTCTCTTACTCCTCGTTGCACCCTACATTCGGGCAGCCCAGGCACCCACGGATCGTGCCACATGTTTGTTGTCCTCCCATCTCCTATCACACGACACAGCCCTTTTGAAATAAGATTTTTCACCGACAATATCGATCTCCAGGTGAAGCTGATGTTCGAGTGTTCGTTTGCTTCCATAAAAGAAGTCGTTGGGAAATACTTAGCTTTTAGGACGCGGGTCATGAATGAGTTTGGCATGGTAATAAGCCTCCATGCTTGTTTAGCCAACAATGCTCTATTAAAGATTTCAAAATTTCGAATCCCCATACCACCATCTTGCTTTGGAAGGAACATCTTCTCCCATGCTATCCACGTTAGTTTTCGCTCTTCTTTTTTTTTGACCCCAAAAGAAATTTCGGCACATTTGAGCAATACCATCCGTTATGCTTTTCGGAATCTTAAAACACTGCATTGCGTAAGAGGGTATGGCTTGAGCTACCGCTTTAATTAACACCTCCCTACCCGCTTGTGAAAGACATTGTCCTTTCCACCCTTTTAACTTCTTCCAGACTCGATCCTGAATTGTTTGAAAAATTCTTTTTTTTGAGCTACCTATGAAAGTAGGCAGGCCCAAATATTTTTCGTGTCCCTCAACAGCCTTAAAATCCAACTTCATCTGAAGAGTATTAATCTTCTCTGGCTCCAAATTTCGGCTATAAGACATCTCGGATTTTTCCATATTCAGTTTCTGCCCCGAAGCAGCTTCATAAGTAGAAAGAACATCTAATACATGTTCCACTTCTTCTTCAGTAGCTCTCACAAATAATAAACTGTCATCTGCAAAGAATAAGTGAGAAATAGGTTGGACTCGTCTTCCAATTTTAACACCATGAATGAGCTTTTTCGATTCCGCATCTCGCAATAATGTGGACAATCCTTCAGCACATAACACAAACAGAAAGGGCGATATCGGGTCACCTTGCCGCAGCCCCCGTGATGGACGGAATTTCCTAGAGGGTTGTCCATTAACAAGCACTGAAAATTCAGCAGTTTCAACACACTTCATCACCATCTTTGTGTAACTCTCAGGGAACCCTATCTTTAACATCATTTTTTCAAGAAAACACCACTCTACACGATCGTAGGCCTTGCTCATATCAAGCTTGAGTCCCAAGTATCCCTTTTTCCCCTTTTTTTTCTTTCGCAGGAAGTGAAAGCATTCATAGGCTACTAAGACATTGTCCGTAATTAGCCTCCCCGGAACGAAACCACTCTGGCTCTCATGAATGACCATCGGAAGCACTTGTTTCATTCTGTTTGCCAACACCTTAGACGCCAGTTTATAAATAACATTGCATAAACTAATCGGACGGTAATCAACAGGAGACTCACCATGCTTCTTCTTGGGAATTAACACAATATGAGTCTGATTTACCGCACCAATATCATCCACACCATTCAGAAAGTTTAAGATTTTATCAGTGACATCCTCCCCTATGGTCTCCCAGAAAGTTTGATAAAACAATGCATTCATTCCATCCGGCCCGGGAGCTTTGTTTGGGTGCATTTGGGATAATGCTAAAGACACCTCCTCCCTCCTATACGGTGCTGCCAGCATCTCTTTCATTCGATCATCAACTAGTGGATCAACTAAATCAAGCACAGGATCCATGTCACAATTGTTAGTTGATGTAAACAAATGGTTAAAGTAATCGACAAAGCATTCCATAATATCTTCTTCCTCCTCAAATACATCACCAGCTGCATTTTTGATACATCGAACATTGTTGCGCATTTCACGTTGGTTGGCTTTGTGATGAAAAAACTTTGTATTTTTATCACCACTTTCAATCCAACTTTGACGACTACGTTGGTGCCAATAAATTTCTTCCCGCTTTTCCAATTCATCCATTCGTGCATCAACATTCCGCATCGCATTCATATTATCCTCTGAAGGCTCACGTTCCATCAATTCTTTCATTTGGTGTTGGCAAGCTCGTAATTCTTTGGCCACATTTCCGAACTTTTTCCTACTCCAAGTGGTGAGGTTATGAGCTGTTCTCCTTAAATTCACTCCCACATCCATCCCCCGCTGCCACGCACTCGTGACTACCTCCGTACTCTCCTCCTCCCTCAACCACATGGCTTCGAACCTAAATCTTTTGGTTTTATTTCGCATAGCTACCGCAACCTGACCTCCACAAACACTAGCAAGAAGAGGTAAGTGATCAGATTTTCTCTTTGTTAAATGTGATACAAACGAGCCAGCAAACCTCGTCTTCCATAAGTCATTCGCGAAAAACCTATCAATACGTTCTTGTATATTTGCCTCTCCACCCCTATTGTTAGACCAAGTAAACTCATAACCAACAAAACCAAGATCCATGAACTGGCAGACCTCCATTGCTTCTCGAAGTATAGTAGCCTCATGAACTTTGAAATCCGCCCCACCCTTCTTCTCCGACTCCATTAACATGATATTGAAATCACCCCCACAAAGCCACGGCATAACCGGAGCTTGCGCAAGTGCTTGTAGTAAGGCACCTGTGTTTACTTTATTTTCCTCCTCTGGATGTCCATAAACACCCGTAAATCTCCAATCACCATTTATGCTATCTTCCACAAGGACATCAATATGATTCGCAGACATAGTTGTAATCTGAATATTTAACTCATTTTGCCATAATAAAACTAACCCTCCACGTCTTTTTCTTCCCACCCCCTCACAATCAACTGCAATCATCTTATCAAATTTTAATTTCTTCCTCACAATCTCCATCTCATGATTTTTTTGTTTCGTCTCACAAAGGAACACTAATTTGGGGTTTTCTGAGGAGATGACTCTCCTTACAGCGCTAATTGCAGCGGGACTCCCCAACCCTCTACAATTCCAGCTAAGAATGTGTATCATTGGTCACCAAGGGTCCATTCTGTGGGACCCGCCACCTTTTCATCAGCTGCACCCTTGTCCATCTCCAGCGCAAGGTTATCTATAATACTCACCCTCTTCAAATATCTTCTCTCCTCGATTTCCATAGCATCCAGACCATTCACCATTCCCTCTCTTTCATCACGTTTACACCCGGAAGCTTGAGCACTTTCGGGCTTACTACGGCTGTCCGTCCTCTCAATTTGCCTCCATATTTTAACCTTCCTACCATACACCTCCGCCTTCTGAGGAAGCTTGTCTGTTTGGCCTCTTAGCGATATGGGATCATTAACCCCAGCACTCTCTGCCTCCGTTATAGAAGCCTTCTTCAAAACATCCTTCCCTTCGCCCCTTGCGTCAGTAGTATCCCTATCACTCTTCTCCTCCTCCCTTCCTTCATTGGTCACTTTACTCGACTCTTTTAGTGCCCAGTTATCTATTCTATTCACCATCTCCCTAACATCTGCCTTTATATCCCTCTTCGGCTGAGCTTTCGGCTTTGTAACAAAAAGAGCGCGAGCACAGGAGTTTTCACCAGCTCTCCCATGATCTTTATCCCCCAAGTTCCCCACTTTCCATGGAGATGCTCTGAGCCATCCTCCAAACTTCACTTCCCCCTCATCTACATCATCATCCATGTCACAATCTTTTGTTCCATGGCCAACTCGTCCACAGAAGAAGCAAAACAGCGGCGGTCTCTCATATTTCACAACAAAAGCCTCCTCCTTTCCATTTTTCATCTTTACATTGACACAGGTGACCAATGGGTTACGTACATCATGCAAAACACGGATTCTAACAGACTTATCTATCCCCACTGCACCCGAATTATCCATTTTAATAAACCTACCAATCTTATTACCAATGGCCATTACGTTATCAACATTTAATCTACCCTTAAAAGGTAAATCATAAACCCTAGTCCATATGGGGAACTCCCATAATTTAATGTCAGAAGGTTTACAGTTACCTTTTATGTCCGCCATCAGGATGACATGCTTGTCAAAATGCCACGGTTGCCCTTCCATGACACGTTGCTTGTCCTTCCAATGGTGGAATTGAACCACATACAAATTCTTGCCAATATTTTTTATTTCTAGGTCAGCCTTCGTCTGCCAGATATTGGTCATAGTCGCCACAAACGCTGCTTGATTAATGTTTCTCCTCGTCCATATACGAATAACTATACCCAATTCCGTCCTGGCATCATCCTCGTCTGAGTCCTCCTCTATCCATTCTATGGGTTCATTTGTATTCACCCCTATTTCTTCGAAACCTCCCTCGTCTCGCTTTTCGTTCTCCCTCTCTTTATCTTGTTCCAGGCTGATATGCGCAGAAACAAGTTCACGAATGGAATCAGTGTCCATGGTTTCAACGTCGATCAGTAGATCAACTTCGATCTCCGCGCACGGAGAAAACCCTAGTATCGAGACTAGCAAAACCCTCCCAAGGATAACCTAGAGGGAACTCTTTCTTATTTGGAATTTTATTTCCTCTGTCTCTTGACTCTTGACTCTTGATGCTCTTTTTAATTCAATTATTAAGTATGAATAACTACAGGAACTTCGATCATTTCATGTTGGTTTTTAGCATAGTGTTGTTAGATTATAAGCTGCTCTTTCTCTAGAATTATAGTGTTAATCGAAATAGCAACTTGACTACTCTCGAAATAATGATAATAAAGCATAACTTTCTGTTCATAAAAGACATTCCGGTGTTTAAACATGTACAGAGTTTAACTTGCTCTTCATGGGTAGAGGCTGCAGTTATGGTCAATGCTTTATTGTAGCTTTTGCTCTTTATTTATTACCTGTATTGGCTTTCGTCTCATGGGCAGTGGGCAGATTTCAATCATGACCTCCTCTTCTCCACTGAATGAGGCACTGATTACTTCATGAACCTCCTGTCGAAATTTTGAAATATCAAGTATCATAGTCAGGTATCCTTGTGCTTTCTTGACTTTTGCTTGTAATATTAGGACTTTGACTTTTCTTTCTACAAGGAAAGAAATTTGTATGGCATATTGGCATATCCTTTACATAGAAACGGTCGCCGTTAATTTATGCGTACATCACTAGTCTTTTTTCAGCCTAGACCTTGAGAGTGTTGTTCCTTTACCTAATGTCAATTGGTGATTGTAGTTATTCTTTTCTCTTCTGTGTATGCATTGAATTTAAATGTGTGCTACTTGTTCATCATATGCAAGTTCATCAATGAGTTTGCATTTTCTATCTTCAAGCCTCCCTGACCACGTGGTACACGGCTTTCTGTCTAACTCTTAAAGGTTTATTGGGGATTGGGATTATCTTTTCTTTGGATATATAGTATCATTTTCGATGTTATTGATGGTTACATAATATATTTATTAGCAGTTATGGTCTCTCATTCAAGTCTCCCTCTGCTGCTGCAAGCTCACTTGTTAACCTTTCTGCAATATAGGGTACTGGGCCTACTGGCTATGTGTTAGAATCAGTAACTGCTTGATGGAATTCACATAGTTAGCTTATTTGGTTAATCGGGAGAGAATTTGTTTTGCAGTGTTGAGGTTCACGAGGATAAAGTTTCTGTCTTTGATACTGGCTCTAGGATGGATGAAAGTGACGAGAATTCGATAGTGAAGTGGTACTTTCAGTTTCTCCTTTTGAAAAGCGTGGTCTTTAATGGCTTTAGTTTGTGGATGTAGTTACTAAATTTCCACTCTTTTTGCTCTATGTTCTCCTACATCTTTCATATCTCTTATACTAGTTTCTTGGTTTTGTTAATTTATCAGGGGGGAAATGGGTGCTTCAGCTCACAGAACTTCCAAAAGACTTGCAATTGGAGGAAAACCTCCATATCTCACGGTAATGACAAAGGTATTATCCAACCTAGTAGCAATCATATGTAGAGACTCACATATTCAGTAGACAAAGCTAAGCTATCTTTGGAAATATAGATGAGTGTCTTCACTTAGTTGAGAGACTGCTCTTAGAAAGAGAATCTATTTGCGTTTAATTCCAAGGAGCTTTATTTTTGAAGCAAACAAAACTACTCTTGGAAATAGTTTCATAAAACCAATACTTTTCATGAATTATGTACATGGATTTTTTTGAGGAAGGTGGATCTTTTGAATATTAAAGTTGAGCATTTATTCGTTAGTCTATGTCGTAACCTTACTCTAACTTTCAGGTTTAGCTGGGCCATTGTTTAGCTGTGACTTCTTTTTGATACATGCTTTCCTTTTTCTTTTTTTGCAGCCTTTTTTTTGGGATATATGGCTATGGTGGAACTATTAGGGATGTATGATAATTACGTCTCCTGCTCTCCTTATTGTTGAGCATGGAATCTCATTTTTGGCAATTTTTCTGAATTCTGTGTCCTATTCTAGGCATGCTATAGTATCTGCAAAGACTAAACAGTCTAAGAAAGTTTACTGGCTTCCTTTAAGGAAGGGATGCGCTATTAAGGCGGTCTGGGACTGATCTTAACTAGAAGGTAATATAGCTTTTCCGTGAGATGTGAACTTTTTGAATTCCCCTGACAAGTGCTGGGACCAAAGCAATGCAATGCATTAGAACTTGATGGGGTCAGTATATTGGCATCTAAATGTTTTAGATTGTAGGGAAAGATATTATTGAAAACAATAATCATATTAGTTAATTGAGAAGATCTCCAAGATACATTAATTAATGTGATATCAAGGAGACCACGTGGATATTATCTAGAAATTGGACCTTGCTAACCAAACATGAACTGAAAAATGTTTGCTGTTTTCTTTGTGGTATCAAGTGAAACCTATACTTGGTATTTTTCTACTTAAGCCAGTGAAGTTTTTCATTGTTACCCATATTGCAAGTTGCAACACCATTCTCTACAATTTTTTGTGTTCTGTTTGATTCTCCTGAATGTTTCAACTCTGCATTACTTTTAAATCACTTCTTGTGTTTGTTGATGTTGTATCACATTGCAGGAATTACTTAGAGATGCTTATGTTTCTGCTGGAACATTACCTCCTATAGAAGTTGTTGCCTTACTGCGGCCTTCCAATTTCACTCGAAGTAGTGCCTCTAATGATTTAGACCAAAAAACCATTCTAAGGGACAATTACGACATGCCTGGATATTAATTCAAGACTGAAGCTGCAAAATACCCTGAGGGTGACCATATTTTTTCAGCAACTGTTACAAATACATCACCTTATGGATGTCAGGGTTTGTATAGATTTTTGGTGGGTTCAATGTCATGTTTATTTCAAAAAGCTGTAGTTGTTCATTTTCCTTCTCTCTGGTAAGTATTAAATCCCTTGTCTTGTTTCCTGCATTCTGGATTTTGAAAGAATACAATTAGGATTTGCCTCTGTAAAGAAAAAATCAGCAACTGCAAGTTCTGAATTGATTGTGAGGGTCAAAGCATCATCTAATATCAAACGCTGGGAACTTTCAAAAGATGATATAGAACTGCCTTTGAGTGTGAGGTATGCTACTACTCGTGGATATTTTCTCTGTATTTCCAGCTCTTTTCACCTTGAATAATGAACTGTTATGTCACCTATGTTGCATGTGCAGCTAATGTGGGTCTTGCTTACCTGACTAAAGGAAGAAATTTAGTTACTGAGCTGCTTTTAGTCTTTCAAGTTGTATTAAATTACAGTATGTAGAATTAATTTTTTTGACATGTTGAAATGCTTACATAAATCACACGAAACATGCTATTTGAAGATCTTCAGGTCGACTTCTAGGTCAAATATTCACTAGCCTATCTTGGATACACATGACTGCACAAGATATGAATGTTAATCCTTTTCTCTCTTTTTGAGGGTGGGTTAGGAGAAGTGAGGAAGGTTTTATGCATTGGACTTTGTATTATCCACGCCCTTGCTCCCATTCTTTCAGCAATGTCAACATCATGATACATCTTTTTCATGATTCTTACATCTCCAGTCGATATGAGCTCTCTTGAGGAAGATTTGATATGCTTCATCGAGATTACCTGCGGCTTTGAATTTTTATCTTTGATAGATAATAGTCATACTCATAATACTCCTATCGTTGTTAGTTGTGACCTCCCTGCAGACAATCTCTCAATAGATTTTCGGCTTCTAGCATGTCCTTTAAATTTTAGCAAGATTCTGAATTGGGCCACGTTTGTGTCAGCTTGCTCTTGAGGTGGGTTAGATGTACCTGGAAATCTATTTTGTTACTCGACATAATCTTATAGTTAAGATTTTTGACTTTTACGAAATGTTAGTTCCCTAGGTTAGCTATGCAGCTACTTGCAGATAAAGTCATGGAGTAGGTTAGTAAGATCTGAAGTTGCATAAGGTCATGCGTTTTTGGTGCATTTAGATTGCCTGGATATGGAAGGACGAGTATGTTCTTTTCATATATCTCTGAGTAAGATAGTAAGTTGCTTTTGCTGCTGCGTTTTTTATGGAATTAGATTGGTGGGATCTGGAAGGATGAGTATTATCTATACATTAACTTAAGAGCAATATATGTTCTTCTCAGTTTGTCATTGTTTGCGTGCTATACAATACATGTTTTTTATTTTCTGAAATGGGAGAAAGTGATGAGTTTGCAAGATCTGGAGTCTGAGGAAATAAGGCTTTTATTCTCGTCCTATTCGAATGCATATATTATGCTAAGCCTTTAATACCCTAAGCCATACCAATTTGTAATTTGTTATCTGTGAGTGATGTATCATTCTTGATGTTTTTACTTTCGTTGCCAAATCTGCTTATTCCTCTAGGCTTTCTGAATCAAGCACTGCAAACACTTTTTTCCTTTTCAGAATAGAGTGAATTTTTGGATATATCTACAACCACAATAGCAGCAGCTAATGCAGCCATATCTTCCCTACAGTTCAGGTTCTTGTCACCATTGACAGTTGCCTGTTAGATGAATATCACAACATAAATTTTTTCAAGATAATGCCAGATATAGAAATCCAGTTAACGTCTAATGGTGTTGTGCTTTCTCATCTAAAGAACGTGAAGGTGGATTTGTCATCAGATATGTATCATTTGATTGTTTCGGTATGAACTGTATGGCCTTCTGTATATTGTAAAATTGAGTTGCGCTGCAGCCTGTGGTTAGTTTTAAGATATATATATTTATAAAATGCAGAATGTGCGGATTACAACTGATAAGTTAGACATTATTATCCCAATTTATGAAGCCGTGTTGGTTTTATCTCGGCCTGATAAGCGACCCTCAGCATACTTTGTCAAGGTATCCTAGCATATTACTAACGGTCTTAATCCTATTCGCCTAAAAAGAGTTAGCATGTTGACCATATTTGGGCTTGATAGTACTTGTCTGCTTTCTTTTGTCCAGTGTTTTCTGGACCTCTACGACTTGTCAACATTAGTTCGTCAGAATCAGGCGAAACGTTGCTTCACAAGCAGGTCATTGAGGACTTCAAACTGGAGGTATTTACGTTTTCAGGAAGTAATTCTTTCTGATACTATGTTGCGTGCAATTCTACCTATAATTACATCGCCAAGTATTCTACATTCATAATTTAAAATGTAGAGAGATGGAATGACTCGGATGTGACATTGTAACTGAAACTTTTTCTAGTGTTGTACCATGTGGCGAAATTGCTGTCAACTCATGTCCATGGTGGAACCAGAGTTTTTATCAAGTCGATATCTTACGTTAACAATGGGAGTATGTTTACAAAATTGGGCTATTTGAATGAGGGCTAATTTTCTATTTGCTGTCAAACATACAACATGTACTTAAACAAAAATTAGAATGCTGTGTATTTTGCTCGATAATCAATTTTTTTTTGACATATACAGTCTAAGTGAGTTCATTGGGACCCTTCTTTTCTAATGTGGCTGTCACAGTCCAGTAGAAATCAATTTATGTGGCTCTTTCAGATCTTGAATCAACATTAAACATGAAGTTCAATTCATATACCTCCTTTATTGACTATAAACATTTATCCGAATGAAATATTGTGGAGTTGATAAAAACGACTGAAAAAATATTTATTGATTCTTTGTGATTCAGGATCTTGCTGGAACCTGCCATGTTACTGACCTGCAGGCATTTAGTTGTTAGGATTTATGACGAGTCTGTTATACAAATAACGTTTTTTAACTCCTTTTGCAACTTTTGGTTATCATTACTTAAGTCAATTTTGCATGACCATATTGGATAATATATCTGGGTTGGTGATTTTATTGAAATCGTTGCTTTCAGGTGTTAGATAGACATCGTAATCATGTCCAACAAGGCATAGAAGCAGAGCTGCATGTTCATGGTTTCTCTTCTGTTGATCAAATTGGTCTAAAGCGCGGGGTAGTGTAGCTTTCTTACAACATAAAGCAAATATACAATAACGGTGATTTCACGAGCTTTGCTGTACCACAACTTTATTTGCGTAGTTTCATTTGACTATAATAATTTCAGATACATTGCGAGAGAGAAAGTATTTGCGCATACCCGGTATGGGCCAACAGTGTCTATACCGGGGTATGTTAGTAATTTTGCCAGAAAAAGACAAAAAGATTTGACTCTGATCATGTAGGAGAGAAATCAGATCAACTAGCATATGAATCAGATCAACTACAATGTGAATCAGATTAACTATAATGTGAATCAGATCATGGATATATGTAAGTAAAAACCAAAAAAAAAAAAAAAAAAAAAAACCAAAGAAAAAAGGAAAAGTTGTATTTATTTACAACTTTGCCCCGGTATTTACAAATACCGGGTATGCTCTTATCAGCGCTCCATTGCGAGATGAGTGTATTCTTTGCCTTTGCTATTCTTGTACAAATAAATGTTCTTTAATTGTACAACTGTATGAAGTCGTATTTGACGAGTATACTGCAGACTATTTCATGGCAAGTATTATATTGGGTTTATATATGGTGGTTGCACGATCTTGTGACATAGTATTATTTTAGCTAGGAGAAATACAATGGACAGAGTAGACACTTTGCATTGATAGATGAATGGAATATGGAACTTTGAACACAAACTCATAGTGTGCCTTTTTTGAAAAACAATACCTCTACTAATTCTCTCTAATATATGTTAATTTTGGCACTATTAAATTTGTAACTGGCTCACTATCTTATGAAAACGAGTGGTGTGTTGAGTTTATTTAACTCAATTTTCTTCCAATAAAAAACTGAAAATAAATTCAGATTTATAACACATCGAATAAATATTTGGACTTTGGCGAAAACAAAAAAAAATATTTTTCTCGCCTGCTGTCATACGCGAACGGTATCCATTGTTTATGTAAAATATTCCAATATTGAATATATCATAACCCATATCACAAGTCATGCATGCTATTGTTACTATTCTACAACATTAGGCGTGAAACATACTATTGGTTTTGTATATATTGACTTACGAATAACAATCTTGGAGAAAAATATTATATTAATAATATTATTATTTCATATCATCATTATTCTACTTGTTATTATTAATATTACTCAATTCATAAGAATATTATTGTTATGCGTATTATTAGTATTAATATTATTATTATTATTATTATTATTATTATTATTATTATTATTATTATCATTATCAATGATGATAAAAATATTACTCTACTTGTAATTATTAATAATACTCCATTCAGACCAGTTCAGTTCAAACTTATTCAGTTTAGATTTAGGGTATGTTCTCCCCAGCGTATTTTCAGTTCAGTTCAATTCAGTTAAGACCAATTCAGTTCAGTTCAGCGCTGTTTTATGCCGAAGAGAACATGCCCTTATTCAGTTCAAAAGAACAGAGCCATAGTAGGTTTTTAGCTTCGCAACTTTCTAAATTTTAAACTTTAAATTTTTAGCCTTCAAGAGCATCTAATGATTATTATGTAAGTGCTCATTTGGTCGAATGTAGGGAGTTCAAGTTTATTGGAGGTTTTATTTTTTTTATTTTTACATGTAATAATATTTTCTAGGAATTACTAAATGTTGTTTGGTGATTCACGGAACATATTTTTACATATAATTATATTTTTTAGGTCCCATTAGGTAAGTCATTTCCTTCAATTGTAGGAAACGAAACTTGCTAGGAAATTCTACTTTCCATAAATTTGTCAATCAAACAACACCAAAAAAATTCAATTTCTAAGAATTTTAGCTTCATATGATAAATAATGCCAACCAAACAACACCAAAATTTTAAGAATATTTGGTGCATTTCTAAAACAAATAGGGGTATATAATGCATTTTGTGAAACCTTAAAAGCTACCTTGTAAAAAAAAAAACAGTTAAAAATGTGAAATTTATCCGTATCTATGAATCTAAAGCAAATAAACTACCTCCTCCGTTTTATAATACTCGCTACACTTTCCATTGTGGGAAGTTTCACATTACTTGCTAGACTTCCTTTTTGGACAATAAACTCTCTCTATCTCTCTGCTCTCACTGTCTCACATGGATCCCTTTTTTTTTTACTCTCTACATCTCTCTTCTCCAAAAATTAGGAGTCCGTAAATTGAGAAGTGTAGCGAGTAAAATAAAACCGAGGAAGTATTTGAAGTCAAATATCATGACACATAAAAAGCTGACATCACATGAAGACATAATCATTTGACATCAGCAACAAATGAGGTAAGCAACATTATCATCATCACATCATGTATTCATGTCAATCGTTTTGAAGCAAATGAAAATGCCGCAGACGCAAACTGCTTCGTATATTGATGTGGACAGTTGAACGACACGTGAGCAGTTGGGCGACACGTTGGAAGTTGGATGACACATGCAGTGATCATGCATGCACTAATTACTTCTTCCGATCCAAATTAGTTGCTACATTTTGACCGTGGCACTGTTCACATCATAACTTTGACTATTTTTTGCTCCATATGTATATTACAAAAAGTGAAAGTATTGTGTCAGACCGTCTGACACAATACATTTGGTCGGACGACCACTCCCGTTCGTAACCTGTATTATGCAACCATACCTATATTCAAGAAAGTTGTGAGAGATGAAGGTGCGAAATAGAAAAATGCAGAAAACTCAAATTATATTGAATTCAAGCTTATGAAGCACAGCAGCAGCACTTTAAGAGAGAGAAGGGATACCGTATTGAGGATAGAAGTTAAAAGATAGAAATACAAAAGATACAGGAGAGAAGAGAATATGATATATTAGATGAGAATAATATAAACAGAAGGAAACTCAACAAGAAGAAAACGTACAATCCTCAATATACCGCACAAGCGAGGAAACTCAACACGAAGAAAACCTACAATATCAATCCAAGATACTTTGAAGGTGCTAGGAAGTGAACACTAACCACATTTTTTGTCTGAACTTGAGTATGGAGTATCAGCTAAGAGGAATGAAGAAGAAGGAAAAAGTGAGAGAAAGTAGAGGTTAGTGTTTTGTTTTCTTTTCAGTTGGACTTTGTTTACTTTCAGTTGGACTTTCTTTTCTTTCAGTTAGACTTTCTTTTCTTTCAGTTAGACTTTGTTTTCTTTCAGGTGGACTTTCTTTTCTTTCAGTTAGACTTTCTTTTCTTTCAGTTGGACTTTCGTTTCTTTTCAGTTGGACCAACTGAAAGAAATAATGGGCCAACTGAAAGAAATAATGGGCCAACTGAAAGAAATAATGGACTAACTGAAACAAAATGAAGACTACCTGAAGAAAAATGTAGACTACCTGAAAAAGAATAAAGACCAACTGAAACCCAAGTAAGTCTGACTGAAGCACAAAAACCCACTGAAAAACAAAGAAGACTAATTGAAAACAAAATGAAGACTACCTGAAAAAAAATTGGAACCACCTGAAAAAAAATGAAGACTACCTGAAAAAAAAAATGGAACCACCTGAAAGTCGTCCGACCAAGATTATGGTCGGACGAGTCCGACACAATACGTTCTCTTACAAAAAACATAGTCTTGTTGGATCTTGTTTGATTCGTCCCAATTTGTATTTTTCAAATATATAATTTTTATATTTTTTCATATATGTTAACTCAAGATATTGGTGTTTGAAGTTCATCTCGTAAACTGTGAAAAAGCAAATGTAGCAACTAATTTGGGACAGAGAAAGTACCAAATTGGGCTTCAGAAGTAGACTATAAAAATACAAACCTTTAAAGGTAATAAAATACAAACCTAAATTTTGTACTCCCTTCGTCCCATAATATAGTGTCTACTTCATTTTTGGTGGGTCAAACTTTAAAATCTTTGACCGAATATTCTCATTTGTATATATAAAAAAACATATTCATGTGGGATTTTATTAGATTCGTAATATCAACTTTTTATATTTTTTATTAATACGGAATTGAAGATAATAAAGGTCAAAATTACGTCTTAGAGACCGTGTAAAAAAGAAACAAGCACTATATTATGGGATGGAGGGAGTATAATACTATAGTCACTATTTATTTATTCAAAAATTATTTAAAAAATCGGTCTAATTTTAATATAAAAGTAGACCGAGTAACTAAGGGTCTTTTCTCCCTAGCTTATTTTCAGTTCAATTCAGTTCAGTTCAGTTCAACTCTGGACAATACGTTTACTCTCACATATCACTATTTATTTCAGTTCAGTTCAATTCAGTTCAATTCAACTATTTTATGCCGAAGAGACATACTCTAAATGAATTAAACTAGTTATGGAAAGAAATTAACCTAGTCATTATTGGATAATTCTCTTTTTAATATTAAGTTTACCATTATTTAATTTTAATTTAAAAATAGACGATATCTTACAAGACAAACTCAAAAAAAAAAGTCAACTATCAATACAAAAATACTTCCTCTATTTAGAAATAGTTGCACCATTTATACTTTTCACGCATGCCGATGTATGATTTCAACTATTAATATCTTTAATTATCAATAAGTAAAAATTATAAAAAGTTTATATTAAAAAAATTTACATCGAGACGAATCTAACAAGATCCCACATGACTATGTTTTTCCTAAAATATAAATCACTAAAGACAATCTAAGTATAAGATGTGAATAGTGCACAAAATAGAAATGGTGCAACTATTTCTTAACGGATGAAGTATCTCCTAAAGTATCAATCAATTACGGAAACAAAGAAATGCAATATTCTAATTATAGAATGCACATCAGTATCCAGTAATATAAATATATAATTGATTTGGTACGATTTGGACAAAGTGGTACACACGATATATCAAATCAAACTTGAATAATTGCCTTTAATGGCACAAGTCCAGTTTACTAGGAGTCTTAAGAGAGAGCCAACAAACATGTCAAAATTAACAAAAAGATGTAAAATTTATGAACTGTCTTCGTTGAGCAACTCGGTGAATCAATCAGGTGAGCAATGTAACCCCTAAAAGAAACAAAAAAACAAAACAAAAGGTGAGCAATTTGATTTTCTTCTTCAATCCCCCCTATAAATAGAAAGAGTTTTTCACAATGAAGACATCATAATTCATATCCAACAAATTAAAGAGTTCATAATTCATATCCAACAAATTAAAGAGTTAATAATTCATATCCAACAAATTAAAGAGATCAAAGCAAAAAAAAAATGATAGAGAAAAGAGATGAAAATAATGCTGCAAAATCACATGGAAATGGTGATGATGATGGTTATGGTTATGGTCATGTTGTGGTGGTACCATACCCAAGTCAAGGCCACATCAACCCATTACTACAATTTGCAAAACGTTTAGCTTCAAAAGGAATAAAAGCCACTTTAGCTACTACCAAAAACACTATTTCTTCTATCTCTTCCATCTCTTTTCTCCCAAATGTAGCCGTCGAGCCAATCTCAGACGGCTACGATGATGGTGCTTATCCTCAAGCTGGCTCCGAGGATGTTTTTCTCAACTCTTTTAAGTCAAATGGCTCAAAAACTCTTGCTCGTCTTATCGAGACCCATCAAAACTCATCGTCTCCTGTGACTTGTGTTGTGTATGATGCATTTTTGCCATGGGCTTTAGATGTTGCTAAAGAATATGGCTTACTTGGTGCTGCTTTTTTTACTAACTCTGCTTCAGTTTGCGCTATTTTTTCTTGTGTAAGCCGTGGTTTAATCAATTTACCTCTTAAGCCAGACCAAGTTAGGTGTGCTTTGCCTAAAATGCCTTTGTTTAAGGGTAATGATTTGCCTAGTTTTCTCAGGAAACCTGAAAGTTACCCTGCTTATTTGGCTATGAAGTTGAGTCAATTCACTAATCTTCACTTGGCTGATTACGTCTTTTGCAATTCTTTTCAAGATTTGGAGTCAGAGGTGAACTTTCGTTTTTCTCCCATTCATCTCTAATTATTCATTACTGTTTTTAATATACTACCTCCGTTTCCTAAAGATCTTCCTTGTTACTATTCCTACAGATACTAAGGAGGAGACCTTTGTGTGGGGTGTGGAGTGGGTAAAGTAGGAAAGAGAAAGTGGTTAAGATAAATAAACAAATAAAAAAAGGTTAAAGTAGGGGAAAGAAAGGGCTTAAAATTGAATTAATAATGTAATGGTGGACCATATGATAGGGACATGAGAGCGTAAAAAGGAGAAGAAAAAATTTCAAATAAGGAATAAAGTAAAATAGGGAAGATTTTTTGAAAATACACTTAAACGGAAAGAGGGAAGATCTTTAAGAAACGGAGGGAGTAATACTTTACACATATTTAAGCGTACATATATACAGCAAAGTTGCAAACAAAATGACACTTTTCACTATTAATTTTACTAATTATATTGATGTTTATGTCATGTAGGTTATAGAAGGCGTAATAGATAAATGGCCTGCAAAACTAATTGGACCAATGGTTCCATCATCCTACTTAGATGGAAGAATAGAAGGAGATATAAGTTACGGATCAAGTCTATGGAAACCCTTAAGCGAGAAGTGCAAAGAGTGGCTACAAAGTAAGCCAACAAAATCAGTCATTTACATCTCATTTGGTAGCATGGTTTCACTAACACAAGAACAAATGGAGGAAATTGCATTGGCATTAAAAGAAAGTAACTATTACTTTCTTTGGGTGGTTAGGGAGTCCCAGATTAGCAAACTCCCTAAAGAGTTTCAAGCGGAGGTTTCGATGACTAATAAGGGGATGATTGTTACATGGTGCAATCAACTCGAGATATTGGCCCACGAAGCAACTGCATGCTTCGTGACTCATTGTGGTTGGAACTCGACACTGGAAGGGCTTAGCCTCGGGATCCCAATGATAGGGGTCCCACAATGGAGTGACCAATTACCAGATGCCAAGTTCATTGAGGAGGTTTGGGGGGTGGGAATTTGGCCAAAGGAAGATGAGAAAGGAGTGATAAGGAAGGAAAATCTTAGAGATTGCTTCAAGGAAATAATGGAAGGCAAAAAGAGTAGAGAGATAAGAGAAAATGCTTTGAAGTGGAGGGAGTTGTCAAAGAAAGCAGTTAACTATGGTGGAAGTTCAGACAATCACATTGAAGACTTTGTTCAACATTTGAGATGTACTAGTTGTGCTAGCAAAAACAAATTTTAGCTTTATGTTAAAATAAGTATTTTCACTGGAATTTAGTAAAGGAGTGTCTATTCATCTATTGGCACCTCAAATAAACAAAATGAATTGTTGGTCCTATGATGATGCATCATGCATATATATCCTGACTGAGTTAGTGCATGTAATTTGATATTACAAGGATGCTTGTAGTTTGAAATTATATATTTGCTTAAAGTATTATTAACATAATTTGGATATTTTTCAATCACAATTTACCTCAAAAGTAGGTCAATCAACAATACATATAAAATCCAAATGTACAATATATCTCATCTTGACCAAAAAATAAACAGTTGTTTGGTCCAAATTTTTTAAAGTTTTGATTTTCAGCTGGACCGCGAATAATTTTATTTTTTGGCGTTTACTTAACTTTTATAAAAATTTAATTTTACAATATTTTTATGTACTTTTATGGATATTATATCAAAAAATTATTATTATACAATTAAGGGCATGTTCTCTTCGGCATAAAACAATTTAACTGAATTGAACTGAAATGAATAGTGATATGTGAGAGTAAAAGTATTGTCCAGAGTTGAACTGAACTGAAAATAAGATGGGGAGAACAATAGCTAGTAACTTTCAATTAGTATTGAGTACCAGGTTTAATTTATTTTGATATCATTCACTTTTCGCAAAATGGATCACTCTTTTAAGTCAAAATGAGTCATTTTTAAACAAAGAACAGTCGTTTACCTTAATAAAATAACTTGTATATAAGTAAAAGTGATCCATTTAGAACAAAAAATTACTCGGGTCTAAAGGGTAACTTTTTGTATTAAATAGATTAGTTCTATATAAGTTTATAAGTGTCTATTTATTGAGGATCAATAGTTACCGGCGCATGAACTCGTATCAATAATGGATCAGTCCTTCAAATTAGTTGATTCAACACGACAGAGTTTGTAATATCATTTTTCAAGTCATAAAGACCAACTGCTCATTCTTAACCATATTGACATTTTTTATTGACCTTTCATGAACATAAACCTCATAGACAAATAATTACAAGAGGCAAATTTATATGAATTTCCAATAGCCTTGTATCAGGATGGGATATATATTCAGTCAGTTCACATCCAGATGTTCCAATAAATTACAGGACATGATTATCGAAAAAAACTTATGTACATTTCACAATATAACAGTTACATTGATCTATTGACATCTTTAGAGAGCCATTTTCATTCCTTAATACCAACTACTTCCTCCGTTTCATAATATGATAAAAAACCAACTTTAGCGAGTTACTTCTCCATTTCATGATTTCAGTACCATTTTGAAAATAGCATCTAAATTCATGGTTGTGAATTAGTTCAAATTTGGGATTAGCATTGCCTGTATATGTGGGGCAATAATGAAGTGGAAGGGGCTTAACACATGTTTTTGCTTTACATAATAAAACTCAACTAGTCTTGCACTGTTACACAGTATGTTCAACAAACATGCATTGTCTACACACC
Source organism: Beta vulgaris subsp. vulgaris (assembly GCF_026745355.1). Classification (NCBI taxonomy): domain Eukaryota; kingdom Viridiplantae; phylum Streptophyta; class Magnoliopsida; order Caryophyllales; family Amaranthaceae; genus Beta; species Beta vulgaris. Next base: position 52,916,151 of record NC_079203.1, read on the forward strand.
ATCCAAAACAAAAATTATGGGAGTTTATCTAAAAATTTCAACAAATATACTTCATATTTCATAAAAATTGGGAAACTATCCATTATCTATGGCTAATGCTAAAACACAAAATTTAGCAGTATTGAGATTTTCGTAATTTTCAGTGTTGTTCGAATTTTTAGGGAAATTAACATCTCCTAGACTAAAAGAAGGGGTATGTATATATAAAATTACCAAAAAAAAAGCCATTGCAATATGCACAATTGCCAAATCAGGGATATAAATTAAGAGTTTCTCGTATCTAACATGTCTCAGGAGTCAGGACCATGCTTCGACATGGTACCTACCAGCCTTCTCCAACGCCTTGAGCCATCTCACAGCAGCTTCCTTGGTAACTCCACTTTCCTTGCTGATGATTTCTTCAAATTTTGACATAACATCAGAAGGCATTTTGGTTGAGGAACCAGCAACATATACAGAAGCTCCTTTACTGAGCAACTCCCAGATTTTCTGCCTCTGCTCCTGCATCTTATGTTGTACATAAACTTTCTGCGGCTGGTCTCTTGAGAATGCAACGTAAAATCCCCCGCCTTTTTCTTCTGAAAGAACGCCACCATCCCGGGAATGGAACAGCCAAAAATCACTATATAGGAAGTCATCTTCTTTATTCCGGCAACCGAAAAAGAGAAGAGCTGGAGCAGTTGGACCATATTGACTCTGGATAGCTCTCTCTGCCACAAACCCTCTGAAAGGAGCACACCCTGTTCCTGGTCCTATGAGAATAAGCGCAAGTGACGGCGATGGGGCAGGAAGTAGGCCTTTTTGAAACCACACTGGAACAAAAACTCCTGTTCACATAAATTTTAGAAATATTTAGCATTTCAATACATCTTGAAGAATAAGTCAAGCAATTAAGAAATTATCAGAGTAAGGTGGCAAATACCTTGTTGAGGATCAAGTCCAGCAAGCCACTTCGAGCAAAGACCAGACCGCTTCCTCTTATAAGGTGTCATCCATGACACCACACTCATAGTCAAGTGCACTTCATTAGGATGGGCAACAGGAGAGGAAGAGATGGAAAAGGCTCTAGTTTTCAAAGGGGGAACCAGCTGGACCAACCATTCAAATGGCATTTGGACAGACGGGAAATCCTCTAGAATCTAAGATCCAGTGATAGAGTTAATAAAATAGAAGGAATTTTGGAAACGACACAAATGGTAGAGATATGCCAAGAATACTTACTGAGCTAAAGAACAAAGGAAACACTCACCTCAAGGACAGTTCTTCTTTCCTTCTGGTTATATTGGTATAAATCATCTCGGCCCTCGGGTGAAGCAAAATATTCTAGTCTTTCCTTTTCATGCTCAGCAGTGGCAAAGTAACTCATAACCTGCAGTATAAAACATTTAGAACCTAGTAATCGAGATGATATCAAGATCAACTTTTACCACTAGTTTTACCGATGGCTCTTAAATGGCTCTCACAATATACAGCTTTTTTTACTTGCGAAAATAGGGAAGACGTTTCATTTACAAATTTTCAAATTAATCAGGGGACAGTGACAGTTACAATTTAATCCACACGTCCACACCCTAGGATTCTCCAAGTTGTGAAAACAAGAAACGATTCCTTGAAAATGTGGTATGGTCTGTGATGATGGAAACTGTGCTAGAGCAATAGAGCACGGCTTGATTGTTTCACTAACAACCTAGCTGAAAAGAACAAGAGATCCAAGAACATATTGAGAACTGAACAACATAATATTGAATTAAAGAAAAAGACTGTGGAAATTGGAGGAGGCCAATTTTATCAGTGCAAGCTAGACCCCTCTCCTTTCTGCTTTTCTTAGTTGTTCTGTAGTGGCTCTGCTCAACTCTCGAGTATGACTGCTGTAAGTTTAAGTCCATCTCTATTTCAAAGTTCGCTCCTTTTTCTGTTGGATCCAGTTCCTTTCTCACCAGTCTCATTGATTAGCGACAAACATGTTTCAGTAGACAATACTCTCTGAAAGCATGCGTTTCAGTGTACTAGAAATAAGGTATGGAGACAGGAGATACAAGCTGCACATAGAAAGGATGAATGGCTTTGGACAAACATCTTACAGCCAGATGTTCAGAATTAGTGGTACCTCAAAGAAATAACGTCTAGGGGAAGCTGAGGCAATATCCATGGTCAACTCCACAAATGTTCTTAGTTTGATGGCCAAGCTAGATGCATCAGCAGCAACATCATTGCTAAAATCTCTCGATTGAACCTGCAGTAATGAGAATGCTTCCATTACATAACTCCAGAGTTGAGAAGGGCAGGAAACATCAGTAAAATTACATACCATCTACGTATTACAGAAACAGAATCCTGCATAAGTCATAAACTCGTGATGTTATGCATATAACAAATAATTACATACTATTATGTTGATCTGATTCCTTTGATCTTTAGGTAAAATATTCTACTTGATATCTGATATATCTTAAAGTTCTGCTGACATTATAAAGAAAATAAAAAGGCCATATGATTTCTGTTCTTCTTTCTCTAAGGCAAGCAATATTTTCACACTAGTAAGCAATTTACGACAGCCACAACCTAATTTAGTGTGTTTTTCTATTCTTTAATATAAACTCCATAATGTCAATGCTAAGTTTCTTGATGTATAGAACACTTTGAGGTGCAATATCATTATTAAGTTTAGAAAGTAATTTTCTTTACAAAAAGATGGAAACATCAATGCATAGGTTAATTTACATACTTTGATGAATGCTTCAGGTTCCAAGTTACAGCGACTTAGGAATGCATCTACAGCATCAGGATTTTGAGATGGAAGTATCTCAACAACATCACCAACTTCATATTCAATTGCCTGAAACATGACAGAAGTGCTTCAACTAAAAGGAAACCCTATAATTAAATAATTATTAGCCAAAGGTACTTTTCTAATCAAAGTTTAACCTTCTTACAACTTACAAGTGAATGAAACTCAAATTCAAGATGGCGAACATCTCTCCCACTGCCTGCTTGTGTTAATGAACAATTTCTTGTCTGAAAGAATAATTTACAACCAATCAAGTAAATTAGACAAATGAAAAAATCACAGCAATATACGAATTCTAGCTAGTGCATGTAGTATCATATTTCTTGCACAAGGAAGTAAGCTGTGAGGCACAGTTTACATGTAAGTTTTTGTTACTAGCATAGGTCATCTTAAAAATATGCAACTGCAACTGCACTTGGATGTCCCACAGAGCTCACATATCTGAAATATTAAATCATCTAAATGTACGAATCTTCAAAAATATTCAGCACGTCAAAGTCAAGTTAAACAAGAGTCATACATATACAAAATTACTTATGTAGTAAGATCATGCGTTTTTTACTTTCTAGGTTATGTTTAACCTGCTCCAATCATCCAATCCAACCACATGACAGTGACAAGTTTAACACAAATTCTTACTCATAGATGTTTTCAAGGCCTCTTTAACTGGAAGCAGGCAACCAGGAACAACAGATTAAGATGGGCAGACAAAAACTTAAACCAAAACCAAAACAAGAACCAAGGGCGAAATTAAAGCTCCCAAGTCTAACTACAAGAGATCCCGAACATATATGAGTAGCCTACAGCATACAACCTACATCATAGGAAATCTACATAGAAACCAAAATTAGCAGAAATTTAGGGTGATCCACTAGGCAGGGTCGCAGGAGAGTTCCATGCAGATTATCCCATCATCATAATAATGCAAAAGATTTGAGGATTACCATTTTTAACCAGCAGTGAGGCCTACTCTTATCCACAGGAAATTTCGCAGGAGACATCAAGCGAGCACTCTCAATTTGCAGTTTCCTGGACTCCAAATCTGCATTAAGAACAAACAATGGCCTTCAGCGATAGTTTAGGACTATATCATAAAGGTACAATACTTTATAGGTCCGGAGTTGATGACTAGCAATAAGGAGCGCAACTCGCTTGGTGAAAGTCCATAGAACAGTCAGAATTTGAACAATGATTTAGGAGTCCAATACGTGTTGCCAATGTTGGAGTGTATTTGGTTTCAGCTTTCTCGAGTTCAAAGTCCAAACTGAAGTCCACATATTATAAAGTACATACATAACTATAAAATGTGTTCCATAATTTTTATTATTACAAAATGTTCTATTCAAGCATAAAGGATGTCATTAGCATTTATAAATGATACTAATATAATGATGTTTAATTAATGTAAAATGTCTTTTTAGACATATGTTTAACCATAAGATATAAGTTAGACTAAAACAAGTCTACTTACAAGATACCGCTAAAGGGAACCTTTTTCAAAAGAAAAAATTTGCTTGGGCTGGAGTCTGGATAGGAGTTGGACTCAAGGTTAGTTATTTGCATTGGACTGGAAAGTCTTTAGAAAAGTCCGTACTAGATTTGGATAGATTTTTTACTCCAATATATAATCCACTGAAAGGACTTGGCAGTTGGCAAAGTACAATCTAATTAATCAAATTTACACCACTACTAGTAAGTATTCATCAGGGACATGATGAGCAAGGGAATTTGCCGAAAAACACAGCACATAACTGATTAATTTACTAACTCTCCAATTCAGTACTTGTGAAGTATCAGAAAAATATAATTTGGAGACCAAGGAAATACACAAGAAGATAGACACATTTCCAATATGCAGAAACAGGTTACCTGAAGTAGTTGAGACTAGTGAACTTGCTTCATTATTGACATGATACGTTACAACAACTTTAGATTGATTCATCAGTTTTACATCTTGAACAAAATCTACTCCATTTGGAAAGAGGTTTGAGTTGATTTGATTCAATGAACTCCATAATGCGGACATCCAAGGATCTAGAGATCCCTCATACCTATGAAGTAACAAAGAGGACAAAAACTCAGTCAATTATTGGGATATTATATCCTTGCCCAACCCCAGAAAGCAATAATTGAACAAGATTCAATAAAATGATCAAAATATGTTGATCTGTTAGGTTATAAGATTGTGAATAATGCAAAAGAAGATGAGCATAGCATATATCTAATTTTCTGATAGGTAAGAAAGTTTAACTTCAGGGTGGGGAAGATGTATAGTTTAATCAATGAATGCTGTCAATCCAAGCCATACCCTGAAGGATGCTGATCATCTCCAAGTCCTCTTTCAATAATAGGTGTTCCGCCAAGATCTGAAAGCCTTTTGTCCAACTTCTTTGCAACAAACTACAGCAGCAGAAAAAGACAATAGGTTCTAATCAGTGCCTCAAGATGAAATAGCTCTCATATTACTAATAAAAGTGAGACTGGTTGCGTTAAAAGGGTGCATATAATGGCAATATTAATCATGTAAAAACTAATTGCTAATATATATCTTTGAATCTTAATATACGTAAGAATCAATAAGCATAAATTGTAAAAAGCTGATATCGTGAACATAATTGAGACAAATCTAACAAGATCCCATATGGCCATGATGTTTCTGAAGTACAAATCACAAAAGGTAATCAAAGTAATGCATGTGAATTTTGAATAGTGCTAAAGTCAAAGTGTGACAACTAAAAAAACGGAGGAAGTATATTTTTCTCAATTTTAACATATGAGCATAAGTGTTTCTTAGGGACATTGCAACAAACAAATGTTAGGTCATCAGAATTCTTCATGTACCACTCATGTGGTAGACCTTATTTAAGCATTATGCACTCTAAATTACATGCTAGAGTTAACAACCGAGCATACAATAAGCAGATTCAAAAAACCCTACCAAGAGAGAAAGAGGTACCGTAGTTTTCCAACGATAAAGAGAGCCCTAGAGGTATTACATTGTATTTCTGGTATCCCGAGTCTCCCAATCCAAAAACTGCGTAGTGGACCCCTTCCAACCAGCCTCGAATAAGGTGCCTTTGCAACAGATACCTCCAAAACACCTACACATTTTTTATTGAATAGAATTACTAATCAACTAGATAAGAAAGATTACAAATTCTCACCTCAAAATGGGATTCTTCATGAATCATGTATACTAACCTTCATCTGATCAGGTGTGTCACCCTGGCCCGTGGTGGAGACAACAAAGATTACAGTTCCTTGATTGGGTAAGAAACTCTAGAAAAACAATAAAAGATGTAATCAGATAGTAGTAGAGGGATGTAGTACCATCAGATTAACAAAAAACAAATGGCGCTTTGGATCTTAGGCTATGTTCAGTTCACCTTATTTTTGCTTATTTCAGATCTAATCAGATCAGATCAGATCAGATCAGATCAGATCAGAAAAAATAAGTTCAGATCAGATCAGATCAGAAAAAATAAGTTCAAATCAGATCAGATCAGATCAGATCAGATCAGATCAGATCAGACCAGATCAGATCAGATCAGATCAGATCAGATCAGATCAGTTCAGATCATATCATGCTTATATTTAAAAACTTATTATTATTAAATATCTTTCACTACATATTAATAAAAATTATAATAATTGAATATTAATAAAGTACTCATTGAGACGAATCAAACAAGACCCCACATGACTATATTTTTTCTTATATATTGAGAAAAATCTAAAAGATTATCTCTTATTGTGAATAGTGTCAAGATTCTAAGTGACAAAGATAAAAAAATACAAAGGGGGTATTATTATTTACTAGTACATTTGTTCAAAAGAATTATTATTATTGTTGTTGTTGTACTTATTAATTATTAATATTGGTAATTATTATTAATCTTATTGTTACCATTATAAATGTCATTGTTATTATTATATTAAGTTATTTTGTTGTTATTAAATAATAGAAAATTAAAAGCCACGTGTTAAGAACATAAGATTGACGCAAAAATAAGAAATATATAAAATATGATATCTCAAATTCATGATAACGAAACTACTATGTTCGGATTACATTTCAAAATAAGCTAAGTGTGAGATACAAATTATAAATTTAGATTCGGTATACCTCTTCCTACCGAATTTCAAATCTCTCTAGCTATTTGAAGTTGCACGATATTTATTTATTTTTTGCTCAAGTCATAGTTGTTTGTATATCTTGTTCTATTTTATATGGAAAAAAAAGAGTTCAGTTTGCCGACTTCTCAAGTGTGAAAGTTTTTTTTAAGGAAAAGTGTGAAACATTGTATAACTGCTCTTATAAAATAATGACTTGAGTTATATAATTATTTTTAGTAATAATAATAATTATGATTATAATTATTATTGTTGTTCTTATAATAATGATAATAATAATAATTATTATTAATAATAAAAGTTGTATAAAAGTTGTAATAGAAATAAAATGATAATAATAGTAACACTATAAAGAATATCTTATAATGTATTGCATAATAATGATTTACAAAGTAATAATATAATAGTAATAATATATACTTATAAAAGATAAGATCTTGTTGAAAAAATAAGTTCAGATCAGATCAGATCAGATCAGATCAGATCAGATCAGATCAGAAAAAATAAGTTCAGATCAGATCAGATCAGAAAAAATAAGTTCAGATCAGATCAGATCAGAAAAAATAAGTTCAGATCAGATCAGATCAGATCAGATAAGTTCAGATCAGAAAATTTCAGGTGAACTAAACATAGCCTTAGTCTAAGAATTATACAGACACAAAAGCAATAATATACCAAAGTTCATTGAGTTTAAGCATCAGCAACAATAACAAAGTCTATTTTTTTTATCAAAAAAAAAAAAATCCACAATAGTATTGTTCACGCAATCTCGTATTCTAACAGTTCAGCAATCGAAAAAGTCCACAGAAGCATAATTCTAATCATTTAAACACATACTACCATAATTAAAGAGTTCTGCATGTGGCTAATGCTTGCTTTGCCACTAAAATCCCAAGTTAGTACATGCACACGTCAGCAGGAAGAGCGTCATACTCATGATGAACATGTTGGACTAGATTATGTACACACAGAGACCAATCCCAATAAACATGTACCAATTAAAGATGTACATATGTTCATTTAGCTCGTTATCCATGTATATATATTCATTTGTCTTGTTATCCATGAACATTTGGGTTGTTATCCATGAACATTGGCTTGTTATCCATGTACATGTATGTACCATGCTCTATGTACTAGCGTGTGAACCATCTAAGCTTTACACTAAAATCATTAGTAAAGATGAAACTTTAATTTCAATATCAAACCAAAATTTCAACTTTCAACACAAATTACAAAAAGCTAGGGTTATGATTAATCAAACTATCAATCAGTTTTGTCATCTCAAACACAACCTAATCAATCATCATCTTCCTACTTCCAATTCACCAATCAAGTAAACAAAAGATTCACAGCAGAATTGAAAAGAGAGAAAGAATGAAATTAAAGAGGTGAAATTACGGGATCAAATTGATCGATTGAGAGGAGAGAGACAGGACAACATCTGCGCTCAGCTTCACGGCTGATGCGCTCAGCAGCGTCCATAGCATTTCCAGTTTGAGTAGCGTAGAGGATAAGTAGTTTGGGCTTCTCCATTGAAATAGCTTCGTCTCCTTCAATGGCTGCCTTCAACTACTCGCAAAGTTGCAGAAATTTCAGCTTCTTTCTATTTCTTCAATTGGTGGGGGCTCCAATTCAATGGTGCAATTTACTGTGGTGGTGAAAGAAGAAGGGGAAGGAGAGGTGAGGGAAAAGGAAGGAAGAAGGAGAAGAAATAGAAAGTATAAAATACAGTATAAAAATATGTATTTAGGGGGTTACTATGAAATTTTAGGGCGTTATTTAGTGATTTAGTTAGTATTTCCAAAAATTATACTTCTCTTTCAATAAATTCAGTTCAGTTCCATTCTTTTATAACCAATTTGTTAAATATTATTATTATTATGTTGGTATAATTTATTTTACTAATTACTCCTATTATTATTATTATTATTATTATTTTATTTAAATATATATCATTACTATTAAGTATTATTATTATTGTTTCTATATATTATTTTGTTTATTATAGCTTTACTCATTATTATTACTATTATTATTAGGAGGAATATGATTTAGGTCAAAACACAAATAAACCCACTTTTTTAGCCCATAAACCAATCAAATCGTGTCAAGACGGTTTATGATGTAATTTTCGCGATCCAACCCAATCATTATTTTAATTACGAAATATTTTTATATTATTAAATCTAATCATTAAAATAGTGAGTATTACGAGTAATTTACTTAGATATTATTGTTATTATATATCATCATCAAGTATTAATATATTAATACAAATAATATAAAATAATTATTATTAATTATCATTATTATTATTAATAATTTATGATTATTAATATTATTTATTTATAACTATAATTTAAAAATATCCAAAATACTATTATTATCATTATTCATTATTATTACTTATCATTATAATTATTATTTAATATTCATATTATTATTGTTTAAAATATTATTTATATATTTATTACATTTAATTTAATTCAATCAGTTCAGTTCAGTTCAGCTGTTCTATGCCGAAGAGAACATGCCCTTAGTTGAGCCAAATAGTTGTTTACGCCAAGTCGTAATTGTGTCATACACCGCCATGTCATGTACCAAGCCGTTTTTTGTTGGATGTCATATAATTTAGTTGGTTAAAGTATTGAGAAGTGGTACCAAAGATCCGGGATTAAATCTCATCTACATCAATTGCCCTTATTGCTATCTCTACACCAAAAAAAAAATACCAATCCGTTTTTAACTCATTTGCTAAACACCGCCCTAATTTTTCATATTTACGCCCTGTATAAAAAAAAAATGTATGTATTTGAGTATTTTTATACTCCCACTCTCCCACTCTCCCACTCTCCCACTCTCATCACCTTCTCACTCTCTTGACCCTCCCTCACTTCTCACTCTCTCTCCACTCTCTTACTCCATCTCTCTCATCAACACCAAGAAGAAAACATCCGGCGAGTTTTTCCGGCGAGAAGAGAAATTTCCGGCGAGGACTATTGCAGGGCGGCGAGCAGATTTCCGGCTAGGCGAGCAGACTTCCGGCGAGGTTGCGGCGGCGACAAGATCCTCCGGCAACAAAACTTCGAATTTCCGGCGACATAAAGGTTAGTTAATTTGAAATTTTAATTTTTTTAAAAAAATCGTATTTGTAGAATTTGATATATCGCATGTGTTTGAAACCCTTTAAAATTGAAAGTATGGTAGTTTAGAGGATTAAAATTTCTTGGTGTTTGATTAAAATCTTCCAGTATTTGATAATTTCTTGGTAGTTTAGAGTATTTAGAGGCTTGAAATCATCGAAAATGTATGAAATCTGGTAAAATTGAGGCTGGCGCCTTGAATAGGCGCCTGAACCACTGGAAAGGCGCCTAATTAAGGCGGTGCACCATTGGTGGGGCGCCTAATTTAGGCGTCTAACCAATGGAGGAAGCGCCTTTGTTGGGCGCCTGATCAGTGGTACAGGCGCCTTATTTAGGCGCCCCACCATTGGTGCAGGCGCCTAATTAGGCGCCCCACCATGGTACAGGCGCCTAATTTAGGCGCCCCACCAATGGCGCAGGCGCCTAATTTAGGCGCCTGTACCACTGGTTGGGAGTTTAATTTAGGGGCCGAATTGCTTTAATTTTAATTTTTTTTAAGAAAATAATTACAAAATTATATTAATTATGGTGTATTAAAATTGGAAAATGTATTATTGCGAAAAATGAATTAAATAATAGAAAATATAGTTAATGAAGCGTAGAAATATATTTATATGAGAACAATTTTAATTATTGAATGTAATTGATTATTCATATTTTAATTAAATTTATACGTTTAATCAAAGATGAGTGGGCGAGACAAAGGCAAAGCAAAGTGTTTGCCTACAGATTCGGGTCATCGTCATCCTCATGATAGAGGGGTGACAATCTCATCGAGGAAGGCTAGAGAGTTGCTTTTCAGGAGCACTCAGTCTTCATCAGGTGCAGAAACGGAGGAAGTACCAGAGATTCTTCCTTTGTCTGTTGCATTGCCTACTATATTATGGACATTGAGCCGTGGAGACCTCACTCACCATGGAGAGGCAACCCGATGGCGGGGACGATCAGGAGGCGGGTGCTTATTACGATAGTCAGCCGGAGCATCCATCAACGGACGCAGAGGAAGGTCGTCCGTCTCGGGGATGCAAACCACGTACCTCTCGTGGTCGTTTTGCACGTTCTTCAGATGGAGCATCGTGCAATGCTCCGGGATCCGGGAGTAGTAGGCCGGGCAAGAGGAAGGGGCGGAGGAGGACACTTCATGGCTAGTACGTGACGCTAGGCCAGGTGGGCCGTTGGACGGTAGTGTCATACCTAGTTTTGGAGGCCACATAGCGGCACGCGTTTGGGCTGGGGAGGATGAGAGGACTATGTTGAAGTGTCATAACCGGGAGAGGACGTGCAGTAAGCTTCAGGCGTGGTACGCTAGCATGACACCCGAGGTTCAGGGGATGGTAGATGCTACTGGATTGAGGCACTTGCCTGAGATCATGTTTGAGCATTTGGATCAGCCGTTGATCTGTGCGTTTGTCGAGAGGTGGCAGCCCGATACGAACTCTTTCCACCTCCCTTTTGGAGAGATTAGTATCTTGCTACACGATGTCAGTTCTATCCTCCATATCCCATCAGATGGATGGATTACAGGTGACTTTGGTTCATGGGATGACGTGAAGAGTTCATGTGCAGAGCTATTTGGGATGGAGAGAAGCGCCTTTTTGAAGGCGCATTGGTCCGGTGGTGGTGTATTCATTGATTCTTTGATAGAGAGATGTTCTGCTCCGGATCGGAGTCCGACCCACCAGTTTCGAGGATATATGCTGACCCTCCTTGGTGCCACTCTATTCGTTGATAAGAGTGGTAACCGAGTCCGTCCTTGGCCACTGTCTTTTTGTCTTGTAGCCCACAGGATGTGAACCGGTATTCTTGGGGTGCGGCTACACTAGCCTATTTATACAGGCAGCTTGGCATAGCTAGTCGTGCTGATTCAGCCCAGATTTGTGGTTGCCTCACGCTATTGCAGGCATGGATTTACGAGTATTTTTCCATGTTTCGGCCTAACCGCACTAGGAGGATGATACCTATAGGATCTGCTTCGGCACTGAGTTGGGAGGTTCGGCATGAGAACAGGGGGATTGACCGACTACTGAGTATTCGACAGGCATTGGATCAGACGAACGACATGCAGCCTGATTGGTTACCTTATGGTATATGTCCGGTATCTGCTTATCCTCGTAGCACGTACTACGGGTGGCTGCGATACTTGGATATCGTTGAGCCGTATATGCCAGATCGTACTTTACGCCAGCTTGGATTCATTCAGGAGGTTCCCCATCATATTTTGGAGCCGGAGTCTTGCTATAGGCCTTCTGCTGGGGATAGGTACAGGGTAGACTTCTCATTTATCGCACAGCGACAGACATGGGATTTATTTCCACGTGCTTCACAGCTTATGTTGGGTGGTCTGCAAAAGGCCCCACTTCCTTCGATGGCGACAGATGCTTACATGCAGTGGTATGATGCGTACTCCCATCGTTTCATCATTAACCCGACTGAGTTGCCAGATGGTGGAGCCGGATCAAATTATGTTGAGGGTTTGGTTCCAGATCAGGTATCTTTTAATGTATTACTTATTAAAATTAAGTGTTAATAAAATTATATTTTGAATACTAACTTTGTTATATACTACTATATGCAGGTATTAGCTTCGATGTTCGGTATGATGGACCCGTTTATTGAACGGGACACCAGTGATTTGCCCGATGATTTTCGAGCATTATTTGATGGACTGTTTGGATGGTATGAGGCATGGAACCGTACCCGTGGTGTGGATCGACGTCGGAGAACGTAGTCATATTTTGTATTTTTATTTGAACTAATTATCGATTTAATGAGATTTGTATTTTTATTTGAACTTATTGTTTTTCGGCTATAGTGTAACTTTATTCTAATCAATTGAACTATTAACAATCATTAGTAACCTTATTGGATTTTATATCAATATGATTACCATGTATGAATATTTATTTATATTTCTATCTAATACTAACTATAAATTTTAAGTGATTATTTTTTTATATGTATTTTAACAATGATTAGTAATCTTATTGTATGAGGTTGACGTCTTTTATTCTAAATCTATTTTGACCTCTAGTGTATATTTTTTTTATATATATTGTTTCTATCCATTTGAATGTAATTTCATGACTTTATGATATTTCATGTAACTACTTAGTGCTTCATTTGCATCTTATATCAATATAATTATCTATTATTTGTACAATTTTTTATACTAACATGACTTTTAAAATAATATTGTTTAATTATAACTGTGTATAATTTGTTTATGATTAAAATCTATTTACTTCTACGCAAAATAATCTCAAACATGATTTTTTAAAATTAAAGGTCATGAATAATGAAGAATAATGCAGCTAATGATAAACATGTTATACCAAAAAAGCATGTATATCATGATATATCAAAGAAATTCAAAGTGTAAATGACAAAATGCTAGCTATATCAACAGATAACTTTAATTAATTAAAAATGCAATCCTTTTCATTTAGAATGTGTATAATATATCAATGTCAATTTAAATCGCTTGCACCACTAGAGGAGCGCCTAATTAAGGCGCTTGCACCATAGGTCAGGCGCCTAATTTAGGCGCCTAACCAATGGAGCAAGCGCCTTATTTGGGCGCCTGGTCTTAGGTAGAGGCGCCTAATTTAGGCGCCTAACCAGTGGAGCAAGCGCCTGATTTGGGCGCCTGGTAAATGGTGGAGGCGCCTAATTTAGGCGCCCCCTATAATGGTGCAGGCGCCTTGATTAGTCGATCCACCAGTGGAACAGGCGCTTAAATTAGGTATGTACAATGTTAATTTTAATGAACTGTCCTTTCATTTAATAGTAGGTATGTACAATGTTAATTACAATAATATGAACTTACAACTAACTCTAATATATATTACAATAACAATTACATTAGAACTAACTCTAATATTCAATTACAATAATAATATCGACTTTAATTGCTATGATGAACATTCCATAAATTAATCCGGCTAGCATAATAAGTCTCCCATCCAACTACAGTTTCATCTCTCAAATCAAACCATTGTACTGCAATTGGAGGCATCGGGAAATTAGGAGCCATGAATAAGCGGATGTAGTGTTGATTACGTGCTCCAAGGTGTACCATAACAAACTCATAACATGGTCGTGTGACCTCGACTGGTGCAGTCAATGGTAGAATAGTGCAGCAACCCCACAAAGTACCTGATTCCCCCACTGTAAAGTACATCACAAGCAATTGTACAAGGTAGCAACAGCATACAAATCAGCAATAGACTCCATCCAATGTGCCCGACGAGCAGGACCTCTGGTGTGCATGATACGAATTCTCGCTCTATCGACGTACTCTCGTCCTCCATAAACATCCTCGTAAATTTTTTTCATTGAAATTTCGTTGTAAAGGTGTTGACGAGCGTGTGGCCAACGATCTTCTCCACCATTGAAAGCATCAGCAACACACCTGAATCCGCAGTTCCCATCACCTAAGACGTCATTCCACCCAACTATAAAAGGGATGATGATATCGGGTACGTTATCTGCGTAAGGAAATGGATCTGCTCTTCTTTCAAATCTCTCCGGTTCAAATGTTCTTGTCGCATTTGAATCTGTTACATAAATAAGAGTTACGAGTATTTTTGTATATCAAATTGATAAATAACATAACAAATCAGTTCATATATGTGTACCTCTATCTCCACTAGTACGAGTCGATGGATTTGCTGCACTTGAATCTGTTATATAAATACGAGTTAGACAATTAACACAGTAAATATGATTGATTAAAAACGTATTAAATAAGTCATCAAAGAAGTTAATTGCAGTAAATATGTGTACCTCCATCTCTAGTAGATCGGGTCGTCGTAGTTGTACGAGTACGACTACGAGACCTTGATCTATCCCGGAATTCGTGCTGGGCATGTTCGAAACCACTCGGGTCACGTCTAGTAGATGTTGAACCAGGAGGCCTACCTCTCGTAGAAGTAACTACATGAGGCTCTTGAACTCCCTCGTCCTCTGGGTGTAACTGCCGACGAATAAGGGCTGCTATACCCCTCCTAATCGCAGGATCAACCTCAGAAAGTTCATCAAGTAATCCCTGAAGATATTCAACATCCTGATCACATTGACTAGCGTAATCCGATGCATTTACACCATCTCCGATCACCAAACTCTTGAAGAAAAGATGAATATCATCAAGATACAATCCCCCGTTTTCGTTAATAGCAAGTTGTATGGCACATGCACATGGGATACCAAAAGAAGACACAAGCACACAACCACAATAATCAAACACTTCCCTACCCATGGTTAGGCGTTTAGTGTTTTCCATTTTCAGCATATTGAGACAGTAATGGGAGACATGACCAACCAAATGACGAAAAGGATCTATCATATGTTGTCTTCCAATTCTGCCCTAGATTTCTCTAAGCTATCCCTGATCTTGATCATCTGGCTATCTATGAACAAATTAACACGTGCGAAGAGCGTATCCAAGGCACAAGTGGAAGTTTGTAGCCACGCTTTCAGAGCTGCATGTGCACTCTCCACCCTACATGTGGTTGTGTTCCCAAAATGAAGCACGTTGTTGGTCCATGCTTTAGCAAACTTGGTCTTATGTGGATTCAACCACGTTGTCTCAACATAATTAATAACGGAGGGCTTCCATGCCCAAGCAGACTTCAAATTTCCCAATGCAACCTCATAATTATGTTCTGTGTTTGCATTTACTACACTCCACCAATGACCAACACGAAATCGCTCTCCAAATTCCGCCCCCCCACATAATCTACTAACTCGTGCCTCCACATCTTTGTTAATATGCCATGTACAAAGAAGATGAGTAGCAGCTGGAAAAACTTCCCTAATAGGTCTAATCAAAACCCAATTCTCGATCTGTAAATATGACACTCGGGCTCACATCATCGCCAATTAGAATACGCAGACACTGCAACACCCACTGGTAACTGTATGCACTCTCATCCCTCACTATGGCATAGGCGATAAGGAAGTTCATATTTGTCGGTGCCACCCCTATCATCTCAATGCAAGGCATACCATAGCGATTCGTTTTATATGTTGAATCGATGCCAACTACCCATGGATAGGTACGAAATGCGTTCGTACCACCAGGATGAGACATGAATGCATGAGTGATCACTCCATCATCATCCCGTAATGACCAATACACATAGTTTTTCGAACGAGCAAGGTACAGAAAATTTTCAGCTGAAGTCCGTTCTTCACGCCCTTCCATCTTGTAAAAATACCTCTCGTTGTATATATGCTTTATCGTTTGGTGAAGATGGGGGAATGCCTCATTTACAGCAGCTTGAATGTTTCTGGGTGCGGTCTCGGCATCAGTCATCTGTCTAACCATCCGCCTAGCATCATCATTGAGCCCACTAGTCCGTCTGTGACCCTCCGCATATACTATGAATGCGTGGTTGTGGAAAGCATAATCACTATTCGGAATAGACACATGCCATTTGTCCCCCAAAACCAACCTAATCATAAAATTACATCCACAAAACTTTGTCGATGTATTAGGTCGCACCATAATATTCGGATCTACCTTATTTCCCGAGTATCTCGACCCCCTAAAACATTTCAAATAGCAACGCAGTGGACCAGTCGGATTCTGCTTATACGAATCAATAACCAATTCGAACCCTATGGAAATTGCAATTTCATTAAGATGGTTAACCGCATCATTAACCGTTGAGAATGCATCAGTTATCTGAAATCTACCGTGATAATTAACCCCGTCCCCATCATTGCTCGAATATGGAACCTAGTAAATACCATAGAAGTAATAGAAACTATTTAATAAATTATATATCTAAATCACATAGTTAAATTACATATCTAAATACAAGTCAGCAGTGGTGATTAGGCGCCTGAACCAGATGAGAGGCGTCCAATAAAGGCGTCTGCACCAAAGGTGAGGCGTCTCATCAAGGCGCCTGTACCAAAGGTGAGTCGTCTAATCAAGGCGCCTGCACCATACGTCAGGCGTCTAAACTAGGCGTCTGACCAATGGTGCAGGCGCCTCGATTAGACGTCTCACCATTGGTGCAGGCGCCTAGAGCAGACGCTTGACCTATGGTGCAGGCGCCTTGCTTTGACGCCTCGCCATCGGTACAGGCGCCTAATTAGGACGCCTGTAAGCAATTCATAGCCAAAAAAAATACTGCTTCATATTTCATGTTTTTTATAATTTAGGATGAACTTATAACCTAGTATAATATGCAAAATATTATAATTTAAATAATTTATGTCTACTATATTATAACTACTCTAACATGTTAAAAATAAAAATATAACTATTATAATATTATTTAATTCTACATATATCACTTTATGTAAATTCTACATCTAATATGTTAAAAATTATATATAACTCTTATTATAGGTATAAATCTAAATGTAATTGAACATTTATTATGTTAAATCCAAATGAGAAATTTAAATATAACTAGTCTAATATATGCTAAAAATCTACATATAAGACATCTACATGTGATACATGTGAAAATATAAGTATAAGTATTATAATATGCTAAAAATCTACATATATTCATGTAAATTCTACATTTAAGCTCAAAAACATAGTAAATTTTTACAAATATTCTACCATGTAAAGATATTATTGTTTTACATATTCTAAACGGATATTTTAAGCATATGTAAATTCTACATCATGCTTTGACTTAACTCTAAAACAAGTTAGGCGCCTAAAATTGTCAACCCATATGGACTGGTGAAGCGCCTAATTTAGGCGTCTAACCATATGGTCAGGCGTCTAAATTTGGCGCCTCACCATATGGTTGGGCGTCTAAATTAGGCGCCTCACCATACCGTTGGACGCCTAACTTAGGCGCCTTGCCACATGGTTGGACGCCTAAGTTTGACGCCTGACCATATGGTGAGACGCTTAAATTAGGCGCCTGACCGTATGGTAAGACGCCTAAATTAGGCGCCTGACCATATGGTCAGACGCCTAAATTAGGCGCCTGACCAGTTTCGTGGTCTAAAAAATCACATTGTTTGCCATTACGCCGGAGGAAATTCTTCTTGATTGGTCAACGCTGCTCAATGTTGGTCAACGCCGGTCAATGTTGGTCAACGCCGCCAAATACCTTGGTCAATGCCGGAAATTTCTTGAAAAAGAAACCCAATAAACAAAGTTTGGAAAGTGAAAGTGAAATGTGTGGAAAACATGGGAAATGTGGGGTTTAAATAAAGAAAGGGAAAGAGGAAAGGAGAAAGGGAAAGAGGAAAGGATGTCATGTATTAAAAAAAAATACCATGTATTTTTGTACTAAAATACAGGGCGTAAATAGGAAAAATCAGGGCGGTGCTTAGCAAAGCCCGTTTTTAATTGGTGTGTGTACCATTCGCCTAATTGACATGCAATATAAATTTATCGACCCTTATTGAAATTTATTATAAGATAATCAAAATCATACACAGAATATTTATATTTGCATATTGATTATTCAATAATAATTTTTTGACAGATTACTTAATAATAATAAAAAGGAAGAATAGATTAAAATAATTCCAACTATTGGTTGCAAATGCACTGCAACATGAGTGCAAGACAGAAGTCGTGTTAAAGAAAAAAGTGGAGAGAAATATAAAGGACACCATGAGATGAAGAGATTAAAAAAATTAATTCTGCATCTAATTCGAAACTTGAAGAAAAAGGAAGGGTTGCAAATTTTCAACTAACGTGAAGAGGAAGTATTAAAATTAGGAAAGCTTTTGAACGTTTGTAAAAAGAGAAGTCTACTCTCTATGTACCAAATTTGTTTGATCATATTCATGCAGGTTAGTAACCTTAAATCCTGTATATATATCTTTTTCCAAAGAAAAATTTACATAGAAGCTTTCCTCAAAAGAAAAAAAATTTACACAAAAGTTCGTACAAGTGTGAAAGTTGGCAAAGCTCTGTCTTGCTACAATTATCATGGGTGTTTACTGTTTAGGTTCTGATTCACTAGCCTTTGTACAATCTTGGTTTCCAGATTTGTCTGAGCTGTTGACATATTCAGGAGCCACAATACTCTCGCTGTGGGCCGAGGCCAGGATTACAGAATCACCTGCAGATTCTTGCTGTTGATCATGCAATTTGTCTACATCTAAACACGAAGCCTCAAGATACACATCTGGCGTCAGGGGAGCTGAATTGGGGGAGTCGTCAACTGGTAATGAAACACTGGGGCTTTCCTTGTTCATCAAACTTCCCATCACAACATCAACTTCTTCACCTGCTTCGTGTGCACTGTTGTCAGATTGCTGAGAATTAAATGAAGTAAGATCAGTATTTCCAATGGGTGGTACTCCTGAAACATTACTGAAGTCCCGGGATTCACAACTTTCAGGTTCATGTACAGCAATTTTCTGCGGTGATCCCATCAAAACTTCAATTTCACCTGCTTCTTCTGCGCTGTCGTTAGGCTGTTGATTATTCGATGAGGTCAAATCTTCATTTCCGATGGGTGCATCTCCCGGAATTTTACTGATATCCTTGGACTCAGAACTTTTAGATTCTTGAGGAACTTCCTCTTCTCCATTTTGGTGATGTTCAGAATGTGTCTCCTTTAAAACATCACAAGGTATGGAGGCCGGAAACTCATGTAAAGCATCATCTTCTTGTGTGCTGTTGCTAGGTCGCTGAGAATTAGATGAGACAAGATCGTCCTCCTGGACGGATTCAACTACGATGATATTACTGAAGTCATGGGATTCAGAACTATCAGTTGCCTCCGAAGCCAGGTACCTACTTTCAGACCCATGTACATCCTTCTTTTGAGGCGATTCTTTTTCTTCATCATTTTGGTGATGTTCAGAAACAGTCTCAGCTACATTGTTAGATGGTGTCGAGCCTGTAAACTCCTGAAAAGCATCATCTTCAAGCATGGATGAACTCTCATCATATGGTATAGGATCCACACTGGTTGCATTTGTAGCTGCAGGAAATGACTGGAAAGTATCCCAATCATCTTCATCTTCATCTTCATCTACAGACTGATGTGGGGACCTTGTTTCAGAATTTTCCTCTTTGCTTTCATATGATTGATTTGGCAATTTAATTTCTAACGTTCCTGCACTAGGTTTGACCTGTGATGTCTGGTGTTCTTGTGTAACTGATGCACGGATAACATTCTGTGAAAGAACAGGGGCGTATACATAAGATAAAAGGCTGAGAGCCAATTGAACAGTATAATAGAGACAAGCCTCAGATAATAACACGAAGGAGATCACATTGCCCCCACACAACATACATTACAAGAAACTCATAGAAGGGCATGATTAAGAATATATACTACACTGAGGCAAAAAGCTTCCTGCAGTTTGGAACACCCATCACAGTAGAACGTACGGAAGCCACATATTCATGCAACAATCTTATGGTTTGTCTTTTCCTGGAACATCTATTAAGGTCTTATAACAGAAAGACATGCAGCTTCTGGACTGGTTAACTTGCAAGTCTTCTTGCCTGAGAAGAGGACCCAACAATGATACTGGGAATTGGGTAGCTAGCTTCAGAAGAAAATAAACTACCTGTATCTGTTGCCTAAGTGTTGCAGGCATTCTAAGCAAAGCCTCCTTCAGGTGTTCTGCAGCAGAGGGAATCTGAGCAACATGAGAAACAAGTCTGATGGCAGTGCTTCTTAAGTCACTTGTTTCCTACATAAATAGTAATCACAGATTAAAACTGATTCTAGAGATGAATTTTAGCAGTAAGCCTGTAATTCTACACCAAATCAATGGGAATACCTCAGCAAGGCTGTTTTCTGTGCCAGACAATATCATGACAACTGCTTCAAGAAGTAAATTCATAAGCCCCTGTTGAATCTCAACATCCTTTGGAAGTGTTTGCATAAGCACCAAGGTTCTCAGACACTCTCCAGCAAGAGCAGCTGACTCCCTCGTTACAGGTTTCTGACCACAACACCGACCCATCAGACTGATAGAAAGCCAAGTTTCAAATAAGAAGTTTATCAGGTTAATCACAAATTACCATCATAATTTTCTGAATGACAATTAAAATATCTCTGAACAGCTCCCCAATCAAAAGCAACGGAAAGGAGATGGTTTTGGAATTAATGCTCTTCTGAATCATGTTCTTGAGAACTTGCAACCCAATCGCTTGAACCTGTGAGACAAGAATTTCCAGAAGGATCATTATTATGTAGCCAATGCTTGTTGCAATTTATAGAGACAATAGATTCTCATACCTGTACATTAGAATCCATAATGACAAGTTGAATAGACCTAGTGCAACCAATGAAAATAGCCACATTCTTGGAGCTCTTTTTCTCCGGACTAAGTTCCATCTTATACACCAGGTCAGCAAAGGATAGCATTTGCTCCAGGCAAAAAGCAAGCTTTGCATACAGAAGCCTGCGCAAACTGAACTTTCTATTTTCCAGAAGATGTATTGCCTCTATGCAGTCTTTAGCAAAATCGCTAGCAAAGTTTTGACAAGCTCCAATAATATTTTGTAGATGATGGACAATATCAACCTCAAGAATAGATTTCTCTGCACAAAGAACATATCTTCTTCACTGACAAGCAAATATATAATAACGGAAACACCAACAGAAGCCATGTACAACCAGGAGACTTTTAGATGAAACTCAAGTGAATTGATGCTTCTATACAAGAGCGAGAGGAAGACGGCATAAAAGAGAATGAGATGTAAAGATAAAGAGACCGAAAGACTTGGACAGGAAAAGGTCAAAAAAGTGACGAGTAAAGATGATGGAACGGAGGCGGGTGAGAAGTGAATGAGGGAAGTTGGAGAGTTGAAAGGGATAAAGGAGATGAACAGAAAATCTGGAAGAAAGAAAAGTAAGTGGGTAACTGGGCCCCACCACACGGAAGTCTTGACGGAATCTGTCATGTTAGCAAAGTGTAATTTTTGGGACATTAAAGGTAGTGATTTAAACCTTTTTTTCAAGTAAAGGTAGTTATTTGAAAAACTTGACATGTAAAAGCTAGTAAGAGTAGTGATAAGGCTCTGACATTGTTGCTGTATTTCAAGTCGAATTTTATTGTTCTGGATCAGATGAAAAACTTTAAAAACTTTTGGAACTGAGTTTCCTTTTTTTGGAAGAGCCACGTCTTTTTTGTCTTTCCTTAGCCAAAACCATCCATTCCTGCTAAAGTGGTATCGACACAGGTACAGGTAAAGGTACAGCAGAGGTGACAGGAGAGTCCAAGGATCATAGGGTAGCATAGATTTTATTATGGGTAAAAGTATCTAGGACACATAAACTAAATAAGAACATAGAGCGGAAGCATATATCATCCTTACCTTCCACAAAGTTGTTCAATAAAGCACACATCTGAACAATAAACTCGACCATCTTTGAGAAGCTTGCTTCTGTTGCAGCCCCTCGAGCACACTTGTAACCAGCTAACATAAATGGCAGGATCAATTTCAATTGGTTCTGTGCAAAATGAAAAGAGTTTGTAATAATAATAAAAAGATAGCAAAGGAGGGTTTTAGTCCAAGAAGACAGAAAAAAACATACTTCATTTTTAAAACGATTCAACAAAGTCTTTGCAATGGTGAACAACTCCGATATCAGACCTTCCCTGCTGGACTCATCACACAGGATGGCGTCGTTACTGAAAAACAAGTATGAAGAAGTTAGTTTAGCAGTTTGATTCCATTCTTCAAAATTTTGAAGATAATAACATACAGGGTTGGGTTCCCATGGGAACTATCCTTATACGGGAACATGAGAACACTATGTTGTAATCCTTTTTAACCAACATGTAATCCATTTTGGCTAAGGGGTCGTTTGGTTCAAGATATGGAATGGAAAGGGAATGGAAACAAATAAAAGAGGGAAATGGTGATAAAAAATGGTTATATTTATTGAGTGTTTGGTTCAAGCCATGGAATGAAATTGGAACGGTAACCATTACCACCAAATAATGGATTTTGTTACTTGATGGGGAGGGGAGGTAAACAAATTGGGGGAGTCCATTACCACCAAGTAATGGTAATGGATTGACGAGGGGTTAAACCAAACATTTAGAAAGGGAACCGGCAATTGATTCCGTTTCTTAGACCCTAAAAATAGTGAACCAAATGGGCTCTAAATTGTAACCTTTTGTCCTTGTGGGGCCAATCTTTTAAAAGGATTACCATATAATATCTTCAAAAAGGATTAAATTTTCACTGGAATGGATTATAATTTCACTATTCTCATATAAGAAGTGTTCTCATGTCAACTTTATTCTTAACATAAATAAGTACCTTGCAACGATTTTGTAAAGGTAGGCCAAGCACAACTCCATTGCTAGACTGACAAAACTATCAACCTTGAGAAAAGCATCTGGACAATTGTGGACAACCTGCTCAAACATGAAGGTTTTTAACTGCTATTAGAGTTGATTGTACATACCATACACGTAATGAGGCTCCTGACTAAGGCAGAACAAGCAAGCATTTGAAACTGCAATAGGATATATCCTCGTAAATAATTGATGGGAAGTTTAATAAATAGGCTGTCCAAAGATGCCATCGCTTAACATATTTTAAAACATTTTGACTTCAGTGTGACGACAGATGAAGAGGCTACACATATTTTTGTCGCTCCACTCTGTTCAAAAAATCTATCACAAAAATAGAGGCCACTTAGGTACTTGCAAGTTGCAACACTAATCAAAATCTATATGAGTATCCTCCCATCAGGACCAATGTAGGGAACATGATATAACTACTGATCATTATACCATAAGTGTTATTGCATAGTGTCTTTGTCAATTTAGAATATCTGAAGCAATTTCAGGTGTCTTGCTTGTTTCTAAGGTACTCAGGTGCTTCACTTTGAGTCTGGTATTAGTAACTACTCAGATCTTATGCTTGAAAATTAATCCAACATCCTTTTCAATGTACACAAACATGTCTTAAAATCAGCGAAATCTGGTTCAGCAAATATTTGAGTCCCTTCCAAGATGTTATGCATAACTCCACAAATCCAAAATGTGCAGCATACTTTACATATCAACTTTACAGTTCGGCTATGTTCAAGGTCTGATTAAGAATCTGGGAAAGTTTATAACATCTCGAACAATTTTCTATAATTGAAAGCACAAATATATGCTTAAACTCAACTAGATCATTAGCTTCAATAGGGAAATCTAGACACATCATCATATGCTGTAAGTGCCCTTTATTACAAGCTGTCTTTCTTTCTAACTGGCATACTTGGACTTTACCTCTACAAAGCTGCTCCATTCTAGAACATTACAACATTTTGTGAGTGCATTCCAGAATTTAACTCAATGCCAGCTATCTTCACTTTTACATCTTTCTTTCTGTTCTCTAACACTCTTTTTCCAAGTCATTCAGTTAACATATAGAATAATGTTTGAATTTTCAAGTCTGACTTGCATTTCTATCCAAATCCAATATAATCCACATCACTGCTATTCATGACACCTTGTGCACCTGTTTACCCATCTTATCCACAACAAACCAAAGCCCACCTAGGAAAAGGAAAAACGGTACACTTTAATGGTGATATCAATTCAGAATAATTTCCAAGAACAAGTTTCAACTGAAGACAGGTACTCTCAGATGTTTCAGCTAGATATATATTGGCCGGATAGCTTCCAAAACCTTCCATTATCCTCCCAATTTTGCCGATTTGATCCCTAAACACAAATTGGTTTCTAAAACAACCAATCTTGTTAGTCGGCAGTGTACTTTTTGAAAAAGAAATTATACAGGACCTTCAGTGTTTTTCATCTCATACAAAGATAAATAAAGTAATCCCCATTCTCCATTCCTTGGGTGCTTATTATATAAAGAATTTAAGATCATACACATAAATTTCTTGGTTATTATTGTCATTGAAAGCTTAAGAGCAATACCACATCGGTGCCTCGAGATAGTGCATCAGTAAGTGCGACTAGGCAAATAACTTCCACCATTTGTGGAAAATATAACTTCACAGGAAGGTGCACTTGCAGTAATCTTGTCAACAAAACAACTAAACAACTCTCTATTTCTTAGCAAGCTACAGTTGTGCATTTCGTAAAGTCAGCTAAACAACCACCAATTTGCTGATAATACGAAAAGATATAAGTTGACAAAACAGACAAAAAGGAATATTGGGAGTAATACAACTAATCTTTATAAAAAAAATATTACCTTAGATAAAGCGGTGACAGCAAGGACATTCCAAGAATCTCCCCCAACACCAACATAAGTGAGGGCCTGAATCGAGCAAAATTTTACTTTTTAGACTAGGAAGAACTTCTTGATACAGCTTCAACTATCATGTTTACTTATCTTTTACAAAGAAGAAATAGGATAAGTGGAAGTAATATGCCCCTCGAAAGGACTTGGATGTCGAATAACTTTATAAACAAAGACGTCATATATCACATTTTCTCAACATTGTTTCCTAGAACTGCAAGAGATATGTCGGAGGAATCTTTTCTAATTTCGAGATCTCCTATGTGGTACCTTTTTTATATGTATACACACAAACACACACATACATATAATGTTTGTGCATACAACGTGCCCTTGCCATTAGTTTCGGGATGCAAATTGATTACGTGGACACCATCTGTCAAAAATGTGTGCACTAGCATGAGAAGGCCCTTCCCATTTCAATTTCTTCTCTAATGGGTGAAAAAATAGAAACCAACCAGTGTTTAGAAATTCATTCATTGTATAGGTAATTGAATTAAGGGTATATTATTATGAGGTATGTATGTCCTTTGTTAACTAAAATATTCAGACTTTGCACATCCAGATTTAATAGCCCAAACGGTACTCCAAACTCTGATTGTAAAATAAATAAACCAAGGGTATCCCATTCATATGTCAAAAATATTATGCACAAAAGAGAGTTTTAAGGAGCACAAGGACATTAAATCAAGATAAAAAAAACACATCAGAATTCTGGTAAAAGATAGATGAAAAGCTTAAATTTCCAACCTGCAGCAGTTCTTTACAGATTTCTGTTGTAAGGAACCCCATGCTAAAGAACTTTTCGGCACACAAGGAACGAAAGACTGGAAGCAAAATCTCACATAACTTCAGAGTTAGGGGTTGCGTTTCTTCAAATTGTGACTCAGCATATTTAGATTTAGCGGAGGCTAACGGAAATATCTGCTGGTCAACAGTAGCAATTTTTCCTTGAAAAAGAAGAAGCAAAGCAAAGGCCCACAAGAACTGAAATTCTTCAAACCCCAGTTGAACCATGCTGTACCCAGACATGAAGTTCTTCAACATTTTATCCTCAATTTGGTCCAACGATTTGTTCACATTGACATCGACAGGAACAGCATCCAAAGCAAGTGCTTGCAAAATGACTGGCCAAGTTTCATCCATACATGACTTTAATTTTGAAGCAACCGTAGGTGATTTGATTCCCTCAAGAAAGGGCTTCCACTGCAACATTAAATCACGTCAGAAAGATACTGCAATTTTAGGAAAGCAATATACTCTTATATGAACTGTAGAACTTGAAGGATACAGTACTAAAGCTAAGAACACAGAGATTCAAAGCTTACATTTTTCTTTAAGTGAAGATTAAAGCAAAGATTACAGTAGTCCTTCAGAAGTCCAATCCAGCGCTTTCCTAATATTTGGGAGCTTTTGGAAAATAGAGGGAGCAGTGCCATATACTCATCTGGAACCTCAGCATGGTGTCCCCTCAATAAAGTGTATGTATAACATTTTAGCGAAGCATGTGCAGCAAGCAATCTTATCTTGATCTACAACCACAGATTTGATAAGCGTCAAACCACAGCAACTAGATGAAGCCAGAAAACTTAGTCCAGACTTAAGAAGATAACATATCATGTTAAATACTGCACAACTGTCAGTGTTAAGTACATTATACCTTGCAGGACACCCATTCTGCAAAAGAGGGATAATAAAGATCCTCAAAGTCATTCAGTGGTCTGGAGATCAACGAAAATATTCTCTTAACGGCAGCTTGATCCCCGCGAATTATACCACTAATCAATATCTGGAAATAAAATATTAAGAATCTCATTAAAATAAAGCAAAGAATAGACGTCAAGGCATTGCAAGTCATATTTACAGTCTGACCTTAGTTGCCAAGTGTAAGCCTGCCTCTAGGAGAATAGGGTTTGAAGACATGTTCAAAGAAGAGCGAAGGGCAGATACTAGCTGTGCCTGACATAATTCAAAATCACAGAGTTAGTTTATCAAGTCGGATAAGATTATCGTCCAAAAACCAACTTGTAATAGACTAATACAAGGAGGAGGGACATTTTTAGGTATGTTAATTAAGGGTAGCTTGAGGTATAAGCTAGAAGGTTAGTGGGAAAGAACCTCTATAAATAGAATAGTTTGGAGAGAGAGAGATTATGGAAAAATATTGTTAAGAGTTTTACTTTGTTCTTGGAAGAGATTCAAGCCTCTCGAATGCTTGAAGTTATCTTTTATTTTACTGCCCATTTTCATATTATCAATACAAACTCTTTTTTATTTTCTAATCATCTCTCTTAATCGGCCATAGCTATGCCAGTTCATCACACAACTTTTAGATCTGCAAATATTTGCATAAGTTGGTAAACTGGAAGAGATGAAGTGAACAGTTTTTAAAAGGTGGCCTGCTAAAAAGAAAAATGAAATTAAAAAAGGTGGTGGTTTCTTAAACTGCCTACTTAAAAAGTACCCAATTCCTCTCAAATAGGAGGAACCTGGTACTAATGAAAGGGAGGAGCGAATAGTACGAGGTAATTTCAAAGTTTGTCCCTGCATACCTGGTATTGTTCTAATAGAAGTCCTCCTGGAAGTTCTGGATCAGGTGCTTCTCCAAACTGACATTAATGAAGAAAAGGTAAAACTAAGTAAGCATGTGATTGTAAGCTTCAATATGTTGTCCCTTATTTCTCGCCATCTTGTCATGAAGAGGACAAAACGATGGTGTTTTCTAGACTTTTTGGCAGCTGTTTTCTTGCTGGAGCCTGGTGCTTCAATATGAGCACACCTCCATTTCTTGATCTTGAAAATAAAATAATACTCCGTTCTGCTGTGTTAATCATATTTTCATATTTTATGTCCTTAAACAACTATACACTAATATCTTATATAGAAACTTCTCAGACCCTTGTCACAGATGAATGTTCACTCACGGCTCTGATGAAATCCTATTGATCATTTTTCCCTTTCAACCCAGACAATCCATTACAACATCAACAACAATAACAACAACAACTATCCCAAGACGACTTGGGATCGTCTAACATGAACTGTCATAAGAAATAGTCTCCATGACAAATGAAACAATAAAAATAAAACAATAAGTTAAAGAGTAAATAAAGAAAAATGAGAAAGTGAAAGTGAGGAGAAAAAACAAATAGGAAGAAGAAACCCAATGATGTTTAAACCCGGATAATTCATTGCTTAAAAAATATTATCATTTTGTGCAAGTCCTACCTTATCCATGATAGTAGATAGAAGTCCTACACCAATTGGCTGCATGTTCTCAAACTTGATGGTACTGATCTGAACAATTGACAAAAATAAACTTCCTATCCTTCAGTAACAACTAATAGATATGGAACTAGCTAAAATGAAAAAGTCCAATGACCAAAAATTTGACACCAGCACCTGATAAGCTAGTGAAACTAGCTCCTGTAGTTGAAGAACAAGCCAATCACCACAGGATGGTCCCCTTTTCTGTTTCCTTGCCAATGATAGATCAAAATGTGCAGGATCCTTTCCAACAGCTGTTGGCAAATGATTTAGACACCTGAAATTTAACTAAATCATATAAGAGACATGGAAAAATGCATGAATATTGCACGTATGTAGCATGGATACATGGTCCCATATGAGACCTGCTAAGCAGCAATTAGTTCCTTGTGACACGGCTTCTTAGTCTCTCTGGCAACTACACCATGAAAGGTAAGACCTTGTATCAAGAGACGACCTAAAGACTTTCCATTAATGTTTCTAACTAACCACCCAAATCTTGTCTCTTCATGTAAATCTCTTTATTATTGAAGAGGTTATATGCACCCTTCACATATTAGCTCTTTGAAGTGAAACCTACTCTAAGAACAGAAGGAAATAAAAGCACAAGATACAAGAATGTCAGCAGAAGAGGTTGATGCCAAAAGCAAGGAAACATACTCAGCAGCAAAGACTCTCGTCCTGTATCTGAGGTGCTTTTCCCTTTTAGTAATCACACTGAAAGCATCCAATGAATGATCATTGTTTGGCATAGATTTACTACTGGAGACCATGTTTTCATCATCTTCTCCAGCGCCCGACCCTGAGTCACCTTCTGAAGTGTGTATTGGATCTTGTTCAGTGCTGCTATTGACTAGAGAATCTCTAGATGATGTTGCGAGCACCTAGATGCAACGAACTGAGTTAGTGAAAAGGACAATGTAAAGAATCACAGCATGATTGATAAAGACAACAAAGAATGCAGCATCAGATAAAAGAATCAGATGCCAATTTGGATGTTCAGTTCTTTGTGTAGATACTATAATTTGTATATTGTAATGAGCAAATAAAAATTACATTTCTTGGAAAAGAAAAGTAGTTTTAGCTTGGTCATGGAAAAAATGGTGTTAGCATTTTCAGACTTTTAATCTTTAAGAAGAACTGAGATTGGCAAGCTCTTTCTTATTGACGTTTTTCTTATTGTTATGGAGAAGGCTTGTCCTCCATTTAAGCTTCTACAGAGCTCAATCCCATGAGTTAAAGCTAAACCGTCTAAATATGTTGGTTTCTTTCTTTCGAAGTGCAAAACAAATTGCCAGGAATCATATATAAGACCTTGGCAAACAACCTTTTTTCGTCCTTCTTTTCCAGGCAAGAAGAACATCTTTCACTGAAGAAGGTTGGACCGAGCTCAACCAAAACAAAGATGAAGATAAGTGCCAAAGAAAAAGAACCCAAGGGCAATAGAGGAGGAGATGATTAACAGATTCCTCCTCCTCAAGGCACAAAAATGCCAGTCTTCCCCCTAATGTTTGCACAAAAATGCCAGTCTCGGGTCCTTATCACTTCTTTCGTGTGGGGTGGTTTTGGGTTAAAAGGGAAGCTCAAAATATGTCCTACTTCTTTGACAAGTCTTACATATGCCTGATATGGATTGGTGTTAGAAGAGCCAAACAATAGCAGGTGCTTTTGAGGTGTGCATTCATGATGATGATTAAGGTGCTGTGGCAGCCACACAGAAAGTCCCTTAATTATCTACCCAAGATCTAGTGTTAATCGTGTTAATCCAACACATATCGCTGCCTTGATGCATGCAAACACGACACTGTCACGAAAGTCCCATCTGATACCCCACTCAATTTTGACACTCTTGTGCCCACTCGGCAGTAGGCACCATCTACGTCACAAATCTTGTACGTTGGTTGCGGTCCTGCTCAAAGAGACAAGGATGCACTACAAATTGCAATATGAAATCATTTAAAAGGTGAACCATGAGTCCATGACACTAAGGTTAGTGCAGTAGAAGCCCTCTGGGATCATGTCCTTTTTTAAAACTTCTTTGTGGTATATGGCATCTAGAGTTTTCCTACGTATGTGCTTTCGGATATTTTTCACATGATTGTCATGCTTTTAGTAATATTTCTTTTATTATGGGTAGGTTTTTCCTCTTATAGTATCCAATTGTGGTCTGTATTTAAGAAAAATAAAAAATTAACCACAGGCAGAAAACATGTATTTGACAAAAACTCACATATTTCACTTTCTGCCTAACAAGTAAACAACCACTGATTATAATGATATTCTATTAAGAAAATGCCCACTTTGATGTTTATGTAAAATATTTAATTGTATTTGAAGATACTCACTCTGTTTTTTTTATCTTTCTCACTTGGAATCTTGACACTATTCGCACCTAGAGAGAATTTAATAAGAAAAAATATACTCATGTGGGCTCTTGTTTGATTCGTCTCGATTAGTACTTTATTAATATTCAATCGTTATCATTTTACTAATATATAATGAAAGATATTTAAGTTCAAAGTGTTGCACTGGGAGATGTGCACAAAAAAGTGAGAATGATAAAAGAAAACAGAGGGAGTACTCATTCGTTATCATTACTCCCTCCATTCTGGAATATGGGACCTGATGTGACTTCTTGGACCTGACTTTGCGACTTTGACCAATAATTTGATAGGTTATGCATCATGCTATTTATGTCTTGAAAAGAATACTTCAATTAGACTAGAATTTTTTGTTTTTACTCATGTGCAGAGACAAAAAGAATAGCTACATCCTAGAGTTTGGCATATGCTTTGATCATGAATTTCGACCCCATTTTCTTATGGATGGAGTTCAATCTACAAAGTACACATGCAGGGGTTTTCACAACTTCACTGAGTAGACATCCTTACCAGTTTCCGGCATATTGATATCCAATGAGAAGGGCAGGTCGGACAGGAGGCATATAGCAACCGCATAATTGTGGATCGAATCAAGTTCCCAATCCTGTGACAAATAAATGTAACACATATTAAGGCTGAAATTGCACCAGACATGTATCTCCAAAACATTCTTGCCTTCCCCCACAATGCCACCTACTCGCCAAACGACCTCTTGTATAAAACTATAAATCCCACCAGGCATATAACTCTTGTATAACCGCATAAAAAGTCGTCATGCTTTAGCCTATGGTTTAAGTCTTCAATTCATGTAGTAATAGCTGCCATTTATTCACCAAGACTTATATTAATCTGTATTTATTAGTATAAAATGAAGTTAATGTTGGTATAAATGCCCAGCTGAAACTTGACACCTAGTACTACAAGCACAGAATTTGTCATATTTGTGGAGCAAATGACACCAAGAACACGTAAACATATCCTAATTCCCAAACCATCACTGATGTCAAGAACTAACACTTGGAGTATACTAGGAGCATGATGTGTAATATGCTCCTGCCTCCCGGTTGATGTATTTTTCGTTATACTTGTACATTTTTTATCATACGACTATGTTCTTTTACTTCATGTACCTTTATAATGAATTGTATGTTCTTTTAGGTATGAAAGTAAGATATAGCCTTTTATTCAGAACTGTATATTCTTCTACTTTGAACTACATGTGCTAGGAAGCATGATACAAACCATATTCCCTTGTGTAGGATCTAATATGCCATCAGCAATGGGAGCAAAAAATTTAGTCTAACCCCCCCCCCCTCTACCCCCTTTCTTCTTTCTCTTTGCCTGATCAAATTCACAATTTGATTCTATAAAATACCACCCAAGCCGCACAAATCTCCCCCCCCCCCTATTTTTTTTTTCCTGATCAAATGCATGACTAATTTCTGTATTATATAAGCGAGCTGCACAATCGGTATGTTGGTAACCAACTTTGCCAACATTGATGAGTGAGCCTATATTTTGATAGTTTTTGCATGATATTTTTGCATTTAAGTGCACTTTCTCCCTCCAATTTCCTCATTTTCATCCTCTAGCAGTGCATGTTAAGTATGTAGGATTCATTGGCTTTTCCCCATCCCCTTTGATCATTAACATTTTGTGTTTAGTGTGGATTTCTGAGAAGAAAAGAGCAAAATAGGGGAGGAGTGGGCGCTCCTACAAGTTCTAAAACGTAGCAGAATGAGGCAGGAAGTTTGGAGCGAGGAGCTACCAAGGAGCTGGGGCTCCTAGCAAGGAGAAGAAAGGAGCGGGTGCTCCGTAGGAAACATGAGCAGTGCTCAAGGACACCAAGAGACCAGTAGCTTGGAGTTGGAGCTACCAAGGAGCTCCCATTGAGTAAGCGCTCCGGGCGCACCTTTACTAGGAGTGGGCGCTCCGTTATACAGAGGAGCGCACGCTCCTCATGAGCTGAGCAGCCAACCTGTTGGCAGTAATGATGGAGCGACCAGAGCTCTCCATAAGCACTCGCTCCATTGCCTACTTTTGTCAAGAACGGGCGCTCCTAATTACTAACAAAGAGCGGCAGCTCCTTGTTATTTTCTCGACTTTTTCTTGTTTAAATTCTATTTTTAGCACGTTTTTGTAGTAATATAAATACTCTGTCCACTTAATGACAGATTAACTTTTATTCCAAAAAATCATTTTTATAGAGTTTTTAGTTTAATCTAGTGACAGAAAGTGAAACCCTAGAGAGAGAAAGTAGATGTTCAAGGTTTTGTAGCTTGATTATGGGAAAAAGTGTGGTCTTTATGTAAGATCTTCATTTCTTCTTTATGGTTTTAGTAATATCTCTTCTTCTCTCTACCTTTTATACTTTTATCTTTTTGTTTAGTTAATTTTTGTTTACTTAGTTTAATCCATGTTTAGATTTTAGTTTCTTAGTTTAATCTTGTCTTAAATCTTGTGTTGATTGCTTTAGTTGTTCATTGGTTAATTTTTCCTTTTATTAATATTACTATGATGATTAGTGAGTAGTTAATTAGTTGGGGTTAGGGTAAAAACCGAACCATGACTGATTTGGGTGTTTGAATAAGTTAGGGGTTTGATTGGGCTTATTAATTGATTAATAGCGAGGTTATTATCTACTTGTATTCTAGTTGATTACTTGGATGTTTGTTTTATTGATGCCTTAGTCAAATTGAGAAAGAAGACTAAGGTTGACACTTATGCTATTATCTTGCTTAATTGCTCATGAGAATGAGATTTGAGTAAGGATTTTGTGAATTGACATTGTGCTAATCCATTGGATGTATGTTTAAGACCATGAGAGTGGCTTAAAAGTGTGACCTAGGTAGTTTTATGCACCCTTGAGAGGGCTTAGAACTAGTTAAGAGTCAATAATCTCGATTAGTTGCTCAGTTTCTTTCCCCTATACTTCGCCCTTCTAATTGCCTAAATGATTGGATGGTGTTTATCCCCTTCTCTCAATGTTTTTCTCATTTGATTTCTTGTCTAATCATATAGCGTCTTACTAAAGTCCTATTTATTTAGTTATTTTAGTTCTTAATCTAGTAAACCAATCATCTTGCCAAATCTTCGACTTAGCTTGCGACAATTAGCAATCTTACTGTCCTCCTTGCTATTGCCAGCAAATTTTGACCCTTGCTTACCACTTTACTTAGTTTAGTGGTTTGCTTAGGTTTTGTTTGACTATTAGGAGATTTACAACGACCAAATTTCCCTTTGTCAAACATCAACAAGACTTACAAAGCTAAAAAGTTAGGACTCATATTAGACTACTATATAGAACTTGCAACACAAAAACAGGACCTCAAATTAACAACTCTAACATGAGAGACAGAACGCAGTTAGGTAAAACCTATAAAAAAAAACAGTTTATAGTTGACGTTCTCTTACTCTGCATCTGTTTCTTCATCCAGCATGTGAAATAAGTTCTCCTCGATTTGCTCATGAATTACAGAAACCTGTAGAATATCAGAGTTAAAGATACAGTAGTCATCAGATTTAGCAGGGGTAAAAGAAAACAAAAAAATATGCTGAGTGCAGAAAATTAGCACTACATATATAAGCCACAAGGGATCTCAAAGATGGAAGAAAAGGTCTGTAAGCAAGAGTTAGAGACAATAGGCTGCAGCTATCAAGGGTAATGATAGTAGAGTGATATCAGTCTCACATGTCGCAGGACTTGGCAAACAATAAAGCTTTTTGTCGTAAATGTTATAACGACGAACAGAATCTCAGGTATATTTCCATAAATGATCATATATATGCCAAACAGCTTTATCGATATAGGGATTAAAGGTAGGAGAAGAGAAAGATGACACTCAAAGTCAGTTGTTGATGCAATGCTTATTCCTTATTAAAAATGCCAAACAAAGTGCTGCCACCATTTTTTCAGAGCATCCAGGGGCTTTAAATAAAACACAAGGACCAGCATCCTCAACCAAATTTTTATTATTTGAATGGAATCAACTTTTTAAATTTGACTTACAGACTTAGCCTCGAGCAGAGAGAAAGAAAAAAGAGAAGTATTTGGCAAAGAAATCGTTTTAGCTTACCGAATCCTTTTCTATGAGATGACGCAGGGTTGATATAGACAGATGTCTTAGTGCTGGCTGACACAAAGAGCAATTACAAATTCAGAAGGAGAGCACAATTACTTAGAAGAAGAAAAAAAAGGTTCAGTAAGACCTAAAGTTGAGGAGGGGAAGAGAACATCTGAAACACCAAAGAAGAGCACCTGTCTTGAGGATAGAGTTGGGAGAAGCGTTTGCACATGAGAGTGCACAGAAAGAGCTTGAGGTGCAAAAAGAACAAGCTGTTGGGTAAATCGTACATTCCTGCCAAATAAGTGGCATATAATACATGCATCAGAGATTCTTAAATGTTATCCAGTCTCAGCAGTCGGCACATAATAATAAGGATCATGAACAATAGGAGCACAGCATATCATAAACCATGGCAAGTTGTAAATGAGATGACGTACTCAAGGAGTGTTGCAGTTTCCTCGCAGGAGCTAATCTCTGCAATCACAGACTGAATAAAAATAAATTACTAAACGTGAATCCAAATAAGAAAAAATCCAACGAAACAATTTATTCATTGCAAAGAGAAAGTAAAAGAAAGTAATTTGGATCGAAGGTCCTTATATAATACTTCTAATAGTAAGATGATTCGGTCACAATTTGTCACAATGTTTGCAATAAAAATATGCTTTCAGCACCAAATCAGACCAGTACATCAGCAGATAACTCACTCAAGGGGCTCCAGCTAATTTCCTTGTAAAGCGAGATTCTAATTAACAGCCCAAAAGGGTAATATTGCAGGATGAGACTTTTCAATCATAAAAAAAAAAAAAAAAGACATGAACTGGTAACACAATCAGCACACACTTCCCCACATAGGGTGACAGATATATCAAGTGCAACAGCAAATCAATGAAATGCAACTCCCTACACCCTAAGATTAATGTCACTCGTTAACATTTTCAGCCATCAAAGATAATTTTCCTTGAAAGAGAGATACAGAGAAAAAGTATAAATAGTTATTGAGAGGCATAGTCGATAGATTGACAGGCCAATAACAGAAAATCAGAACAAGTATACTTCATCTTAGGCTACTGAAGAGACAACTTCTAATTCATATAGAGAAAAATAGTCCAAAGATATCAAAAACTTCACATTATAACCATTTTGGTACCTTGCAGTGTGAGAAAAAAATGCTGCCTGGAGCAAGCTCAGGACCAAGTACAGCGACAATGGCATTAATAAGACGACCAACTCCTTGCTGAAGATCCACCCATCCGCTTTCCTCAGACAATAAAATCTCCAGGCCAAGGTTAAGGGTTGCCTAGAATTTGTGAAACTATTATCATTGCCATATTTATCAGACAGAGAGCCAAGGAGTACACACTATGCATGCTGAGAATACCGCCAGAAATGTCAAAAATATTTTTGTTGTAGACATGTTCACATGCCACTCTATAAGAAAATGATACAAGTTTACTTCAGAAGAATAATAAAAAATTATACTATATGACACCAAAAGGGTGTCTCCCATGGGGTCATGGACTAGAGTAAGGCGCCATGAACAACTATCATTATGCCTGCATGCTGTATAATTTTATTCAAATGCTAAAAAATGGACAAATGCAACAGTGCTGCTTGCAGTAGAGCTAGTTTCCAATTAAAGTATCCTCCTTCCACATAGAATTTGCTGCCTTCCTTCCACGTTGACCAATAGATTGCCAACAGAACCAGCTTTCATATTAAAGGGTTCAATCCCTTCCTCGTCCTCCTTTCCCAAGCCTGAAGCCCATCTTTGGCTTCCACAGGTTACAACTGAAGCATCTAAATCAAGGCTAAAAACAGGCGCTAAAGAGAAAAGAGGTGCAGATGATTCTTCCTTACTACCACACAAGCTACACTGCGTTGCAGACCAAACTTTCTTCATTCACATCGTTTACGGAACTTTACCTTTCGCTACTTCTCATTTCTCAAGCCAGAAAAGAGAGAGAGAGAGAGAGAGAGAGAGAAGAAAAAGAATAAGCAAGAGCCTAGCTAATAGAAGGGAAATAGTCACCCTACCCATATCCTAGGACAGCTCATATCATTTACCTAGATATTCTTGTAATATTTACACACATTCTAATACATCTAAGCACCAGCAAGGCAGCAATTAATTGATAGAGAATTGAAGTACAATTAGATCTTAAGACTATCAGCTACTTCATTAAGCTTAATTTCATAGCATCTTGTTACAGGACAATAAACTGAAAAGTTATGTATACTAGCTTTTGAAAGGTATGGCAACAGCAAAGTAGTTTTACTCGCAATTAGTTGATTATATAAGTGTGAATATGCGACACAAAGACCAAAATGCTGTTACACCCGAAAGGAGTAAAGTGAAAAGGATGAAGACCTTATAGGAACACCACATGAGAAAGATGCTCAGAGAACACATAATCTTATTGCATCTCTTGATTTAACAATGCTTGGTTCCAACACCAGTTCAAATGTAATCTCTCATAACTATAGTAATATGAACAGGATATGCAAACAGATATAGTCATCCTACACCGTGCACGCTTACAGGAAGGTAGATTACCTGAACATGCGATATGTAGGACAAACCAGCAGCTTCAATTGTCAAAAGTAATCCATGTAAGGACCAGATCTGTAGTCCAGCTACTGAACTCTTTGCTAGAGCAGAAATAGAACTAACAGTTGCAGGAACCAGACTTGACAATGCCATACCACCAGCACTGTGCACAAAAAAGAGAAATTTAAATTTCATGTGATAGATGCATAAGAAACAGAAATTTATGAAATTGACTTCATCCACAATGCTTAAGCAGTGTCTTAAGACTTAAAAGTATACATATATAGCTTGATTCAACAAGTTTTAATAATGTTTTACACCAAATCATGAATTTAATCGAAAGCGACCATTAGAAAACCAACTACTCCCTCCTCTCGTCCTTCCAAAGATATTGTCCATGTCAAACTTTCACATATTCAAGGAGCATAATCAATGAGTTGAATTATCCTATAGTATGTCTGGAATAGTATGATTGGGTAAACCAAAAAGACAAGAAAATGTGGCCATGAACTTTGTCATAGAGGGTGTGAGAATCTTTAAGAAGAATATGCACAAAGCTCAGGATATGAAGAAGGATTTGAGAAGTACTTTCACCAAAATCCATTGTGTTTTCTTAGTCAACTACTTTCCAAAGTGTAAACATGTAAAAAGAAGTAGAAGAAGAACTAAATGGAGAGAACAAATAGATGCTTTGCCAAAGATAGTTGAGCACACATGCATTCAAGTCCAAAATTACATAGAATTTATGCATGCTGGTACCCAAAGAACCCATGTAAACCGCATCTAGTGGGCCAATGCTTGGGCAGTTTGACTTGATTCGGTTTAAGTAGGATTTGATGGAGAACCGACAGCTATTGACAATTAGGTGATGACAATAAAATACCCATTAGCCTAGATACCGAATGTTAAAACTCGCATCAAATGTTTCTAGATAACCTAAAAGCTCATGTCATAAAGTAGATGAATCTCATTTACAAATCTCTAAGGAGCCTTCATGATCTGAAAAGTTCATAGTAGTAAGATATCAAGAAGCTTAGTTCTTTCAAAAAAATGCTAGCATGACTTCAAGTACTCCCCAGCAGAGTTAAAAGCCTTGGAGCAAATTCGTAATTATCACAAACAAACTGTAAAAGTAAGTTTAATCTGTCTTTGGGGGCAGAAATAAAGAAATTGCTGATGAAATTCTGTTTCACCTGTGATGTATGCAACCAAGTGCCACAGCAAGGGAGCCAGCATAGCTTGCATCTGCTGCACCAGCCAGATCACCAAGGAGTGTTTTTGTCTGGTTGTAATACCGACCCCCATCGAGAAACAAAAGTCAAAAGGAAAAAAGAGGAGAAGCGGCAGAAATGTCAGCAAAGAGAGGGGAAGAAAAGCAGAACGAATATAAAAAGAAGAGCGTAATAATGTGCACAAATGTCAGACTAACCATCCTTGCTGTAAAAGTATCACTTCCAAGGCGACTTAATAATCCAAGGCCTTCTGATGATGCTCTACGCACAGATGCAGATATATCACCCTCTGCCAGAATACTCTGCAAAACCAGAGAGTCTATAATAACTTTTTTAACTAGAGAATCATTATAACCTTTTAATCCTGATCCTTAGATCAGCTGTTTATGTCTGAAATATATGTATTTCGACAATGATGCATAGTACTTCCTCTGTACTAAAATAAATGAAACACTTATCATTTTAGGCCATTCCAAAATAAATCAAACATTACTTTATTTGGTATTTACTTATCTCTATCTCTCTCCTCATCACATGGGCCCTCTTTTTCTTTCTCTCTATCTCTCTCCTCTCCTAAATCCCCGTGCCAATCCCCCTGCGTTTCATTTAAAAGTTAAAACATGATGGAGGAAGTATATAATTGCTGCAAGAGTAGATACTTTTTTCTCTCTCAATTCTGGTATAATTACCACCTTATCCGCTCCGGAGCCTCACCAGCCGTATGTCGTGGGTCATCGTCGTGCTAAAATGTTCCAACCTCCTCACTTTTCCACTCATTTCTCTTTGGCTCGAGTCAATCACACAAAGAGGGGGCTGAAGCACCACCGCTATGAGCCTATGACCACATCTAGTGAACTATCCCAACCATCATGGCACCATCAATATGAGCCTAATTCCCACGATTGCTTAACAGGATTTCATGGCACTACCTATATTGCTATACCAACAAGGAGCACCTTCCTTTTAGGGAGCTTATATACTAAGTTACTCCACACTTTAGCATGTTCTGCTGGGAATAATCTTAAGATGTGTGACCAACTAGAAAGTTTTAAAGGATGACAAATCGGATTAGGACGGTGAGGCCAGTTTTTGGTCCTAAATGTAACATTTGATAACAACTCGCAACCATGAGAGGTCGGGGTGTTATAGTAGATACTTCACAGTGTCAAGCGATTAGAAAATAATTACCTGAAAGATATTCTGCAGAAGACTTAATATCTCAGACTTCAATGGTTGAGGACGAAATGAAAGCAGAGCCTGCAAACATTGTCCACAACAAGGGTTGAATTGAGACCACAGCAACAGGTTAGATATAACAGATGCTAGATTTACACAAGCAAAAATGGAAACCTTCAAGCCAGCAAGCAACCCAACGCATATATTGTTGACAAGGGTTGCATGCCATGGTTGTTTCTTCCCAGCTTTGAGAGATTGCTCGATGGCACCAAGTAGTGACTGCATTCCCCCACTATCCTGAGAAAATGAATGAGGAAGAAGAAAAAAAAGAGAAAAGGGTGCACGACCAATGAGCATAGAGAAGCAAAATCCAGTTATGGTTTGCCTTCAGAAAGAGCAGCAAAGTTTAGAGTAAGCATTGTACCTGAACTGCAAACATTGTCCCGAAACACAGTAGCTTCTGGTTGACCATCAACTTACTCACACTCTCTGGCTTCAAGTTAGAAACAAAAAGACAACATTAACAAACAATAAAAAAAAGTAAAACACGAAGTTAAAGGGTTGGAGGAAAAGGAAATAAAAAACATAACTGTTGGGGATAAAAGGGGAAAGGAATCACAGAGGAAGTAGTTATCAAGAATAAAGAAAACTATGTGAGGCTGTGAACACAATATGCACGAAATGAGAAAACTCAATCCAGGCAATTTTAGATGAAAAAAACAGGAGATCAGCAACTGCTATTAGAAATATCTAAGTTGTCTTTTCCACTCTAGCAGACAATCACATCCTCTCCTTGCCGTCTTCCCAAGCCCTAAAGTCATCCTTTTCTCTAGGGGGGCTACCGCTACCCAGCCAGGTACAAAGACGTCGAAATACCCCCCCCCCTTTTTGTTGCAAGAAGAGATCAGCAACCCCACCTTATTCAATCCACTTCCCTCCCCTGCCTAGCCCAATCCCTTGAAACCCAAAGGCCAAACCTTGTCTCTGCCATATCTCCAGTAGGAATAAGCAAAATAGCCGGGTACCCGGTTCAGGATCCTGAACCAGTTGTCTGGTGCCGAGTACAGAAAATGGGAACTGGTTACACAGGTACAATAATGGGAATTACTTAAAACCGGTTCCATTTCTAGTCCCCAACCATATGGAAGGGGAACCGGTTGGGTTTTTGGTTAAGCGAGTCCAACCTTGAAAGTTGAAATTATCATGATTGTTCTTCTTTTCAAACTTCTAGGCATGATTTTATGCACTCTCACAAGATGCTCTCGCTGTAATTTCTCTCCGACTTAAGTGACTGTAATTAGATTTTGTTTTTAGCTTAAATACTAGAATAGTCGCTAATGTTAGTATTAATTACGAATTATCAAAACGACCAGGTACCCACAACCGATACCAAGCGGTCCCAATTCTGGTCACAAGGACGACCAAATTGTTGCAAATATGGAACCAATAATTCAATTTGCCAATTGATCATACATATATACATATAGAATTGGCTCTCTAGTGATCGATTGATCTAACCTCAAAATTCTCGTGCAAAAGAACTATAGTTGCCAACTTTATATCTTCAAAAGAAATAATTTCAGATATTTTAACCTTACTAGAGTTAAATAGAGTATATATGAGTAGACAAAATTGATTAAGAAGGGCCAAATTGCCCAAACGTTACTAAACTGAGTCCTAATGCTCACAATTCACAGATAAGAGGATTACCTCAGGAAAACTAGAAAGTTCAGGATCCCAGATGCAGGGCATCAGACCATTTTTCCCACCCTGAAAAGCACGAAGCTCATCCTCAAACCAGTCCCTGCATGATTACAATCAATAACTATCAGAGAGCTATATTACATTTGAATATGACATTCTTCTATTGGACTTAAGGCCTTGGCATTGTTGTTGTTGTAATTTATATTCTATGTTCCCTTCTTTTCTTTTTGAGAGCTTTTTTTTTTTTTTTTTTTTGGGGGGGGGGGGTGTTGGGGGGGGGGGTATTGGACCCTGTAGCACGATTTTAGATTCAAATAGACAGGTCCCTTGTCTTAGCAGCAAAATAAATGCAATGAGAAATTCTTTGAAGCCCCATATGCACTAGTTAATTTGACAGATTTCTCTTGGATATAGCTAATTGAAAGATAATAATAAAAAACATAAAATAAATATCAGGAACAAAAGAAGAGACATAATAGTTAAATTGAAATGTGAAGTATGAAAACCTTCCAGGAATCCATGGCCCCAACCAAGCATCTCTTTTGTCTAACAGCAGTCTCAAGCATGAGCTCTCTTCGTAAGCAGAAGGATTCCTGTAATCAGGTATACAAGGACACAAACCTTCAGCAGTTTGACAAAGACAAAATAACTTTACAGCACCATAAAAGCAAAACAAATAAAAAGGATAATACATCCACGAACACAGATGGCAATATCCAAAAAACCATCTTGCTCAATATTACCTAAATGGACCTGTACATAGTTGGAGAAGCTTATGGTGATCACTTTCATATGCCATTGGATCAGAGAGTGACTGAAATGCTATTAACGTCCTTATAAGAACACGTCCAGGGCAGCTTTTGTCCCAGGAAGATCTTTAGCGGCTATAAAAGAAATGTAGGATAATGCACTGCTCAGTACATGAAATTCATAAAATGTCAGCACGTTAAACAAACAGAGCCCAGAAGAAGTCTTGCAGATTAACCAAAAATATAATAAGATACTGTATACCTGCTAAGATAGACTAGCACTGGCTGGAGTAGAATCTTATAATTCAGAGCTTTAGGAGAAAGAAAACATCTAACAAACGCTGTAAGTGCTTCAATTGCCGCTGCCCAAACACTACAAACACATATTTCACAGAAACTTCAGCAACAATTTCCCAACATCTTAATTATAAAAGAAACAAGTATAGGACAAACCCATGAATCCTTTTTACAGTTATTGGCAATTATGGAATGGACTTATGCAAGAGCCCACAATGACAAATAGACATATGGAAAGAGCTTTGATCAGGTTATATGCAGCTGTGCTGCCTACTACCCCCCTGTTCCCCCCTCCCCACGCTACAACCCCATAAAACTGATGGACAACAAACTATTCTTTCAGAACAACATGAAAATTTCATGTACTAAATTTTCCTTCCCTGAAATAAACTGTATATATTAATGTTGACAATTTGCATAATATGCAGCGTAATCCAACTAATGACCAGAGCTACACCAAACTTCTGTCTTCACTAATTTAAGCTGACAGCTTCTCTGTTTTTTATTTAATAGGCGGAAAGTCCCAACAAAACGTTCCTTTACTGTGCTTTACAATCTCTACTGATAAATAGCTGACCAAACACTCAAATGCAGACTTAGGATAAACTACAAGTCCAGCCAATATAGATAAAATCTACAAGTCCATGTCCGCCCTTTTCTAGGCCAGACAGGCCAAAGCTTTTGGCTCACCCTCCCGAGATTTTAGGCTAACCCTTGCCAGCTTCACCAGTCAGAACCAATCTAGCATACCAAATTTATGAGTTTCTAAGAGCAGCGCCAAAATTCCATGAAAGTTTCACTTTTCAATAAGAGCAACATTCAATATAATTCCTATTGATAGCTACTAAGCCAAAGTTCCATAGAAGTTCTATTTCTCATTAAAAGCAAACATCCAGTTCTGAATTTTTCATTAAGTTTCATCTGTTGACAGATCTGCTGCATTGTTCCCAACTTTTCATGCAGCTACAAAAATCAAGAGTACCTGTCTTGATCATCATTTTAGCTAGATGACACATGTTTCTCATTTCTAAATTTAGTAGGATGCTATAAACAGCACACAACAGTAGTGGCAAAAGGTCCCTAGTTCGCTTACCATATTTTAGATGCCAAATCGCCACTTTGTCGATTTTCAAGTTCTGGATTTCCACTAAATAAGGGAGCCCATAAGGCAAGAATATCAAAAGTGTGGTCTTCAAGCTCCTGCAGGCACAAAGAAGTTAAACATATAGCTAAAATGTCAGAATCAGATTACAGAAGATGAGAATGTTGCTTTACCTCTTTCGGAATAGATGCCAAAACTGAAGCTAGAAGTAACCACCCAGCTTCTTTTTCAACAGTTGCAGCCCCAGGGTTCCTATTGGAAACCGTCAACATTTTCTGGGATACTTCAAGGACCGAGTGTGGAAGTCTGAAAATTACATATGCATGTTGCTTTCTCAACCCGATAAAAAAGCTAGAAACAAAAGAAAAGTTCATGCATATCTAGCAAAATAAAGGTTACGGTGGAAGCAAGTCAGATTACACCAATGTTAGAAACAACCCGTATTATAAATTGGT
The DNA here is from genome assembly GCF_026745355.1 of Beta vulgaris subsp. vulgaris. Classification (NCBI taxonomy): domain Eukaryota; kingdom Viridiplantae; phylum Streptophyta; class Magnoliopsida; order Caryophyllales; family Amaranthaceae; genus Beta; species Beta vulgaris. Next base: position 52,960,384 of record NC_079203.1, read on the forward strand.
TAGTGATGAAAAAGAACTAGGTGGTCACCCACTCCAGGAAAAGTCGAATAATAAGAGAAAAGGAGATGTGATAGACAGAATCTTGTATCTTTATCTTGTCTGACTTACCTTTAAGAAAGCATGGCATGGCATGGCATAAGAGATTAAGATCTTTTCAGAGAGATATAAGGGCACTTGCTAAGCCTTTGTAATAGGATTTTTTTGGTAATAAGTCCTTTCCAAAAAAAAATTAACTACCTTCCATGTTCCACAAGTTAGACAATTTTTACCCCTTCACGTCTTCTGTCGATTTCTCCATCCAATTAAAAACCATTTCTTCGTGCTTTTGTTCCCCCCCCCCCCCAACCTCACTTGTTTCCCTCTTGGTTTCTTGCATACATAAACTAGCTATATTGCAACAATTAATTCGAGAATAATTGTTTTATCAATCACTTAGACAATTGCAATTGCGGATTAGGGTTTATCAAATATTTACAATCAATTGGCGTTGTTGCAATCAATTGCTTAAACGAACTATACCTCAAATCAGGGATGCTTCTATTACATCAAGCGGATTTCCACAACTTCGAAGACAAATTTTCAAATTGTAAGTTAGTTAGGGGTGAATACATTTACTTTACTTTTCAAAAAATCTGACTTTTCCTTTCCACTGTTAACTCGTATTTTTGCGTAGAAAAGATGTAAAGATTAGCAACTGACATGGTGCAAACTTAATATTAATAGAAAGAAATTCAAACATGTTCAGCTTGGAAGAGGGTTGTTACATTTTGTTAAAGACAAACAGCCAATCAACCAACAAGACCGAGTGGTGACTCTTCTAATGAATGAAGAAATTCATGATTGAAGTAGAATAAAAACTATACAGCTAAAAAGCATAAGAGGCCCCAGTGCAATATTCTCCCAAAATTAGGACTAAGTCTACCACGACTACCAATTTTTACCAAAATACCAGAAATTGATCTTCCATCATTGCTAAACGCCTATATGGTAATCACCAGCACCAGAATGAGTTATAAAATAACATAATCATCATTGTTTCAAATCCAACGGGAAGATATATAAATAATGTAGCATGGAATCGGCTAAAGTTTCGGAAATGAAAACGTTCCTGAAACAGGGGAAACATCAAGTCCCCACCATTTCCTGAAACACGCATAATCTGAGTTTCCGAAATGGGGATACCTCAGGTCCCAAAGGTTTATGTTTTTCATCAATATAGGTGCACCGCTTCATAGACCAAGAAAATAGATCATAACCCAAGAAGCAATAGTAATAACAGCAACATGAACAATGATAATTAGTTATAAGGACCTTAGCCATTAAAAACTAAAGATTCCTAGCATAATGTAAATATGTTAAGACTTCGTTATTATGGACACAGGAATTTATCCGAGATTCCAAGTGCCCGACTCAACTATTTTATCAAACTTATCCATGACTTTGGCCTAAATTGGAGTGTTGTCATACCCAAGTCAAAGTACCGAGGATTTGGCACAGGTTTTTAGGTAAAATGAAGGTCCAAGTAATATACTTCCTCCGTTCTATAATTATTGCAACATATTCCATTGACACATTTTTTAAGAAACCCATGTTAAGAGGAGAGAAATAGAGATAGATCTGAAGTGGGGGCCATGTGATAGGAGAGAGGTAGAGAGAAGATATTATCAAAGAAGGAAAAGTTGCAATTAGTATGAAACTTCCAAATAAGGAAAACGTTGCAATTAAAATATAACAGAGAGAAGTAGAATGTGATACAAGATTGAGCATTACCTGGCTGGATAACCAAGAGGTAGCTTTGGCGAAATAGAAACTAGAGCGGCAAGTAACGTGGCTTGCCCGTGCAAAGAATCAAGGTCCAGTTTAAAGGTGTTTCCCTACATGGAAGATATGTCAAATTTTAGATTGCTCTGGCATAAGTGTGCTCTGCAATTAGAATTGCTAAAAGATAATGAACTTTTGAACATAGTGCAGTAGAGAAGACACATATCAAAATGGTATATTCTGACAGTAAGAAAGTTAATTTACAACTAAAATAGCTATAAGTAGAAAAACAAGGGTAATTTGATCTTCAAGCAGAATCATTCAGCAAATTTACCACAAGAACAGAGGAATTGCTGCTACATTAGTAGCTTATTTTTACCAAGTATACATCTAAAAAAGGAAGGTATTCAAAAATCACGTGCCAATCATGCTTTACACCATTTAAGCATGACCTAGAAAACATACCAAAGGAGTAGCTATGTAGATCTAACCTTGTCAAATGAAACACTTTCTCTTAAGGCAGATAGCATTGTCACACCATAAGAGACCAAACCACTGACACAGGTAGGATCAACTTCAGCCAATGCCCGCAGAGTCAAAGCAGTTTCAACACGGACCTAAGATTAATGTAAAGCATGAGTTACAGAAACATATATAAACCAGACCAAACACAAGTTAAACATAAAGATAAATATGCAAAACGACATAAATCACATTGCCAAAAGCAAAAATCAAACTAAAGAAGCAGAGACAAGGTGACAGTGATTAAGTATGTAGACAATGGAAAATCATAATCCTTTTCCAATAGGTTCTATTAGGTAGTTCACATTCTTCACAAATCTCCAGAAGATATGATATTTCAAAAACATCCAAGCTGTGACTTACAGCTTAAAGTTACCCGTGGACATTGTCATAAAAGACTTACTTGAGTAAACAAATGTACAGGAAGGCTCGTTGTCTACCCAATATGCAGATTGGACAACGCCGCCTTGTTGTCTACCCCATATTTTTTGTTCTTTTACTTTATTCACAAATAAGAAGCATGGTTCTTATTCCCTTTTACTTGTGTCCATAATTTTTTCTGTGTTGCACTACTCTATCCAAAATCTTTTCATAAAAGAATGTCCAACATGATATTTTGAAGATGTTCTTCATAATTCAGAGCACACTCGCCAACACTAACTCGAGAAAACTGAAAAGTAATTATTTTCACACCTCGAAATCCCTACAGAATTACACTTGTGTAGTTGTGTACAAACAACTAGATATGCAGACTCAGAAGCCCGTGGCTTTAAATCTCGGACAATACACAACATATTAACTGATATGCATTGGTTTTACATCTTGCCGAACAGATAATTTTCAGAATTGTAAAAGATTGTTACATACTTGTGTACAGTCCAATAACATCTATATATACCAATATTAGGCCAATACCACCAAAGTGACCGATGTAAAATCCAAGTCGCATCAATAATGACTCTTTATGCGACATTGCAATAAACCAAGCTTCTGCACTGTGCGACTCTTGCTCCGATTGTGGCTATAGCAATGATCTAACAATCTCATAAAGTAGCAAAAGAAGATATTAGAAGGACGAGTTTAGTACTTACCATCTGTGAAGGATGTGATTGCGCAGCAACAACGGTATCATCTAGAACTTCCCTAAACTCCATTGGAACCTACACCATGGATGAACTCAGGCACCAGTCTATTGTAATATTACCATACAAAGAAAAGGACATTGATACCCAAACCTAAAAAAAAAAAAGATGGGAGGGACACACAAAACTTGAGCAGCTCTCCACAGTCCACACCCTATGCACTCCTTTTCGATTCAATTTCATTTTATTACAATATATGAGGATTTGACAGGCTCAATCCACCTCCCTCGAGAAGGGATAGAATTATTAGAACTTTATTCAGTTGTCATTTCCTGATTGTCGGAGATATATTTAAACAAGAATGTTCATATTCTGCCATTAATCATTATCTCTCTGCTCTATCATCTCAACTGTGACTTTTCCTAAATCCTCAGATCAAGAGATCTTTCTTCTCTCCTTCTCTATTCGCCAATGTCAATCTAAACCAAACAAAACGTGCTCCTGCTTATATTATGCGAGTTGCAACCTTAGTCAAGCTTCAGAGACTCTTTTTATTTCCTTCAAATATTGTTCACAAATACACCCACAAATATGTGTGTCAAAAGAACCATTTAATCATCAATCAGATTACCAACAAAAAGATTAAAGTAGATGTAACAGCTAAGTTTACCTCTTCTAGTGTTTTTAATGTATATGACAATGTACGCAGTGCAGCAACTTTCATTGGCGCGCTACTATCAGGAGATTGAAGCTGCAAAATGCCAGAGATAACAGAGGCATAAATTGAAAAAGACACCGATATACATCATTGACATTCATCAATAGCTCTAACTTTAATCCAGCAAACCTGCTTTCCCAGGATAACTAAGAAGCTCCTTTGAGTAGGTTCTGTCATCTGATCGACCATACCAACCCTAAGAATATATAGCACACATGCCTTGAAAAACCATTGATACATCAGTGGGCAGCATATAATAACAAAAAAAGCAGAAAAGTAGGCCTCTCCACCATGGTCAACTATATTAGGTATATCGTATATATCAGTGAGTCGCTTACAGTAACCCAAAAAAAAGGAACAAAAAAGGGAGCCAGCATGTTAAAATTGACTATAATTCTCATTTCTAATCATGAAGGTAAAACGGCTGTAACAGATTTTGGATTACTGTAGTTCTCATTTCTAATCATGAAGGTAAAACAGCTGTAACGGATTTTGGATTTGCCGTTCCGCAAAATCCGGTTACGGAACGCCATAATAAAAATCACATACTTCTAGCTGCATTGTCCGTTCTGTAACTCGAACTCCACAAGTCACAGCGTTTAAACCCCGTTACATCCGTTCTTTTGAAAAATTGGCCAAAAATATTTTATGAATCAATAATATAGCTAATGAAACATGATATTCTGATAGATTTTGATTATATTATGTTGTAATAGTGCTTCATAAACTAAAACATCGCAAATAAGGTTAGAACATATTAATGTGAATTTCTCTAGAAAATTCACACCGCGTCGGCCGCGATCCATTCCATTCATCCGTTACAAGCCACTTCCGCGACAACGCAAATGTAACGGCGATCGCGACTGCATCCGCAATTTTTTCCTTATGTCCAAAAGCAAATGTATTTCATTGTATCCATCATAATCAAAAGTTAGTAACCAAGAAAGAAATGTGTTTGCCATCTCTTTCTTAAAGCTTATCAGATTTAGTTTTCCTGGAATTGTACATATTCAGCCCAGAGAGATAATATTAATTTGACAACTAAAACTAACAACAAAAGAGCCATATCCAATAGGTTGGGACGGCACAATGATTATTTGCCACAGCTCACCATGAACCGCAGAGAACAGATTCTTCCATGGAGTTCCAACGAAATTTCAAACTTAAAAATCACAAGCAAACGCAGAAAATTTAGCAATTATATACCCCCTGTCCCAATTTTCACAAAAAGAAGGAAAAAGAGTGAATATCTAGTGAATAGGAAGTGTACTAAGATCCACTTATAGTCTTTCAGCAGAAACTCTTCTAAAATCAACTTCATAGTCTTGCAGCTTTTCGTTCAATTTACAGTAAAAGAGATCGAGCTTTTTTCGGCTAAGATAAACTTCTATTAGAATCAGTGAGAAAGAAGATAACGACACTATAATTATTGTCACATGTTGAATTTTGTGACTCCCTGTTCCAAATTGTATTCTTAGCATAAATCTGGGAAATAGAGCTTATTACAACCAAAAAAACCTATGAACTCTCTCGGTTATCCTATTAATTTACACTCATGTCTCTTTCAGTTCTGGAGTCCGTGTTGCTCTGGCTTATGACAAAGCGATGAAGACATCATGTACAGTTTGAAAGTTACTCTAGCTGGCAACATGGACTTGAACTTCAACCTTCTGTTGTCAAGTTACTTTCAGAACCACCAAAAGTCATTCCAACTTCCATATCACTCTTATCCCAATGGGCGTATTCCAGCCCAAAACCGAAATATTACCTAGCCTCCTTACTTCAAATTCTTCAATAAACAACTTGTCAAATTAAGAAATGTGAAACCGAGAAACCAATGAGAATTTTTGAATATGCTTGTACAACATTACCCTATCATATATTTGGTTCATGTAGATGGCTACTAGTCCTCTATGTTCTATTGTCTTTACAATTTTATTAAATTTTCAAAACTTAAGGAAACTGTTCAGCACGATTTTAAAGGAAGATCATAAGCCAACGCACTAAAATAATAGGTTTAGCAAGTTTGAAAAAGACTACCAGAGCTTGTGCATCAACGGATGTATCCACTCGAAGCATGTCCATCACTTGCGAAGTGAAGTCTTGAAGTTCACTGTCCGGATGAAGATACTTGAGGAGAATGGCCTGAAATTTGCAGTTCAAGAAGCCAACTGAGCACAAATGCAACATAATAAAGTAAATATAACAGATTACCAGAACCTCCGAAACACAGATTATGGCCACACTCTGCACAGAAGACATATCAAGCAATTAAGCACTAACAGCAGCTTGCACAGCCAACCAATTTGTCCTATGAGCTAATAAACTGACCATCTCTTACTCTCTCATAAAGAGAAAAAGGGATACAAGAATGTTGGGCTTGCCAAATATCCAAACTAAAAGTGAGAATGAGCTATTCTTATTTGTAAAAGCCAAACTCCTATAGATTATTAGCTCTGAGATAAAGCATGACAATATCACAGGATAGGACAAGCCAATAGCCACTTCTAATTCACATACACAGCTCTTCAGCTGCCTAGCCACTAAAAGAATGAATTCGCTAGATAAACATTAGTAGAGACTAGAGACATCAAAAAGCAAACATACATGTCCCAAGTGCAAGTCAAAATTTGTACATATCTATCATGGAAAGCTAAGTGCAATGATGCATCAGCTGCAAAAAAATTTAAGAGCTTCACCTCAAAAGATGCAGCAACTAGCTCAGAAATTTTATTTTAATTATCCATACATATGAAAGAAAGCTAATAAAAACTTAGTGAAGCTTCATTCAGCAAAATGAAATATTATTACCAACCTGCAGAAAGGAGACCCATGCTAAAGTTAAACTGATTCGCACATCCCTTGACCGAATACCACTTGCTGCACTTTAAAAAAGATATGTTAGTCATTATCAAAAGGTCTTGAAAAGAAACATAACTAATTTATCAAAAGGTCTTGAAAAGAAACATAACTAATTTATCAAAAGGTCCTGAAAAGAATCTTAAACTAAATTGAGTTATATTCCTATCAGGGTAGTATAACTGAATTCGAAATGAATTCATTGATCCAAATCGGGGATAACATCCATCCCAAATAGGACAAAGAGCATATTTAGGAATTTGATAGTGAACCATTCCAATAGTAAAGAGAATATTTAGTCATAATTATTTATCATTAATCTAATTCATAATTTACTCATTTAAACAAAGAAATCATGGTATTTCTAAACAATTCAACAGTAATTAGTAACAAATTATTCGGTCTTGCATTCTACATTTCATGAGAATAAGCAATCTCTATTCCCATAGTCATTCCACATAATTAAATCATGAGATGTATTGCGTTCAAAGCAAAATTAAGGAAGATACACATCATCTTTGAAATAGTCGAAGATAAGTTATGCTTTTACCATATATTCTTCAATATATATTACTTCCTCTGTTTCTTCATAAATTGCAAGACTTTCACTTTCACACTTGCCGATGCATAACTTTGAATAATAATATTTTTGATTGTTCACTAGTAAAAATTATGGGAAGTTCATATTTTGAAAACATACCATCCAATAACATGTTAAATAATAACATTTGCATCTATATATATTGGTTTAAATTGGGCAATAGAAATACGTGGTCAAAATCAAAATGTTGCAATTTTTAAAGAACTGTATTCAATATGAAAAGGATGACGCATATAGTATGGTGATCTAAAACTGACATGAGCATTTGCAGTTAAAAGTACTTCACTGTTCATTCAATCCTCGTCAAGCTAGTTCATTTGGCATGCAATTTATATCAACATATGTGGTTTCCACTTTTTACAGAGTCAGAACTGAAAGTTGCTGGCATCAGCCCGCTAGCAATGCTGCAGATTATTAATGTGCCAATGCCTGGCAACAGGTAGAAAGTGCAAGGATGTCACACCAGAGTCCCGACATAACAGCACACTCAAAATAAAAACATTATGTCTCGCTCTCTTGATTCAACATTCATTTAACTCATGGCAACAGAGAGAATGACAATCAGTTTAGCAATCCAAGACAAGGCCAGTCACCAGCAGCAATTGACCAGAGAGCAAAGTGGAACACTCTGAGTAATTCAGAATCCATTGTTGATTCTTGATTGATATAGCATCGTAGTTCATTTATTTTTAAATAAATGAATTGATCTTGCTGTGTCTGCTCATTTTTAATTTGTTATCAAATTAGTTGTTACCTTATTCAGCCATCTTGCACACATCAACTAGTTAGCTAGACAACAGTTATATAGGGTGGCAGGTAGTCGGAAGCTAGATGAGTTCCTCTCAAGTGTATAAACGATGCTCTTACTACATTCTGTTACTTTAGTTGAAAATAAAGTAGCACAATTTAAAAGCTTATGCACTCACAATCACACTTGTTCATCCCTCCCCCTTCTCTTCTCTCTCTCTCTCTCTCTCTCTCTCTCTCTCTACTCCTCCCACCCCCCCCACCCCCAAACCTCGAACTCTTTCTTTGCTCCAGATTTCTCAACTACATAACATTGACAGATACACTTAGATACCCAAGGTGGCAGATCGTAGAATGTTGGAGGCAAGATAATTCTCTCAAGTATCAAGTGTATAACAATGCTCCTGCTACATTCCTTTACTTCAGTTGAACATAAAAGTAACTCAATTTGAGAGCTTATGTTCACACAATTCAATTTCTTCTCCCCTTCTCCTGCTCTCTCTCTATAGTCTCTCCTCCTCCTCGTCCCCCTCTCCCCCAACATCTCAAACTCTTTCCTCCACTCCAAATGTCTCAACTACTTAAGTATTTGACAGATATGGCTTAGACAGTAGACACCCAAAGAAAGACATACCTTTCACAAATGGAGACACCAGGTGCCTCTGCAAACCATCTTCTAGTTTCTTTGCTGACGCAAGCTGTCCTTTTCCTCTTAATTGGACCTGTGACAATATAAGAAAGCCTGAATATTTTTATCAAAATTGAGTCTCATTTCCCTAAAAAGACGTGAAATTGTAGAAACCTGAGCCTCGGGATTCATTCCAAGAGCAAGAACTGCACCCAACGCTTCAGCAAAGGCATCACGGACTGCTGAAGTTGGATCATTGAAGGCCTGGTATAGTTAGCATCAATTAATATAAATTATCACTACAGCAAATAAAGAAGCAACAATATACAGCAAGGGAGGAAGATCTACCTTGACACAAGTAGAGGCTGAACTGTCAAGGTCTGCACCCCCTAAACCAGGTCCCCCAACATTAGCAAATGTCTTTAAACATCTAGCAGCAGCAATTCTGACGATAGATGACTTATCAACAACACCAAACCGCATGATGAGTCGAAATGCCTCTGTACATGCTGTAGCAGCAGCAACACCACCACAACCCTCCATAGCATTCTGAAGCATGTGAAGAGCCTCTTTTCTCACATACTCCTGTAAGTTTTTTGCATTAAATATGGAATAGGATCATTTTTATTTAAAATAAAAAGGTTCTAAAAAATAAAAATAAATAAAGCAATAAGCATAAACCCTTCTAAACACCACCCAGACTCATTGCCAACACACATGATATGTGCATTGTGCTCAGATCAACTTCTTAACAAAATAAATGCTGCTTCTAAAGTCAAACCTAAGCATATGCAGTTGTTAGAAAACAATCAACATCTTGTTGTAACAGCAACCTCATGGATCATTGTCTCAGATGTATGATTATTTATGTATTGTGCTATGGTGATGTCAATACAAGCTAGCATCTACCTGGTGCAGTCTGATTCTCAACCATATCTGGTCAAGATGATGTATTCAGGTACATAAATCACGTCTGTATTTGGTTTTTCCTTAGGACTTGGGGGCACTCTCCACCATTCAGAGTGAACACATGAAGAGTTGCAAGATTTATTATTGAGGAATGCATGGCACAATAAAGTAATCACTTTGGAGCATAATGCAAGCAAATTTTTCAGGAAAGCACTTCCAATGGTTCTTTCATGATAAGAAAGGGTAGTCTTGACTTCACAATGTGTCTTCCTAGTTAAGTTTTCTGGGAGCAACACCCCTTAGACATTTAAATGTACATCTATTAATTTTATTAACAAAAAAGAAAAGATAAAAGTACCCCCAAAGAGATTTTCCCTGAGAAACCTTTCAGCCAAACAGCATGAGTGCATATCAAATTTCAACTAATTTGACAGTATCCCTCTAAAGACTTACGCCTCTAATAGCTACGTTTCCCTCATCAATAATACAAAGCTTCAAGGCTCAAGGACATATATGAATCTTGTACATTTCAATATAGCATTCAACTCCATCTGCAAACACTTCCGACATGCAAATTTCAAATGCATCAAAGGAGGAGATTAGTATACCTAAGACAAAGCTAAGAAAGAAATGAACAATCTCAGTCTCTCAGACGTGAGCATCACAATACACAGCAAGGAAAAAAAAGTGAGACGCATGATGGTAATAGAACTGTAAAATAATGAACGATACCAGACTCTTACTTATGTGCATCACGATACACACTAAGGGAAAAGGGTAAGATGCATACGACAAATACAACTGCATACTGTGTCGGTAATGGACAAGTAAAATATCATTAGATATCAGCAAAATTAGATACCTCGTGAGACTTCATAAGTTTTGAGGCAATACTTGTGGTTTCGGAGAACCCAGATGTGATCTTCTTGCCAAAAAGACGATACAATTCTCCCAAACACTGGGCAACACCTTTATATAGCAGTAAATGAGAAATAGGTCATGACTAAGTAATAATGTAATATTTTTCTAAAAGAAAGGAAAAGAGAAAGAGACAGAAAACTATTTAACAAGTGCATGAGAGTCTAGAACAGATGCATACATTTTATTAAAATGAATCGCATATCCTCTCCTTCTCAACAACAAAGGTAACAATATTACCTGGCCCTTCATCTAAGTTTTCGATTCTTAGTTGTTCTACTATCGCTGTGGCAGAGTACTCCATCTGTACCACTCCAATTTATGAATGCATCATTTCCGACAATCAACAAAATCATTCATAAATCTCTTTCATTGAATCCTCTAGTATTCTTATCCTCATAGATTTTAGGAAAAGAAGTTACTTTGATGCTTTCTTTCAAGGTGATTGCCATATTGTCGTACTTTTGATTGATCGCACTATCACATAAGTCATATACGGCCACAACAACGTTTACTCATTGAGGCTGGTGGCATCTTGAAGGTCAAGGGATATATAGTCTTATCACCAAAGTAGTAAAACCTATCATGAAGGATGTTTTCGCGATTTAATCACTCTGATTTCACCATATCACACTGCTTCCTCTAAGGTTAATAGAGTTCGACTACTAATACTAATTTATCCCCCCACATCACCACCCAAAAAAAGGAGACTAAATGTTGAGTTGCACAAGATCACTTCTTCTTGACTTGTTAGAGCCCAAGGAGATTATACTTAGAGAGCAAAGAGATCAGGAAATTGCCAAAGAACCTCCTCCAAGTTCACTACATTGTTTGTTCCTTCCCCGATGGAAAATATGCGTGAGCAACCACATTACCTTTCAAACATAGCACATGCAACAATTTGGAGAGATAGCATCAGGATGCTTTCTTTCGCTACATTGGTTACTAGGGTTGAATCTTCAATAACAGAAGAAAGAGTAAGAGAAGGAAAAAAGGTTCACCAAGATAAGCAAGCAACTTCAAATCCTATGGTATGGAGGGCCTCTATTACTATCTCATAGATGTTAACACTGGTAACCAACCGAAACTGTAATTAAGATCTTATCCTTCCAGTCTTTGTTCTATTGGCATCATATATCAGATCTTTTAGTAACAATCTCCTATCAATTAGCTTCCACCTCAGTCTAGTGACTAGTCAGATCTTAAATTTCTATCAACCTTGAAAGAAGGGCAAAGAACCCATACCGTAAATCTTCCCTTCCCTGCTCTGGTTAAATTATTGAGAAAAAGTATCTAAGGTCTCGAACCACTACTAGTAGAAGCCCTAAATCTCTCCATAGTAAGATGTTGAGATCAAAATCATTTATACTCTTCATATTTTTTAATCTATATACTTTATACCTTTGCAGTATTCATCCACTCTACTTTGACCATCACTTGTGATTTATATGTAAAAACATAATCGTTTATAATCTTGTTAGATGATGTCCAATACATATTTTCAAAACATCACCTTCTTATAATTTTTACTTATTGACACAAAAAAATATTAATGGTCATCGTCAGAATAGTGTATTGGCTAGCATGGAAGTCAAACATTGTAAAATTTATAAATAAATGATTTTTAAAAAAAAACATTGATCATAACGTCCTAACACCACATAAGTAGCTCACTGTTTCTTACATACTGCTATCTTGAAGTATATGCATAGCCATCATTGATCATCAATCCTTCCTCGGAATAGTTTTTCAAGCCCTAGCCTCCTTTCTATTAAACTATTAAAAAAATTGATTCAGGGCATAGAGCCTTAAATCTCCAATACTCTGACACTCCTATTATAATATCTTGTCATACTAGAGTCTGACATGCATCTGACACCTCAAATAAGCATACTTGGGTGTAATTCTTGGAATATAATAAGGAAGATATACAAAAGCTATCTATATCTGACTTATTTGTTTTCCATACTTCTTAAGAGTTCATCACTTTTGAAGAGTCCAAGTAATATAGCCTCGAATTTGATCTTACTAGCTTAAGAGGTCCAATCTATAAAAAGCTTTTGCGGAATTTGATAGAATAAGTGACATTGGTAGTTCCAATGTTCACATTTGTGATCTTCAACACAAAATGCAAGTTTAGAGCAAAATCGCATACAATGTGATAGGATCATAGGACTTAGGAGCATTTATACATCTATGAATTAAGAAGGAACACTAAGACCACTCAAACATATGCAAATGATCAACACAAAAGATTCGTAATTCGTTGACAAACCAGCTACACATTGAGGTTCACTTCTCTTCGAATCAGAAAGAAACCCTTGAAGAGTGCTAGCCCTTGAGTAAATTGAAATAGGATCTCCTTTCAAGATAATCTTAGCCATCGCTACCGACGCCAAGTGCCGCACAGGTCTCCGCGCGCCCAAAACCAGCAGTGAATACAATGCGTCTTCACATTTTCTTTGCCATAACATAATAGATTCCTGAGACAATAACAAAACTCACTCACAACTTTACCACAAATTCCTCAAGTACATCACAAATATCTCCAAGTAAATCTATCCAAATTCTAACATGATTTGCAACAAATAAATGACAATTCTCAAGGAAAGTTAACTTCAAATTAAACGAAAATAGAGGCTTTTATCAGAAATGACAACTAGAAACATTGCGAATCAAATATTATTAAAAAAAAAAAAAAAAGTGAAATTCGAACATAGTGAAATTTCGACATAAATGCAGCAGCATAGCATTGATCTAATAAAGCATGTAAAAAATATAGAGGAGAGAGAAAGAATACCTTAGGTTCGTCATTAATGGCGGAAATGAGATCAGAAAGGAGATCAAAACAAAGAAGAGGATCAGGAGATTTGTGAGCTGCGGAAGCAACAATGGATTCTAATTGCGCAACGAGAACGCCGAATTGTGAGAGCGGTATATAGTTCTGACTCATCGAAACCTTCTTCGCCATTGTTGAAGGTCAAGCTATTTGATTAAGATTGTGAATGAAGACGAAGAATTCGATAGTTTGTGTTGTAAATTGCTAAGTACTATTTTGGTTCTTCACCATCTTCTTGCGAATTTCAATGCTTCAATATGGAAGAGTTCCCGTGGGAGAAGAATGAGCTTGAGCTAGTGTAGATGAAGTGGTGGTTTTGAGAGTTTGAATTGTTTAATTGTTACAAATATTTGCTCCTTTTGCAATTTTTTCCCCAAATAATGCTAAATTAAGAAAATATTCTCACTTCACATTGAACTTGAAAATATATCTTTGGCTAGGATGCACAGCTTGTTATAGCCTTATAGGCTATAGGCCTTTGTTCCTAAACGACTTTTATATATGAACAAAACGCACCAAAAGTAATTAAAAGTCGGTAAAAAGAACATAATTTAAACAAATAAAGTGTGTTTAAGAATGATTGAAACTAAGGAGGATAAAATGGTAATAAGTATGAATCACAAAGTAAGAAGTCATGTATAGGGATGGCAATTGGGCGGGGCGGGTGCGGAGGATGGTACCTCCACACCCGCACCCGCATAAATTTTCAATCCCCATCCCCGCCCCACCACCCATTGCGGGGGAAAATTCCAGACCCATCCCCGCCCCACCAAGTATTTATTTATACCCATCCCCACCCCACCACCGCATGGGTACCCACACCCTCTTCATACCCGCATCGTACCCACTTCATCCCACCCCACCACCCTCATGGGTATCCGCACCCACTTCGTACCTGCGTTATATCCACATATTTATTTTTTCCAAGATAAAATTAATAATAATATAAGTATATAAGTAGAATTTTAATCATATATATGTGAGGCGGGCGGTGGTGGAGCGGGGCGGGCGGGATGGGGCGGGGCGGGCGGGGATGGGGGGGATAGCATAAAATCCACACCCGCTCCACCACCCATTGCGGGTAGGATTTTAATCCCCATCCCCGCCCCATCCCCACCAAACCTAGACCCATCCCCGCCCCACTTGGGCGGGGATGGGGCGGGTCTCTTACTTGACCCGCCCCACTGCCATCCCTAGTCATGTGTTCGAGACCTCTTATGCATATATTAGCAATTTTTATTACAAAAAGTTTTAGAATTCCAGCCCATCCTATGTGGACGATTGATAAAGGGAACGTGATAATTCTGATAATTAATTTTTCCTCCTTGCATTTTGGTAGAGACTAACCGAACTTCTCCAGATTATTTTATGACTACAAATTGAATGAATTTACGGGGAAAATAAAGAAAATGATTGAAGAAGAAAATCATTCTTTATCGGTTTGTCTGGCATGTACTTTATCCCATGAAAGCATAATGAAGATACTGTGAATCCATCAAATATACACTGAAGTTATGGTTTTTGAAAAGCAAAATTTCAGATAACACAATACTCTATGAAACCCACGTCTTACAAATTTCCTTCAGTTTGTGCAAGGTGCACGAAACGAATTCAATTGTTTCGTGCAGGTTGCACGAAACGGAATCATCTGTTTCGTGCAATTTGCACGAAACGGAGTCATCTGTTTCGTGCAGATTGCACGAAACGGAAGCATCTGTTTCGTGTAGTCTAAATGAAACAGACTAATCATGCATTACGAATTTGCGAAAAAAAAATCACAACTTGAATCATAATTGCGAAAAAATTTCACAACTTGAATCATAATTACGAAAAAAATTTCACAACTTACATTAGATTGAAACTCGATTGGGTCAAAATTATGGTCCATTGAGTATCAAATTAAAATTTTTAGATATTCAATGAAGTTTTTTATATCTAACAGTTAGAGAGGAGAGAATATTTTTTAGAGAGAAAAAGGATTTTTTAGAAAGAATATGATAATAAGGGTTTTTTGGGGTTTTTTTAAGGCTGCGTTAGTAAAGTGAGGCTGCGTTTAGCAACCCCCGTTTTTTGCACCAGCAAGAAGAACACTGAAATAGTAGAGAAGTCGCTACTACGGAGTCCCAATAGCGGTTAACATTAATAAACCATCATTTTAGTTTTAGCGGTTTAGTTATTGAACAATCTTGTATAATGGGTTATCTACATAATTGCTAATTCAAGTAGCACTTTTGCATGAACCAAATTTTTATTTTTTCTTAAAAAATCTGCGTTCCACTATATTGCATGATCTTCCCACTAAACTATGACTTGTGCGTATGTCATAATGTAACTAAAACTATACCTTCTTTGTATTTTATTTATCACCCAGAGATCGTCCGTGCGTACCACCTTGTGCAGTAGATCTTCTAATAGGCTTCTTTATTCAAATTAGTCAACTGCTCAAATCTAATATTAAGAAGTGAATGTAACGACCACTTTTGTTTTTAATATAATAACTAATTTAATCTATTAAGTGACCAGATTAATCCGATATATATGGACCCGTTCATTATCGTTTTTTGTTTTCAGTATTCAGTATTTTTGAAAACTAAAAACCAAAAACAGGAAATCATAAAAAGTAGTTTTCACTTTTTAGTTGTTAGTTTTCAAAATATCTTAATAATTTTGATTATTTTTTTATTTATTATATGAAGAATATCCTATGACTTTGAAAATAAAACAACCGAAAAACCAAAAACCACGTTAGTACAAAACGGGCCCTAATATTATTATAAAATCTTGTATGGGTAGGATTTTTACCTGAACATAGGGATTGAAGGATTTTCCCGGGCTAAATTACCCCCCCTGAATCCTGATGTAAAGTAGCGACGTCTAAAGAAAACGAATTCACCGGTATGCTGCCGTTCCACTTTAGTACAATGCTGTCCTCTCAATATTTATGGATTCGTGAGGAAAATTTCGTTTCGTTGATTGCATAACTTTCATGCGTTAATGTCTTCATGTTATAGAATTTATATAATACGTTATTGTTGTTCTAGCTTGCACACTTACAGTGGGTGATTCATCATCAAATTTTACTGAATTGTTTGATCTGTTTACTGATTTCTTATTTAACAACAAAACAAAAGGTGGGTATTTTGGAAATTTAGCTATACCCTTTGCTAGTTTGAATTTGTTTGAGGTTTGTTAGTTTGCATTTGTGATATACTTCTCGTCTGGATTTTTTAAACTGGCTGAATTTTCGATTTTTTCGAGTTTATTTACACTCTATTCATCCACCTATCTGTATTTATGTTCACTCACAAATCTGTAGGAAAAAATATAGTTTAAGTGCAATCTTATTTGATTAGTCCTAATGCCTACTTTCATATTATCAACTTTTTAATTAATTATATCGAGGAACACAGTAGGGTATTGGATAATACGTAGGCAGGATATGTTGCATGTATTTAGAAACGGAAGAAGTATATTATATTATGATGACATAAGGTCGTCTTAAAAAAATGGACTGGATGGTCATGGTCGTATGCTAATGTTGATAATCGAGGTCATAACATTAATAAAAAGACCTAATTTCATTTCAACTGTGTATAACAGCTTAATGAACATTGAGTATAACTTGTGATAATAGAGAAAAATAACAGCTTTTGCTTTTCTGAGAAATGTACATTTTGGAAAATTAGGAGCCTTTAACTTTTGGTTGTTAAAAGGCTTGCTGAACATTGAGTAAACCTCGTGAGAAAAGTGAGAAAAACAATGGGTGTTGCATCTATTCCTTTTGTTAACTTTTTGGAAATTCTGGAGCCTTCAACTTTTGAAGGCTCTATGCTAAAGGTCACTTTAAACTGGCTGCTAGACAGACTGACTCTAACCAAAGAACGCCGACCATGAATCAACCAAAAGGAGGGAAATAAAGGCAAGGGTGAAGGGAATCATTTGATTAGTCAAGACAATACAAACAAGACACTAAAGTAACAGTGTTGAGGCAAATATTCTAGGATGGTGCTGTAGGTTAAAGAAAGGAGATTTGGGTAATATGATGACTGTAGTTTATTGGTTCGCTGGACATTTGAACATATCACGTATCTAATCGTCGGTATTGGGAATTTAGCATGACATATTGGCCTATTGGGAGAATATTCTTACATTTGGTTTAGTGTGTTGGGAACTTGGATTTTCAGTGGTTAAAAATTAATCAAATAGATATTAAATAGCTATGACTTTCTAAATTTACTATATTTTCATTTGTTTAATGGGAAATTTATGGAAAGTATAGAACTTTGTAGTTATATTTTGGTCTGTCTAGTCTTTGAAAGTTCTACATTCAATGCAAAAAAAATAATTGATGGAAAGCTTAACTTTTAGTTAGTAACTATCTTTATATTTCTTTAATTAATTAAATAGTAGTTAGCTTTTTTTCACTTTGAACACCCAAAATTGTGCTGTAGTCTTTTCATTCTGCAGATTTGATTAGTTTTGCTTTCCCCTATAAATTCTCATTAATAAGGTTTAAAATCATAGGTTTATCTGTTGTGGAGACCAGGACCCATTTATGAAGATTAATATCAATCTGTAGCTAGAAATCTTTAAAAACTCTGGAAGCCTGGTATAACTAAATTCTCGTGTCGCTAGAAAGATTGATTGCCAATGCATTGGTGCTCTTCCTATCAATCATAGAAAGAATCAATGCTTAATTTCCCCTTCTGGCTTCCTTTGTTAGTTGCTTTGACATGCAACTGATAGTAGTTGTAGGAGTTTCTGGGCCTCTGGAGCCTAATGCTTTACTATCTCCCACCTGTAAATGTTTCCTCCTCTCTCGAAAAGACCCGAGAACATGGCCATAGCCCGTAGGTAAAGTGGTGAAGAAGTGATCTGAGATGATACATGTTCCGATATGAGAATGATGGTGTGTTTGCTTTAATCGGTATGTAATCTTGTCAGTAGGCAGGTAAGGCTGCAAAGACCTGTTAGCTACCCTTGGGGAGTTGGGGGTGTTAGTCAAGAAAAAAACCCTTCCTCTATGAACCGGTGTGCTTTTTTGTAGTGTGGACTTGTGGTAAACATGAAGTAGACAGTGAAGGGGCACTTATATTGGCTCCTCGTAGAATATAACACTAGGAATATTTCCATTGGATGGCTCGGGCTGCCTTTCCTGCCAGCTTGCTATAATGGATAGGCAGTATGGTGGTTCAGCTTTATAACCTTTTGAGCAAAGAGGTGGTGGTTCAAGTCACTTCAGCTTACTCGTTGACTCTGCTTTGGTTGTGTAGATACCACTACACACTTGACCAGCACCCATATAATCCTCTAGAGGAGAAGCAGGATTTTGAGTTTCTTAAAGCGTTTATAGGCTGTTGTCATCAAGATTCAAAGCTGGATAATTTAAGTAAATAATGGGAATGTCCAGCAATTTGTGCAAGAATAACAAATGTACTTAGATATAGTACTTTAATACTTATTGGGAAATCCATTACTTCACAATCCATATTATGTACAATAGTAGCTTTCAGAACTAGGTATCCATCAAACATTACTCTAAGATCTAAATTATAGCTGGATCTTTAAAAAAAAAGTATGATCACAATAATCCTTCTGTTCAGTTGTTGATGAAAGCTTTTACTTGAGGCATCATTTCTTGTGTGCGAGTTCTGGAGAGTGGAGAGTTATGCAAGATCTGAAAAGCATGGCCCACACCCTTGTAGACCACCATTTTCACTGTTTTACCTGCATTAACCATGGCAGAGCAGAACTCTTTGTTCCTATCCATCAAGATATCCATGTCTGACACACACACCATTGTAGCTGGAAGTTCAATACTCTTCAACTTAGCTGCACCATCTGCTAGAGGGTTGCACCACGGATGCTCCCGGTTAGAGCCCACTGGGAGGGATAACCGCCAATAGGTATCAGCTGCTGATAAGGTAAGCGCTGAGCCCTGTGGCTGTGGGGCCTTTTCAGATGCTGTTCTTGCCTCTCCTCCGAAGAAAGGCTGGATAAGGATAGTTCCTCGGTGACAGAGTGGCCTTGTAATGTTTGATCTTTCTGCTTTGCTGGCTCCAAATCGTAGAGCGACATTATGAGCTATGTTAGCTCCTGCGCTGTCACCTGCCAAGAAGAAACCTGAGAGATTGCAGCGGCTTAACCACCAAGAATGCTCACCAGAGCTGTTGGCAGCTTGTTTTTTCACCCACATGATGGTGTTGTAACCATCCTCGTAGGCAGCAGGTAGACGGTTTTCAGGGGCTAGACGATAATTCACTGACAAGACTACACAACCTGCTTTAGATGCTAGGTTGGATATGAAGTCATGGTAACAGCTCCATTCTGCTGAGCCTACACAGAAACCACCTCCGTGGAAATAGACAAGTAGAGGCAGCTTCATTTGCGCATGCGGGACATAAAGACGTGCCCACAGATTAGTGAATCTGTCAATCACAATGTCGCTTGATGTCACCCTGAGCTCAGATGGAATGCTGCAAGGGACATTTTTGATGATAGGAAACCTTTCAACATTCCCATCTTTATATACCTTGATGAGCCCTTGTATCTCTTCTACCAAAGCTCTGTGATGGTGGTGATCTCTGCCTGTATTGGGACCGAGTCTTGGATTTAGAGATAGGGAAGCCATCCTCGTGTGACCGTACAATTATGAGAGAGTTTTTTGTTTTGTGGTTATGTTGTATGTATGTCAGTACCTCATTAGGTCCTTATATAGGGGAAGCGGTCAAAAATGATCTGATCGATGTGAACACTTCTAGCTCAAAAGAAGCTTTATGCTCTTTATCTAACAAGTGGGAAGTTGGGAGCTCACCAGTATTTTCATGTTTATATGAAATCTAGGCTAGGGTATCCAGCATCAAGCTTTAGAATGATACTGTATTATTAAGCTAAAGCTTTGTTTGGAATTTTCTTTAGTATCTAATCAACCTAGGCAACACGGCGGAATAATGATAATCTTATCTGATTATACAAGCAGGCGCTGACACCAACCAATATTTTCAAAAGTTAGCTGCTGATAAGCTTGAAATTCACTGAACTAGCTGGTTGAATGGCTATAAAGGAATCACCGTCATGCTTGTAAACCGATCTGAGATTTGCCTGTGATTTTCCATTTGATTTAACAGGTGCAATGACACTGTGAGTGATGATAAATAATGCATATAGTGGGGCCAAACAAGACTGGCTCGACCACCTTTAGGTAGCTAGTCCAGTTTATCTTTGGAAGAGACTGACAAGAGACAAATTGACAAATAGAGAATGTTATTCCAGCTCTAGCATGACTTGTTAGGATGTGTCTATTAAAGGCACTAACGGTCAGATTGGAGACCGTATTTTAGGATGGTAGTGATAAATGAATGTCTTTGTGTTTTTGTGATAGAAGTCCGTATCAACGCCAATGCTGATGATTATCCATCCCTAAGTATCTCTTGCTCTTCAAAGTTCATACTATTCATTTTCACTCAGTAGAGCATCAGAGTTGTAATGGATTGTAATAGAAAATTATGAAGAAAGACTCGTGTTCGGGGATGGAGTCGCATTATTGTGGACACTAGCGCAAGACTTTCTTTACGACATTACATAAAATTTTATTACTATTACCATTATTTATTACCGCCTACAAAACGGGTTGTAACGTGTAAGTAGAAAATGCTGATCTTCCTCTAGGTTTCTGCGACAATCTAGAACAGAGAAACTGGTTGCCGAACATTTTTCTGTTGGAACCATATAAAATTTGGAAACTTTACACATATGTAGTCAGTGGCTATGACACCTTGTACAGTAAACTTCCGAGGACTATGCAAACCTCCTCCTTAATTCCATAGCTTTGTTTGATTATTCTAGTCTACTGTAATGTAGAATTTACCCCATCGTTCTGGTATAGGAATAGAGGAAGAGATAAAACCAAAGATTTTGCATTGTACTATTGATTGAAAAATCGAACTAGTTGGATCTATTTCGTACTCTTTGCTGAATGAGAGTCACCTAGTGCGAGGATTTTGCATCAGATGTTTTCAAACTTATCTGTTAAGAGGAACATGCTCTTTTTGCTGATGTCCTAATTTTGCAAAGAGGTTATAGATCCTTGATTATGTAGAAAACTAACTTACCTGCTACTATGTCCTAAGTTTGCAAAGAGGTTATATATATAGATCCTTGATTATGTAGAAAACTAACTTACCTGCTACTACTTCACAGCTTATAAGCAAGGCAGTGTTGTGTACATGTTTGATTTAGTTCATTGTTATAAACTTATACTGTATAGTTTTTACACCAAGATTATTATGACCACCATGAATCTTACATTCTTACTTTTATAGATAAACTAGAGCTATTTTTCCTCCTTCCTTTTCAGAACTGAAATCGCGGAGAGCTAATTTTGCCTGAGACACAAAATACCTTACCTTTGTCTAGGATACTATTTGATGATCTTTTTGTCAATAAATGGAATACTTCAGCACATCCTCAAAATTTTCCAGAAGTGGGTAAATGCAAAAGCATTACAACTATATGGAACTCAGAGCAAGTTGATGCATCAATTTGTCACTGGATTCTTTTTAAATACCGGTATGTTTTAGGAAAGTATTATGTTATATAATTGCCGACTTGATAGTGCATGCATAGAAACATGCAAACTTTAAATTCTTATTCTTTAGATGCTCTGGGTAAATTCTTGAGATATGCTAAATTGAATTCAAGGGTTTCATCTTTATCCTTCATTATGGACATGAGGTGTTTCCTAGCATCTTTCTGAATTTCTTCCTAGCCATTACTTTGCAACATCACTGCCATTCTTGACTTTTGACTTGAGGCATACAACACTCTTAGGACCATCTTTTTGCATCAGATATAAATAATACTATACTACTTACTTTTTCTATTTGTAGTTTTAGGCTGCTTGGTTAAATTTGAGATCAAGGATGTAAGGCTGTTATCAGATTTTTGTTGTGTAGCACTTACATAATTTGATTTAACCTTATTTGGTTGTATCTCGTTTTTCTTTAATGCTGGTTGTAGATACCGTTTGACCTTCAGTTAATGAATTTTTCTCTTTCAAAAAAAAAATAAAATTGAAATAGTACAATCTAATTTGACTTTGCCTAAGCACATTATTGTTGGTTATTGGTCCAAGAATGATACTCCATACCTACTTTTTTTAATGTTTTAGTCACTTTCATTTTACTTCCATGTTCTAAATTCTACCCACTTTTGCTTTATTCCTATTTAGACAAATTTTATTCCCTCTTACCCCCACGGCCCCACCAAGTTACCACGTAACTCACTAATCCTCTTTGACCTTCATTTACCCCCCCACCAAAAGGGTCGCGGTGTTTGGTTTTCTTTTTTATTGCATGTATCTACGTATCCACAGTAATTGAGCTGAACATTAGAAAACGGAAAGAGTACTTTGCATAAGGACATAGAGGTTTTAATGCATGCCGAGCATTTCTAGGGCTCTGTTGTGTTATAACTTGTAAATGATCAAAGTTGTAGTTCATCTGCTATTAATTTAGCCAAAACAAATTGTATTTATGTCCAAGTTAAGAACATATAGTAAGGGAAAAGCCTGCTCAATAGAGATTATTATCTAACATCAGCCACTTTTTTTTCTGCTAATAATATTCTCCTTTTAAGTTTAAGCAAAGTCAGTCTGAATGCTGTTAGAAATGTTCTCTTATTCAAAATTCTCTGACCAAACTTTTTCTCCCTTCCTCCTGAATCCTGATGCAGGTACGAAGTACTTAGAAGATGACATAAATAAAAAAATTCAAATCAAGATCTTCCCAGGATCAATATGCATGCTTGAAAAGGTTTTCAAATAAAAGTTGGATTGTATCCTGATCTCAAGAACTGGCTTAGCTAACTGGAAGTTTGCACGTTGTATCGTGATCGAAATCGAATGCGTGGATTCTGAATGGAGTTTTTCAAGTCAACATGAAGATCCCCTTTCACTAGTGACATTCATGGAATGTAACAAGGCAAGTCCAGCCTTACTTCTTTAAGCATGTATATTGTATAGTATAACATATATTCAGGGGTCCCAGATAGATTTTATTCCTGAATGGATGAATATTTTTGCACTTGCAGAACTAACTCTTACTTGTTTGTGTTCTCCCTTATACAGAAAAGGGAGATCCTCTCAACAACACGATGAGATTGCGACAATCGCCTGTAACCCAAGTCTGATCCATTGAACATTGACCCCCAGCACGACATGAACCCGACCCATTGAACAGGTCTAGCGACTAGCATTCTCATGTCTGTTGACTGTTATAGATAGATTGGATTCTTTACATCCTTTTCATCCTTACCAAAAAAAACAAATCTTCTGTAGCTTTATGCTTCAACATATTGTTCTCCTTTCTCAACCCACCTTTTGACTTTACAGAAGAGATCAGGAAGACAGACGTATTATCTCTTGTAGATTTTACTTTACCCATATCTTGATTGTTGACCTTGTATGCGTACTTGTTAAAGAAGTTTCTGGGCGGAGTATATTTGATGTATAACATATGCTAGTCTGTAAGCATTTCAACTCTTTAGTTATCCATTTCCTAGCAGATTGCATTTCAACTTCACTCTAACATGAGTCTTTTCAGTTAGTTGTCTCTTCTCCTTCCTTTGTTTCCCCTTTCTCTTTCAGCTTTTCGGAACGATAAGTGGTCCCCAACCATAGCCAAGGTCAACCTCTTTTTGTTGGACACCCTTAAATGAGGAAGTCCAATATGCAGATAATACCTATCACAATGATAAATTTGGAGCTTCTTGTATAGGTTTATCTTGTGAGGTCAAACTAGGGCATGGAACAAATATGTAACCACTACAATCCAAATTAGGCTAAGCCAAGATATAGGGATATCTTTCAATCCAATTGTGTCTTCTTTTTCATGGTATCAGAATATAGGAAGCTAAGTGCATAAAAAAAGAGATATTAGATCTCGATAGGAAAGGGCGTCCTTTATGTTAAATGGTACGTATAAAGCAAATATTATGTAGATTCCTAGACAACTCGACGGATAAATATAAAGCAAATATTATGTAGATTTATCTAGTTTAGTTGATGAAATCTTGTAGTTGTGATATCTAATTCCTGAGAATAAATCGTGATTATATTACTGCTTTATGTGACTCCTTAAACAGAAAACAAAAAAAAAAAAGTAAAATTTCTAATTTGCATTTCAACCATCTACCAAGATGCCCTTGGATGTGGTGGAATCATCAGCAACAGGATGGCATTTTAAGGTCCGCGTGCACAAGTGTCAGAGAAAACTTATTTGTTACCAATAACAGCAATGAGAGAAAAACATAGGTTAGATGACCATTTGGTTAGGATGCAGTATCTTCACTTGTTTTCACTTATCTAAACTAATTTCTAAACGTATTTGAAGTTATTTAAACCCATTTTCTATTAACTAATTTGAATTTCTTGGCCATGAAACTTAATTTACCTGAACTTGCTTACTTCCTCATGCTGCATGCATAAGTGCAGTAGACTGTAACTAATACAAACTCCGATTATATGCATCAGTGTAGGATGCACAAAAGAATCTAGATTGAATTAATTTTGGGCCAATTATTTATCTATTCCCAAGTTCAACCTGGGTTTTATGCCGGTGCATTTAGACTACAATGCATAATTGTCAAAATTCCTACAAGTCAAGAGTGCATAGTTACAGCAGAAATTAAATAGCAGAGCATGCAGTTATCACAATTTCACTCTGTTTTGGCGTATAACAGTGGAAGAAGCTGTGAAAAAAGATGCATGTAGCTGTGCAGTCAGTGAAATTCCAACAAAGGTTACACAACGTCCAACCACTGCACTTTTGCTCAGTGGCTCCTTGGTTTAATTTGAATAATCTCACACCACAAACTCAAACGCGGGCAGAGCTCTCGGCCTCCTGCTGGTGCATGTACTCTTTCTTCAATCCTTCTAGAATACTGTCGTTGGTACTGCAAATACAGTAATAGTATGTTATATGTATACAAATCATTAGATAACAGTTAACGCATCAAAAAGACATTTTGGAGTTCTAATCTCCTTTACCCAATGGACTCCGCAAACTCCGATTCACAAAGCAGAACAGAGCAAAATTGCATACAAGAGTTTCAGCAAAAGGGCCTTCCGACAACACACAACACCACTAGAACTGTATTTTACTCATTCCAGCACCAAACAAATTACATGAAGAAAGCTCCAAGGAATCTTCCTCTATGAAAGGAGGAAGTATCCTACCAAACAAATTACAACTAACATCCACAAAAACATTTTGAGCTAAAAACGATTTCTAAGTCATGAGTTCTTAGTCAGTTCATAAATTCCTAATATTGTACTTAGCGAGTTAAACACTAGAGTTTTCATTTCATTCAAAGAGTTATGTGTGGGAAAAAGAGTTGTGGGGTAGTCTTGAATGACTTAGAGTTAAGTCGTGAGTATTGAGAGAGAAAGCGTAGCACTCTGATGGAGGAATCATAAAGGGGAGAGTGGAGTTCCCAATTGAACTTGCGAGAGTGTACTAAGGTGTTCCCCGATTATAGTGAAAAGTGAATACGGAGGAGGTCAAGGTTTTCTTATTATATTGAGATAAGAAGTTTCCTTGTAAAAATTATCTCCTACATTCAAGTTCCTAATATTTCTAGCTTAAATCCACAAAAGTAGTCAACTATTTTCTAACTAAGCTTGAACTACAATTCAACCCCCTTCCTCTCTTGTAGTGTTCCATAAGTCTAACAATTAGTATGGTAGAGACTAGAGAATAGAGATGTAGAAAATTAAGTCACATTCAGAACGACTCTCAAGTCTCAACCTAATGGGACCTGTCTTTTAGGGACAGCAGGAGTATATGAGAGAATCTAGATTAACAACAATGACAAACAGATGAGTGATTTTAGGGGGCGTTTGGTTAGAAGAGGGAAAAGGAAAATGAATCAAGTATGGGTTAGGAGGGAAAAGGAATCCAAAACCCCTGAATTAAAACACATGTTTGGTAGTAAAAAGTAAAAACAAGGGAAAGGGTTTTAAAAAAAACCCCTCCCCTCTCTTCTTCTTTTGGCAGCCAACTCTCGTCTCCGGTGACTTCTTCTTCTTCGGCACTTATTCCTTTACGCCGGCTACTCTCTGCGTCACCTCCCCCTCTCTCTCTCCGGCAACAAAACAGATCTATGGTGCGGTCGGGGGTTATTTTCCATGGGTCTGGTGTGGGTCGTCGATGGGCTGGGGTGGGACATTGGCGGTCTGCGATGCGTTTTCTGGTGGGAAGGGGTTGGTTTCGGGAGGTTTTGGGTGATTTTCTATGGGTTGCGGGTGGTTTTTGGGGAGGGGCTAGGTGGTTTTCGAGCACTGGGGTGGCCTCTGGGTGGTCTGGTTTAGGGGGTAGGTGGGCTCTGGGCGAGTTTGGGCAAACTCTAATGGTGGTGGTTTTATGGGTGTTTGAGGTGGTTTGGTGATTGTTGTGGCAGTGGTTGTGGTGGGTGCGGTGGGGAAGGTGGGGGTAAGGTTGGGTTGACAGAGGTGGGGTGGCGTGATAGAAGTGGGGTGGTGGAGGTGGTTGTTGAAAGGGTTGGGTGGTCAAAGGTGATGGTAAGGGTTTTTCATTCCCCCATTTCTAAGTGGAGGGTGTAGGTGGGAATCAAAATAGAGGGATTTGGGGTAATGGAGGGGAAAAGAGGGGAAACAAACCCCCAATCCAAACAAGATTTAAGGGAATGGAATCAACTAATTCCCTTTCCTGCAACCCCCTAACCAAGCCCCCCTTAATTCTTTCAATCTGCATACAACCTGTTATTTTCCATGAAAATCTACTGCAAGAAACTTATCTAGACCACATGCTCATGATAGTCTTCAGCTTCGCCTACATTATTATACTTTTAGAGAGTATATAGCATTCCGGTGAGGGAATAAAAACTAAAAAGAGTACAAAGTAGACCTTATATACACCCCCAGCAACAGGCACCTACTACAAACAAATTGCTTTACAGTATTTGTACACACTGGCTCTAGGATTAGTAATTCTAATTAGCCAGCTGGGGCCGAAAGGGTAAACAAACTTTAACTCAATCAGTTACATACAAAATAAATACAATTATTTGGATTTCCTACCCTTCTAATAGTAGCCATTGTTAATGGATTTACGGGAAAAAAATCTCATTCAAATGTCTGCGGCAATGCTCATACATCCCCTAATACCTCTTTTCCTTCATGAATTATCACTACCATATCCATTACCACTTAAGATGTAATATAGAGTGAAAATTAAAATTCATGAAGAAACACACATCCCAGAATAAATTTCCGTGACCACATCCACTAACACAGGATTTTTGTACAAAATGATATATAAAATCATCACCGTTATTCCATTACCATTAACGCCTTTATTACCGGCTACCAGATGGACCATGAAGACTACTGACTTCAACTTAAAATTATATAAGACTTCAAACAAATTGCTAGTAGTTAACAAGAACTAGAAATTAGGGTTCACTAATAACAAGTTGGGTTTCGGGAGTTCGCTTACTATTGATGAAGGCAACTATTCAACTCCTTAGCTTGTTGCCTACACTTCCAAACAACAGATAGAGTCCTTCCATAAGCACATTCAGCATACTTTGCAGCATAATCATCACATTCTTTTAATGCCTTCTGCTTCATTTTGCTGCGTAAAGCTGGAAGTTAGGTTAACATACAAATTAGTGAATTCATACAACATAATAAACATTTATCTAAAATCATAAACTACAAATTGCATATTTCATTATACTAATCTATAAACTCCTTTATAAACTCAAAATCATTATCTTAACACATCCTCGTATACCCATCTTATTAAAACTACAATTTCTTTTCCCCCAAATCAATCTACCAGCTACTTCAAACTTTGCAATTCACATCAATTAATTCGATTTACATATATATATGACCATATAAATTCCCAATGATGAATCATCGAATCACCATTGATAAATTACAGTAAACAATAATAGTAATAGGAAATCCTTGATTACCCAAATTACTGTAATTTCCGGTCAGAACAATGCTCAATGTAACTAAATAATTGGGGGGAAAAAGAATAAGGGTGTAAATTAGGGTTTAAGAAAATGCAGTAAAAAAAGGGGTTTAAACTTTAAAGATTTCTCTTACCTTCTTCAACCTTCTTCTTAACATGATTTTCTCTAGCTTCTTGTATATAACCCATTTAATTCACCAACAAACCCAGAAAAATGTACGAAGCTTTTGCGAAAAATGGATGATTTTAACTCAGTTTTTGCGGATTGTTAGCGAGTGTGAATCTTGAAGCTCAAATCGTCGCAATTGTGAAAGTGTTGACGGTCAGAAAAATGTAACCCAAATGACCAGAAAAGGAAGAAAAAAAGTTGGGCCGTATCGTTTTGCTTGCACTCTAATTTTTAAGTTGATCTTAATAATGGAAATGAAATTAGGTTAGCTCGTAAATTAGATCTCACACTGTCACACACGCTTGTACAGAGGTGGCCATGGGCCGGGCTGGCCCGCGGGCTGCCCGAGCCCGGCCCATTTTCGGCCCGGCCCGGCCCGAGCCCGCTATGGGCCCGGCCCGGCCCGCTGGCCATAACATGGGCCGTGGGCCTTGCACGTTTGGAGATTTTAAATTTCGGCCCGGGCCCGGCACGAGCCCGTGGGCCTTGTAATTTTTTTTTTTTCCAAAAACTGTGATTTTTGGACCAAGCCCGCGGTGAGCACGAGCCCGGCCCGCCAGGCCCGTGGGCCGGGCCGGGCCATGGACAAGTTTCCCACAATTTCAGCCCGGCCTGGCACGACACGGCACGAGTTTGATGGGCCACGGGCCTGGCCCGGCCCGTATTCCACTTCAGCCCGCGGGCCTGGCCCGTGGTCAAGCCCAGCACGGCCCGTGGCCAGCTCTACTTGTACTAAAAGGATCCTGTGCACGGATGAGAACGCGATAAAATGTAAAAGGAAAATGTGGGCATTAGTAAAGTGAGGTAAAAGTGTAAAACAAAAAAAAACATGGAGTTTATTGAAATGCACATTTGCTCTTCATTTTTTGAACATTGTGACAAAAAATATATATCTGAGTGCTGATTAATAATCCCTCCGTCTCAATTTAGTTGCTACATTTTGATCGTATACACTATACATTATTCACGTTGTAACTTTGACTATCTTTTACTCCATATACATAAGATGTTGGATCTTGTTTGATTCGTCCCAATTTGTATTTTACAAATATACAATTTTTATAATTTTTTCATATATGTAACTCAAGATATTGGTGTTTAAAGTTGCATCTCGTGAACTGTGATAAAGCAAATGTAGCAACTAAATTGGAACAAAGAGAGTATAGTGTTAGATTATAAATGCATATTTTATTTTATTTTTTTCTTTTGAGGGGAAATGCATATTTGAACTTAGTATCTTAGTAAAGGAACATTTAGAGTTGGGTTTTATTAACATTTAAAGAGAATTTTTTTTATTTTTTTTTGCTTATTGTTCATTTTATTGAGCTTAATGTATTTGTGTATCGATATTAAATTTGAGCACACACGATTTATTATTATTTTCCTGCATTTTGATTCGTACGACAGATCATTTTAGTGTAAGCTTGTGCACCATCTACGCGCTGAGGCTAGCCCGTAGTACAACATGATCAACTCCACTCATATCTCTTGCAAATGATAAGACAAAAATGTTGTTGTAAGAGTTAAACCAATATAAGATGATGGGGTTTTGTTATACCCTAAATTAGCAATGAAATTCTTCACTTCATTAGATTTCCAAATTCGTTATAATAGAGTGGAAATGATCTACATTTGTGTCTACATAGTGAGTAGTATTGTGTATAGACATAATAGTTAAAAGATAATTCAGAAATATTTTTGTTCTTTTCTAATAGGTAAGAAGAATTTCATTATAAAATTTATAACATATGACTTTTAAGATTATAAAGCCCAAAACACATGTCGAACATACCACGCACATTGTTATTTTGTGAACATGATAATATAAATTTTGAGACTCTATTCATTATAGATACAACTTATACGGATGAGGTCACCCAGTGATTGGATCACCCTTAATACGAATGTTGCGGCCAAGGGCAACCTAGGCATGGCTGGTGGAGGTGGAGTAATAAGGGATAGTAGAGGTGGTTTTATCAAGGCGATTGCGGCAAATTTTGGTGTTTGTAATGCATACAAAGCTAAAATATTAGCTACGGAGATGGAATTGGCGATGGCAGTGTCACTAGGGATCCAAAAGTTAGTCTTGCAAATGGACAATCAGGCTTGCCTTGCGAGTATGAGAAGCGTGGAATATCATGGAGGTGAATGTGTTCACATTTTAAACAACTGTCGTTGATTAATTCGTTCATTTGGTTGTAATTTTTCTTTTTTACATTGTTATCACGAATGTGATAAGGTTGCAGATTGGTTAGCTAACATTGGGGTGGCTTTGGAGGAAAGGTAGATTTTTTTATGATTCACCTCCAACTTCGTTAGCCCCCTCCCTCATAAGAACATTGTTGGCGTAGCCACCTCTCGCTTTTATTAACTTTTTCTTAAGTTGTACTCGTGGTCTTCCACTCTTTTGCATCAAATAAAATTATGGATACGATTTATTAATAAGTTCTGAAATTTCTATACTCTCTCATTCCAAAATAATTCCCGTTTCTTTTTGCACGGTCTTCTTCAACACGTATTTTTAACAATCAATATCTTTAGTTACGTTTTAATAAATATTGGGCATGTTTGGCAAAACTAGCGGTTCTAGTAGCTGTTAGCAGTTGCAGTAGCTGTAGCTGTTGGGGGCAGCTGCTAGCTGTCTACTAGCGATCAGCGATTAAAGTAGTTGTTTAATTAGAAGTGTTTGGCAAAAGTAGCTGTTGAAATTGTAAAATACAATAAATGACATTTATTCTAATATGAAATGAACTACAACAATTTGATATGTTCGTTCAATAGTTAAATTCAATATTTATTTTTACAAAGAAGTGACACAAAGAGGAGTATACGACTTTTTAGCTGCTCAAAGAAATGTATAAATCTAATAAAATATTCAACCTTCGAAAAATTTATATTACCAAATTTACTAAAATGCTTGTAAAATATCTTATCTTTAAAATAAATATTTAAATTACATCTCTGCTATTGTAAAATAAAAAACATTGGTTAATAATTCTACCTTATACTATTATATAGTGTTCATTTGCTAGACCGTTACTGCTAAATCTGAAACGTTGCTTGTAGTAACGTTCCACAACCGCTACTCATAATCTACTCCAACTGCTACCCGTTACTACAACCACTACCTTACCAAACACTCATAATTTTCTTAAATAGCGTTTTAATCTTGTCAAACCGTTAACCGCTACCTTAAACGCTAGTGCCAAACATGGCCATTATAAAATTATAAATCGAAATAAATCTAAAAAAATTTCCACATAAGTATATTTTTTTTAATTTATCAATGAGAACATTTAGTAAAAAAATTTAAATTTTAACTATAATAAAAATAAAAATGGAAATTTAAATTTCAAACGGATATCAGGACATTCTTGAATATCTCAATTCTCATCTATCACCAATAGTTTTTTAAACAGAAAATCTCCCAAACCATAACAAAATCAGCAATAATATAAAGTTCACCTAATTAGGCAAGTTAATTATTCCCATTAATCATTTCAAATTATACATATCTCCTCATATAGAATTTTTTTAACAATATCATTATCATGACTCACTAATTTCACAAACTTAGGAAAGTTCATAACCTAAATTTCCAATAACACCTTAGCATTAATCATCAAATCATAAATTTCCACTCACTAAAAATAATTGGGTGTTATAAAAACCCTAATCAAACAATTAGTAGTAGCAAAGTAGCAAGTAGTAATAAATAAATTGAATAGGATTCCCCCGCTTCCCAACCACCTGTCCACTTTCAGTTGGACCTCTCTATCATTTTCTCTCTCCTCTCAAATCTCAATAATAAATTCTCCACCATTTTTAACCTCTTTTTTCTTCCTCCATTTTCGCACCTTCAATCTATCTCTTTCTCTCTCTTCTGTCTTTCCGTAACACTCGGTATGTGTTTTTTTCATTAGATCTCAACTCTTTTTCTTTTTTTTTTCTAATTCGTTTTTTTTTTCAATGTAAGAATTAGGGTTTCCGATTTTCCATTTGATTTTATTGAATCGATTGATGATGTTTTTCTTAGATCGATTGTGTACTTTGGAAGATTTCTCATTTGTTGATTTGCGTGAATTTTTTTGCGTGGTCTAACTTTTTGGTGTATTATTTACGTTATGGAGTTGTTTGTTTTATCGCCGCCTTAATAAAATTTGTGTTTTTATGTTCATTGAAAACCTAATCATTGATTGATTACTATGTTAGTTTAATAGTCTTGATTTATGGCGGAAAAGTCTGGTAACTGATTATAATATGACATTTTGGGATTTTTGCTTGCTCAGTACATGTTATGATAATTGACTAATTGTTGAATAAGCATGATACTGGGTAGTATATGATTAATTTGGTCAGAAGTTTGCATTTTTTGACATGGAAATTTATATTATTGTTGTGTGTCATATTCATTTAGTTGGCTAATTTTTAGTTCCTCTGATCCAAATCATTAGTGGCTTAACACATTAAGAATACAATGTTAAGGTGAAAAGGTTGTAATGTTTAATACACCTGTAATGATAAATTGACAATGTTGCATTCATATTTGGAACCACTAATATTTTGGAGTAGAATGATTGGCTGTAATGGCATGTATATTGCAATGGAGGGTGGTAGTTTATTTTAAGTGTACTTTAGATTTTGTGTGTGTGTGT
Organism: Beta vulgaris subsp. vulgaris; assembly: GCF_026745355.1. Classification (NCBI taxonomy): domain Eukaryota; kingdom Viridiplantae; phylum Streptophyta; class Magnoliopsida; order Caryophyllales; family Amaranthaceae; genus Beta; species Beta vulgaris. The sequence goes on from NC_079203.1 coordinate 52,993,797, forward strand.
GTGTGTGTGTTTATTGCTTTGATTACGACAAGATCCTGTCTTATATGTTGTGCTTTTTTGTTGCCAGTTTTGATATCTGTTCTGTTTAGTGAAAATGTCGGCTGAAGCTTCAAGGGAAGAAAATGTTTACATGGCCAAGTTAGCCGAGCAGGCTGAGCGGTATGAGGAAATGGTGGAATTCATGGAAAAAGTTGCAAAGATGACAGACGCTGAGGAGCTCACTGTGGAGGAGAGGAACCTCTTGTCTGTGGCTTACAAGAATGTGATTGGAGCAAGGAGAGCTTCGTGGAGGATCATCTCCTCTATTGAGCAGAAGGAGGAAAGCAGGGGGAATGAGGATCATGTTGCGACCATCAAGGAGTACAGAAGTAAGATTGAGACTGAGCTAAGCAAGATTTGTGATGGGATTTTGAACCTCCTTGAGTCACACCTCATCCCTTCAGCTTCCGCTGCCGAGTCTAAGGTCTTTTACCTCAAGATGAAGGGTGACTATTACAGGTACCTTGCTGAGTTCAAGACGGGACCTGAGCGCAAAGAGGCTGCTGAGAACACCCTGCTGGCTTACAAGTCTGCTCAGGTGGGTTTTGTATCTCATGGAATTGCTATATCCTAATCTCCGTATCTAAATTAGTGACACACTCCTCCCTTTTATATGAGAACTTTTTGGGAGAAGTGTGTCACTTATTCAGATACGGAGGAAGTATCACTTTTGCTTATCATAGTTGCTCTTTGTAGCTGAGATTTGCTGACTTTGGTTTTTTGTTTTCATCAAGGACATTGCTCTAGCTGAATTGGCCCCCACTCATCCGATTAGGCTTGGTCTTGCTCTTAACTTCTCCGTCTTCTATTACGAAATTTTGAATTCACCTGACCGTGCCTGCAATCTTGCAAAACAGGTATCATATTATATCTAAGTGTGTGGTATAGTGCAATTTTGTTGCTATAAATGTGTGCAGTATCTGCTTGTTTTGCTTTAAACTACTTTTTTTTGAAGGTTAACCTATTTTATAACTTCTGATATATCAAATTCTTCCTACTTGCTTATAAATTTAAGAATATTTGTTGTTGGAGTGCTTTTTTTTGCCAATTAGAAGCATTTATTGTCAAACATGCAGAGCCTTTTAGCTTACTGAGTACATGGCACCTATACTTGCTGGCCTGCTGGGTAATGAGTTATGGCTTATTGAGCTCAAACATAGTGGTCTACGTTCAAAACATTGCTAAAATGAAGAATAATTGAACTGCTGCATTGTAATTTGTAAAGCTGGTATATATGGGGATTATTGACCATCTAATTCTAGATCTACTGGACTGCTGCATATTATTAACCCCTTTTCAATATGTTGTCTTCTATCTTTAAAAGTGCAATTAATATGTCTACTTATAGGCTTTTGACGAGGCTATCTCTGAGCTGGACACTTTGGGTGAGGAGTCATACAAGGACAGTACTTTGATCATGCAGCTTCTGCGAGACAATCTGACCCTCTGGACCTCAGACAATGCGGTATTTTTCCATTCTAATTTCTAAGGACTTTTTAGTTGATTTTTAGTTGATTTTTAGTCTACTTGAGCCTGATTTATAGATTCTTGATAAGGTTATGTATTCTGGATTCTCTATGTGAGGTCTCTTTTTGAGTTTGAGTTTGAGTTGAAATTGATGTGGTGAATATTATTCAATTCAGTTTTTTTGAGATAAATTAACATGCAATCAAAATTGGATGGTGATACCTGGTTGCAAAGGATGAGGTTAAATAAATACCCTGCTCACTATATCGATTGAGAGTATTCATTATAGGCGTTGAACTTCTTGTCTGAACTTATTGGGGATCATGAAAATGCTCCAAGTAGCCAAATGGTTTACGACATGGAGGATGTCCTGAGTCGTTGTCTGGGTCGTTGAGTATCTTAAAAACCCTTATCTTGAGTGTTTCGATCATCTGTAGGCATTTTAAAATCTAGTCAGCTATTGATAACTGTGTAGATTTGGCATGTAAAGTATCACTTCTCTTTAGAGAAAGGGTTCCTGCCAACTATTTGCCAGGCCACCTTACCAACACTCTATTCTGACAAAAGCTTGCAGCATTATGTGACAGCAGCATTTATTGTTTAAGAAACTAGATCTAGTTGATCCTAATCTGTCAGTAAATGCACCCTATTAAATTCCCCCAATCCAGTAACTTGTTCTGGAAACAGGGTGATATCCCCCTGACTTTTTGTTCCTCTTCATGCTGGTCCCTGATTCATTGTAGCCAAAGAAAAAAAAATTATGAAATGGCCGGCAATATCTTCAAACCACAAGCTGCAATTTTGGTCTTTAAAGTTCCTCTGATAAGCCTATGTAATCATGTTCTTCCAAGACTTGACATTCAAAAATCTGAATCTGTTTAGACTGTCATAAAAGTTAAGAGGGAGGGATGTACTGGCAGTACTGCTATTAATATCATTTAGTGCGAGTTGTAAGGTTTACCATTTAGTGTGACTAGCAGGGGGGTTTGTTGTGTGGTTGTAGGCTGCTGTCTTCTTCTGCTAATGGTCTTTTGCTCCGTGAGTGTCATAAAAGCAAATCAAGTATGTATGAGAAGCCACTGAAAATTTGCCACATAAGTAGAATATAGGATGGCAGAATGACTGGCAAATCAGTTGGCTGGCATTGTCTCTCATTTAAGTCATTTGGTACTGTCAGATAACGCTTGCCTTGAGTTATTGTCTAAACTCTTACACCTCTTCTATCTGACCATGTACTAATCTTCTATCTCATATTCAGGAGGAAGGCGGTGATGAGATTAAGGAAGCTCCTGGAGGAAAACGTGAATCAAGCGAAGGTCAGCCGCAGCAGTGATAAGTTGAAGAATGGTGCTCTGTATTCGTAGCATGAAATATCAGTATAGTTGTCATTTTGGTTCGCAGTAGTTAGGATTTATTAGAATTATTTGGTCTTGTTAGTGTCCTGGGTGCTGGCAGTACTCAGATTTAGTATTTATCATCTTTTCGTCTTAGACTATCTGTAAACGGGGCGCTGTGGCCGAGTTTATTATATGTTCCAATGGTGTGAAATGCAGTTTGCATATTTAACCTTGCATGGTTAGAGGGAGTATTTGATTTTTGTGATCCTTAAGGGTTTGTGTACTCTCTGATTGTTTGTCAATGTTAAAAGTTTTATATGCTTTCTATTAACGTTTGTCTTGTTTACAAGCTAAAGTGGAGAAGAAAGTCCTCTTTTTATGGATAAGTACTTTTTTTTGATTAGCTTTATGTTCTCGTGACAACTTTTTAGTAGGTGGTTGATGACTTTTTGTCCACTTGCAACTCTTTTGAAGTATAAATGGAGTATGGCATCTGGCGTTTCCCATATTAAAAATATAGATTTTTTTTCCACTCTAATATAAATGAAACATTTATTATTTAGATTGTTTCAAAATAAATGAAATATTATTTTATTTGGTATTTATTTTTCTTTATCTTTCTATTTCGAGGTTTTTTTTTTATTTCTTTTTATCTCTCTACTTTTAAATATGTGTTTAACGAGAAAGCCTTGGTAACCAACTGTTTGAGTCCAAAAAAGACTCAAACACTCACATTGGTACCATTATAACCTGGTATTGGTATCACATTGTTATCAGGATTGGTACCAAGCAACCTTACTTTGGTATCAAAATTTTCGGACAATGTACCAATCTAACCTAGCATTGGTACCAAACAACACGCGAGTGAAATTTCCAAAGCTTAAAATGACCAAATTGCCCCTGTTTGAGTCTCCTAAAAGACTTAAACGGTTGGTTGCCTAGACAAACTCGTGTTTAACACCTTATATTTTATTTAAACATAACTATGGAAGTATTCCTTCTGTATTTTTTTATCTTTCCTATTTTGACTTTGCATATCTGTCAATACACTTATTTTACATTAAATATCTTCCAGAATCAATTATGATTATATTTTTTCTTATATATTGAGAAAAATTTAAAAGATTTTCTTTAATTGTGAATAGTGTTTAGATTTTAAGTGAGAAAGATAAAAAAATACAGAGGGAGTATTTTTTAAGTTAAATTTGAATATTCTTTGGAACATTGTGGTCTTTGTGGACTACCTACATGTGTAGAGTCTAGAGACATACCACCTGGAATGCTAAGTAACTAATATTCTTTGGTTAGATTATGTGCATGTTTGGTAAAACTAGCGGTTCTAGTAGCTGTTAGCGGTTGTAGTAGCGGTAGCTGTTGGGGGTAGCTGCTAACTGTCTACTAGTAGCTGTCAGCGGTCAGCGATAATTATTGTCTATATTAGAAGTGTTTGGCAAAAGTAGCTGTTGGAATTGTAAAAGATAAAAAAAATTAGTTAATAATTCTAACTTATGCTAATATATAGGGTTTATTTGCTAGAACGCTACCTCTAAGTCTCAAACGTTACTTGTAGTAACGTTCCACAACCGCTACTCATAATCTACTCCAACTGTTACCCGCTATTACAACCACTACCTTACCAAACACTCATAATTTTCTTAAGTAGCGTTTCAAACTTGTCCAACCGCTAACCGCTACCTCAAACGCTAGTGCCAAACAGGGCCTATCTCACACTTTATCAAGTTACCAAGTACAATAAAATTTTTGCTTAATTTAACGCGGTCATACTTTTAGATAATGAGTCACAACATGAGATTAGATTAGGCAAGTTTTTAATAAATTTGAATATGATTTTAATAAATTCTGATTATATCACGTTATAATCAATGAGAGGAATTCACTTCTACAATGGTGGATGCCATACTCCATTTATACTTCAAAGAAATTGCAAGAGAATATAGTCTTGATCTGAAGGGATAATTTGTGAAAAATGAAAACAATGTAATTTATACAAGGAGATGAATACAAGGAGTCACATGTAACTCTCATTCATGACCTTGATGATTTTTCGATATGATATTTACCCATACTATGGTCATGGTCATCAAAGAGCATGAAACATGAGTTTAGTACTTATATATCATTGTTTTAAGGAATGCATCATATAAATAAATTTCCTAAAATGGCATTAATTTAGAATTAATTTAGAAATTATGCGTCAATTAGTGTATTAATTACATTGTTATTGCTTATTACTTTTCAAGAAAATTTGGCATATGCAACAATAGCTTAGTTGTAGGAAGGAGCACGAACTATAACATACCACATCACGACCTATGATAATAGATGCAAGCACTGCCATAAAACTCATCAAAAGTCGAAAATTTTACCGCAATCTTATATTATATTATGATTATCTTTATTTTATTCTTTTTTACTTTTAGCCTATCTTTCAATTTCCTCAAATGATGCAATTAGGAATGACATGATGTGAGAATTACTAGAATGAGGGAACCAAAACAGTTTAAATTCAAAACAATAATGAATTAAAGAAGATTCTAAGCATATGATATAATCATAGATATAATCATTGTCTTCCAACGAGCCTCATGTTAGTGTGTGAACTTTTACCATATTTGATGCTCTGAATAATATGGCATTTAGTTTGTGCCTCTATGCACCTAAGTTATAATTGGTACTAGTTTTTATATGCACGCGATGCGTGCGAAAATACGATGTAGAAAATTAAATTAATTGTTAATTATATCGAATAAATTAGGAATACTTTAATTGTTGATAGTTTTCTTTTGGTAATATCTTTTTTTATTTTTAAAATTAATTAGGTAGTTTCTTTTTTTTATTTTTAAATTTTTTATTTTTTAATTAAAGTAAGTAGTTATTAGAATAGAGGTGTAATGAGGGTAAAATAGGATTTCTAATATTTTGGTGTCCTACCCCTCTTCCCATATAGAATAGAGATAATAGGTCAATTTTTTCTCTTTTCATATTTAACTCCATGTATGCGACCGTTAAACTTGCACATTTTTTTTTTTAAATATACCTACATGTTCTTTTATCATATTAATGTTATAATCTTCTATATTATGTTCTTTCATAATGAATTGTATGTTTATTAAAATAAAAATGAATAGATAACATCTAATCTTATATTCTAAATTTTACACTTTTACTTTCAAGTTTCAAATATGTGCGCTCATAAAATTACGATTTTCATTCCAAAAGCCTGCATTCTATCATTTTACTTTAGGCAAAAATCTTTTTCTCTAAGGCTCTAACACTCATGTCACATCATTATCGAAAAATTTACCCTAATATTTTAAATTTGAGCTAATCTAATTGTATGTTTCTTAAAATAAAAATGAATAGATAACATCTGATCTTTTATTCTAATTATACATTCTTTTACTCTACGCGCTCATAAATTTACGATTTTCATTCCAAAAGCCTGCATTCTATCATTCTATATTAGGCAGAAATCTTTTCCTCTAAGACTCTAGCGCTCATGTCACATCATTATCGAAAGATTTACCCTAATATTTTAAATTTGAGCTAATCTAATTGTATGTTTATTAAAATGAAAAGAATAGATAACATCTGATCTTTTATTCTAAATTGTACATTTTTTACTTTCAAGTTTCAAATATGCGCGCTCATAAAATTACGATATTCATTCCAAAAACCTATTTTCAATCATTCTATATTCGGCAAAAACCTTTTCCTCTAAGGCTCTAACACTCATGTCACATCATTATCGAAAGATTACCCTAATATTTTAAATTTGAGCTATTCTTATCATTTAGCCTCACTAATTATTGTATAAAGAGTATAGACAACACCATAATACAAGTACAAAAATCATATAAACACCCTAAACAAAGTTAAAGTTAAAGTTAAACCAAAACCAACACGTTAAACTCATCTCATTTTTTCCACTTCACAAGTCACAACCCACAACTCACACATAACTCCGTCACTCTAGCCGTCTTCTCCTCCTGTTTTTCTCACCTGAACTTTATGTCTTCAGACACCGCCGTCATAGCTTGGTCTCTTTTTCAACTGTTTTTTTCTTCATTATTTTTTCTGGGTTATTTTCTCATGCTTAATCTTATGTTAATGGGTTTTTTTGATGGTTCTTTAATGGTGGCAGGGGTTCAGGGGAAGATGGTCAATTAGGAATAGGCAACAATGAGGAGAGAGAAAGGGTTTGCCAAATTAAAGCTCTTGAAAACTACACTGTTTCCTCTGTTGTTGGTGGTAGTCGTTACTCTCTTGCTCTTTGTGAAGATGGCAAGGTCTTTTTTTTCCCTCTCTCTCCTAAAATATGATCTTTTGTTTTTTCATTGTTTTTGATTTCTTTTGCTCTTTTTTTGGGGTTTGATTGAAAGTTTCAATCTTTTGTTTTTCTGGGTTGTGCTGGAATCTTAGCTTGAATCTTTTGTTTTTCTGGGTTGTGCTGGAAGCTTTAGTTTGTGTTTGAATTAAGCTTAATTTTTACTGGGTGTTGCTTGATTATTTATTTTATGGTAAAAGTTTGTAGTTTTGGAGTGATTTTGATTAGCTGAATTTTGTTTGATTTGTGTATGTGTATGTGTGTGTTTGTTGTGTTGTTGTTATAGTTGTTTACATGGGGATGGAACCAAAGAGGTACTTTGGGGAAACCACCTGAGACCAAGAGTGAGAATGTTCCTAGTCAGGTTAAAGCTCTTGCCAAGGTGAAAATTGCACAGGTAAATCAACAGCTAGAACAGAAATATATTGTGTACTACATTTGGCTAGTTCACTTTGTTTTTGGTGGAAGTAATGTGGGTTGTGTTTGATTCAGGCCGCGATTGGTGGGTGGCATTGCTTAGCTGTTGATGATCAAGGCCGCGCTTATGCTTGGGGTATAGATATATCTATCTTTTGTTCGTGTTTCTCAGTTTGCTTTCCTGCAAAACGTTTTTTTGTTAATGTGTTCTATACAATGTTACTCGCATGGTTCATTTTATGATCCTTGATGCTCTGAGATGGGTGTCGACACTTTGACACTTCATTTTGGGCCAAAATCATGGACTTCTTTTAATGTAAAATAACCCAGTTACCAGAATACTTGATTACAAGTAACATTGGTGCTATAACTAGAGGATTGAGCTAAGTTATCCTATTTTACTAGATGATATGAAATTTGTGTCTGTTATGTCTCTAATCTTGAATTTTGAATTTGTAATTCTTGTTGAGTGAACAGTTAGTTTGGCGCATTTATTTGTTCCTTAAATTTATCATTTCAAAGTTCATGTTGTATTGGGAAGAAGTAAGGTAAATTGAGAGGTTTGGATGTAAAATTTGATTTTACTAGAACAAACAGTCTTTGCTGTCTCAAAGCTCAATACTCAACCTCTAAGTACTTGAGCTTGATTGTATCTTCGTGTATATGTTGTAGGTGGTAATGAGTATGGGCAGTGTGGTGAAGATCCTGAGAAGGATGAAACTGGTAGACTTTTGAGAAGGGACATTGTAATACCACAACGTTGTGCACCCAAGCTGAAAGTTCGCCAGGTTCCGTATTCAAAATTTGCCTAGACTCTTTAGTTCTGTTACTTTTGGTTGTGATGAGTGAGACCTCCAGGATCATGCATTCATGCTCCTATTGTTGCTTTTGACTAGAATAATTCTTTCCCTTCTGTGTCTTTTATGTATATATCTCGTGCAGTAAAAATGCAACATGTGAATCCTACTTTGAGAGGGTAATGGGGAATGGTAGAAATGGCTAGTTTTTTAACTCCAAGTTTGAGAGGGAGATAGGTGGAAGCTGCTTGGATCCCCATTAAACTTGTAAAACAAAAATTGCTTATTAACTTGTGTCTCGAATATTATATATAGAGGTTCTTGCAATTCTAGACCTGGTTGTTGAAGTAACTGTTCAATCTTCTAGGTGGCTGCTGGGGGTACACATTCAGTGGTCCTTACACGTGAAGGACACGTATGGACGTGGGGTCAGCCATGGCCACCTGGAGATATGTAAGATCCTCTCACTTGCACCTTCTGCTCATATGAAGTGTTTTGTTGTATTGTAGGATAAAAGATTGATACTTTCCTTCATTATGCAAGAAAACTTCTTCATGGGTGAGTCATGTGTATCATCTTTTCTTTCAAATTCTCATCCTAGCATCCTTTGTCTTTGATTTTCACCAGTAAGCAAATAAATGTCCCTGTTCGAGTACAAGGACCCGAAAAGGTGCAATTGATTGCAGCAGGAGCATTTCATAATTTGGCTCTTGAAGAAGATGGAACCTTATGGGCATGGGGAAATAATGAATATGGACAGCTTGGAACTGGAGATACTCAACCAAGATCACAGCCTATTCGTGTACAAGGGCTTTCTGGTCTTAAACTGGTATGTGTCATGGTTTCTTATACCATCCTGCTTTATCATATAATTGTTGTGTTTTCATCTTATACTGCTGCGATTCTCTCTCTGGCACTTGGTATTCGCACTGTTACTGTCACTTCTGTAAGTTGGAGATGTATAATATTGCCTGATCTGTATCTTACCATCTATCTTCTCAATGGTTATTCCTTTATTATGACATTTTTATCTTAACATTTATCTCAGACTATCTGAACATTCATCTATCTTCTCAATGCTATGATAATGAAAGTAATCCACGTGCCATAAAATATGCTTAGTGTTATAGGGAGGGAGTACTTTGGAGGTTGAGCCAGACAAACAATTGTAAAAGAAAAAGTTCATCTGTTTGTCAACTTAGGATTACCATTTGGTCATGCATGAAGCTTCAATATTTTGCTGCTTTGTTTAAGAAAAAAACTTAAAACATTGATTCTTAATGTTGTTGCCTTTGTGATGAACTAGGTCGACATTGCTGCTGGTGGGTGGCATTCGACTGCGTTGACGAATGAAGGAGAGGTATGCTCATTTGTTCAAGAAGCAGCTAATTGCCTAATTCATCTTTACAAATTAGAAGTCAATACTTAATGATGCATATTTTCATTTTATTGTTCACACCTTTTTTTTGTATTTTTACCGCTACAAAATTTTATAGCTCTTTGACTACCATGCTCCTTGCAATTCTGATTTAGTAACTCCTCCCACATTAAGGATCATTTAGCTCCAATATGTTGCTAATTTTGAGTAACTGTCAAGGATAAAAATTGTTCTACCTACAAGTAACAATGGGTAATTCTTCCAGTGCATGACACGTACAAGTTATCAGCTAATTTTCATAAGTATACCTTATCTATTTTATGGATGATTGCTCAGAAAGCTTTTCTAAAAAGAATCTGAAATATTTTCACCATTCTTTTATCTGTTCATATCGTGCTCTACTATCATGCAATTAATTAGTTGAAAGTTGAAACTTGAAATACAAATCATAGATATAAAAGATGAACAGGAAGACGTTATGCTTCTCGCTTACAGTATGATCTTTTTCCTTTATTCTTTTTGGTTGCTGAGCACATTCCTCCCTGAATGTTCCTTTAGGTGTATGGTTGGGGTAGAGGAGAACATGGGCGGCTTGGATTTGGAGATGACAAGAGCAGTAAAATGTTGCCACAAAAGGTTCAACTTCTGGCCGGAGAAGATATAATTCAGGTATGATCCTTCACATATCCCCAGATCCCAAGACCACCCAATACCATCTCTGAAGTGATAATGAAAATATATGCAGAAGAAGAGGTATTCGTGGATGGACAAGTATTACCATGGACATTAGGATAAACTTCCTCAGAAATTTGGCTACAAAGACATTACTGAAACCACCGATATTATGAGCATGATTTGTGAGCTGTTACCCATGTGAGCTTGCAAATAGCGAAATGGTTGTATATTTTGATGATGTCTTGCCATCTTGGTCCTTGTACGTCATCTACAAAAGAAGTTTTACGGTAGGATAGCATTGCATAAAGAAAATGCTAGTAGCTTCGTAATATCTTTCTTAAGAAGTTAGGAGGCTTATCAAGGGAATGCTAATGCTGCATTAAAATGAATGACTCGATAATTTTGGTCATGATCTCTTTCAGTTGTTCTATTATTATTTTTGGCTCAATTCAGACTTTGAGAGTGGCATTGACTTATCAGGTGTCTTGCGGAGGAACGCATTCAGTTGCACTGACACGAGATGGACGAATATATTCTGTAAGCACCTTCTGCACCTCTTTTTACCATGCGTTCTGGTCATTTTGATCGATTATAAGCTTAGTCCGTCTGACAACATGATTGAATTTACGTTCAATTATCACTACTCTTTATGTAGATCTCAGTGTTCAATTTGCATGTCCATCCAGTTTATGTACATTGCATAAAACTGGTTAGTGGCGATATGCACAGATGAGTTGGTTCCGAGTCATCTTTTGGTTTATTAGAAAATATACTAGAAGTTCTATATACTGGGAGACCTTTGCATGAGAAACAATTGGTTAGAGCGGGTAACTCCGTGTAACTTTGGTATGAAACTTTCTTCACAACTTTACTTATAAGTTCCTTACAGTTACCATTATTTATTACCAAAGCCTGCGAAACTGGCTATAAGATATCGAGTTCTCCTAAGCTACAAGGGAGGAGGCTAATAGCATGGCTGACATTATGCAAGATTAGCTTATGAACTCGAAGATGATACTTATACTTAAATCCATCTGGTTATCCCGAAAAACAATCAAATTGGCTTATAACATTTATAAAATGATGACAACATTCACACGCTCAATCGATTCTTTTGTTTTCCTCAAGTCAAATTTGTTTCTTCTTTTACTTGTTTGCAGTTTGGACGAGGCGATCATGGCCGTTTAGGATATGGGAGAAAGGTCACTACTGGTCATCCGATGGAGGTCCCCATTAATCTCCCATCTCCGAAAAGCGTTAGTGAGGAGGATAGACCCGAAGGGCGCTGGCGAGCTAACCTCATAGCTTGCGGTGGTCGACATACTTTGGCTATAGTTAAATGGCAACCTAATGATAATGAATAATAATAAGCTGTTTATATGTGAAACTACTCAATGTTTAAGCATGGACCTTGTATTGCCACTTTGTAACAGAAAAAGTTACATAAATACACTTGCAACATATTTCTGTATTGGAAACGATAGTCTTTCGCTCTTCTGAATAAGCACAAAGCACCATCATATTGGCCAACTTGTGATATCAATTGAATCAATCTAGTCCATGGTTGTTCTATAACATTTAGCTTCATAATCAATATCTATATGTGAATCCATCTTACATGTTGATGTTGAGGAAGAACATATAGAACAGTTTATGAAATGCAAAAAATACCTTCTATTTTGCTTGTGTCCAAGGAGATGATAAATGTACTAATGTTCTCCCCAGCTTATTTTCAGTTCAATTCAGTTCGGTTCAGCTCTGGACAATACTTTTACTCTCACATATCACTATTCATTTCAGTTCAGTCCAGTTCAACTGTTTTATGATGAGGAGAACAAGTTCTAACATTATAATATCTCTATTATAGATAATGAAACACATTATTTTATTTATGTATACCAAATCTTAGCTCTGAATTTACATAAAATTTGCTCATCAGGTAATTTTTATTAATAAGACTTGAGGAACATATATAAACACTTGAATTCTCCAGAAACAAGAAAATCATAATTTCAATATGCAAAAGAAAGCAAAAGACATACACAACAATTTAGTACAATACTCAAACAGAGGTTTTTCATACATGAACTAGTTTAAAGTTCTTCATTCTTTCATGTAACCTATCTGGTCATGCCACCTGGCATCGGCGGAGCCACTAGTCCTTGGTTTTGCTTCTGACCTTGCCATCCTATAAACACAAAAGAAGCAACATTAACCCTAAGTTCAGTATATAAATACTTTAATTACTCTTTATCAATAAAAATTATCAAGTCAAGATAAATTAGGCCTCTCCCCAACTTATTTTCATTTCAGTCCAGTTACAATCAATTCAATTCACTTTAGCTCAAATTATCATTTCTATTAGTTATAATTCAATTTATTTCGGTTCGATTCAGTTCGGTTACAATCAGTTCAATTCAGTTGTTTTATGTCGAATAGAACAAACACTTCAAGTAACAAAAGTAGACTTATTTTAAAGAATAATCAAAGAGGTACAGATTATTACCAAGGGCAGGATCATAACCATGATATTGTAGTTCACGGTACTCTTGGCATAATGCACGTCTTTCGCAACAAAAATGGGCAACAAAATCTCTACAATTATCTTCTGGCATTCCAAATTGAGCCCTCATCTTAGAACGATACATGCATGAATACATAAAATGACAGCCACTTAAAAACATGAGTAGTGAATATATTGCCCCGTTTGTTCCAGAAGCTGCAATTCCCACAATATAAACAAAATTTAATTATTTCTCCATAATGATTGATATATTTCCCACAAAAATATAGTATTTCCTCCATCTCATAATATAATGCTTGTTTCTTTCTTACACGGTCTCCAAGACACGTGACTTTGACCTTTAATATCTTCAATTCCGTATCAATAAAAAATATAAAAAGTTAATATTATGAAACTACACATTGACACGAATCTAACAAGATCTCACATGAATATATTTTGATATATATACAAATGAGAATATTCGTTCAAAGATTTTAAAATTTGACCCACCAAAAATGAAGTAGGCACTATATTATGGAACGGAGGGAGTAGAATTTAGTAATCAATACACCCAAAATTTAAGTAGCTATCAAGGAATATTATATGACAAGTCCCAAAAGTGGTGGTACAAATAGACTGGACCAATATCATAAGTTTAGTTCTCTAAAATTCTTTTTTTTTTTTGCTGAATTATATTCAGTATTTATGATTATAATTCGTTAGACTGATTGAAGCTGATTTTATTAAGATAATGATAGTTGGGAAAAAAAATGTTTCAGTATTCACTGATATATCAATGCATTATTTCAAATATTAATATCTCTAATTATTAATAAATAAAAAATATGAAAAGTAGATATTAAAATAATATACAGTGAGACGAATCTAACAGGATCTCATATGATTATGTTTTTCCTATAATATATATCACCAAAGACAATCAAAGTATAACATGTGAATAGTAAACATTATACAAATGGTGCAACTACTTCTAAACGGAGGAACTATATTTTTTATCACAATTGATTTTTCTTAATCGAAACTAACAAAGTCTATAACAAGACTGTCTTGAAGATTTTGGGGCCTTTGTTATAACATGAAAATTAGATCCCAAATTTAAAAAAAATTAAAGATGGAAGGTTGAGATATTAGAGAGGGAGGTTGAAAATTTAAAGATTGATCATTGAAAAATTTATTAAGAGTGGAAAACAAGGGTCATCTCCTCAAATATGAAGTAATTTTTTTAAAAAATAATATGTATATTTTAGGACCTTCATAATTTTGGGGACCTATACTATTGCACTCCTTACACACCCTCATCTACCCTGTCTATAAGTTAGATAAAACATGGTGTAAATGCGTAATAAGACAACATCCATAAATCATAACTAACAGAATATCAAAGCAGACTTTTATGCAATAACATCAATACATCATTAGGCATAGCTAACTACTTAGCTAGTGTTACTTAAAAAAAAGTTGCTTATTAGTAGTACTTCCTCCGTCCCAAAATATAATTCCCATTTCTATTATTTTGGGAGTCAAATTTTAAAAACTTTGACTAAATATTCTTACTAATGTATATAAAAAAACATATTCATTATGGGTCTTGTTAGATTCATCTCAATGTATAAATTCGTAATATCCCTGTCAAAAAAAATTTGTAATATCAGCTTTTGTTGGAAAAGGAACTTTAGGCCGCAGGACTTATGTGAAAAAAAGGAATTGGATGCAGTCCTTAATCAAGTCTTCCTTGATCAAGGTGCAAATGGCAAGCTGATATGGTCTTATTCAAAGTCAGGAAGGTTCAGCACAAAGTCTTTTTCATATGAACTTGAAAAACTCAAGCATCCAATGCAAACTGACGCATTCAAAGGTGTATGGAGGGGTCTAGTACCGCATCGTATTGAGGTTTTTGTGTGGATATCTCTACTTGGCAAAATCAACACAAGAGACAAGCTTGCATCTATTGGTATCATCCCTATGGATGAAAACATGTGTCCGTTATGCAGAGTAAATCCAGAAACTTGTGGGCACCTTCTACTTCATTGTGATAAATCTAGAATGATATGGAATTGGTGGTTGAACTTATGGGATTGCAAATGGGTATTCCCAGAAAACCTGATGGATGCTTTCACCCAGTGGAAGTGGATGAAGAAAAAAAATCCTTTCTTTCAAAAAGTATGGGCTGCTGCTTTTTTCATCATTGTGTGGACAATATGGAAGGAAAGAAATCTCAGAATATTTGGTGAATCGTCTTCGTCGTTAAAAAATCTACAAGAGTTGATCTTATTAAGGATGGGATGGTGGATAAGCGGGTGGGGTGAAAAATTTCCTTATACCCCTACGGATATTCAAAGAAATCCGAAATGCTTGGATTGGATTAGCTGCAGCAACAGTGACAAAGTTCTCACTATCAAGCCTTCATACATGCCATGGTCCCCCCCAATTACAAATGTTCTTAAGTGGAATGTAGACGCTTCGGTTTGTAACTCCAGTTCAAGATCGGCAATTGGAGGAATTCTTCGAAATCATCTTGGAGAATTTATGTGCATCTTCTCTTCCCCAAGTCCATTTATTGAGATCAACTGTGCAGAGATTCTTGCCATTCATAGGGCTATATCAATTACTCTTAAGTCCGAAATCGCAAAAAACTCGACCCTGCTCCTTGAATCAGATTCGGCAAATGCCGTCATGTGGTGTAACAATGAGAAAGGAGGCCCATGGAATATGAATTTCCACCTTAACTTCATCAGGAATGCCTGTAAGAAAGTCCTAAACATCTCAATCACTCACAAAGGGAGAAGCTCGAACTTTGTTGCCGACTCGATGGCAAAGCAAGGCATTCACAGAAAATCGGACTTCATAGCATGGTTGTAGGCGGAATGGATCGTGCGCGTGGGCTGTGAGAAGCAACTTGGTAGAGTTTGTGGGTAGGCAGAATAGCCAGTGAGTTTGGAGATGATCATGTTCATGTTGTTTTTGGTGTTGTTTGTTGCTAGGTTTTGTTTCATTGTTTGTCATAAGCATTTTGTAATCCAAAATCAAATGTAACTATCAATGGAGGTGGACTCCTCTCTATAGGGTGTGCTTAAGCACTATGAAAACGTCGCCCACCTAGTGGGGGAATACCCTATTTTGAGTAGAGGCTATATCCATTTTGACTTGCTTAATGAAATGAAACTGACAAATTATCAAAAAAAAAAGAAATAAAAAATATCGTAAATCAAAAGTACATCTTGAAAACTGTGCAAAATGAAATGGGAACTACATTTTGGGACAGAGGAAGTAGTACTTACATGACGAGCCTTTGTCAACAATCTCTGCGATACGTCCAAAGGTAATGCATGGACACCAACATGTCAAACAACCTGCATAATTTTTAATTTAACCAAATATTATTAGAATTATGAATTTAGAATTACTAGTGCTTCTAATATTGAAGATAAAATGGCAAAATACCCAAAAAAAAAAATCAAAAAGAGAAATGGACTTACATAGAGAAACATCAGAGAAACAACCATTAATACCAGTAGAAAACTCTTTAGCACCAACAATAGTTGGTGCATGTACTGGAATTTCCATTGCATATTGTTGCTTCATCTTTTAATTCAATCACAAAAAAGAATTAGTGTCTATATATATATCTCATGCAAAAAACAAAATTGAAACAATATTTTTTTAGATGACAAAATGAAATAAGTTGTAATATGTATAGCTTAATGAACAAAAAGATTGGGATTCGAGTATTATATAGACACTGAGTAGGGTTGCTTTAAGATGACTGATCCTTAATAACATCAAAGTGAGAGGTGGCTACTTAGCATAGAAAATTCAAGCTAGGATATTGTCAGGGTCTGGCAAGTGTATAAAGGTCAGTCAACTGTTAGAAGATAGAAATAGGTTTATTTTCTTCTAGGTCATATTTAATTTGTCAAAATTAATTGGAGAATTATCCATTTGTTCCATTGATGCATTTTACTCGGTGGAGAGTTTTAGGAGATTTATATGAATTTTTATTTATTGGTGGAACATATGAATATTTTTTAATTGTTGTTATATTACTAGAATATATATGGGGTCTAATTAAACTTACAAGTTACAACCGACTTGTATGGACTTGGTTCATAATAAAATTAGTGTGCACCAGGCTCACATACGTGAATCGAGACAGATTATTATAATACACAAAAACCCACTAATACAAACATATATGCTATATAAGAGAGAAATACACTATATCAGTAAAATACAATATAACACAAAAAAACACTATTACAAAAAAACACTATAGCTCTTGCAAAAAAAACAAAAAAACACTGTAGCATAGAGAAATGCACTTAACCACATACAAACATACTATATCGAAACTGACAATATTATCCTAATTTTCTATAACAGGTTCAATTGTATAATCAACTATATATTACACAGAAACACACAATATCACAAACAAATACACTATATCAGAAAGAAATACACTGTATATATCACAAACACACTATAGCACAAAAAAGCGTTTATCACAAATAAACATACTATAGCATAGAGAAGCACACTATACCACACACAAAAACACTATATCGAATCTTACAATATAATTCTAATCTTCTATAACATGTTCAATTGTATAATCAACTATATTACAAAAACTGAAAAACAGAGTAAAAACTTGAAGAGAGAGAATGAAGCAGGTATGATAGAGAAACTGAAAAGGCAAGGAAATCTGAAGAGTGAGAAAGATAAAATAGTAGAAGTTGTAATCATTAGAACCTACATAACATGTATGGATGCACACTAATCAGTATGCACCAAATTTATACGAGTTTTTTCAATTAATCGATTTATTAAATTAAGGACGAGTGTAGAATCTTGCCATTTTAGAATGTGTATTGAAAAATGTATTAATTAGTGAGAATGGTATTAATTATTATGGGACAAATATAATATTAAACAAATTTCAATCCCATTCGTCTTATATTAGTTGTCATATATATTTAGGGTATAAATCTTTTTAATAATGAGCATTACTTCCACTTTATATTTGGCACGAATGGGATTGAAATATGTATAGCATGTTAAGGAAATACCCTAACATAATGTTGGGAATAAGGATCGAACTCCTGACCTCGGGGGCCAAGGGGGAGCACTCTATCCACTTGAGTTAACTCCTATCCTTGGTTAGACGTGCCAAATGATGTGCGAAAAACACATAATGACCTTTATTTTGACATAGTGACCTTATTTATAGCATATATTCTAGTGGTTAATTCAAACATGTGTTTGGTTCACTGTCTATAAGATAATGGTCACTATGCTTTAAGTAAGGATAAAATGATAAAATTAAAGATTTTTTAAGGGTAAATGTACAAAGTTGACTTTAATTTGTAAAAAAAATTTGTAACAAGGAATAACTATATGTTAACAAAGTCACAAAGGTGACTCATATAAATTGATACTTTTGATTATGAATTAGCGTATCTCTATTATATGAGTGAAGGGGAGAGGAAGATGGTGTCTCCCTTACAAAAAATCCGATATACCTTTAATGAATTTAAATTGCTATATATAGTAAATAATCTTTTTTTCTTCCTACTTGCCATGCATATTGTAAAAGTTAACAATAATGAAATTAAATTTAAAATTTCAATTAAATATTAAATTAAGGAGAATAATTTTCTCTTCTTAAATATGTCTGAAAAACTTTGATAAAAAATTAAATTGACAATATAATTTGATTCACACAATCAGAAGGAAAAATAAAAACTTGAATTTCATATTAATAATTGTATTGATATATTTTGAAACTTAAATGTTGATTAGTATTCAATAATCTCTATTACACAAATCAAACTCTTCCACTTTATTAATATTCAATGATTGAACCTGATACACAAACTCTTCCACTTTATATGAGCACAAGCTTTCTCATGCTTTGCATTTCCATCTCTCAATATTATATTTGGATAATAATGAACAAATAACTATTAAAACCAACGAAACATTGATTTAAGAAAAACACATAAAAAAAATAAAAAAAATTATAAATGTCTGTTTGAATCAAATATTTTGTAACATTGATGAATAACTATTTAAGAAAAAAAAAAGTTAATATGACACGCACGCATAGCTGCAAAAAATGCTATTATGTAATAAATAAGGTCTTCATGTAAAAAAAAAAAGAATGGCTATATTTAAATAGGAGTCACTATACGTTCCATGTACTATTTTTGAGTTTTAACACATAACATTTTGGTCCACGCACGTCTTACTCTTGTCTAGGGGCGTTCATTTTGCATGTCAGATCCGAAATTTTGAATAAGGAAAAATGTGATCCGAATTTGATCTGTAAAATTCGAATATTCGAAATCTTGAATCGGGTCGGATCCAGTATCTGAAAACTAAAAAAAATTGACTTTTCAAAGAGAAAGTTTATAAAATAAGTTTCGGATCAGATCATTCGATATTCGGTCTTGAAAACGTATGTCTGTTCCAGTATCCGAAAATTTTGAAAAAAAATCATGTATTTGGATATTTACTGAAATCGAAATTGAATATTGACAATCCATATCCAATTTGAAATATCCGAAAACAAAAAATCGAATTTGATCGCCCGAATCAATCAAATAGATATTTATGAACACATCTACTCTTCGCGTAGACCTAAAGTTGACTCGGCCAATTAGGTTGCTAAAACTAGCCGTAGACTCTTAGTCAACACGAAAGAACTTTAGGTCTTGAATTGATGAAGCCGCCAAAGCTATTAATGGGGGTGGGCCTATCCAACTCGTTGTACTAGGACCACACACCAGAGCATGTATAGTACGTAGACGTAGTATACTTCTTTTTTCTTTTTGGCAATGTGTAGTATACTTCTAGTTCTATGTCTTACCTTTTTTTCTAAGAGTATATCCACTCAGGGGCGGTTCTAGGCATGTGCGGGGTGGGCGACCGCATCGGGCTTCCAAATAAAAAGGCCTCAAATAGTATTTTTTATTATATTGTTAATTTATTATACAAAGTAAATTAAAATGGACTAGTGGTAATAAAAGGGCCTCATATGCATCAAGTCACAAGTTCTAATCTCATTAACCTATTTTTTAAGAGCCCAATTTATTATTTTCATTCTTTTAATTCACACGACAACCGAGGCATATTTTCTCCTTACTTCGATATGTACGAAACTTCTTCCACATTCAGTCATTCACGATGTTCATCCAGTTCCCAAAATTTTTGTGTTTGACATTTCAAACAAGCTATAGGTTACTTAATACTTTTTTTAGAAGGAGAAATTTCATTAATTGAAGGCCAAACGGAATTACAATAGATATTAAAGAAAAACAAGATACAACCAAACAAGGTTAAATCAAATTTGTCTTCGAAAAAACTACAATGAACCAGATCGAACAGCGCAATCCCCTTGTATTTGCTGAATCAAGCAACTATTGATGAGGAAGTATATCATTCTGACAAATTTTGGAAAAAACATTCTTGATCGAGCCATGTTTACCGCATCCAAAGTCCAATAATTTATGTTGAGCCTCGAATTTCAACTAATGAGAATAATTTCTCATACCTAAAAACAAAAAAAAAAACCATACTCACAACTCTCGTAGGAGAGAAGGAGAACTAAAAACTGAAAATAAAAAGAGAAAATAGAGCTTTAACGGGTGAAAAAGGAGTAGGAGAGACTAGGAGTAGGAGAGACTAGGATTTTAGTGAGAAACAGAGTAGCGGCCTAGGTATAATTCTCAGGTGAATTAATACTTAACCTCTACATTGAAAGAACTAATTGAAAAAAAAAACATGCAAGTTTTAATGGAGGTTTTTTTAGGGGTTCAAATACATGAACTACTTATAATTTAAAGTTCTTCATTCTTTCATGCAGCCTATCTGGTCATGCCACCTGGCATCGACGGAGCCACTAGTCCTTGGTTTTGCTTCTGACCGTGCCATCCTATAAACACAAAAGAAGCAACATTAATTAACCCAAAGTTCAGTTATAAATATTTCCTCCGTCTTATAATAATACTGGTTTCTCTCTTTTGAAGTAAAACTTTAAAAATTTCGACCAAATATTCTCATTTGTATATATATAAAAACATATTTATGTGGGATCTTGTTAGATTCGTCTCAATATACAATTTTATAATATCAACTTTTTCTATTTTTTATTAATAAAAGTCAAATATTTATCTTAGAGACCGTATAAAAAAGAAACAAGCACTATATTATGCGACGAAAAATATCAAGTTACGATAAATCAGAGTAACAAGTAATTTTGAAAGATTATTACCAAGGGCAGGATCATAACCACGATGTTGTAGTTCACGGTACTCTTGGCATAATGCACAAGTTCCGCAACAACAATGGATAAAACAATCTCCACAACTGTTCTCTGGCATTCCATATTGTGCCCTTATCTTAGAACGATATACGCATGAATATATAAACTGAAACCCGAAGGATGAGGAGCTAGCTCATGTGGTAGAGCACTCCCCTCTGATCCTTGAGGTCAGGGGTTCGATCCTTACCCCCAACATTATGTTGGGGTATTTCCTTAGCATGCTTTGCATGCTTTACCAGCCAATGTGCTGGTAGTTCCTACAAAGCTAGTAGCCTTGGTAGGGGTTAGCCCTTGAGCTGACTTAATTTCCCAATCAAAAAAAAAAAAAAAAATATAAACTGAAACCCAGTTAACAACATCAGTAGTGTACTGTGTATATAGTCCCCCGCTTGCTACACAAGCTGCAATTTCCGCAATATAAACAAATTCAATTAGTTCTTCATAATCATTTATATATTCCATCCCCACAAAAAAATATACTAGATTCAGTAATCAACTAGGCGTCCCCAGGCTATGTCCCGGGTAAGAAAAAAATTCATTTATTAATATAATAATTTATAATAATAACACTAAATACAACTTAGTCGAGTGGTTATTAAGACATTAGTATATGTACTTGAGGTCTTGGGATCAAACCCTATACTATGCAATTTCTAAAAAAATTATTATACATGGATTATTACATGAACTAAAACTCTCTAGGGAGAGCGCCACGTGACACAATTTCTTATTTATGCACGCCTTTTAATATATTTGTATAGGTGATACAACCAAAATTTAAGTAACTATCAATGATTTTGTTAATTAATACTCATTGTATGTTTTGTGGGTTTATATAACAAGTCACAACAGTGGTGATACAAAAAGACTGGACCAATATCATAAATTTAATTAATTTTCTATAATTTTTTTTGTTGAACTAAATTCACTATTCATGATTATATATAATTCGTTAGACGAATTGAACCTGATTTTATTAGGATAATGATTATTGATAAAAAAAATGTTTCAATATTCAATGGTATATCACGAAGAGTTTGTCTTGTAAAAGACCGCCTACTTTTAAATTAAAACTAGTTATTAGGCCCGGGATATCCCAGGGTAAGAAAAAATTTTATTTATTAATATAATAATTTATTATAATAACACTAAAAAGAACTTAATCTTGTGGTTAAGACTTTAGTATATGTACTTGAGGTCTCGAGATCAAATCCAATATTGTATAGATTAGGCAATGGTAAGCTCAATATTAAAAAGAAAATTAGTCCAATAGTGACTAGGTTAATTTCTTTCGGTTAGTTTAATCTATTTATTACTAGGTTTACTTTTATATTAAAATTAGACCGTCTCTTTTAATAATTTTTGTATCACGAATTCGTGATATTTGTTATGTGGAGTTATTGATATATATTTTTATCACAACTGATTTTCATTAATCAAAACTAACAAAGTCTATAAGTTAAATAGAGCATGGCGTAAATGCAAAATAAGACAACGTCCATAAATCATAACTAACAAAAATATCAAAGCAAACTTATATGCAATAACATCAATATATACATCATTAGGCATAGTTAGCTACTTAATTAGTGTCACTTTAAAAAAACTTAATTAGTAATAGTACTTACATGGCGAGCCTTTGTCAACAATCTCTGCGATACGTCCAAAGGTAATGCATGGACACAAACATGTCAAACCACCTGCATAATTTTGAATTTAACTAAATAATATTAGGATTATGCATTATATGTACAAATGTGTTGAGATTCTCTAGAGTTCCAAAATAACTCTACACGGTAGAGTTCGTTAAATATCAGTCATTGATTAAGAAATCAAAGGCTTGTATTTTCTTTCCCAAAAATCCCCCCTATTTTCCCCCCGAATATATATCCTGCCTATATCTTTTCCTTTCCCGCTAATCATGAGCCCTTGATTTTATAATATATGGTCAGGATTCAACTCTACTTTGTAGAGTTTTCATAAAACTCTAGAGGATCTGGACCCATTACCATCTCAACCAACTTTTATCCATACTTTAAGTATCCACGTTATTATATTTGTACTTTTTAAATGTTGAGTTTTCAGTAATATATTTGTTGAACCCCATGTATGTTGTGGACATGTGAGTTGTCTCACATTGGAGAAAGAGGAGAGAAAGTCCCACAATATAAGCTAGAGGAGTTGCTCCTATTATAGCCAATTGGTTTTAGTATGGAACCTCCTTTGAGCTTGTATGTGGACCGAACTCTCCTCCTCCATATTGGGTTGTCCAGGCCCATTTTCATATAATTTGAAATTTATCATGGTATCAGAGCTAACTGGAAAGGTCAGAGAAATAATCCTCTTAGGGGCTGGACATCCTATCGAGGTATATCCTTATCCAGTAGCGATCAAATACCCAGTTTAGACGAGACCCGCAACCCGAGCTCTGATACAATATTTAATGGGAATGGAAAAAAAATGCATATCAAGTTTGAAAAACAATACCAACCCGAGGCAATATTCGAGCCCAAATGCTAGTTATTTAAAATTACTAGTGCTTCTAATTATTGAAGATAAAACACCAAAATACCCAAACAAATTAGAGAAAGGAACTTACATAGAGGAATATCAGAAAAACAATCACAAAGACCAGTAGAGAACTCTCCAGCACCAACAGTAGTTGGTGCAGATTGTTGCTTCATGTTTTAATTTAATTAGAAAAAAATTAAATTTTTTTTTTTTTTTATGTATGGAACTTTAAGATGACAAAATGAAATAAGTTGCTATATGTATAGCTTAATGAACAAAAAGATTGGGACTAATTCGAGTATTATATAGACACTGTGTAGGGTTGCTTTGAGATGACTGATCCTTAATAAAATCAAAGTGAGTGGTGGCTGCTTAGCATAGAAAATTCAAAGGTTTTGCAAGTGTAATAGGGTCCCCCAACTTCCCTTTGGATTCATTTGTTATCAACTTCAACGACACGTTAGAAAAATTTCACCAAAAATAAGATAACGCTTTTCGTTTTTTCGTCGAGATTGGGTGGGTATTCACACTGTATTTTGAGAATATTTATGGTACACCTGGATGTACCATGCTCATGGTGAGCAAAATGAGTAAATGAACAAATGAGCAAAATGAGCGAATGAGCGAATGAGCAAATGAACAAAATGAGTGAATGAGCAAATGAGCAAAATGAGCGAATGAGCAAAATGAGCGAATGAGCAAATGAACAAAATGAACAAATAAATAAATGAGCAAGCATTTCTACTCATTTAAGAAAATGAGCAAACACTTTTATTACAAAATGAGCAAATGAGTAAACGAGCAAAATGCCCATATGAGCAAATTTGGTGTCAAATGAGCACTTGGAGTTTTAATTTATTACAAAAATACCCCTGGGTGTACCATGAGTGAACTCCTGTATTTTCCTACAAAATAAATAAGTTTCGTTTTTAGCTTTCAGGTATTTATATGTATGTTCATCCTTTAATAAGTTTAGACCACACAATCCGCTAAATATAATTACATATACATCTGTATAATTGACCTAAATTCTAAGAAACGAAACTTATTTATTTTGTTAAATTAGAAATTGGGCGGGTATATATTCACTTTGTATTCATACTGTATAGTTCACACATGTGTATTCAATTGTATTTAGCAGATTGTGGTGCCTAAACTTATTAATGGATGGGTGTGAGACCTTGTCATATTAAAATGTATTTGCAATTAGTAAGACCTTACTATCCTTTTAAAAAGCATATCAGTTAGTAAGAAGTGTATCGATTAATATGGGACAAATGTAATACGAAACAAATTAAATTTCTATCTCATCATCTTATATTAGGGCATACAAAAGATTTAAAAACCTCATTACTCATAGACTTTGCCCAAATAAATTAAAGTGTTGTGATCCTTGATGTGTTCAATCATCACAAGTTGGGTAGGGTTATTGTAAAGCAAATTGGTTATAGTGTCATTATTATAATGAAAATATTTAGCCAAGAATTACCCAAAAAAAAAAATCAAATGAATTAGGATATGGGTCCGATCAATGCAAGTTGGTGTTGAGCCTAGAGTTAACTAGGCCTACTAAACCGCTAAAACTAGTTGTAGTTTTTTTTTTAAGGAGAAATTTCATTAATTGAAGGTCAAACAACATCTACAATAGATAAGAAAGAAAAATAAGATATAATCAAACAAGGTTAAATCAAATTCGTCTTCGAAAAAACTACAATGAACCAGATCGAGTAGCAATACAACAGCGCATGCAGCCCCCTTGTATTTGCTAAATCAAACAGCTATCAATGAGGAAGTCTATCATTCTAACATAGTTTGGGAAGAACATTCTTGATCAAGCCATGTTTACCGCATCCGATATTTCAATACTTCCATGTTGAGTCTCGAACTTCAACCAATGAGAATAATTTCTCATACCTAAAAAAAAAAAAAAACCCTACTCACAAATAGGGAAGAAGGAGATCTCCAAAATAATGACTAAAAAAATCCCACAAAGAGATACTAATTTATACAACCAAAACTAAAAACTGGAAATGAAAGGGAAGAGGGGATTACCATGGATGAAAACATCTATGGCAGCCCCTAACTGATGAAAAAGGGGTCGAGGATGCTAAGGTTTAGAGAGAGAAAAAAGAGAGAGGGGAGAGGGTGGCGGCTAATACTAAACTAGTCGTAGTTAACACGAAGTATTAGGAACATTAGTCTTGCTGAAGCCGCCAAAGCCATTAATGGGGGTTGCACCGATCTAGTATATTCAACTCGTTCTAGTATACAAGAAGTCAAGAAGGACCTCAAGTAGTAGTATTTGCTCAAAAGTCAAAACTCTCATGTTATACTACAAAAATAAATCAATTTAGCAACAGTAAAAAATTGTTGGTATTCATGAGAAATTTGTTGCTAACTCGCGTTAGCAACAAATTGGAAACGAAAAATAGTTGTTGCTAAAAGGCTTGTTTCCATATGATTTTAGCTACAAAATCTGAAACATCTTCGTTGCCACATAACATCCATTGAAATATTGTTGCCATATTGGTCTCTATATTTGGCGAATTTGTTGCCAACTCTAGTAACGAGTTATAAATGATTGTTGCGACTTATCACAACAAATTATTAATGTTTTGTTGCTAGACATTAGTAACAAATTATTGATATTGGTTGCTAAAAATAGAAACAAACTTTTGATTGTTATAGAGTTACTCTTTGACTAATGCACTCTTCAAACAACATGGGTTAACCTTATATTTTTTGTTAATTGTTTGATAATTTGATAAATACATTTATGCAAATCAATAAAGAGAAGGAGAGTCAGTCCACTTACAATTCTGAATGATATTTGCATATTGATACTAATAGAAATTAATAATAGTGTATGAAATTTCTTGATATATAAAGTGGTAGTTTGGCTAATCTTTCTTCGGTGTGGGATACATTTTTAGGAAAAACTGATGTTATTTCAGCAACAAATAATAAAACATATTGTTTCCAACGATAACAAATCAAATATCTATTTCCATATTTGTTTCTAAATAGCAACATAATGAAAATATGATGACATCTATCAACAAATCATAAAATTAATTGTTTCTAATGTGATCAAAGAATGAAATATTGGTTTTGCTAATTTGTTGCTAAATGGCAACAAATTGGGAATATGATGCCATCTAGTAACAGTTAGAAAAATTAATTGTTAGTAATGTCAATAGAGCCACAATTGGTTGTCGTAGTTTGTTGCTAAATGACAACAAATCGCAAATATGAAGCCATCTAACAACAAATAGTAAAATTAATTGTTTCTACTAACAACAAACCAAATATTTGTTTTCGTAGTTTGTTGTTATATGACAACAAATTGAAAATACGATGCTATCTAGCAACAAATGGTAAAACAACTAGTTTTCAATAGCAACAAGTCAAAAATATGTTGCTTTTATTTGTTGAAAAATTAGAGTAAAAAACGTCACTTTATAATAGGTAACAAAAAATAATATATGTTGCTATCTATCAACAATTCAAATTTTTGTTGCCATAATTTGTTTCTATAATGCTCTAATTTTTGTAGTATATATATAATTATTACAATTTATATTAGTTAGAAAAAGGAAAGAGTTCTTAACCCCTTTTATGTAGTAGTAGGGTCGAAAATTAGTTAGTTTGATTAATGCATATATTTAAAATCGAATGGAGAAATTATATAATTTATATATGCGAAAATCTTAAGAGAGAACAGGGGTAATTTAAACAAAGTATGAAAAATGTCAAGTGCTTAGTGTGATATAAGTTAAACTATGAAATTTTGAGTTTCACGTCTTGTCAAAATGTTCTCCTCCGATCCTCTTTAATATTAACATTTTTCGTCTCTATGCTTTTTCATGAAGATGATTGGATGAGCTGATCCTTAATTCGTCATTTTGTTGACTGACTACTTTGTGCTCTTGCTGTTATCTCATCTCTAGTCTCTTGAAAGACTAATAATAAATAACCTATAGTATATCGTCGGTTAATCAAGCTAAATATTGATCTATGACTGTAAACTACATGCGACTATGCGAGCGAGCTTAAGTTGTTGAAATCATTGTTGTATTATGATTGATTGTAGACTTGTATTATGAGAATGATAGAAAGAAGTTTAATTTATTTATCAACGTTTTTCTCTAAATTTTATTTTACAATACATATTATTAGTACTAAATAATTCATACTACAATTAATTCAATGATGTAAAAAAACTGTGTGCATAAGTTAAGAATTATGCAAATATAAAATAAAACTTACATGTTATAATTTATTTTTTGTTTTTGACCTTCCAAACAAGATTAACACACTTAATCTCTACATTGAAAGAATTAACAAGAAAAAGAAAACAATTACAACATTACATGAGATGGCTTATAAAAGCTCGATGACGACCTCAAACTCTTGCCACTTATACATCACTCGTGACATAAGCAAAACTTAACTAAATAAATAAATAAACAAATGAACAAGAATAACATAACACAAGAATCAATCCATATCTTACAACAACTTATTTATTATTGAGTCTCTCATCTACAACAATTTTTTTTTCTATGGAGTTTCGCGTCCCATGCATGATCAACTAGCTTATCGGGTCATTCCACTTGGCATTGATGGTGGCACTGCCATTCCTTGGTTTTGCCTCTCCATGTTACCATGCCAACCTATATAACATAGTAAGCAAGCAAACAAATTAAGCAAACAAATTATGTAATCTAATTAATGATTAACAATGTTATTTCTAGCGTCTTGAGGCGTTCGTTAACGGGATTCTTTATTAAATTTTGAATCAGATGATTTTGACATGATTTATCATTATTTGTGGAATAAAAAAACAAAGTGAAAAACAAAATGACTAAAAAAGTTAATATATGAAAGGATCGATAATAAAAATAAACCTTTTAAATTTGAAAATTAAGACATAATCACTTAATATGTACGAAAAAAATATGCAAATTATAGTATTTAAATCAAGTTTGATAGTTTAATTATTGTCTAAATACTCAAAAGAATTGTTGTAATCATAACATAATAGGAACCAAATCACCATAATTGAAATATACATTTTACATAGCAATGTAAATATATAAATATATAAAGACATAGGTTAACATTATATACAAGTATATTAATGCATGATGGCCGGATAAGTTTAAAAACCTTTTATTTTCTATAATCTAAACCTTCAAAACTTAATTAGAGTAACAATTTGCGATTATTATTATTCTATACATTTCTATTTCATACACTTGAATTTCACCATATCTTTAAGCGTAGATTAAGTTAACTAATACTCCATATGTATTTTTTTATCTTTATTACTTTGACTTTGCATGTTTGTCAATAATGCACTTATTCTACATTAAATATCTTTTATTACATATTAGTAAAGATTATAATAATTGAATATTAATAAAGTACTCATTGATGAGACGAATCAAACAAGACTCCACATAACTATATTTTTTCTTATATATTGAGAAAAATCTAAAAGATTCTCTTTAATTGTGAATAGCTAGTGTCAAGATTCTAAGTAAGAAAAAAAAAAATACAGAGGGAGTACAAGATAAAAATTGGAGAAATAATCGAAGAGAGTATATTAGAAGAATAATTACCAAGTGCAAGATCATAACCACGATGTTGAAGCTCACGGTACTCTTGGCATAAGGAACAAGCCTCACACCAAAAATGGGTACAACAATCTCCACAACTATTTTCTGGCATTCCATATTGAGCTTTCATCTTTGAACGATATGTGCATGAATATATCCATTGACATCCAGTGAAGGCCATAATAAGTGAATATATCGCCCCGCTAGTTCCACATGCTACATATTAATTCCAAAATTAAATTACAACTTCATGGTCATAAATTACCACAAAAAGATAATTATACGTACGATATTGTTTTAATAAAGTCTATTATTTTGATTGATAAAAGATTTATAATATTTGATAATAACTAACGTACAAAATTACTTACATGATGATCCTTTGTCAACAATCTCTGCTATACGTCCAAAGGTGATGCATGGGCACCAGCATGTCAAACAACCTATTTAAATTCCAAACAAAAAATCTCAAATTAATTAATTATGATGGTGTATGTAGCTTATTTTAACTAAGTATTAACATTGTTTTTCTTTTGAAAATAATTAACAACTCATTTTGAATAATTAAAATTTACTAAATCGTCGAAGTTTTTTAAAAAATAAAAGGACTTACAAAGGGAAACATCAGAGAAACAATCACAAAGACCAGTAGAAAATTCTCCAACAACAGCTGATTGATTTAGGGGTGCAAATTGAGGAGCATGTACTGGCTCTCCTACCGGGATTCCCATAGTTGGATGTTGCTTCATGATCTAAATTGAAATTTAACCAACTAAAAAAGAATAAGTATGTGTTTTAATTAATGCAAATTTTCTCGATGTCAAAATAATGTATGTGTTTTTGGTTTTGTTGCAACAAAAATGGAGTTCTAATTAAATCGGGTGATTGTAGTAATAGAACCCAACTAACAAATACTAGAAAAGATGATGTGCTGAATGATGAACAAGAGAATTTGGGTTAGGCCATATATATAGTACTAGTAATTATAACTGAAAGCTTAGGGTAGAAATTTCAAGGAAGAGATGAATAATGCTATGTGTTACATGTATAATGTATTAGTAGTACTATTATTACTTGGTCAATTCA
The DNA here is from genome assembly GCF_026745355.1 of Beta vulgaris subsp. vulgaris. Lineage (NCBI taxonomy): Eukaryota > Viridiplantae > Streptophyta > Magnoliopsida > Caryophyllales > Amaranthaceae > Beta > Beta vulgaris. The sequence goes on from NC_079203.1 coordinate 53,024,329, forward strand.
ACGTTATCAACCTGATCAACGCGCTGGAAATGAGAAATAATAAATAGCGACGTATTTTTTTAAAATTTCATTGGTCAACAATTTAGTTAAAAAATAAACTACGCAGTGCGCATATTACGCCTCATTCGTTCTTCTTATTTTTTTTTGCCTTTGTGGAGAGTTGGAGACTGGAGAGAGAGAACTCCCACAACCCATTTATGACTAGGTTGGTCAGAGAGAAAGTGAAGTATTATTAAAAAAGAGTTTGTCGAGACTGCCTATTTTTTAATTAAAATTAGGTAATGGAAGTCCAATATTAAAAAGAGAATTAGTCTAATAATAATTAGGTGAATTTTTTCTGGTGACTAGTTTAATCCATTTAGTGACTATTTAATATTTTTTGTTAAAAAAAGTAGTCTAATAAAAAAGGAATACAAAGGAAATCAAGGAAAGTTTGCAGGAATTTAGACACTTTTTACCTTTGCAATTTACTTCCTCTTTTCCTCAATATACTTCCCGTCTTTAATTTTGATACTTTTTATAAGTAAATATATTTCAAAGAAGAAAAAAAAAGGTTCCTAGAATTGAAAAAAAAGTTATTATATGCATAATGGATGAATTTTCATACACTAATCAATAAGTTGTATACTTTGTAAGCCTATTAAAAAGGATATACCTTTCAATCTTAATCCAAGAGTTACATTTCCACTAGCATAACTTTGAGAGTGGGAATCTCATCTAGGCCCTAGGAAGGCTGATGGAGCGGGGTGGGGCGGTTGTTTCCCTATCCACACCAACCTAGGTTTGGTTTGGCAATTAGCGAATAGTTGTTAGTTGATTGTATTAGCTGATAGCTAATAGTTGTTTGTGTTAGCTGATTGTATTGTCTTATTGTATAAGGTGTTTGTTAGATAGCTGATTGTGTAAAATGATCAGTCTAGACATTGGCTTAATAGGTTAGGTTTAGATAAACCTAGCAAGGGTAGTAATTTTAGAGAACTTTATGACATACATGTAGTTTTTCTTTCATTCTCAAACATCTTATATCAAAAAGTTCTTCTTCCCAACTTTTTCAAAAAGAGCTTTTTGATCCCAAAAAGTCATTTCAAACCTCTCTTTACCAAACACTTAAATTAGATAATTGACAAGTTAAATTCTCTAATATGATCTCAAACCTCTAATTTTACTCCAAACCTCTCTTTAGCAAACATAACCCTAATATTATCATCACATCTCCATCCCCACCGTTGGTCTGAAATCTATCTCCATCCTCGCCTCTGCGGGGATTAATGTAAACCAACTATGACCCACCATCCACATGGACAACCATACCCGACCCACCTAATCTCCACCCCACCACGCACCTAAAACACGCATTAAACCCTGTCAAAAGACCAACTCAACCAAAAGCTTAAGCTTATGGTAGTGAGGCCCCAGGAATAGATTTATACTCTATCACGCCCCCTCACGCAAGAGCCCTTTGGGCTTGAAGTGTGGATGCAGCACATGTCTCCCATACCTGGCGCTAAATATTCCACTGAAAAAGGAGGGGTGGATGAGATTCGAACCCGTGACCTTTTTGTCACGTTGGCTCTGATACCATGTCAAAAGACCAACTCAACCAAAAGCTTAAGCTTATGGTGAGGCCCCAGAATAAATAGATTTATACTCTATCAAACCCTTTCAAAAGAATATAAAAAATAAAAATAAAATGGTACAAAAGTAGTATATTACATAATTTAGAGTTTAGACAAAAGCTTAAGGCAAACTTGTTATAGGATTTACATTATACAACACCCAACAGGTAATTATAAAGTCAAAATAACTCAAAAATAAAAGAATAATTATTTTCCTTCAAAAAGACTACTTTTTCAACGTGGGTATGGGATGGGACAAGGAGGGGATGGGGCGAGTTTCCTATTTGATCCGACCTACTAATATCTTGAGACCACACTTTCAAAATGTCTAAACCACTAACACACTTTCAAAATGTCTAATCCACTAATCTAAATGGTTTGCTTTGTGAGATAGTTCAGTTTAGTTAGACCTTTCAATTCAAACCTAAAAAAGAAATAAAAAATTGATATACAAGATAGATAGATCATCACTATTGATCCAAAAATTCAGGAAAGACACCAAATCCTGATAGAAACTTGTAACGAAGTTGTTGAGGTCAACTTTAATGATCCTGCTATTTTTTATAAAAAAAGATAATGATCCTGATTAATGCTCATTTCGTAATTGTTTAGTTGTCCACTGATATAAATCTATATGTATATATAATTATATATGCACCCAGGATAACAAATCAAACAGCATAATATAATTATAATTACTTGCACAACATAATTCCAGCAAGGAGAATAATCATGGCAGGATGTTCTCCGCCGCTGAGAGCGGACTGCGGAGTAGTAATTAAATCCTATTTAGGGTTTGAACAAGTAATGATTTTTACTAGTATTATATTCTCGAATTGAACAAATCATTTTAAGTCAGCAGAAATGATTGGACTTTAAATTGTTTGTCCAAAGATCGATCATGTAGTGAGGTGGTGTGCAAATTTATTTAACTAATATTTCTTAGGTTTAATTAAAGTTGATTAATTAGGCTGTATTAGAAATAATTAGGATTTTTAAGTTAATTAGGCTTTGAATCAATGAATTAATGTTACTTCCAAAAAAAAAAGTTGACGATTGTTAGTGATCAAGGGTATTTTTGATGAGGGACACATGGTACATTTTTGAAACAGCGAGAGCACGCGGTGCATTTTCGTAAAATTGAGGGGTACTTAGTGGAAATTTTTGTTTTGTTAATTCTGGTGTAATTTTCTTTCTTTCACTGCCTAGACCTAATTTGATTTTTATTGTTGAGCCAGATAAGTTAGATCAAACCCTGTTAAAAAGGGTCAGTTTTCAACATCAATTTAAAAATACTTAGAAAAATAATTTCTTTAATTTATATCAAGTAATATACTTCATCCGTTTCTAAATGAATGATAGTACATTCATTTTTTTAACGTAACTCAAAGTGTCTTTTGTATCATTAATGTCTGTAATTGTGCACAAATAAGAAATATTAAGAGTTGATGTTTTGAAAGAATAAATTAAAATGAATCTATGTTTGACTATGTTTTACTTTATATAATATCGATAAAATAGAGTCATAATTAATGAATAGTAGTATTAATTTACTCAACGTAACACTTATTTAGAAATATTTTTTTTTGAAAGGACTTATTTGGGAACATAGGAAGTACTAATTATTGTCAATTGATACTAACAAACAAAAATGCAAATCAAAGCATCAATTCTCAATTGCAAATGATTTTAATTGAAAACCATTATTATGTACAACTAACTACCAATTCTCGTTTGAATTAAGAACCTTAATTATGTACAATTAAGTATTGATTCTTAAAGTTTAGAATTTGATAATTGAAGGAAGATAAATAAACAATCAATTAACACAAACAACTTCTACACAATAAACCGCTGACACTTAGGCATTAAAAAGTTATATATGTTATGAAATATAATATGGATGCCCATTATACCCCCGTTAATATATCCGGGATATTCTAGGGTTTTGTTCTCCAAGCAAACCCTAACTATTGTATTGTATATATATATACCGGACTACATGGAATAAGATATACAAGACGATTCTCTCTTCTATATTCTCTCTTCAATTTATTTACAACACGTTATCAGCACCAAACCCTAGCCGACTGAGCAAACAAGAAACCAAGAAAATCATCTTGTCATTGAGGTAAAGTATTATCACTTTTGTTATTAGTGACTACCGTTATTTGTTGGATAATTTTTTTTTGACTAATTATTATAAACAAACGAATGGTATAAAATTTTGATTATGGTTTTGTATTGCCGCATGTTTTGTTCGGTGGATTAGTTTGTATTAATGTATTGCCGCATGTTTTTTTTGATCTATTTCTACTTCTAAATTAGATTTTGGATCTACATTATATACTATATTTCTATGGTCTACGACAATTTTTCTCATAGAACTTGATTCACTTTAGCGTTTAATCACGTTAACCTATGTGGCATAATTAATTTTCCACTTTGTTCAGATTCTTGTATTGTTGTTATTTCTAAATCATATTTGTGCGCTCTCATGTACACTACATCCAACTTCTTATTAAAGCTGTTTATTTATTTGATAATTTGGTAGTTAATTTTCTGAATTGAAAACTGGTTCAATAAATTATAATAGCGACCATTATTTTCGTTACACTGATTCATCATTGTTAAGGTATGTGGATCTGATATTCATTGATCTATATCATACTGATATATTTGTTCTATTTTAAACGATTATTATATGTTAGTCTCTGCTCTTAATTTTTATGATAAAGTTGTGATTTTTGATTGCTACCTATTTTCGATCTATTTAGCCTTATGCGATTTACTTAATTCACTGTTAAGTGGGCATTACATGTTTTTTTATGGAAAATGTACCATTCAACTTATTTTGTAGAAATTACTTTCTTTTTGAGATCCTTTATTGCTTTCTCTTTGAGATCATTCGTTTATTGACTTGAGTAGTCTACTTGAATTACAATTTGATATGAAGTCCTAATTTGCAATATTCACTTGTATATAGTATACTATGTCGAACCTTACAAAGCTTGAATTTGCGGCCCTTGATATTACTGGAAAGAACTATTTGTCTTGGGTGTTAGACGCTGAAATTCACCTAGATGCAAAAGACCTTGGTGATACAATCAAAACAGGCAATAAAGCAACAATTCAAAACAAAGCTAAGGCTATGATATTTCTTCGCCACCACCTCCATGAAGGTCTTAAGATTGAGTACTTGACTGTGAAAGATCCACAAGTCCTTTGGAGTAATCTAAAGGAAAGGTATGACCACCAGAAAACTGTAATACTACCCAAAGCTCGTTATGACTGGTTACATTTAAGACTACAAGACTTTAAGTCTGTAAGTGAATATAACTCAGCTATGTTCAGAATTACTTCACAGTTGAAATTATGTGGAGAGAAAATCACTGATGCAGAAATGCTAGAGAAAACATACACTACCTTTCATGCGAATAATGTTGTCCTGCAGACACAATACCGTGAAAAGGAATTTAAGAAATATTCTGAACTTATATCTTGTCTCCTTGTGGCTGAGCAAAATAATGAGCTACTGATGAAAAATCATGAATCACGTCCAACTGGTTCTGCTCCATTCCCTGAAGCGAATGCGACATCCCATAATGGGAAAGAAAAATATCATGCCAACAATAGTGGACGTGGACGTGGACGTGGACGTGGACGTGGACGTGGACGTGGACGTGGACATGGATATGGACATGGTCGTGGACGTGGACGTGGACGTGGATAGGATATGGTCGAGGTCGAGGCCGAGGTGGTTATTTCCAGAATTCATATTCCCACCAGAAGGGGGACAATAAAGATGATAACAAACAAGAGAAAGATAAAAATGAGAACGTGACCAATGTATGTTACAGATGTGGAGGAAAAGGTCATTGGTCTCGTACGTGTCGTACACCAAAACACTTGGTTGACCTTATCAACAATCATTAAGCAAAAGGGAAAGAAATAGAAACAAATCTTGTGTACGAAGATGGCGAAGGTGACTTTGATTGTGGAATACAACTCACCTGGAAGTTGCTGATTTCTTCACCACCCCTGAAGGGAATAATTAATCCTTAGATTAGATTATGGTCATTTAAAGAATAAAACTTTATTTTTGTTTATTAAGTTATTACTATGGAATTTTGTTTGGATTATGTTATTTTATTTTAGCTTTTATTTGTTAGTACCATGATTTTATATGACATTGTTAAATTTTGATTATTTAGTCTTATATTTATATTGTTATTTATTTATTTGAAGAATATGAATGCCCTCAAGTTCAGTTAGCAATGAATGGTGAAGATTTATGCCTAGCAGACAGTGCAACTACTCATACCATACTAAAAAGCAAGAGATATTCTCTTATTGACAATGAAAGAAACTAGTGTGAGTACTATATCAGTAGTCAAAATAATTGAAGGCTCCGGAAGAGCAAATAATTATTGCCTATGGAACGAAATTTGAAATCATTGATGCATATATTCTCCCAATCTCAAAGAAATTTATTGAGCTTTAAAGATATTCGCCATAATGGATATCATATTGAGACAATAAGTGAAGGAAATGTTGAATACCTTCATATCACGAGTATTACCCAAGGCACTAAGAATATTTTGGAGAAATTACCTGCATTTTCCACTGGTCTGTACTATACTAAAATCAATACAATTGAAACATATGCCATAGTAAACAGGAAGTTTGCAGATAATTTCACTATTTGGCATGACCGGTTGGGCCACCCTGGTTCAATAATGATGCGAAAAATAATTGAAAATTCATGTGGACATTCATTGAAGAACCAGAAGATTCTTCCTAATGATTTCTCATGTGCTGCTTGCTCACAAGGCAAGTTGATAATACGACCTTCACCAACCAAAATAGATTTTGAATCTATCAATTTTTTGGAACGTATACAGGGAGATATTTGTGGGCCAATTCACCCACCATGTGGAACATTTAGATATTTTATGGTTTTAATTGACGCATCGAGTAGATGGTCACATGTATCCTTGTTATCAACTCGCAACCTGGCGTTTGCGAGACTACTTGCTCAATTGATTAGATTACGAGCACATTTTCCAGATTTCCCTATGAAGGCAATCCGCCTTGATAATGCTGGTGAATTCACTTCTCAAGCCTTTGATGATTATTGCATGTCTATTGGGATAAGTGTTGAACATCCTGTAGCACATGTTCACACACAAAATGGTCTAGCTGAATCATTAATAAAGCGTCTCCAGTTATTGCTAGACCACTACTTATGAAGTCCAAACTCCCAATCTCTGCTTGGGGACATGCTATATTACATGCAGCAGCATTAATTCGCATAGGCCAACGAGTAATCAAAAGTTCTCCCCATCACAATTGGTTTTTGGTCAGGAACCAAATATTTCCCATCTAAAAGTTTTTGGATGTGCTGTATATGTTCCAATTGCTCCACCACATCGTTCTAAGATGGGTCCTCAAAGGAGGTTAGGAATATATGTTGGATATGAATCTCCATCAATAATTAAATATCTAGAGCCATCCACAGGGAATCTATTTAAGGCTCGATTTGCAGACTGTCATTTAATGAGTCAGTTTTTCCAACATTAAGGGGAGAGAATAAACAGCTGGAGAAGGAAATCAGTTGGAATGAATTATCATTATCTCATCTTGATCCTCGTAATAAACAATGTGAATTAGAAGTCCAAAAGATAATTCATTTACAAAGCTTAGCAAATCGATTGCCAGACGCATTTACTGACCCAAATAGAGTAACTAAGTCGCATATACCAGCTGTGAATGCTCCAATTAAAATTGATGTCCCCGAAGGAAAACATCAAACTGCTAGTGAGTCTACAGCACGCCTGAAGCGTGGTAGACCTATTGGTTCCAAAGATAAGAATCCTCGGAAAAGAAAAGGAGCAGGAATTGATAATGGCCAGACCGAGGAAACAAAGAATTTTAAGGATCTCCAGGAGAGACTTTAGACATGGCAAAGGAAGAAATTCAGGTACCTGACAATGAAGAGATCTCAACTGATTATGTCATGTCTGGAATAAAATGGAACCGAAATCAAATCGACGTCGATGAAATTTTTGCATGCAATGTAGCAGTTGATGTTATGGAAGAAAATGAGGATCATGAACCAAAGTCTATTGAAGAGTGTGCACAAAGAGATATTGGCCAAAATGGAAGGAAGCAATTGAGGCAGAATTAAAATCTCTTGCAAAGAGAGAAGTATTTGGACCAGTAGTCCGTACACCTAAAGGTGTAAAACCAGTGGGACATAAATGGGTTTTGTGCGAAAGAAGAATGAAGATGGTGAAATTGTGAGATACAAAGCACGTTTAGTTGCACAAGGATTCTCACAAAGACCTGGGATTGATTATGAAGAAACATACTCCCCTGTGGTGGATGCAACTACTTTCAGATTTCTTATCAGTCTGCAATAAGAGAAGGACTTGATTTACGTTTAATGGATGTAGTCACAGCCTACTTATATGGGCCACTGGACAATGACATTTATATGAAAGTCCCAGAAGGATTTAAACTGCCAGAAGCAGCAAATTCTAATTCTCGAGAACATTACTGCATAAAATTAAACAGATCTCTTTATGGATTGAAGCAATCAGGGCGTATGTGGTATAATCGCCTCAGTGAGTACTTTTAAGTGAAGGCTATAAGAATGACCCTATCAGTCCATGCATTTTTATAAAGAATTTGGGGCAGGATTTGTAATAATTGCAGTGTATGTTGATGATTTAAATATTATTGGGACCCCTGAAGAGATTTCACACACAGTGGAATATTTGAAGAAAGAATTTGAGATGAAAGATCTTGGAAAGACAAAATTTTGCTTGGGGCTACAATTGAGCATCTAAAGAATGGAATCCTTGTGCATCAAACAACATATACGGAAAAGGTGTTAAAAAGGTTTTATTTGGATCAAGCAACTCCGTTGAGTAGCCCAATGGTTGTAAGATCACTGATGTTGATAAAGACCATTCCGTCCTCGAGAAATCAATGAAGAAATCCTTGGTCCTGAAGTACCATACTTAAGTGCAATAGGGGCATTGATGTATCTTGCTAGCCATACGAGACCTGACATATCATTTCCGTGAACTTGCTAGCAAGGTTTAGCTCATGTCCAACTCGAAGGCATTGGAATGGAATAAAACATGTACTTCGTTACCTCCAAGGAACAAAAGATATGGGTTTATTCTTTTCAACCAACCCAAAGGAGACTTAATTGGTTTTGCAGATGCAGGGTATTTGTCTGATCCCCATAATGCTCGATCACAAACAGGATATGTGTTCACAAGTGGTGGTACTGCCATTTCTTGGCGTTCCATGAAGCAAACCATTGCAGCCACTTCTTCCAACCATGCAGAGATTTTAGCTATCCACGAAGCTAGTCGTGAATGTGTATGGTTAAGGTCCGTAATTCAACATATACGAGAAGATTGTGGCATATCTATAGGGAAAGAAGCTCCAACAGTTATGTATGAGGATAATGCAGCATGCATTGCACAGCTCAAGGAAGGATACATCAAGGGTGATAGAACAAAACACATTTTACCAAAATTTTTCTTCACCCATGAACTGTAGAAGAATGGTGATGTACAAGTTCTACAGATTCGTTCAAGTGAAAATTTGGCAGACCTATTCACCAAGGCACTTCCCACCGCTACTTTCAAGAAATTAGTTTACCGTATTGGATTACGTCGTCTCAAAGATCTCAAGTTATGTAATCATGAGGGGGAGTAGATGCGCGCTGCACTCTTTTTCCCTTAACCATGGTTTTTCCCACTGGGTTTTCCTGGTAAGGTTTTTAATGAGGCAGCATCTTACGCGCATTAGAAAATTTTTATTTTAAGAGAGAAATTTTTTTTTGTATAATGGACATCCAAGGGGGAGTGTTATGAAATATAATATGGATGCCCATTATACCCCGTTAATATATCCGGGATATTCTAGGGTTTTGTTCTCCAAGCAAACCCTAACTATTGTATTGTATATATATATACCGGACTACATGGAATAAGATATACAAGACGATTCTCTCTTCTATATTCTCTGTTCAATTTATTTACAACAATATAACCTAAATTTGAATTTTTGGAGTTGGCTATGTCTGAACACTAATAATACACTTGCATACATGTACCCGGCAAAATAGACTCAGAGCGGTTGACCGACCCGAAACCCGTTTTTCATCTGAAAATAACGTCCTGAAATAGAACTGAAATCCAATATAACCCGATCTGAAATTGGAATGGACCCGAATATGGCGTGAACACGAATCCACCCCGAACTCGAAGTGACCCGACCTAAATTTGACCCGATAATGATGACCACAACCTGAATCCGACCCGAAAAGTTGTCATATTAGTTGCTTTTTAAACAAATGTAAGAAAACATTATCATGAAATACTATATATGATTTAGCCATTGTCCATTAATTATTTAATTTACTCTCATTAATGTTATATGTGTTTTATTTATTTGCGAGATCGAAAACCCGATCTAACCTGAAGCACCCAATGAACCCGACCTCACCCGATCACAACGTTGACCCGATTATGACCCGACCAATATCCAACCCGTATGACCCGTTATGCAGCATACCAACAAGGATGTCTTAGCCTAGTGGTCAATATTGAGGTGATGTGAACGATAGGGGTGTAAGTTCGGTTTTTGGTTTGGTTTTAGGTCAAAACCAAACCAAACCGAAATAAATTCGGTTTTGAAATTTCCAAACCAAATCCAAACCGAAATTCGACTCAATCCAAACCAAACCAAAATATGAAACCAAAAACCAAACCAAACCGGATTTTTTTATCTTTCAAAATCCAAACCAAAACAAACCAATTTTTTTCATATTCCAAAATCCAAACCAAACCGAAATTAAATTAAATCAAACTAAGATAAAAACCAAACCGAATTTAAACCAAACTTTCTAATAATTTGTAATTTAAGTGACAATATTTTTGTATTTTCGTAATTAATATTAAAAAAAAGAAACACAAAAAAAATAATAGACAATAATTCGGTTTTTTCGGTTTTCCAAAACCAAAACCAATCCAAACCGAAAAACCGAAAAAATATTTTTTTTGAATCCAAACCAAACCGAATTTCAAAAAAAACCAAACCAAATTACTAATTCGGTTTGGTTTGGTTTGGTTTTCGGTTTTTAACCAAATAACTTACACCCCTAGTGAACGATAGGTCAGATGTTCGAATCCTCCTCTCATTTCTGTACTTTGTACTGCCTTCGTGGCTTATAAAATGCATCAAAAAATAATAATAATACACTTGCATGCATGGGAGACATATATAAATAATTTTATTAATGTTTAAGATAAATGAAACCTATTAAACAAAGGCAGCTTTGCACATGAATACAATAGCACTTTTTGCACGTGTTTATTTTAAGGTTTTTTTTTCTCAATCATTTATTTATTAGTGTTATACAAAATTTAATTCGAACAGATATTTATAATTATTTTTAAATATTTTCTTAAATTAATACTTCGTTGATTTTTTTAGTTAATTGTTCATCATTATTCGGATATAATATATATTGAGGAGAAAGAAATATAAAGCAGAAGAAAACATGTGCTGAAATAAAATGGAAGAATTTGTGTATTAGGCTCAATCGTTAAATATTAATAAAGTGGACGAATTTGGTTTATATAATAGAGATCAGGGACTAATAATCAATATTTAAGTTTTGAAATATTATTATTATAATTATTATTATGCAATTCAAGTTTTTATTTTTCTTCTGACTGCATCAATCAAGTTATATCATCAATTTAAATTTTTATGAGAGTTTTTCACACATATGTAAGGAGAGGAAATTGTTCTCCTTAATTTAATATTTAATTAAAATTTCAAATTCAATTTCATTGTTAACTTGTTCAATACATATAGCAAGTAGGAAGAAGAAAAATTATTTAATATATATGACAATTTAAATTCATTAAGGATATATCATACTTTTTTTAAGGGGGGCATCATTTTTCTCCCTCCTTCACTTATATAAGAATTTCTATAATTTTTCATCTCTCTGGTTAAGTTATCTCTCGTGCTAAGTAAATAATTAGTTAAGATGCATGTTAATATTTGGCTATTATTTGCAAAAAAAGTAAACCAAACAAACAATTAATTACCTTCAAATATTGTACATGTAATGATCAAAAAAATTATATAAATTTGTAATGTAATGATAATAGTAATGACATCAATAACCAATATATTTTAGGGGCCTGTTCTCCCCAGCTTAAGTTCAGTTCAGTTCAGTTCAGTTCAATTCAGTTCAGATCAGTTCAGTTCAGACCAGTTCAGTTCAGATCAGTTCAGTTCAGACCAGTTCAGACCAGTTCAGTTCAGTTCAGCTCTTGATAATACTTTTACTCTCACATATCACTTCATTTCAGTTCAGTTCAGTTCAGTTCAATTCAGTTCAGTTCAGTTCAGTTCAATTCAGTTCAGATCAGTTCAGTTCAGATCAGTTCAGTTCAGTTCAGCTGTTTTATGCCGAAGAGAACAGGCCCTAAAATTATTTTATGGTGTAGAAATCACTAACGTGTTATATTGTTGTGTACTTCAGTACTTGTGTTATTGATCACCAAATTAAAGTAAGTGAAATCTAATTATATGTATGTCGATTAGCAAAAATAAACATTAATCAATCTTAATCAATAAATACTAATTTTAATTTGACATGCGACATCATTAGATTTTGAAAAAAAAAAAACTAATTTTTTTTAAATCTACACATTGAGACAAATCTAACAAGACCAGTACGCATAACTATATTTTTACATATAAATTAATCAAAATAACCGGTCAAAAGTGCGTGATAGTCAAATTTCTCAAAATAGAAATGTATCAATTAAAAAGAAACGAATGGACTGCAATAACATGCAACTTTTCTACAAAAAATGTGAAGCAATTTTAGATTTCATATCCACATATAAATGACAATACAAATATACAACATCATAACAGATAGCTTACACAAGCTCATATCTTCAGTTCTTCACAAACAAGACCTCATATATACAACAAGCAAGCAAGTGCATAAACATGTAAAATAGATAATGCTTTCATAGTATATTGAAAATTTTCATCTCCATGATGCATCATGCGTTCTCAAATTTCCACCAGCTTATCGCGTCATGCCACTTGGCATCGGTGGATGCATCATCGTACCTTGATTTTGCTTTTCCAAATTACCATGCCATCCTATAAACATATAAAATATAAGTCAAAACTTAAAAATTACATACGCCCTCCGTTTTCTAAAAATTTTCACTTTTTTCGTTTAAATGCGTTTCCAAAAGATCTTCCCTCTTTTACTTTATTCTTTATTTGGAATTTTTTTCCCCTTTTTACCCTATCATGTCCCTATCATATTGTCCACATTACATTATTAATTTAATTTTACTCCCTTTATCTCTCCTACTTTAACCCCTTTTTATTTGTTTATTTATTTTAACCCCTTTCTCTCTCATACTTTACTCACCCCACACCCCAGACAAATAGATCCTCCTTGGTATCTGTAGGAACGGTAACAAGGAAGATCTTTAGGAAACGGAGGGAGTATTTATCAAATAAATAAATAAATACCAATTAATGAAATGAAATGTAATGTAAAAAAATAAAGTAAAGATAATTGATTACCTAGGGCAAGATCATAACCACGGTGTTGAAGTTCACGATACTCTTGGCATAATGCACAGAACTCACACCAAAAATGAATACAACAATCTTCACAATTGTTTTCTGGCATGTTAAATTGGGCCTTCATCTTTGATCGATATGCACATGAATATACACATTGACACCCAGTCAAGCCAAAGATCAGTGCATATAACGCCCCACTTACTCCACATGCTGCATCCCACAAGATTTAGTTAAGGGTCCGTTCGATATTACTGTGATTTTCTATTTTTTGGTTTTTTGATTTTCAAAGTCATATAATATATGTTCCATAATGAATAAAAAAAAAGTAGTCAAATTTATTGGAAACATGATGATTTTGAAAACTGACAACTGAAAAGTGAGAATCACTTTTTCTGGTTTCCAGTTTTGGTTTTTAGTTTTCAAAAAAAAAAATGAAAATAAAAAAGGATAACGAACGGGTCCTAAGTTAGTTAGTTAACTACTCCATAATGCTCTCCTACAAAGGTTTGTGCAGTAATTTTTGGCCCAATTTTTTTTTTACTTTGGGACGGGTTCGAGTTTGGACCGAAAGACCGCTATTTTTTACCCGAATCTCAAAGCCCAATCCAGGTGGCGCGCATGTGCTAACCATCCATCACCAGAAACCCACTAAAAGCTTCCTTGCTATTCAACTCAAAGAATAGAGTTGAACCTTACTTTTCCCTTATATTCTTTTAATGTAATATAAAAGACAAAAACTTTTCATATTCTTTTAAATCAAAATTTAAGAGTTTCTACTATAAACGCCAATCGCTAATACTTACATGATGAGCCTCTGTCAACTATCTCTGCTATCCGTCCAAAAGTGATGCACGGACACCAACAAGTCATGCAACCTGCACAAGTTCAAAATTTTGCACAAATTATTACCAAGGGATATTCAAAATTTTGGATGATATTATATCCTCTACGATGGTTGTAAATCTAATAACGTGCATGCAGTACAACCTAATTTTACCAACCAATTAACATATATCCAATTTAGATGTATTTTCGTTTTTCTTGAATATCCAAAGATCGACTTATTATTACAGGGTCGTGAGAAAGTTGTACCCAATCGATGATTTTTTTCTTCTCTAGAAAAATTAATACTTACAAAGAGAAGCATCAGAGAAACAATCACAAAGACCAGTGGAGAAACTTCCAACATGTGCATTAGATTGGTTATGAGGCGCATATGAAGGAGCGCTTGGCTCGACTACTGGAATTCCCATTGCAGGCTCATGATTAGGCTGTTGCTTATTCATGATATTCAGATTGTATATATATAGCTTATAAGATGGGAAAATGAAGAATAAAACCCAATAAAAGACTAAAAATGAGTTCCTAAGACCTAAGATTGTTGGATGAACAAAAGTGTTAGAATTAGTACAATATATATATAGTGATTAGTGGCTGTTTAATTAGCTAGGCTTAAGGATTATGTCAAATCCAAGTGGGTAACTTAGTCAGTCACTGAATTTAATACTATCAATTACTTGATCAACAACTTAGAAATTAGATCACATAAAAATATGGTGAGTTTGGTCAGCATCACCTATTCAATGTAATGGCAAAAAAAATAAAAAATACTCAAGTTATGTGTATGGAAGATTGGAAGTATTGTCAAAAATGATTCACGAGGAATATTTCTCTTAGATGGTGGCCCATTTTGGATTTTTTCAAGGGTAAATGGAGATATTCACCTCTTCTTTACAGTTGAGACGCTGACCTAATATTAAAACGGCAGTGAACCAACAATTTAGGAGTTCAAATCTTCTATCTCATATTTTGGGCTTGTTAATAGGCACAAATTTTTCGAGATAGTTTTACTGTTGTTTGGTTGTTGGTTATAAATGGCGGTAATGGTAATTATTTGTATGTAATTTGTGTTGAAAATCATTATTCATTCACATGGACATGGTAATGCTAATTTATCATAAAGTGTCTATTTTTCTTCTTAAATTTTCATTTCCATCTAATACTACCTTATAAAGGTATGTTCTCTTCG